>NC_090297.1:26336923-26971346 GCF_039906515.1 Pseudorca crassidens | reverse complement strand
TCTTGCAAACCAAGGCAGGTTTGGAATCATCCACCTTTGAGTGCCTAGTATTGCTTCTCCCAACGCTGGTTGTTTAAGCTTCCCAGACACATTGTGTTATTTACTTCTCTCAACAATCACCAAAGTGTCTTTTTTGGCCCCATTTTGCGGAGGAGAAAGCTGAGGTTCCGAATGGCAAATAAGTGCCATGTTAACAAGAAGTGGCCGAGTTCTCAGCTTTTTATCCCTGCTCTTTGTGGGTATCCTCCAGCCATCTAGACCGCGACGCAATGGGGAATGGGAGAAAGGCAGCCTGAGCACAGAGCCATCCATCCTCAAGGGCCTCGATGGAAGAGAGGGAAACCACCAGAGATGTGATTCCTCTTCCACAGCTCCCTGCCCCCCACCGATATTAGAATTTACCTGCACTGGGGTAAAAAGGACAGAAGAATGGAATGACTGTCTTCTCTCTGCTGTGCTTCTCTCTCCAACATAAGCTGGGTGAGGACCTCGACATGACGAATTATTTGTAGAACCCCAAAGGAGCGGGTTCCTTCTACTTTGGAGTATGTAGAAGTGTAAAGATTTTCTTTAATTAGATAGTGCCAGATAGATTTAATTAAAGCTTCAAACCTGCAATTTTCTTTGTTTGATTGATCAGTTGGTGCTGATTGCCTGGAGTAATTATGAAGGGGGAAGTAGAGTTTTCAGTCTGGTGGCAATAAGAAGCAGACTGAGTCGACCCCTGGATACTTGGTTGTCAAAGTGGATTCTGAAAAGGTTTAAATTGCACAAATGTTTGCTAGCCAGTTGGATGAAAAATAAGGTCTCTAAATTACATTTTTGTCTAAATCGTGCTCCTGGCTGATGTGCTTCTGCAGAAAAGTTCCCTTTCCCCTCCTTTCTCCAAATGTAATCACGCCCCTGAGATCAGGCAATATTCTGTTATTTTTGTCTTTCTTTTGTGAAATAATTGAAGCACATATTTGGGAGTGGCTCATAATGGCCTTTTGAGATTGCGGGAGCCCATGGAGGGTCGGGAGAGAAAGACAGTCTCTCAGTGTGAATCTCAGTGTGAATTTAGGGAACTCAGAAGGGGTTTTGAAGTCAGACAGTCCCTGGGTTTGAATCTAGCCTGTGACCTTGGGTAAGTACCTTTTCTTCTTCCTCATCTGCAAAACGGGAGAGTTGTTGAGAAGAACAGATGAGCTGACGCATGCATATCTAGGCCCTGGCCTGTAATGGGCTGTCACTGAATGTCAGACCCTTCCCCTTCCTGTGCTCTGTCGCCTCTTGGAAGTACCACCACGGAAGCTCCGTGAGCTCAGGAGACCAGAGCCGTCTTGCTCACCATTGCAAAATAGACCCTCGTGCATTATTTGTATATGGAGGGGCTCAACAAATATCTGCCCAGTGGACAAATGAATGAATGAATACGCTGTGTATTTAAGTCCCCCCCCAATAGGTGACACCAGTACAGGGTAGAAGAGGGGGCACCATTCATGAAACCCTGAGGAGCCTTGGTCCCCATTGGACACAGTATGAAGAGTGAGGTGGGAGCTGCCTTTGGAGAGCATCAGTGAGAGAAACTGTTCTCTTTTCTTCTGAACTGGCCAACCCAGGCTGGGAGACTGAGTTTACTTCTCCTTTACACACTGGGAGGGGATGCTAGGATGATGATCACGATTGTTGCAGCATAAAAAGAAGTTGGAGTTCAAAAAGCGAAGCCCGCTCTAGACTTGCTTGTGCATTACATATATCACTGTGTAAGAAAATATACACAGGTGAGAATGACTGGAGGGAAACACAACAGCACGCTAATAATATAGGTATTAGGATGCTTGATTATAGATTATTTTGTAATCTTTAATTTTTTTTGTAACATAGTGGTGTTATTTTTATAGGAAGAATGCATTTTCAATTAATACAAAGTTCAATGTAGAAGAAAAGGAAACGATTCTATTGCTCTCCATGCATACCCACAGAGGGATAGCGACAAACCAAAGTAGGTCCGAAGGAGAATGACCGAAGACGAAGAGGGATGTCGTTTATATCGCAAGATGGAAGCTGACGGACTCCAAGGTGTTTACTTGGAGGAAGAAGCTCTTAGGGAAATGACGGCTCTTGTCAAAGGCCTGGGGAAAGGAATCAAAAGCTGACACCGGATGGTGGCACTCAGGCTGTGACATGCAAGGGACGGGGGGAGCAAACTTCAGGTCACTTGGAACACTGTATCTATCTAGAAGTGGGGTTCCCTGCCTCAAGGGGCACTGAACTTCCAGCTTCTGCAAGAATCAGTGCAGAAGCTGAGGCTTCTAGGGCTGCCTCTCTCTGGGCCACAGATGCCTCACCTGTACAGTGGGGGCCATTGCTCTGTAGATTGGTGATGCTCCACCTGGGGACATGCCTCTCCCCAACCCAGACCCTTAGAGTGGGGGCAATGGTGTTGCATCTAATATTCTAGAAAGGAGACGGAGGGGAGGTATACATGCAGTTTAAAAAGCATCTTCAATAACCATTCCTTTGATTTGCTTGTATTCACTTTCTTTTGAAATTTTAAAGCACGTTAAAGAAGGAAGTGATCATTTTATGTGGATCCCAAGGGGCCCCAAGGTTTTCAAAGACTGACACACAGTGGTTCAGATGGGTGCTTCACAAACTTTCACGTGCATGAAGTCGCCTGGGGTTTGGGGGAAGTGCCTGTTCAGTGTCTGCAGGTCTGGGGGGCGGAGAAGGGCAAGACTCTGCATCTCCCAGTGAGGATCCTGGTGATGCCAGTGCTCCTGGCTCCTGGCCTGTTCAAGAGGGTCTCTGAGCCCTTCCCAGCAGCTCCTGGGGCCCTGGCTCCCTGGAGTGGCAGAATATTGGTTGCTTACATACGAGTCTTTGGCCCATCCCTTACAGAGTCTGTTAAATGGAGAGGAACCGAAAAAGAACGAAGACCCAGGCATGAATGAATCCAGGCAGGACGTAAGAACTGTGTTTCAGTAGCAGGAGAATGAGGCATTCATCGCTCAGATTTACATCTTCGGCACATGTTTATGTCTGTGCCGATGGTTGCTGAGTGTTGGCAAATAATGCTCTGTTGTCTTAATCCTGCCTTTATGGCTAAGGATGTGTGTTTCACTCCGATCCAGTGTAGAATTTGAGTAAACATACATTTCTCAATATTTTCCCCTCTGATGGCAGGCTTGTTTCCGGAGCCCGTCCCCTCACGCCAGCCTTCCCTGGCTGCCCACCATGCGCCCAGTGGGGGTGAGCTTTGCTCATCCTCCAGAGTGCCTTCGTTGCTGGCAGACGGAGCCGGCATGACTTTCTCCGTGAATCCCCCTGGGCTTGATGGGCCTGCCAGTACCACTGATCACTGGTCCCTCAGAGCGGAGTCGTTTCACTCTGCTTCCAGGAATTTGTGATGTCTGTAACGTGATCATTCCGTATCATTATCCACGGCCCCATGCCTGCTCAGCTGCAGGTGGTGCTGTTCCCCACACCCCAACCCATCCTGCCCCAACCTGACTGTGGAGAGACCCCATCCTTACCAGGGGGTGACTCAGGGCTGAGCATCCTGGGCCCAGACATGCCGGTACCTGCTCTGCTGCGGTGCACCAGGCCCCCTGGCTCGTCCATGCCTGCTGGGCCCCAGCCTGCCTGAGCCCTGGCTCCCTAGGCCGGGGCTGGACTCCACTTGACTCTCACTAGCCCACTTGTCCCAGTAGCTGGACTCTGCTCCGGACTCCTGACTCCACGTCAAGACAGGGTCCCCAGGGCCCTGCCAGCCCCCAGGTCTCGAGCCTCCAGCCTCACTGCGCTTCCCCCTCTACCAGGCTGGTTGCTGAACCCCAAGCTTTGATTCTCCCTCGCCCCCTGCCATCCTCTGTCCCTACCCTCTACTGATTTAGGGCGTATTTAATGATGCCAACAAGAAGGGAATGCGGAGGGAGAGGCAATTCCAAGGCAGAGAGTGGGAAGCAGGAGGGAACAAGCAAGGAAGAGAGTAGGAAAATCAAAAGCAGGCTTTGGGACAGTGGTTCCTGATAGTAAAAAATAACAGTAAAATTATATATGTATAATTCTGTATAAAACACACACAGATCATGGACATAATGTGCCTGGCATTCTTCTAAGCCTGACAAGCAGCATGTCATTTCGTGCTCTCAACAGCCCCGTGAGGGAGGTATTATTATTATCCCTGTATTATGGATGGAGATTGGAGTGAGGAGTAGTGGAGTAGGCCAGTAAGTGACAGAGCTAGGATTTGGACCCAGGTGGTCAGACTTCAGAGCTCATAGCCTTAACCACTATGCAATATTGTCCCAAGTTCCTGCTTTGGCAGGGTGGGGGTCATGGACCCCTCTGAACTCCTGGTGATAGCAATGGATTCTCCTCTCCCCCCAGGTGCATACACACTCATTTAACAATGTGCATTTAATTTAATGGATGGACACATAAACCCCTTGGGGCCCACCTTTGAGCCCCAGGTTCAGAACTCCTGCTTCAGAGGCTGTGCACATGAATGTCAATAATAATAACAGAAATTGATACTTTGTGAGCAGTTACTATGTTTTGGGCACAGTGCTAAAGGCTTTCTGGGAATTATCTCCTTTACTCTCCATAATAATTCCAGGAAGAATTTTCACCCCTATTATGCAGTAAAGAAAACTGAGATAGAGAGGCTGAGTCACCATCCCAAGCTCCAGCAGCTGGTGAGCCCCAGAGATGGACTTCAACCCAAGTCTGCTGACTCCAAAGCCAGTGCCCTGTACGCCCTGCAGCCGCCCTGCAGAGGGCTGGGCAGTGCCCTTGTACCCAGGCTGACCTAGACCCGCAGGAGAGAAATGGAGATTTGGGGGGATGGTTTCTAACAGGTGCTTCTTGGAGATTTTGACCCCAGCACAGACCTGCTGGGTTCTGTGCACATCCCGCAGAGTACCCCCATCTTTGAGCGCAGGAAGACGGTGGGAGAAAAAGAAGGAAAGAGTTGGGGGACCCCAAGGCAGAACTGGGCACGGGAGAGAGGAGGGAAGTTTGTTTCAGGAACTCGAGAAGACACTCTCAGAGGAAGGAAATCAGGAGGGAGGAGAGAGGGAGGTCATGGGAAAGGGGAGGGTTTCGGGGAACGTCGTCTTGCAGAGCAGGGCTGGGGAATTGGTTTCTACAGCCAATTTTTTTGCCTTGCTTTTCCACTGGCTGTCAGTTGTGGAGTCAGAGAAGGGTCTTAAAAACCAGCAGAAGCAAGGGTGGGACTGGGGGCCGTCAAGCAGGACAGGCCGCAGGTTCAAAAGCAGAGGTTTAGAGGTTGCCCTTGGCTGTCCTCCTGTGCCCACTGCCCCACCCTCTGGGATGGGTCCTGATTCCCTGTTCTCATGCTCATGGTCATGCCGCCACCGTCCCTCCCTCTGCCCCCTCCTCCACCTTCCCTGTGCTCTGTGTCCCCTGTCTTCCGCATGGCTAGCTCAGGCCAGCTCAAACATATATCCTGAAACATGGCCCCAGCAGGACTTCCTGGCTTAGACATTTTAAAGCACCCACATTAAGGTGACGGTGTCAGATGTACAGGCCACTCTTGTCACCAGGCATGTGTGCCACAGACACCCTTGGTAGATGCCAATGACAGGTATTACTTGTTAATAAAAATAGCTGAAGGGTTTAGGGTGTATTTTTAGGCCGGGTCCAAATGTTGTTGGCTAAAAATGCCATTGCAGAACCTCGGAGGGCCTGATGGCTGCTTTCTGGGTCAAGTCCTGAGCTACGGCCAACTCCTGGGTCCCGGTGAGGTCAAAGGGCATGCTAGAAGGTGCTCTGGTTGATTTCAGATTCATCAAGGTCAGGAGTCGAGGGTCCTAAGAGGTACATCTGTCCTGCTTGAGTCCACACTGGAAGGGAGGCCAGCAGATTCTCCAGAAGGGGGTTTTGTGTGATCCTGGCCCCTGCTGTGGGGATCCCACACCCAGATATGGACAGGCCTAGAGCAAGTCCCCTCACCCAGCTGAGCCAACAATCTCCTACTGGGAAAATGGGGGTAATACTTGGGCTGTGCATGTGCCATGTGCATGGCAATCATAGTAACAGGTTGTAAGGCCTCCAGGAGGTCTGTGGAAACCAGAGCCGGAGTGTGTGTTCCTGTGTGGGTGATGGGGACGCTCTGTGGCTACGGTGAGTTACGGTGCCCGGGGATCAGTTTCACTCACCTGAGTTACACCCCAGGCTGCCCTTCACTGAGCACTTGCTGGGTGCCACGCGCCGCTGCTTGTAAGCACTCTGCTTGTATTAACTCTACACCTTATAGTAACCCTAGGAAGCAGGTGTCCCCATTTTATAGATGAGGAAGCTGGGGCACAGGGACATTAAGTGACTCATAAGTGCTGGTGCCGGGAGTTGAACTCAGGCGGCCCCTGAGCCCCACTCTTAACAGTGAGACGGCACAGAGTCTGTGAGTGGCGGCCCTCAGTGCCCAGGAGAGCCCAGGGCCTTGTCTTCCTCTGTGAGAGCCTTGATGTGTGTCTGGATAACCCAAGGATGGGGCGGAGACGGAGGCCGCCTTGCTGCCACGGTGAGAAGGTGCACAAGAAAGGGCCTTCACGGAGCCTTTCTCCGCGGTGTCACCACTGATGTTCGGGGCTGGGTAACTCTTCATTGCGGGGGGTTGGCCTCCACGTGTTAGGGTATTTAGCAGCACCCCTCTCCTGCTAGGAGCACCCCTCCCCCATTAGAGAAGCCAAAAAATGTCTTCAGACATTGCCAGATGTCCCTGGAGGGGACAACATTGCCCCTGGCTGAGGCCCACTGCTCTAGGGGTCAGAGAAAGTGAGCTCTCTCTCTGTCCCAAGGTCTCTTCCATACCTGTAGGTTATGGTCTCTCGTGCAATTAGCTGCCTGCCGTCATGGCCAAAAGCCGCTTTTTGGGCCCCTGGGGATGCAGGTGGGTGGGGCCTCTGTGCATCTCAGCTTCGAGGCGGAAGCCGGGGACACGAAGGTGAGGCCTGGCTGAGATGCGGGCCGGACAGTGACTGCTTCCCAGGCCTCCCTGGCCTTCTTTTCCTGTCCCCTTAGCCAGATGCATGGTACTTCTGTTACTCCATTTCTGCAAAGAATCAATTGAAAAGATAAAAAATATGGCATCTGGAGAGTTTAAAATTAGCTTCTTACAAAATACAGAGTGGAAGAGAGAGGAACAAAATAGAAACAGGGAGCCTGTGACTTGCACAAGTCCTACATTCGTTGCCTGGGAACTGAACAGCGTGTCTTCCCATGAGAAGGAATTCTGGGGCACCCAGGGGTGGGGTCCGTCCACCAGGGAGCAGGGGACAGGAGCCCCCCGTCAGAGCTCCCTCCAGGCCTCCCCATTCTCCATCTCCCAGCCCTTCTCCTTCCCTTCCTTTCATACATAGGCTTTCATTATATAAATAAATTCTAATTATAGAAAACTTGGAAAATGCAGACTATTATGAAGGAGAATTTTTAAAAAGTCAGCTGTCACGTTGCCACCCCAAAAAGAACCACTGATAACACCCCCATACACTTAGACGTTGAGTTGACCAAAATTAGATCATACTGTATATCCTATTTTATAACTGCTTTCTTTTTTCCCCATTTAATTTGTCCTAGACCAATGGGAGGAATCCAGCCTCTCTGGGGTCCCCCTGCCCTCATCCTATCAGTGATGAACTCCACGGCGCTCAGTGCTGCAGGGACAGACAGGGATGAGAACGCCCCAGATACCCCCGGCCTCACCCCAACTCCCCCGAGCCCTCCCAGGCTGGAAAGGGACACAGGACCACTGATGGCCTGAGCATTGTCAGAAGGCAGTGTCTTATCTTGAAGACTTCCTGGAGGGACCCAAGCTGGGCTTCGAAGAATCAATCCGATTTGGCTGGAAGGACGGGACAAGGCAGGGCGTGCCAGGGAGAGGGTACAGTGTGAGCAGTGGCTGGGGGGAGGGACCAGCCCAGTCAGGCTTGCAGGGATCTTGAGAAGTGAGGTTCGGAACTTACATGAAATAAGCACTCTATCCTGCTGAGCACGTTGAGGATGAACAGTTCCTGGATGACTCCCACCATCTGCCTCCGGGGTCCTTGGCACCTCAGTGTCTGGTCACCTCCATTTCAGTTTGCAGTGGCTACCTGGGTCCTCCCTATGGTCTAGACGGCCTCGGTTATCTCCATCCTGCATCCAGGATCACATGTCTTTGCTGGCCTCCCCAAACCTCCTCTGGTCTCTTGACATCCTCCACCCTTCTCATCTTGGTGTACAGCCAGCGCCCACTTCATGGTGTGTGACCTGGGCTTGGAAAGGGCCCACAATTGGTTTAACCTTCTGTTGTCACTGTTTTGAAGCTCCTGATCATTTTTGAACCAGGGCCTGCATTT
Organism: Pseudorca crassidens; assembly: GCF_039906515.1. Classification (NCBI taxonomy): domain Eukaryota; kingdom Metazoa; phylum Chordata; class Mammalia; order Artiodactyla; family Delphinidae; genus Pseudorca; species Pseudorca crassidens. The sequence goes on along the minus strand of NC_090297.1, from coordinate 26,963,001 downwards.
TTATTTTGCTTGGGGCCCCACGTGTTACCTGACTGGTCCTGCACTCAGTAGAAGGCGTCACTTCTCATTTTACTGAGGTCCTCTTGGAGGTCCCTCTGCCTCAGAGACCTGCCAGGTTCCCATGGGTCCCTCTTCCTCTGAGGCCACCCTTCTCCCTGGCTCTCAGGGCCAGTCCCACTTGGACCGTTCCCCACTGATTGTCTCTCTGCACTCTCATTCGCCCCTTTCCTACTCCTTCACTTCAGCCTGCACAGAGGCTAGGTTATTACCATTCTTCAGAAGCAAATTAAAAAATCCATCTTTTGCACACCTACCTGCGCCTTCCTTCCCAAATGTCCTCATTCTCTGCTCCTTCCACTCCTAAACAGCTCCCTAAGAAATCTCCGTTCTCTCTGTCCATGTCTGTGTCATCTCCTGAAGTCTTGTTTCCGAACCCTGCACCCCGTCACCTGCACAGCCTCTTTGCAGATATTCAGGCACCTGACCCGGGGTCTTAGCTCACACTCCCTGCCCTCTGAGGTGTCACGTCTGTTGGGCCTGCCTGTGTGGCCCTCACCCTCAGCTCCTGGCACCCTGTGCTCTCCTGCCTTTCTTCTTTCCCTCTCTTCTCCATCTCACAGAGGTGGTGAAGCCCAAGGGGTCCATGCCAGCCATGCCTGTAGCTTCTAGCAGCCCGGAGGTGAAGACGTGAAGATGCCCAATGGTGCAGCACGGTGGAGGGATGGAAGGGTGGGCGTGTGAACTAACACAGTTAAGACACCCCCCAGACCTGGGTGTGCTGTGGTCACCATGGTGATGGCTTCCACTGCCCCCACGGCCTGCCTTCACTCATTCATTCATTCATTCCCCAAAGTCACTGAGCACCTCCTGGGGCCAGGCACCGAGGGCGCTGAGTAATGTGTTAATTATAATGGGCCATGAGGTCACCCTGCAGGAGTGAACAAGGCATTGGGAAAACAGTGGGGGAACAAAGCACACAGATTCCCATCTTGCTCAAATTTAGCCTGTAGGAGGAGAGATTATTAAGTAAACAAAGAAATAAACAAAGGGATTACAGCTTTCTGATAGAAATAAATAGGATGCTAGCAGAGAGAGAGTGTGCCTGGGCGGGGGAGGGGCGGCACTGGTGTGAGTTTTCACAGAAGGACCCCCAGGGATCCGAAGGGCAGGGCGGGCAGAGCAGAGGGGAGAGGGTGTGAGGCAGAGGCACACATGGCAAAAGGCCCTGAAAGGCCCACTTGCCCATCCCAGCCACTGGGGCATAGCCATCGCGGGTCGTTGGAAGCACCTTGACTCCTGGTGATACTGACAGCTTCGTCCTTTTTCACGAGTAGCAGCGACCTGATGGCCACAATGTCACCCAGTACTTGAGCCCTCGTGACTCACCCAGGGCCCAGTCAGGCACATTACTCTGGTTGTCGCTCATTTCTTTGTGTCGTGCCTGACCTTCATGCTTCTGTTCCATGGGACGTAAGCCAGGAGCCCAGTCTCCAGATTTGCAGGAACCTCAAATATGGGATGGGGTGGCAGTGGGGGTGGGGAGCTGGGTTGCCTTGCTTGGGATGTTCACTGACCAGTGCCCAAGAGGCAGAAGGTTCTAAAGCTGGTCCAGGCTGGGATTCCCCTCCCAAGCTTCAGAACAAGTCAAGATCTAAGGACGTACCGTCCAGTTTGTAACACGCTTCCCGTCTGGCAGGGGGTGAAGTAAGAATGCAATTCAGGGCTGGGGCGTGGGGAGCAGGATCCTGTCTTGCGGGGGAGGGGGCTGACCAGAGCTTAGTGCGGCAGGATGAGCAGGGCTGAAGGCCAGTCGTGTGCCTTGGGAACCAGGGCGGAGTGGCCCTGCGGGCATATGTGGCCCCTCAGGGCTGACACCCACCCCGATGCCTGCCGGCCTCCAGTTATAGCCCTGAGCCCGGCCTCTCCCTGCCCCCTCGGCGGCCTCGGTGGGTAGGGAGTCCCTCTGCTGCTGTGGGCCCTTTACATCTTTCCATCCTGATCCAGACTGTAGCCGGACAGCTAAATCCTTCTCTTTCCTGAGAGTCTATCTTGGCTTATTTTTCTTTATAAATTCTGTTTGATGGCTGTAGGAATGTAGAGGACTTGTTTTTATATCATTATCAGCATCATATCGACCCCTTCGTCTATGCCAGCATCCTGCTAAGCACCTTCCCTATGTTAACTCACTGAGTCATCACAAAGATCTTCTGAGGGAGGTGCCATCATTCTCTCCATTTCGCAGGTGAGGAAATGAGGATTAGAGAAGGGATGTGACCTGCCTAGGGTCACACGGTGAGTAGATGACAGAGCCAGGGTCTGATTCAAGTGTGCAAGTGCTCTTCTCGGACCAGCTCCTACGTGATGGAGGACGCTGGGGAGGGGGCCTTTCTGCCCTCAGACAAAGGCCATCCTTTGCCAAGGGGCACCTTGGAGTTCTCCCTTCCCACTACAGCTGTGCCCACCTCTGCCCCTGACCAGGTGGCTATGCCTGGCTTCCCCTTCTCCCCCCTCCTCCCACCTCGACACTGGGTCCCCCTCTGCTTTCAGGCCAGGAGAAGCCAAGCTTGCTGGACAGTCTGGGTTAAAGGAGGAAGCCAGAGGCCTCTCTGGCCAATGCCACTGCCAACCTAGAGTACGGCTCACCTCCTTGCCCAGCTCCCAGCTCGCCTGCCAGCGCTCAGATGTGTGGTGCTATAAAAAGCCAAGTAGTAATAGGCAAATTGCCCTGATTATTTATGGCAAAGTTAGTAAATAAGCCTGAGAGACAAGGTGGGTTGTTGTTTTTACGATCTCTGCAGTCCTAGCAGGAGAATCTACGGTAAACAGAGCCCGGGTGAGCAGAGCCAGAGCCCATGGTTTAATAAACACAGCCTAATTACCAGGCACCAGGGACAAACAAGCGAGGGGGTTATGGAAGGGAGCAATGAGGAGCTGGCAGCCAGGGAGGAGGAGGTGCGGGGGGTGGGGGGGCGGAAGGCAGGAGGGGGCAGCTGGGTCCTCTGGCAGCCCACCTCTCTGAGGCCCAGCCTCTGAGCCACCTGCTGGGAGAGGGCGGGGACCTGGCCACAAATCACCATAATGGGCCATACGTGTTGCTACGGGTCCTGCCCCAATGCCAGGAGCTGCTACTAAAGCTGCAGAAAAAACTGTCAGAATGGGACTGAGGAGGGAAGGCCAGGGATGAGGGTCCACGGGAGGGAGAAGGGGCGCTTTCTGCTAGTCATCAGCCTGGCGCTGAAGATGGCCTGGCTCGCTGGCCCATTACCCTGGTCAGTTTTCAGTGCGGTTGCCTCTCTGTGGTACCAGCCCTTGGGAAGCTGTGATCGGGGTGGAGTCAGGGGGAGAGACAGGGCAGGGGGCCAGCAGCACTCAACAGACCTGAGCAGGGCAGGAAGGCAGGCAGCCGGGGGCACAATCAGAAGTCCTTTTCGAGAATTTGCCCCCCACCCTCCCCACCGATCATGTGCTTAAGTATCCAATGGGAGTGGAGGGAGACGCAGCAGAGCCAGTAGAGACCCCGACCGTAGCTCAGTGGTTGGAGCTAAAGTCTCCAGGAGCAACCAACAAAGTTGGTGGATCAATACCCCAGCTTCCTCTCCCTTCAGGTATGACTACTGTTCTACACCTACTCCCAGCATCCCCCAGTGGGACTCACAATGACACCTTGTGTGACTAGCACCCCTTTATGGGATGCATTTCCTTTCCAACTCACTTCCCCTCTCCTTCACTGTGCTTCCTGGAATCAACTCACAAATAAACTCACTTGCACATGAATCCTTAAGCTAGGTCTTGCTTTTGTGGAAACCCGATCCAGGTGACTCTAGGTACCAGGTGCTAAAAACTTTGATAGAAATAATTATAATAATAGCTATTGGGCACTTACAGTGTGCCAAGCACTATTCTAAACATTTTACCTATATTAACTCATTGAATCATCTCAACACTCTGTGTGAGAGTTACCATTATTAATCCCCATTTGGCAAAGGGGAAAATGAGGCACAGAGATGTGAAGGCACCTGACCATGATCACACAGCTAGTTAGTAGCAGAGCCAGGATGCAAACCCAAGCACTGCCAGCTTTAGAGATTATTTTCTTAATTATCACACTAAACTGCAAGCCTCTCAGATATTCCCCAAGCACCTCTTTATTCCAGGCCTTAGGCTTGGATGGTGGGATCTAGAGACGAACCGGACACGGGTCCTGACCTTGGAGAGCTCAAAGCAGAAACATAAAGGAAATAGACAAGTCAGTGCAGTTTGGAGAGATGTGTCCAGAGCAAGGACAGTTGAGAGGCAGAGCACCTGGAAGGATCAGGAAGGCACAACTAAGGAGGTGCCGCTTGAGCCAAGTCTTAGAGAAGAACTTGGAATTGGGAAATGGCAGGGGATGAACGTGCAGGAAGGGTCCAGGCAGAGAGGATAGCGGGTACAAAGGGGCCAGCGTGTATACACCACTGTATTTGGGGAATCGCTCGACCTTCTGTATGGCTGGAGTGCTGGTACTTTGCATATTTGTTTATTGTTATTGTTCTTTGCGGTGGGGGCCGATGACTGATGGGAAAAGAGGCAGAAGCCAGATTATGGAGGGTCCTGTCACCATGCCAGGGGGAGGGCGAGCTCCCCAGGGCTACGACTGTGTTTACAGTGCTTCTTTTCCTTAGTGGGTGTTGAACACAAAGGTGCTTATTATATTCTTCTCTGGACTTTCTTGTGTTTCTGAAAGATTCTTACTTTTAAATACGATTTAGAAAAATAAAAGCAGTTAGGAGGTGAACAAACCCACACGGATGGACCAGAATCGGCGCCCTCTCCCTTCCGACACTCGAGCCCTGGGAAGGTATCCCAAGGTCTCATAAGCTTCCTTAGGACCAGAGCGTGCAATCAGAGTCAGCTTCGAGCTCCAGGAGTGTTTGGCAACTACTTTTACGTTTGGGTCTAGGGGTCAAGGACAAGAATTTACCCTTACCTGTCTTCAATGCAAGTCCTCTATATTAAGCCTCGGGGGACCTTTTGGATTTGGGTCTCCATCATACCAGTCATAAGTTGACCAGGGTGCCAGCTGTGTTCCCGTACAAGACGTTAAAATGATGGTGCTAAAGGCAGTGTGGTACCCTGGATTGGGTCTCGGAACAGAAGAAGTGGAAACGCTGGTGAAACCCAAATAAAGGCTGTAGTTTATTCCTAGTAAAATGCCATCGTTCATCTCTTCATTTTGGCCAATTCCATGGTTATGGAAATGTTAACTTGAGGAGAAAGTGGATAAAAGGTATACGGGAACTCTCTGTACTCTCTTTGCAACTTTTCTATAAACCTCAAATCACTCCAGTATAAGGACTTTATTTAAAAATTATGGTGGACAGGGCAGGACCAAGGGCTGGACTCTGTTACAAAGCCCTATTCCCAGCTGACATCTGGGCATGGTGGTTGAGCAGGTAAAGAATCTGTATTACTGTGGTGATGTCTAGCCCACGTTTCCTCTTCTTGTGCGTTGATGCCTTATTGAAAGGCAGGTACTCCATACCTGTCACATTCTCCTGAGTGTCCCACCTGGTAACTCTTTTCCAAAAGGAATGAAAGTGATGAGCATGCACTTGGAGAGAGCGTGCCACTTGACCAAAAGGTTTATCCAAGGCTGCCTTGAAATGGCATGCTTTCTTGCCACGCTTTGAGAAGTTCAAAGCGTGTATTTTCATTGGCCTTTTCAGAAATCTCTAGAGCAAGGCAGACCTTTCTTGCCCAAGGAAGAAAGATAGGAAGAGGGCTTCAAGGGTGGCAGAGCCCAGCGATGAAAATGGGCCCGTTGTGACCCTACGTGTGCCACTACATTTTAACCTTCCTTGGAGATTTCTTGTCTCTGCTTTGCTCAAAGGGACCCAGGAGGGTGGACTAATGAGGAGTTAGTCACCCATGGAAGTGTCCCATTCTTACCTAGAGGTAGTGGGGACCTTTCCGTCTTTCCTAGACAGGCGACATGGCAAATCATCCTCCCCTTATGTCATTCTAATTGTCCCTGCTGATTAATGAGGTCACTTAAGGTATCAATTATTATCCTGCCAAGACAATGACTATTAGACTGAAACGAAGGCCCATGAACTTGCTTATTCTATTAAAAAATAAAGTAATGAAAGATGATTAATGGTGTGCGCCCAGAGAGGAGCCACAGGAAGGGGCGGGCAGGAGAGGAAGGTGGAAATGAGCATTTGCTGACTAGGGGGCAAAAAAGGCTTTTGTTTAAAACTAGCTTCTGATTGACCCTCTTCCTTTCAACCCCACTGCTTGAGAGAGCCGTCTAGATCAGTGTCCCCACTTCCTCCCTTCCTAGGGGCGGCTTCCCCACAGTAACCCAGTTGCAGTCTGACCGCTCCACCATACTGCTCTGGGAAAACTCACCACTGCCCTAATTGCCACATCCATCGGCCCTCTGATCCTCCCTCATCAGACCCCTCAAAAGTGTTCACTGCCTGTTGACCTTGTTCTTCTTGGAACACTTTCTTTTTCTAGCTTCTCTGACACCACCAGCTCCTCACCCATTCATTCCATTTCACATGGATTTACTGAGCATCTACTCTGAGCCAGGCACTGTGCTGGGCCCTGAACACATAAAGTTAACTAAGACGGACTAAGTCCTTGCTCTAAATGAAACTTACATTCAAGCCGAAGAAGATAGGCAATTAACAAATAAATACATATCAAGAAGCCATTCAGGGTTATGAGGAAATAGATGGAGTGACTGATGGAGTTTGATGATCATATGGGAGGCGAGGCCAGTGGGAACCTCTCTGTGGACGAGGTACCTCCATCACTTTCGCACATCACTCCCTTAAATCCTGCCGCTGTCTCCAGGCTCCCATGCCTTCTTTATTTTTATTTCTTTATTTTTTGAACATCTTTATTGGAGTATAATTGCTTTACAATGGTGTGTTAGTTTCTGCTTTATAACAAAGTGAATCAGTTATACATTTACATATGTTCCCATATCTCTTCCCTCTTGCGTCTCCCTCCCTCCCACCCTCCCTGTCCCACCCATGCCTTCTTGTGTATCATCTCACTCGCTGTAGACTTGGGCAGAATCTTGGGGATTAAGGGATTGCTCTGGGTCAGTCTCTGCTTTGCAAAGTGTGACACCAAAGATGACCCAAATGGCGGCATCCAGGGGGTAAAACCCATTTTCAAATTTAGGCTGCCAGTTGACTAAGTCTGAGCCTCCGGGCAAAGACACAAAATTCAGGGATAAGGCGACAGTTCCGAATCCAGGGCCATAGACTGTGATATGAATGGTACCCCTTGGAGTTGTGCTCCATGGTGGCCCTGGAAGCCACGTGGAGTTAGAGAACCATACAGACACTGGCAGATAGAGCCTGAGAGATTCCCCGAACCCCCTGCAAAAAAATCCCAGGTAACCAAGCTGTCTCACTGCCCCTGTGGCTTCTTCCTCTCAGGTCTCCGGGTAAGGGCACAGGGAAGGGCTCTTTACTATCAACTACACACCTCTCTTGTTCGGATATGATAAGTCAGGTTGACCCCCCGCTGTTCACCACCGCCATCACCCATCACCTACGAGCTGGCCTTCGGTGCTATGCTTCATGCTGCACAGCTGTGGGTCCTGCTTGCCCTGTTTCCACATTCTAGCCTGGCCTAGGAACCCAGACTGAGCAGAGCCCCAGTCAGTTGTCTTGCTTGGAAGGGAATCTGCACAGTGCCTCCTGAAGGCCATTGTTCTGGAAGCTTCTGTGCATCCTGGTTCCCTGGAGCATGGGAAAACAGTGGGCATGGTACCCTGTGTGGCCTGGGCCTGGCCCTGGCCCTGCCCTCAACCATGTCCAAGGGGCATTACTGCCCAGGTCACAGGGATGGTGCCTGAGCTCTTGGCTTCCTATCCAGCAGCTGCTGGAGGAGGGTTTGCCGCAGCTGGTGACGATGATAGTTGTCATTCCTGGGTACGGATGCTGCACACTGGAAGTTCGGTCTCTAACGTGGAGACCCTGATGATTCATACCAGGTACCATGCTCAGAACAGGCTCTGATGGCCAAGAGGAAGGGCACGGTGGTGCAGGGGCAGGTCAGGTGGGCCACCCAGTTCTCTCAGTACAGCCTCCCTGCCCTCTTGCAGATATTTTCAGCATCTTGAGCCACCCAGAGCTCACAGAGACCCCACCTGCTGTCTTCCCAGAGTGGCCTCAGCAGCTGCTAGAGGCTAGGTGGGCACAAGTCCATAGGATGGAGAATCTCCAGGGAGAGACACTGCTGACCACTCACTTATATCTGGACCATTGTTCGTATCTCCCTGGTATGTGAGGAACAGGAAATGCAGAGCTCTTCTGGGTAATGCCCATCCTAGGATGGTACCGTCTAAGGGCCTAGCTGTTCCAGCTGTTCCCAGCTGTTCCATGGAGCCCCTTTAAGGGCAGCGTGGACGGAGAGAGAACAGCCTCCCTTCCCAAATGGGGGATGTCACTGGCCTGATTTGGCGGGGGGTAGCTACAGAAGCAGCAGCCTTCTGGAACACGGTGGCCCCTCTTCCTCAAAGGCCCCCTTCCCCATTGCCATCCCACCACGCCCTCCTGACCCATGGTGCGGGGCGCTGCAGCCTCCGTCATGGGAGACCAAGCTGGGTTAGGGTTTTCCAGGATCCTGTAGGAGCAAATAAAGTCTGCACCTGAGCAGCCTCCAGAAAGATCCCCTCTCTCAGGGAGACTGGTAATTAAGCAGTCATGGCAAACCTGTGAAGGAGGAACAGCTGGTGGTCTCCATTTGTTCTCCTGACACTGGTTGGAGAACAATTTCATAAATTACACGTAAAGTTGGGCGTTGTCTTTCCTCCGCTCATGCCATCCCGTTTGCTTCAAATGACCTCCCTGTCCTCCCACTACCCTCTGTGTCCTTTGCATGACTGACTAATAATTCATCTTTTCCATCAGCTCAGGCTGGTGGTGTTGAAATCGCCGGGCACATCTCTATCACTGCACTTACTGTGTTGCATTAGCATTGTGTCTTCAACGATAATAAAATGAGTTATTAACTCCTATTGTGTAGCTGGCTCTGTTCTCTAATGCTGAGCATAGTCCAGGGAATCAAATGAATGAAATTCTCCGTTGTCGTGGAATTCACGTGGTGGTGTGGAAAGGTGGACTTAATAAATAAGGCCTCATTAAATATATAATACGTCAGATGGTGATTCGTGTTATGGAGAAAATGCTGGACGAAGATCAGAAGCCATGAAGTGGTGGTGGGGAGGGTTGCAATTTTAGATGGAGTGTTCAGGGAAAGCCTCAGTGTAAAAGTGCACAAAAACCTGAAGAAGATGAGGGAACCAGCCATGGACATGTCGGGGAAGAGATGGGGTAGTTGGGGAAAGCTGAGGGAACAGCACGCGCAAAGGCCCTGAGGCAGAAACTTGCCAGATGGGTTCAAGGAACAGCAAGAGGCCACGATGGCTGGAGCGAGTGAGCAGGGGGAGACAAGTTGGTAATACAGAAAGAGGGAGTGGGTAGTGGTGTCAGAGGATTGCCCAAGGCCTTTAACTTGTTGTGAAATCAACTAGGGCACTTTTAGAAGAGTTCTAAGCAGAGAAGTGACATGATGGGACTTAAAATAATCATGCCGCTGCCTTGTTGAGAATGATCTGTAGGAGGACAAGGGGGAAATGGGGAGACCAGTTGGAAGGTTATTGCAATAACTGGGGCAAGAGATGGATGTGCCCTAAACAAGGATGGATGGCAGTAATGAAGGTGATGAGAAGTGGCTGAATTTTCAGATAAATTAACGTGAATGCCTCCTTTTGAGGGTGAACTCCTTGAAGGCCAGGTTCGTGTCTTATAAATTTTTATCCTTAGATCCAAGCATAGTACATGATGTATAATAGGGCACACAATATTTCTTAAATGGATGATTGAGGAGAAATAATTTTTAAATGTTAATTGTGGGAATAAGTAAGACTCTGGTCTCTTTTTTGAACCTGTCAGATCATAGAGCAAATCCTGGGTAACATCCACCTAGATTTCCTGAGATGATGTTGTAAAGAAGGCTGTTCATGGGTGTGCTGAACCGAGAAGTGTAAGGTTCAAACTCTATCTTTCTTGCTGAAGGACTTCGCAGAGCCTTTAATACAGTAATACTCAGGATCCCAACATTTCTTAGTTTGAGATAGCGTTAAGAGCTTCAGTAATATTTCCACCATGCTCCATGGATAAAAGAAATACCTATCAGCTCCATTTATTAAGTAGTAAGGGCTGACTAGCTGAATAAGTACTTATATCATAACAACTTTGTAGCTCTTTGAAAAAATAATATAAATTGAAAGAAAATATCATATTTTTATTTCATCCTTGACTAATCACAAATACTTACTAATGGAATATGTGTACTTGTTGGGCTCTGCACAGCTTCTCAAACCTTGGAATCCGATTGGACGCTACTACCCTCACATCCTGTTCTGTACTGATTGTCACACAGCACCTACTTTATTTCACACCAACCACCAAACACCCAGGTCTGAAAAGAAATGATGTCATTTAATGGAATGTAGCTTCAAGTTGAAACTGAAGCTACTTCTAGCTAATACTTTGTGTGTCCAGTAGATATTGAATATCACAGTTTCCCTTGAAAATTTAAAATATCCCTCAGTGCTCTTGTAAATTCCCTGCAGCACCCCAGGGTACCTCAGCACACAGGTTGGGAACTATGGTGCTTCTCTGAGTGTAGCATTTTCCAGAATTATTTCCGCATGTTCTTAGGCAAACCTATTAACATAACACTGGATGGTATTCCACGGATTGTGTTTTGGGAACTGTTGGCAGAGAGCAAAAAGAGGGAATACCCAGAACTCCCTGCTGCAGAACCAGAAGCTACAGTCCTATGGGAAATACTCCTGGGTGTGGACAGAGTGTGTTGAGAGGATTTGCATTTCGAACATACAGTGTTGTTGCCCTATTTTTAGACCTCATACAGTGTTGTTGCCCTATTTTTAGACCTCAGCAGGTGGGCCTGCCATGACACCAGACCTTGCTTCTAAAGCCTGCATGCACTCTACAAAGTATGTATGGTGATTTGGGGGCCTACCATTGCTCCCATCCAACCAGATACTTAGGAAAGATATCCTGGCCTCCGAAAAATAAATGGACATGGGCAGCTGAAAGGAGAGGTTTGTACAGCCAGTGAATGTTCTCTGGATAGACTGGAACATTTGAGAGAAGATCCCTTGGACTTAAGCTGGAGTTTTTCAACAGATATCTGGCTAATGCCAGGTCGCTCTCAGAAATGAGGGCTTATTACAAAGATCCCCAGATCTTGGGGCAGCACAAGAACCATCTCTACAGATTTTTGGTTCCCGTGGGTTTCAAGGGCTTCTGAGACCAGGCGTGTCCGTGCTCTTATATCCAGTGTAGCAGCAGCACGATCTCCATGAGCTGCCTGCCATGGGCATTTCATTTCCCAGAGTGTTTCATGGAACCCCAGCCCACAGGATGCTCTGAGAAAAAAAGGGTTTATGATATATATATCATATATACTTAAAAGCAGAGAAGGCCTGATTTTTCCAAGTTTCCCAGTTTTAGAAGCTCTTGATTAAATGCAAATGGGAATTACCAAAGAGAACATGTGTCTGTAAGCGTGTCTGTGTGTGATTATGACTAATGTCCATCAATTACCTGAAAATTACTAGATGATGCCTGTAATGGTAGTTCTGTTTTTAGCTTAATGGTTTATGTAACTAACTAGTGGCTGCTGTCTGGAGTAGGGCTGCTGGCAAAGCAGAACACCATTTGCCAAGCCTCTCGGTGTGACAGATGTTGCTTACATATACTCCTTTACTCCCAAGGTCAGCTGACATGTCTTTTTTAAATATCACTGTTTGAAGTGCTAAGAGCCTTAAATGAGAGCCACTCAATAAAGGCCCAATTTGCTATATTACTGTTTATTTCTGGATAATTCTATATTTGTTGGGCTTTTTAAGAGCGTAAGCAAGAGACATGCATGCGTCACCCTCAGAAATGGGGATGTCTTACAAGGATCTCTAGATCTTGGGGCACTCTTCAGCCTTTTGGTGTCACTATGGGTCTCAGGGCTTCTGACACCCAGATCGTCAGCAGCCTCCTGGCCAACGTAGCGATAGCCCAAGCTGTGACCTGCCTTCTCTGGGCATATCATTTCCTAGAGAGGGTTCCATGCAACACTGGCCCATATGCTGCTTTAAGAATAAAAGTGTTTATGATCAGATGTGTCGGGGAACTGTTATATAATCTACTCCTGCCTTGGAAGTTTGCTGTTAGCTTATTAAAAGCTCCCATAAGCACCTTGTTTTTTGTTTATTTTCGAAAAATCCTTGCTTCACTTTGTTTAACCCAGCATTTCCCATTTCTGTTTAACCACTGAACACCTAGAATATCCTTCAGAGAATAATCTAGTATTTGTACTTTGCAGAAGAATCTGGGTTGTGTTTATTTGTCACCCTCTGTGTTGGATGTCCCCAAGATCACTCTTAGCTTAGGTTCAATGATTGACTGGAAGACTCACAGGATTCAGCATATAGTTGCACTCCTGGCTATGATTTATTAAAATGAAAGGATACAGAGCAAAACAACAAGGAAAATTGCGCATGGGATGACGTCCGGGGGGAGAAACCAGTCACAAGCTTCGAAGAGTCCTCTCCCAGTTGAGTCACACAGAATGCGCTTTCCCCGCAGCAGTGAACTGTGACAAGTGAAATGTTACCACCCAAGGAAGCTCATTGGAGACTCAGTGCCCAGGGTTTTTCTTGGTGGCAGGTTGCATGGGCACCCTCTGCCTGGCCTGTACTAAAGTTGCAGATTCAGAGGGAAAGCAGGTGTTCAGTATAAACCATAATGTTTCTACAAATATTTTAGGACACTCTTATCGGTTCTGGGAATGGTGACCCCATGGTTCTGGGAATCCATGACCCCAGATTCCAGCCAAGGGCCAACCTGGCAAATCGGCCTTTCAAAGGACAACAGTCAAGGCTTTTTCTGTCTTTTGGAAGCTTGTGACTGCTTTCTCCCCCTGGACTTCATCCCATGCACAAGTTTTCTGTCAACTCTCTAATGGTTGAATATTCATTCATTCATTCTCTACATATTTGTCTTAATCAGTTCGGGGCTGCTATAACAAAATTTCCATAGACTGGGTGGCTTGTAAACCACAGAGATTTATGTCCCATGTTTGGGTGCTGAAAGTCTAAGATCAGGGTGCCAGCACGGTGAGGATCTGGTGAGAGCTATCTTCCGGGTCGCACACAGACTGCCACCTTCTCATCGTATCCTCATCTGGTGGATGGAGAGCGGAGAGAGGAAGCAAGCTTTCTCATGACTCTCGTAAGGGCACTAATCCCATTCAACAGGGGTCCACCCTCCTGACCTCTTTGATTCCTAATTACCTCCCAAAGGCCCCACTTCCTAGTACCATTAACTCTGGGGAGAGTTTGGATTTCAACATATGAATTTTGGGGGGACATATGCAGTCCGTAACAATATTCCATTTTATATGTGCTAGTGATGCAGAGAAGAAGTTAAACATCCTTACCTTTGAGGGACTTACCATCAAGAAGGAAAGACAGATGCATCACAAGTAATTCGATAAGAAAATCAATTCATTATGATTGGAACGCATATTATAAAGGAGAAATACTCTGTTATTGGAGGAGGTTTATCAGGGATTTCCAAACTCTTTCCCAGAGGAAGTAACATTCAAACTGAGACCCCAGAAGCTAGTGGGAGATGGATAGGTGAGGTGGTGGCAGCCTGGGTGGCTAAGGGAGAGAGCAGTGCACACAGCCCTGGGGGCAGCGTATGAAAAGGCCCTGGGGTGGGAAGAAACACGACACATTCAAGGCAAGTGTAAAGGCCCATGTGGGTGCAGGGAGAGAGCAAAGGGGAGAGAGATGTGAGCAGAGGCAGAAAGGTTGGCCAAGTATGGCAAAGGCAAAGCCTTGAGCCACATCACCCAAGGCGTGGTCTGTCTCTGTCATTCCCAGTCATCTTGCCCTTAGAGCTGACCAGATCTCTGGTTTCACTTGAGGCCTAGAGCACCGGCCACAGCAGTACTCACGCGGGGACGACTCATTGTTCTGTCCCCATCTCAGAAGGCCGCCATGTGCCTGGAAGATGCTCGAATAAAGCCTTACTCTTCCGTCTGTCCTATCCTCCTATTTCTCTAGACATCAGGAATCAGGATTTACACACACTCCAGTAATGGAGTCACTTCACTGTACTAATGGACTCTAAGATCAGAGTTCGTGGAGATAAGGGTTTCATTCTGGTCTTTCCCATGGGTCCTCTGGTTAGTGGAAACAAAGCCATGTCCCGGTGAGCTCAGCCCACGGCTCTGACCCGTCTCTGAGGTTCAGCAGCTGACACCCGTTGGCACTCAATAAGTAAATGAGGAATTAAAATCGGATTGACCTTGAGAGGCAGCCTATTCCCTCCCCATGCAGGTGTGACTGCCCGTGTTCTTCTGTATGTTGATGGACCCAAGTTGCTTCCCCAGAACCTCCGTCCTTGCGGTCCTGGTTCTCGCTCATCATTTCATGAGGACGTTGGTGTGTCAGGCATGGACTTTCAGGGATGTGAAGACAGTTCTCTCCTTACCAATTCTCTTTTACTTTCCATGCCCACTTCCTTCGACCGTTCCTCACCTGACAGGGTTCCTTCAAGGTCTCACCCCAACCCTTGTGCCTCAGAGCCCAGAGGCCCCAGCTTGGGAAGACGGTAGTCAGTCAACTGAGAGCCTTGGAATTCGCAGACATGGGTACTGTCTCCTGGAGTCAGAAGACTACCTTTTATTTTTACAGGTAGGAATATGCAAATGCTTCTCTTGGGTGGAAAAAGTGTCATATCATTGCATTTAAAAAAATTTTGACCTAGAGCCCCCACTCATGAAGGTGAGAAATCTCATTTCAGCCGTTGTTGTGGTTCCCCCAAGCAAGTCTTTCACAGACTTCAGCATTTCAGGAGGGTCCCCCCGGTCTTCAGGCCACACTAGCCACTGCTGATATGCTCAAGGCCTCAGTGCTTCTTGTAGGTGGGCAGCACCAACTCAGCTGCATCTGGGCCAAACTTGGCTGGGGACGTACCAGCCCTTTTGTGGACAGTCCAGCCTTGCCAGGTGCCCCATGGAGCAATTCCCCTCTAAGGGTCTCTCCCTTCCTCAGTCTCCACAAAGCAGGGAGGGTGCAGTTCTGAGCCTGGGGCAGTCTCACCTTCCCACCTGGGCTCACTGCTTCCTCTCCACCCTCCCTCCACTTCCCTCTGTCCCTTCTTCCTGATAGCCCCATTAAAAGCCCCTCTTCTTCCTGGAGATGTTCAGAACAGGCTGCTTTTTCCTTGTATCTCACCCTGTTTCGTGGGTGTAGGGAGATGGCCAGAGTCAGTAAGTGTTACTTATACCATGTCCAGCTGTCTCCCCCTCCTGTTGTCTATCCTGGCAGCATCACGATGAACTGTGACACTGTGTGGCTGACCCTGGAAATGACAGATAATCCTCCATTCATTCATTCAAAAATAAATACAAGTCCCCTACATACGAACATTCAAGTTGTGAACTTTCAGACGCGAATGTGCATTCGCATGTCCAGTAACATAAGTTAGTTCACGTGTCTGGCATACATTGTCACGTGCGTGCATCCTCTACAAGTGGCTGCGCTTCTGTGTACTTTACCGTACAGTACTGTATAGAGTGCAGAAGTAAAGTGTCTTTATTTCAAGCCCAGGATGTCCTGAAACAAGCATAAAAGCAGCGGTGATGTAGCTGGTACTGCTAAGAAGCGCCAGGAATTGGAGGCCCAGAGAAAGGACGGAGACAGACAAGAGGAAGAAGTAACTGAAGAACCGAAGAGATTCACGACGCAGGAAATGGCAACGGGATTTTCTTTATTTGAGGAGGCACTGTTAGTTTTTGAGGCACAGCGCCTGAACGTTGAACGGTACGTGAAGGTTGCAGCAGCCGTTCAGAATGCAATCCAGCGGTACTGTACCATCTATGACAAGAAAAAAAGAGGTACTACCCAGACATCACTGGATCATTTTTTCAGGAGAGTAGATATAATTGAATCCAGCAAGGAACCAGCACCTGTGCCGTCAGCATCAGGCGTGAGTGAAACTGCAGCTCGCCCTCCATCTCCTATAGCTGACGATCCTTCAGCTCTCCCATCTCCCAGCTCCTCTCCCTCCTCCAGTCAGTAACTCTTCTTGCCTGTTCACCCTATGCCCCTGTATGCCAGCTGTTGTACTGTACCACTGTACTTTTCAAGGTACTGTACTGTAAGATTAAAAACGTTTGCTTTATTTTTTGTGTTTGTTTGTTTTTTATGTATTATTTGTGTGAAAAGTATTATAAACGTATTACAGTACAATACTATATAGCTGATTGTGTTAGTTGGGTACCTAGGCTAACCTTGTTGGACTTACGTACAAATTAGACTTACGAAAGCGCTCCCCAAACGGAACTTGTTCATATGTAGGGAACTTACTGTATGCAATGAACTGGACAAGGATGGGGAAAGCAAACATATCCACTGCTTTCATGGAGACCTGAACAAAATAATCACAAAAATAATAAAAATATTTACCCCAAAATACATCTTATTAGGAAATGTGATAAATGCTAGCAATGAAAAAAAAGGGTAATTGTTAGGATGGGCCGTGTATGGCTGTGTGTGTTAATCACACAAATAATACAAATATTTTCTGATGCTTTGACATCTTGGGACTTTGCTGACCCAGGAGAGGCAGCCCCTCTCAGGGTTAGCAATTCTAAGACACAGCAAACTGCTCTTCTGGGAGTGAGCCTTTTATATGCAAACCAACCAATTCAGAGCCCACCTACCTCCTTTACTGAGCTCTTAGCTGTTAAGCCACCATCCCCCTGCCCTAAGCACCCCAGGGTCAGATGTCAGACAACTAAGGGCAGTCGCCTGCTTACCCTGCCTCACCCCTTCCTTCCCCTACTGCAGCCCCAGTTAGGGCTCTTGCTCACATTTTCCTCCCATCCCTTCTACGTCCTGACCAACCCTGGTGCTTCCCCGTGTGGCATGGCATGCTCCCTCCCCCACCTTTGGCAAACTATCTTTTCTTTCTTTTTTTTTCTTTTTTTTTCTCGGTACGCGGGCCTCTCACTGTTGTGGCCTCTCCCGTTGCGGAGCACAGGCTCCGGACGCGCAGGCTCAGCGGCCATGGCTCACGGGCCCAGCCGCTCCGCGGCATGTGGGATCTTCCCGGACCGGGGCACGAACCCGTGTCCCCTGCATCGGCAGGCGGACTCTCAACCACTGCGCCACCAGGGAAGCCCCAGTCTATCTTTTCAATGGCAATTCCTCCTCATCTGTTGCCCTCACCACACCTGAATAATAATAAAAATCTACACTTAGAAACATGGTAACAAACAACCCTCAAATCTCCAAGGGTTAACTCACTAGAAGTTTCTTTCTCGCCATACTACATGCTCAAAGGTGGTGTGCCGGGGTAGTCTGCTTAGTGAAATCACTCAGACACCCCCGCTGACAGAGACCCAGGGTCACCGTAGCAAGGAAAAGGAAAGAGGGGAATTTCGTGAAAGGAACCCAGGGTCCTCGAGGCTCCCTCCTTGAAACAGCACACTTCGCTGCTACCCATTTATCCTTGGCAAAGCCAGTGCCATAGCCAGGCATGAGCTCAGCAAAGGTGGGGAGGGACCGTTGCACCAGTGTCTGGAAGGAAAGCTGGAGATACGTGAAGAGTAGCAGTGACCTCCACAGGGACCTTCAAGAATGCAAAATAGGGGCTTCCCTGGTGGCGCAGTGGTTGAGAGTCCGCCTGCCGATGCAGGGGACACGGGTTCGTGCCCCGGTCTGGGAAGATCCCACATGCCGGGGACCGGCTGGGCCCGTGAGCCATGGCCGCTGAGTCTGCGCGTCCGGAGCCTGTGCTCCACAACGGTAGACGCCACAGCAGTGAGAGGCCCGCGTACCGCAATAAAAAAGAAAAAAAAAAAAAAAAAAAGAATGCAAAATAGACTAGTCTGGGAGGTCAGGAATGTACCTTTCTGAAAATAATGTTGACATTTGTGAGGAGACTTGAATGATGCGAAGGGGTTAATCAAAGAGGTGGAGGGGATGTGAGAAAATGTTCTGAAGAGGAAACAGCATGTGCAAAGGCCCTGAGGATGGGGGCTTGGCCAGTTGAAGGAACTGCAACCAGCAGTGTATCAAGGAGGAGGGTGGGAGAGGCGGGGAAGAGGATTTTATCACTGACACTGTTCCGGGTGCAGACTCGTGGTGATAATAAGTAGACTTGTCACGTCTGCTTTACTATTGTTTTCAAGTTGTCCACAGGAAATACACCCCTCATTGCCTGCACTCCGGGCTGACTGCTGCCCCCACCCTTGACCAAAGAAGACTGGAGGGGCTGGAGCCAAGCAGGCTTTGCGGGCCTCCTTAGGGATTTTGGGTTTAATCGTAAGAACAGTTGGAAGCCATTGATGGATTCTGAACTGGGACAGTGAGAAATTTGGGGTCATGAGCATCACCCGTTTCCAAGACTCTGGGCTCCTCTGGGCAGGGAGACAAGCCAAAAAAAGGCTCTTGGGGAAGTGGAAAATCCAAGAAGCCTTGGTGAAGCGAAAGAAGAGTATTTAGCTTCCATCTGGGGCCACGCCATCTGTTTGCAAAAGCTGTTCTCCGCACATTTTAGAGTCAACAAGACAGACAACAGCGATAGGAGCCTCTTGCCTTTCCTGCTATCATTTTACCCCATTTCGCTAATGAGTCTGGATTGCACTATTGAACAATGCCTCACTCCTTTCAATATAGTATTTAGACTTGTCAGATAAAAGATGTGAAAATCTGAACGTTTAATTTGCTTATTCCGACATGCAACGTGCTATCTTCTCCTGGCTTGCGGGGTCATCAACTCGTCTGAAATCAATTCAGCAATAAGGAGTGGGTCAGGGAAGAGCAGGCCGCAGGGCAGAGGAGTGATTCAAGTATCCAGATGGGGAGACTCAAGCTTGCCCACCCCCTCCAGCTTTAGCACCTTTGAGGAACCCTCCATGTTAGAATTTATCTCCCAAGCCTGGGAAAGAGCAGAGCAGTGGTAAGTATCTGGTTAGAGAAGATGCCTGGTAAGATGCAACTCCATGTATTGCAAGTGATAAAGCTGTCATTGTTTGTTGACAGTGTACAGTAGCTCTTTGTAGCTTGTGTCAATATAGTACCAGGAAACTAGGGTCTAGGACGCTTTAATGGCAGCTCAAAAATATCGTGGAACTAGCTAGGGGGATAAAATCAACAAATTTTACTCATTGGGAAGAATGTCATTTCCAGAGATGACTTCAGGGGAGAAGCGGTCATGCCTTGGTGAGGTGTGAAACTTCTGCATGAAGCTGTATGTTGTTGGGTGTCTGGGAAGGGCACCAAGGCATAATGCTGGTGCACATGGGTGAGAGGCAAGTTGAAGCTGCTGTGAACTGGGCCCGCTTAGGGGTAGAGACAAAAAGGGGTTGGGGCCTGAAGTTCAGCTCCAGATAGAGGTCTGAGCCCTTTGGGGATAATTTGGTATTTTGATATCAGGGTCCACTGGGATCTGCAGTCTGGCATTATCATACATGACTGTCTGGGGGTAGAGAAGGATGTCTGGTGCACGAGCAAGTTGGTGGGAAACCAGTGAACAAGAGAGCGGTGGGCTGGGGGCCAGGGTTGTGGTTCTGGTGGTCAGCCATTTCCAGCAAGGACCCAGCCAAGGATGCAGGTGTGTGTGTTTGGTGGTGGGTGGGGACATTGTTGGGGTTGAAATGAACAGGAGGCAGCTGAACAGAGGGACCCACCAAGAACCAAGCAGCAGCTCAAGGCTCAATCTAGGTAGACCGAGCTTATGTCAGATTTCATGGAGGACCGAAGTGCTGTCCAATAAAAATATAATGTGAGCCACATGTACGATTTCTCAAAACTTTTAATTTTGAAATAATTATAGATCCACAGGAAGTTGTAAAGATCGTACAGAGACGTCCCATGTACCCTTCTCCCAGATTCCCCCAATGGGTACATCTAATGCAAGTACAGTACAACATCAAAACCGGGAAACAGACGTTGGTGCGACGTGTGTGTGTACGTCTACGTCATTTTATCACGTGTGGATTCATGTCACCACCAGTGCAATCACGATGCAGAACTGTTCCATCACCACAAGGTTCTCCCTCGTGTTACTCCTTTAGCATCACCCCCCTCCCCTTCCTCTCACCAAACCTAACCCCTGGCAACCACTCATCAGTTTTCCATCTCTTTAATACTGTCATTTCCAGAATGTTATATAAATGGAATCATCTGCTACGTTATCTCTTGAGATAAGCGCTTTTTTTCACTCAGCATAATAACCTAGAGATCCAGCCCAGTTGTTATATGTATCGATAGTCCATTCGTTTTTATTAGTGAGTAGTATTCCATGGCATGGATGTACTGCAGTTGGTTCAATTATTCACCTATTTTAGGACATTTTTGTTGTTTTCAATGTGGGGCTATTCCACAAACAAACAAACAAGCAAAGCTGCTCTGAACAGTCATGTGCAGGTTTTTGTGTGGACGCCAGTTTTCATTTCTCTGGGACAGATGCCCAGGCGTGTGATGGCTGAGTTGTATGACTAGTGTGTGTGTAGTATTTTTTAAAAAGAAATTGTCCATTTTCCAGAATGTCGGTACCATTTTACATTCTACCAGCAACATATGAAAGATCCAGTTGCTCTGTATGGTTGTCAGTCTTTGGTGTTGTCACTATTTTTATTTTTATCTGTTCTAATGGTGTGTAGTAATGTCTCATAATGGTCTTAATTTTCCTTTCCCTAATGGCTAATGATGTTGAACATTATTCTTGTGCTTATTTGCCATCCACATATCCCTTAGTGAAATGTCTTTTTATGTCTTTTGCCTATTTTCGAATTGGACTGTTAGATCCTTGCCTCGTTCTCAGTCTTAGGAGAAAAGCATTCGGTCTTGCGCCATTAAGTGTGAGGTTAGCTATAGGATTTTTGTAGATTCTCTTTATCAAGTCAGGAAGTTTCCTTCTAGTCTTATGAAAGTTTTATTTTTTATTTTACATTGGAGTATGGTTGATTCACAATGTTGTGTTAGTTTCAGGTGTACAGAAAGGGAATTACTCATACATATTCATATATTTATTCTTTTTCGGATCCTTTTCCCATACAGGTTATTACAGAGTGTTGAGTACAGTTCCCTGTGCTATACAGTAGGTACTTGTTAATTACCTATTTTACATATAGTAGTGTGTATATGCCAATCCCAACCTCCCAATTCATCCCTCCCCCTCACCTTTCCCCCTTGGCAACCACAAGCCCACCCTCTAAGTCTGTGAGTCTGTGAAAATTTTTTGTTTAAATCAGGGATGAGTGTTGAATTTTGTCAAGTGCTTTTTCTGCATCAGTTGATATGGTCATGTGATTTTTCTACTTTTGGCCTGTCAATATAGTGAATTACACTGATGGATTTTCAAATGTTGAACCAGCCTTGCATCCTTTGAATTAGACCCCACTTGGTTATGGTGTATAATTATTTTTGTGGTGTATGTATTTTTGTGGTGTATATGGTGTATAATTATTCAGCAAAATTATTATTTTGCTGAATTCTCTTTGCTAATATTTTGTTAAGGCATTTTGTATTTATATTCTGTGGGATATTGGTCTTTAGTCTTCTTTATTTGTACTGCCTTTGGTTTTGGTATCAGGGTAATACCTCATAAAGTGAGTTTGGAAGTGCTCCTTCTTTCTCTGTTTTCTGGAAGAGATTGTAAAGAATTGGTGTAAATTCTTTATACATTTGGTAGAATTCTCTGTTGAAACCTTCTGGGCCTGGGTATTTCTTTTGGGGGAGTTTTTAAATTATGAATTCAATTTCCTTAATAGCTATACGGCTCTTCAAATGATTTATTTCATATTGGGACATTATGGTAGTTTGTGTTTTTCAAGGAGCTGGTCCATTTCATCTGGTTTGTCAGATGTATGTGTGTCATGTGTGGCATTTCCTTAGTATCATTTTGATAACTCCAGGCTTCGTCTTCTCTAACCTTTGCCAGCTCTGGATATTTGCCAACCTGAAAGATGAAAAATGAGTCTCGTGGGTTGAGTTTTCATATTTTTGATATTCATTAGGTGGAACATCTTTCTGTTTCTGTTCATATGTATCCTTTGCTCTTTTTCTCCTTCCCTGTTTACCTTTTTCATATTGGTTTGTAAGTGTTCTTTATAGATTATGAATACTAACCCTCTTCCTGTCATATATATTATACATAATCTTCCCAGTTTTCACTTTTCCCTTTATCTTTTTTACAGTTTTTCTTTTTTAATTTAAAAATGGAGGTAAAGGTACACTTTGAATTCCTCCCTGAGCCCTGCCGGGGGTGGGGGACGGTAGATAAGCCTCAGATAGGGGACAAACGACAAAGGTGGACAGGAGCCTGGCCACCCCGCCACCACCTTTGTGCGCAATCACGTCACCTGTGGGGGCCACCATGTGTGGACACCCAGCAGAGGACAACTCCTTTCCTAAAATATGTTCCCAAGTGTTCAGTGAAAGCTTCATTATTTTATCCTTTTAAAATTAGAAGAATCTTTTAAAAATGACTCTCTTGTGCTAAAAACATATTATTTCAGGTTCAACAATTCCTTTTGTTTCACCCCTGTTTCTTTTTCTTTACTTAACTCGCAGGGAAAAAATGTAAGCATTTTAATTTTAAAAGCACATACAATAGGATCCCATTTGTATGAAATTATTTCACTGAATATGATCTGAACTACTCATCCTTCCATCTCTTTGTATGTCAACTGTCAAGAACAATTATTTCTAGATTGTACTGGGTTTTTATTTTTTGGTTTCATCTTTTAAAAATAATAAGCACTTATCATTTCTGTAAAAGCAGTAGACCTATTCCTTTTAAAGAATAATGTCCATGACAAGAAGCGTCCGCATTCTGCTACTTAGAGTTGGATATATTTTCCTCTGTGTGTGAATAAATATTGTCTGTTGGTGACTATTCATTGTAAATTTGTGGCAAAGTCTACCCAGAGCCTCAAAGGACCTTAGCCAGAAGGGGAAGAGTCAGTGTTACTGAACGAAATGTGGGTCCGCTTGTCCACACGCAATAAAGGCAATCTGCTGACAGCAGGTTGTAGTTTATTGCAGGGTGCCAAGCAAGGAGTCCAGTTGGCTACTGCTTAGAATGCCAAACTCCCTGAAGGCTTTCAGGGAAAGGTTTGTAAAGACAGGGTGAGGGAGGGGGGTTGTGGGGTAAGTGATCAGCTTGTGGATATTCTTCTGATTGTTTGGTGGTGAGGTAATCGGGAGTCAACATCCTCAACCTTCTGGTTCCAACTGGTCTGGGGATCTACGTGCTGTGGGCAGCATCCAGTTAACTTCTTTCACCTGATGGGATTTTCAGCATCTGCAAAACAGCTCAAAGGACATGGCTCAGAATATTATCTGTAGCCCCTGAGGAGGAACTAAAGGTCCTTGACTTTGTATAATGGCTAAGCTATTATTATTTTGTCTATCTTGACTGTTTTCCTTTCTTTCTTCATTTTCTCACTTCTCTGATTAAATTTACTCTTTGGAACTCAGAGAAGGCCTAGGAGGCTACAGTTTTCTACGGACAAGAGGCAGGTGGAGGACATGGGGTGGGGTGAGTCTGTTTGGGGAAGGCCCCATAGGGTCCTGCTTGGATACATCAGGAGAAGAAACTGGAGGAGGAGAAAGAGAAGAGCCATAAATGAGCGAGCCTCCAGGTCGGGGGTAGCCCATGGCTTCGGGGGTGTAGCCCCCCATATTTCTGTGATTGGTCTCCATCACCTTTGCTGGAAATTACTTTAACTTTGAACACCTTGCATATGCCTGGCGTTCAACTTCTTTCGTATCCTTCCCTGTGCCTAGATCAGCGCCGTGCATCCAGCAGGTGCTCAATAAATGCTTAAGGCATGTTTAGTTCCCAAGGGGGTCATCCTCCCTCCATCTCACCTCTTTGTCTTTCAGGCTCACAGGCTTTCAGCTGCCGGCCACCGTCGTCAGCGCGGCCACCACCCTCTCTCTACGCCTCATCAGTGACTACGCAGTCAGCGCACAGGGCTTCCATGCCAGCTATGAAGGTAGGTGCCTCGGCCTGGCCTCAGGAGCCGTATGTGTGAGGTTGTAATAGCCGCAGGCAGGGCTGCGCTGCTCTTAGCTGCCGGGAAGGGCTTCTTCAGATTCAGAGCTTGTGTCTGTCCTAACAAGGCTGGTTACTAACCAGTAACTCAGTTACTTAAATTGCCCCTGCTGCGTTGTTTCCAGGAAACTGAGACTTGAAATCAGAGCTGAGCTGCCGTCGTTTATCTTGAGGGCCTGGTAACATCTTCTTCTCTCCCCTTAACTGGGTTTTGTTGTGTTTTTATTTTTTTAATTCTGTTTTCTCTTGGGCTTCACTGTATTATAAGGTACCTTGGCTTGGTTTTGGAAATGAGGCAGATACAAACCCTAAGTAAAAGACATAAAATAAGTAGCTGAAAAAGTTTTTTCTCACTGTAGTGACTGCAAAGAGTCAGCTTTATATCATTCAGAGAAGAACAATCAATTTTTCCTTGATAGCACAGATTAGGGTTTCTTGGTTTGAGTTACGCAAATAATTGCCGCTTCTCTCAGCCTGTTTAAATATGGTGTTAGCATTCAAATTAACACTAATATCTTCAGATTATACACTATTATTATTATTAACTTTATTATGTTAGTTCAGAAGGTGGTATGTCTAGATCACTGTCATTTTCCTGGGAAATTTACATCTCATTAATAGGTAATTATGCTGCTCTTGGCTAAGACCCACACTGCTGTTTTGTGTTGAGATCGCTCATAGGCGTATTTTAAGACTGTTAATGATAATTAATAACAATAATGACATAACACCCTAGTAAAGCATGCCAGTTATTTGAAAGCTTTCTTCCTCTTGCCTCTAAGAACTTAAAGAATAAGTGATGCTTTCTTGAATGGAGCTATAGCAATATACAAACAGATACCACCTTTGTCTTGGCTAGGAGTATACCACAGAAAGAGGGCAGATCCTAACTCCCGCGGCAAAATTCACGCCTGTTGGTAAGGGGTGTTCGGTGCTTTAACGTAAGCGATTGCGAGTTCCTGAGAAGGTCTCAGTTATTTTTAACTAAAGGTACGAAGAAGGCTCCAGAGAAAGTTTCACATGCCTTTAACTGGGGGCTTCTGACATAACTCCAGATTGCTTTAACTGAGGGCTTCTGAAAAGACCTATTTGTCTTTAAAGTGAAGTCTCCTGGGATAACCCAATTTCTTTGGAAAAAACAATCAGTTCCTCCCAAAAGCAAGCCTGTGATCTTGGTCATCCTGGTTCTGTCCTCAGCCTTTGGCTCTGAACCCAAACTAAGTCTCTTTGAGTCTGAGCTACAACCTCTTGATTAAGTAAGAGAGGCCTCTTCAGAAGCTTCTTCCACAGTATGTGGGCCTTGGGGGGACTGGCTGTGTTTGGGGATGGTGGGGGGAATGAGTCGTTGACACTAGAGTTGGTGGCTGCAGAGATCCCAGGAGGGGCTGACACACAGCGGGACCCAGCTGGGCCCTAATGGTGTCCTCATTTAGCAGTCTTTGTGGATAGCTGTCTGAGGCCTGGACTCTTAGGAGGTTTTAGGAAAAAAGTGTCCTGTTGATCCCTGACCACGTTGCCTGCTCTGGGAAACAATGCCAAGTGCTTCTCCATCAGGCAGAGCAGAGCTGAAGGTACATTCATAGAGCCTTGAAAAATCAGAGGTTCTAGCCTGGAATCCATGGGGAGGTCTACAGTAGGGCATCAAAGGTCTGCAAACCCCTTGTAATTAGAAACCACATTCTGAACGTATAAGGGTATATGTATTTTCTTCTTGAAAGGGTCTAGATCAGGGATCAATAAACTATGGCCCACCTGGCCAAATCCAGTTCCTGGCTTGTTTTTATAAATAAAGTTTTATTAGAACACAGCCAAGCCCATTTGCTGACATTGTCTATGACTCTTTACATGCACTACAAATTCAGAGTTGAGTTATTGCCACAGAGACCACATGGCCTGCAAAATCGAAAATACTTACTATCTGGCCTTTTACAGAAAGAGTTTGATGACCCCCGGTCTAGAGCTGTGCTATCCAATAACAGTAGCCTTTAACCACATGCCACTATTTATATTTATATGAATAAACACTCAGTCAAATTTAAAATTTCATTTCTCACTTGCACCAGCCTCTATCAAGTGTTCAGTAGCCACCTGTGGCTTGTGGCTACCATACTGGGCAGCACAGACAGAGAACATTTCGTCACTGCCGAAAATCCTTCTAGACAGGGCTGAGCTCGGGCTTCCATCAGATTCACGAAAGGGCTGCGATTCACATGAGGCCACGAATCATTAAGATAAAGTGGAGGCCAGTGGGTCCCTCCTCCCCGCTGCCTGGCCCGGGGGTGGCAGCCCCAACAGGAGAAGGACCAACGGGACAGAAGGCAGGGCCCGCCCTCCGTCAGCCACTTCATGGTGTCAGGTCTCTAAGTCATCGGCACTGAGAAGGGAAAGGCTCCAGGCAAGGCCCAGGCAGGCCCTGCATGGTGCAAACAGGTTGCTATAGCTGAGTGACTCTCTGTAGTCACCTGGGCAGGGTTTCCGCCAGCTCCGTGGTCTTCGTGGCTCTTCGTGCTGCCTGGCAGAATGGCTCACAGGAGAGGCAGGTGCGGGGAAGCCAAGGCTGGGGCTATCACCAAACCCTGACGATCTGGTTCGGGACTGGACCACGGGGCAATTTGTGCATCTGGAAAAGTGTGAGTCGCACTGACTTTTGGGACACCCACAGCGGAGGGGCAAGGAGGGCAGGTGGGGGGAATCACAGATGCAGCCACTGCTGCGGATGAACCGTGTGATAGACGACATCCACAGCGGTCCTGGGCCCTCTGTCTCACTGCACTTCTCAACAAGACACAGGATGAGCCCACATTTAGGGATTTACTGATAAATGCTAGCCTCTTGGGCCTATAACTGAGTAGCTGGGTGACCTTGGGCAGAGGTTTTCAAACTCTCTGGGCCCTCTGTTGGGGGGAAGGGGCGATCCAGTGGTCAAAAGGACCATAAAGATTTGGCTCTCAGCCCCTCCCTCCATTGCAGAACCCACCTTAGTCACTAGGGCTGGACAGCAAGCAGACAGACAGGCTCTAGAGAACTCCCCTCCCCCCAGTCCCGCATCTGCCCGGGCTGACCCTAGTCAGGACAGCCTCCTCGCGTCCAGCCTTCTGGGTGTCACAGGACCTGTTTCTAAATGCCATCAGGGTCCCGCTCTTGGTAGCTCCCCTTGGCTGACGCCCCTGAAAGTTTGCTATCAAAGGGAGTCTCCTCCTCCTCCACCCTCCTTGGGAGAGTGAAAAGTGCAGATAAGGAACTGGACTGCTGCTAGGGATTGTGGAGAAAGGTGAAGTCAGATGAAGGGTGTCAGCTCAGAGCTGCTGCCGCGTCACGGAAAAGATCAAAAAGGCCAATCGTCAAAGCCCGAGGTGACAGAGGATGCTTGATTTGTAATCCCTGGGGGCAAGCGTGTGGGCTGCGGCCGTGGACGGGAGAGAAGGGCATCCACTTGTATTAAGCACTGACTGTACGCCAGGCACTTTACATACATTATCTCATTTAATCCCCGAGACAGCCTGGTGGACAGACGTTGCTGTCTCCATCTGATAGATGCTGGAGCTGGAACCCAGGAGTTTTGTGTTCAGCTTTAAGGCTACTTGATGGCCAGGAGTTTTAACGTGACTTTTCTGGCTCTAAAGACTGTACTCTTCTCCTGCAATGCACACCCTGCAGAACTCCTGGAGGAAGGTAGAGACTGGTGACTCCCTCTCATGGGCAGGTAGATTGGAAATAAGTCAGAGGCAGGGTGGACACAGGAAGCCTGCCTTGGCTTCAGCGCCCCTCCCGGATGACTTGGGTCATCTCAGGGAATCAATAAGAGGTATGTCCACAGCCTCTCAGCTAGGGTTGCCAGATAAAATCTAGGGTGCCCAGTTAATTTGATTTTTAAATTATTCCAATTCTTTAAAATTTGAAAAAAACTTTAGTGTAAGTATAGCCCAAATATTTCATGGGACATACTTTTACTAAAAAAAAATTGCCTGTTGTTTGTCTGAAATTCAAATTTAATGGCGTGTCCTGTATTTTTATTGGCTACATCTGGCATCCTCATTCCCAGCACTGAATCCCCAGGAGCTCTGACCCCACTCATTCTTCCTCCTCCTTTTCCTGATGCCCAGATCCGCCCCTGTCCTGCTCTGCCCAGCTCGGGCTGCCCACGCACTACAGAGGATCTAGGCTCACCTCTGCCCTTCCAGTGAGTGTCCACTTGACAGCTCTCTGAACGCCCACACACCTGCAGAGAGACGCAGATCCATGGGCACTTGGGGTTACACTGTGTGTGTAATTCTGTAGTCTGGTTGACGAGGCTGACGTTTTTCTGTGTTAATAAAAGCAGCCCGTCTTTGTTCTTCCTAAGGAATATCAGTGAGGGAGCCACTGTGGTTTGCCTATACCACAATTATTTAACCAGTCATGGGGACATTTAAGTGAAGGACATCCCTGTACATACAGCTTTAACCCTCATCTAATTATCTTAGAATTCTTGGAAGTGCAATTGCTGGGTCAAAGAGTGTGTCGATTTTTCATTTTATTACATAATTCCACGGTGTCTTTAGGAAGATTCTAGTGGGGCACACCTCTACCAGCAGGGTGTAAGAGGGCCCATTCCCCTCCTTTACCTACATTGCACGTTGGGGAGTCTTAAGTCAGTTTCATTGATTAAAATGGGTGAGATGAAATCTCATTTGTGGTTATAATTTGCATCTCTCTGATGATCAGGAAGGTTGAGGACCTGTCACCACTTTCTGGCCTTTAGTAGATCATTTTGTAAGTTGCCTGTCCCTGTCTCTGCCTACTTTTCTTTTGGGGTGTTAGTATTTTTTTCTTATCCCTTTTGTAAGTGATTTTGCATATTAACGCTATGAATATTACGAGTTTCCTTTTGATGTGCAGTAATTTTAATTTTTATGTCACAAATTTTTTAATATTAATTTTTCTTTGATAATCTACCTTTGGTGTTATGCTTAGAAAGGCCTTTTCCATGCCAAGATCAGCTGGTCATTTAGATATTCCTCTCATTCTTTTAGCATTTTATTTTTCCATTTCACTTTTAAATCCCTCTGGAATTCAGCTATGTTTGTCTTGGTTTCAGTGGCCCTGTCTCTGATTCTCCAACATTCACTGTGTCCTTCTGTCTGTCTTTCAATGTGTGGAAGCCTGTTACTTCCCCAGCCCCCGCACTGTGTCTCTCCCTGATGTTTCTAGTCTTGCTGTGTTTAGACGTTGTTTCTCCCACCCAAGCCCTTGGGCTTCACGCCTTCTCCACCCATGACTCTCAGAGATTGTATGGGTTGTTTCTGTCTCTGACAGGTTGATCAGCAGGTAAACAAGAGTTGTAAGCAGATCAGAAACATCAACTAGAGAAGAGTCTCTGCAGGTTTTAATGCCTAATCCTGGCTGCACCTTTTGCATTTTAGCCGCATCAATCCTGAGCAGTCACTCTGACACTTTCGTGCAAGAGAGCCCATCTCTGACTGCTGGGTCTCAGTCTATTAGATCTATTTAATCATCTACATCTAAAAACAGGTATTTCTGTTTAGTTAAATCTAACTGTCACCTTGCGTTCTCACTCTCAAAAATATAAGAGGCTTCCTTAAAAATCAAAATCACTTATTATCCCCACGTGGAATTTAGAAGCATGAGGAATGCTTATTTTTGCAAACTCCCTCATCACCACAAGGGGAGAGGCTGCACAGTACAATGATTAAGACCTCAGGTTCTGGGTTCCAACGGATCTGGAATCAAATCCCATCTTTGCCACTCACTTGCTGTGTGACCTTGGGCAAGTTACTTCATTTCTCTGAGCTCTGGCCTTTGCATCTGTAAAATCAGGGTAAGAATAATACTTCATAGAGTTGTGAAGATTAAGGAGAGAACACACAAGTCACATGAGGGACTGGCAGACTGTCAGTGCTTGATAAATGTCAGCTAATGAGTGAAGTCACCCTCCTCCTAACCTCACCAGACTGGGATTATTTCAGGAGATGGAAGAATAGATATGTCTACTCCATAGGTCACAATCCCATCCCCACCCCAGCCCGCTGGCTCCTGAGTCTGCTTAAAATTCTCAACCCAGTTGTTCGTGGTATGTCTGGGCTTACAAACAGACCATAACATCTGTGGGGAAGGAGCAGAGGTGTCTCCATATTCGTGAGCTCCAGCACTGCTGGAGAGACTGCCCACCACATGGGGATGAGGTCGTGGGCCGTGTCCCCTGGTGGGTTGGAGCTGACGAGGCCAATGCCGGGAATTCAGTCTTTTCATGTCCTCTTCTCTTTGTATCAGAGATGTTGGCTTTAGGGCTAATGGTGCTAGTGACACGTCCAGCAGACCTTAGACTTTGGGGGTCATGGACTTGAAAGCTGTGACTATCTCCAGACATACACACACACACACACACGCGCGCACGCGCACACACACGCACGCACACACACACACACACACACACAAACACTTTTCCATGTTGTTTTTCATGTAATTCAGATGCCCTGAAGCCCACCCATGAACCACTAGTCCACCTGAAAAGCTGAGCCCAGAGAGTCAGGGATCACACATTAAGTGGGTGGTAGAGATTCTTTCATTCATTGAGCTGATATAATTGAGAGCCTACTGGGTGCAGTGCCTGATGTTTCAACCAAGTCCCATCCTCACCATCATGATTTCCTTCTCTACCCCTACCCACCTGCCCTCCCAAAGGGAACACAACGGGGGAGGAAGAGCTCAATTCAGTGCCACATCTTGGTGAGTTTTTGCTCCCAGTGCAAGGTCAGTAATGTCACCTCTGCCGCTGGACCAGAGCATGGTGGAACAGCGTCAGACAGACACATCTGCGAGGGACAGATGGACAGAGATGGAGCTCCCTGTTGTCATTCTATCAGGAGAGGCAGGCTTGGGACAGAGCTTTCCTGGCCTTTGGAGGGGGAAGTAGGGTAGAGGTGATCATGTCATGCAGGGAAATGGAGGTCCAGAAATGGACGCCTCCTGGTTTTATTCCCTCCTGTAATTAGACCTGCTGATTTCCCTCTCCCGGCCTCTCAGACAATTTCCTCAATTTGAAAGAGTTCCCCAATTCAGGGACATTCTGCAGACATCTCAAAATTGGACTAATGGAAGCTATTTGACCATATACATATATACACTGAATATGCAATTTGCACCATTCAGGCCACTCAGGCCAGAATGGCAGGCCTGGCGAGGCCCCCTTTGGGGGAGGGGGGAGGTGATGAATGTCCATTTCCTCTGCCTGGGAAGGGATGGTGTGTGCTTCCTGAATCAACCTGCTGCATTTCCGAGGGCTCTGCCTTGGGAGTTGGAGAACATTCCTTTTAATCAGTACAGTGGAGTAGCAAATTAATACACAGAGATGTGACATTTGAGACAAACTGGGCAGCACTTCTCCATAAGTGGGGCATCAGGATGAACTTCATATCACGTCCTCAATAATCCCACAAACAGTTCATCATGCATAGTGATATTTTCCCCCTTTGGGGAAGAATATTAACATAGCTTGAAGATGATATCATAGCAAATTCTAGTGCCCTGACCCTCCTCACCTCAGGGTGTCAGAAGACAGGGTGAAGGCAAAGGAGCATTTTCAGGTGGCTGGATGACCTGGGGATAAGGGGTACATCTGCTTTACCTCTCTGGCCCTGTTCATTCATTCATTCACTCAACAAATATTTACTACACACCTGCTCTACTCCAGGTCCCTAGGTAGACTTTGAGGCATATGAATGAATTATAAGTG
The DNA here is from genome assembly GCF_039906515.1 of Pseudorca crassidens. Taxonomy (NCBI): domain Eukaryota; kingdom Metazoa; phylum Chordata; class Mammalia; order Artiodactyla; family Delphinidae; genus Pseudorca; species Pseudorca crassidens. The sequence goes on along the minus strand of NC_090297.1, from coordinate 26,931,087 downwards.
GCTTCCAGCTTCAAGGAGCTCTTAGACCTAAAATTGTTGGAGGGGAGTGCGTAGGAGCAGAGGAGTGGGGTCCAGGAAGAGGTAGGTTCAGCGCTGGCTAGCTATGACACCTTTCACATCTCCCGACCTCCCCGAGCTGATTTTGCGCAAAAGAGGAACTACGGCACCCACCTCAGTGGTTTGTAATGAGGGCTGAAGAGTTAGTGGCTGGGAAGTGCCTGGTACAGAGTCTCTGGTCAAGAAGCAGCCATTCCTCGACCACGTGGAGAAAATTACTCTCATGCCTGGTTGGGTGTCTGGAGATCAAGTTTGAGCCCTGCCATGTCCTCACTGTATGACCTTGAGCAAGGCACTGAGCCTCTCAGCTCCCTCCTCTGGGACATGGGATAATCATCTCTTCCTTTCAAGGGGGGAGTGAGCATTAGTGGTAAGGTGCAGAAAGCACCTAGCATGACATTTGACACAGACTAGGCACTCAGTCAAAGGAAGCTCTTAAAATAGGTGTGTTTTGTAGGAATGAAAAAAAAAATTCTTTCCTATGACAAAATCTTTGGTCAAGCCTTGTGGGTCTCCAAGAGCAAGGAATGTCACCTATTTTTTGATTCTTCAGTCACTGAGGTACCTTAGTCCAGGGCTTGGTACACAGTAGGGACACTGCAATACTAGCCAGTGCTTGCCTCTCCTGACCTGGATCTTTGCTAGTCCATATAGGGCTTTTGTGCAAATTAGCGCAAGTGGCCACCCTGAGGGGACACAGCCCTGTGAGCCTTTGGCTTAGTGCATGGAGTAGAGGCTGGGTTTTTAACCACAGTCACCCACTGTGAGTCATTAGAGGCAGGGTGCAAGGATCTTGGGGTGCTTTCACTTAAAACCCTCTAATTGGAGCTTCCCTGGTGGCGCAGTGGTTAAGAGTCACCTGCCAATGCAGGGGACATGGGTTCAAGCCCTGGTCTGGGAAGATCCCCACATGCCTCTGAGCCTGTGCTCTACAGCCTGCGAGCCACAGCTACTGAGCCCACACGCCTAGAGCCCGTGCTCTGCAACAAGAGAAGCCACCGCAATGAGAAGCCCACTTACTGCAACGAAGAGCAGCCCCCGCTCGCTACAACTAGAGAAAGCTTGCGGGCAGCAACGAAGACCCAACGCAGCCAAAAATAAATACATAAATAAATTTATAAAAAATACCAAACCCTGTAATTACTTCCCAGATGGAGTACAAACTCCTCACCTGGCCGTCAAAACTGGGCATCAGCCTCACCTCCACCCGCTTCCTCCTCCAGCCACACTGGCCTTTGTCTGGTCTTCAGATACGCCACACTCTGTCTCCCCACCCATCCTTCAGACACGCTGAGTCCCTTCTTCTGAACCTTCCTCCCTCACCTGGCCACTCTTCTCTGCCTCTTTGTTTCCTTCCAATCTCTGCTTAAACCAAATCCAGAGGCTGCCCCTGGTGCCCAATACTCCCTTTACTTTCCCTCTTAGTTCCCCAGGCATCTCCTCCAATTACATGCGTGCCTCGTGTATCTCCTGTTCCTTGTTCGCCTTCTCTCCTCCGGTATGTGCTCCCAGACAGTGGAGAGAACCAAGAGGAAAGCTCAGGGTCTGGAGGAAAAATCGACTCTCAGCTTGGCCAGTTAGTAGCCAGTGTGGGACTTTGAGCAGGTCACTTAACCTCCTCTGACCTCCGCTGTCACAGGGACAATAATAATAATAATCCCTGTTCTGTGGGATTATCACCGGGAACAAATGAGGTAACACGTGTCAAGGGTTCCTAACGCTGCCTAGTGTGGAATAAACACTCAGAAAGCAGACTGTCCACAGCTGCGCCTAGCCCAGGATCTGACGCATGGTAGATGCTCAGTAAATAATGACTGAATAAGTGAGTAGATAAGGGATCATTTCACCCAGTGTAATGGAAAGACATTTGCTCAAGGTACCTGGGACCATATTCCATTGAATCCAAGATGTCCTCAGTTAAAAGATGCAGCTTTATTGGATGTACCACTAAGAAAAAAAAAAAATGCTGCCGATTAAAGTATGACATGCCGTCGATTTTAAGATACATCCCAATTTCAAAGATATTGAAAAATGGAAAAATGTGCTCCCTAGAACTGACGAAGTGTGGTAACTGCTTAATTGCTTGTGACCACCCCTCACCTTGTTTGGGGTGGGCTTATCGCTCTGACCTCTTCTCCAACCCAGGGCTCTCTGACCATCAGGGCTCCTCGTTTTCATCATTCAGGTGGTGGCTCTCGCTGGACGTGTGATCACCTCTTAATTCGTTCTCTCAGCTCCAAGTCTCATTACTTTTCAATTTTCTGCATTGAACTCTATTTGACACCTGTTAGCACAGGTCTTCAACTGATAAACGACCTTGTCGGGGGAGGCAGCAAGACGCCCCAGTTTTGATTCTGTCTCTCGTATCTGTGCCCCAGGCAGGGGAGCCCATAGAACCCAAATAGGGGTCCCTCAGGACCCCTGCCAGCCCACTGCCAGCCCCTCCTATAATAGCTCCCAAGACACCAGGAATACCACTGGGTGGGGACCTGAATGTGATTTCTCCCACTTGGATGGGAGATGGGAGAGTCAGCCTTCGGCCACTGCTCTGGTCATGACTGTAGCTGGACACACTCACCTGTCTCCTTCCTGTGGACCTGGGTCAGGTGACCCCGTTAGAGCTTCGTCCACTGACCCCCACCCTGGAGGTTCAGGGGACACAAGTCCTTCTACCATCTCTTCCTTGGGGGAAGTTATCTCCCAACCCATGAGCCGAGCATCAGCGGGGAGAGAAAGCTTCTAAGTAGATGTATCAGACTGGATATTCCCATCCCACCTCTTCCTATTAATTGATAATTTGGGTGTGATTAGCCACTGTTTTGGATTATTCTTTCCAGCCCTTTCCTTCATTAGTGTGGATAATTGAGGGTTGAACCCATTGCCATTTCTTTGGAACAGCAGGAGAGAAAAGCATTTAGGACGTTGGTGGGTTCTGAATTGGAGATTTGGTGGTGGACAGATCACCTCTACCCTTCCCCTTTCTACCCTGTTGAATGATGGGCACTGTTTCCCAGTTCTGTATCCTCATACACACCCTGGATCCCTGAGCCCAGGGCGTCAGAGATGAAGGAAACAAAGGGACCAGCTCACTGCATGACATGTCCAGCAATGCAGTGGGAGCTTTGCAGACACTGACATCCCACCTGGTGAGCAAGGCCTCAAGAATCCCCGCTGTACAGAGAAGGAAGTGGAGGCCCAGAGAGGTTAGTTACCTTGCCTGAGGTTACACAGCACCTAAGGGTCGTGCACAGTTTGAAAATCGGTTTGGTTCCAAAGCCCACCTCTTTCCACTAGGTGCTGCTTCCCCACATAAGTTACATATAGTTCTCCAAGCCCACAGAAAGGAGGGGCCGTGGAGAGGCGGGGGGCCAGCCCTTGACCCTGGAGCACCTCCCAGATCTGGCCATCCCCAGCCTGGCCTTGCTGAGGACCTTGTTGCTGCCCAAGACCCTGTCCTGTGGGTGATGGCTTTCCTTCCCTGCTTTTCAACCTTCCTTCCAGCTCTTCATGTCCTGCCCCTCCCTCAAGACCTTTATCCAGCCACAGTTTAGGAGTAATGCAGACTGGCCTTGGTAATGCATTAAATTACCAGGAGTTAGTCTTGTGAAGTGGAGGGGGGCAGAGGAATGGGCAAGCCAAGCACGTTCCTGCCTCAGGGCCTCCGTACATTCTGTTCCCTTTGCCTGTACTGCTCCGCCCTGGTGGCCGCATAGCTCTCCCTGTCATGTTGTTCAGTTCTCTGCTTAAACGTTCCGTATCAAAGAGACCTTTCCTGATGACACTGTATGACACAGCCGCCCCACCCATCACTCCCTGTCACCCCCACCCCGACATATAATACAATTATTTGTCTATTTGCTTATCGTCTGTCTCCGCTATCAGAATGTGAGTTTCCTGGGATCAGGGCCTTTGTCTCTTTTGCATTGTTACTGTTGTTCTCTGCTGAATCTTCAGTTCCTAGAACAGGTTCTGACCCGTATTAGGTGCTTGATAAATAGCTGGTGAACGAATGAATGAACGAAATCAAAGGCCAGAAGAAAGAAAGAATGTATGTATTTGAGCACCTTCAAGAAATCCCAAGGGATGGAAATGTGAAGTCCGAGAAGTGGGGGCAGCTGGAACAGCTGGAGCTGAGCCGGATGTGGGTCGGGGGTCAGCTCATGCGGGGCCTGGGAGACCCCGGAAGGCATCTGGGCTTTATTCACAGAGCCCACCCATCACCAAAGGGTCTTAGGCAGGGAGGTGATGCAGTGAGATTTCTGCTTTAGAGATGGTGAGGGGGGAAGGGGGGTAGACTGGAAGCAAGGGAGCCAGTCACAGGCGGGGACCGTTGTCCAGCACAGAACGTGCCTGGACCTTTGTCAGCATTGGGGAGGGTGCCAGGACAAGGGGAGAGCTAGCCCAGGCTCACACCACACTGCCCACATTCCCTGTGGATGGGTATCTAAGCTGCTGGAACAGAAGGAATGCCCCCACACGTGGAGCAGCTTGGCTTGCCCAGTGGCTTAAACAAAAATATTTATGATATTCTTTTCTGTTCTATGGACATTTGTGATGTAAGTGTAACCCACTGAACAAGCTCACCTTAAGAGTCCCGATGAAGAGATGAATGTTCGAGTGCTGGGGTCTCTGGTGATAAGTGATGTGGATGAAGCCCTTGAGGTCACACTTGGAAATTTGCAGAGGATTCAGAGCAGGGAGGAAGGGCAAATGCATTGCACAATGAGGACTGCAAGGATGACAGTGAAAGCTAACATCACTTCAGCTCTTACCAGGTGCCACGTACTCTTATAAGTGCCTTGCATTTTTTAAAAAAAATTACTTATTTTACTGATTTATTTTTGGCTGCGTTGGATCTTCGTTGCTGCGCTCAGGCTTTCTCTAGTTGCGGCTAGCGGGGACTACTTTTTGTTGTGGTGCGCGGGCTTCTCATTGCGGTGACTTCTCTTGTTACAGAGCACGGGCTCTAGGCACGCAGGCTTCAGTAGTTGTGGCACACGGGCTCAGTAGGTGTGGCTCGCGGGCTCTAGAGCGCAGGCTCAGTAGTGTGGCACACGGACTTAGTTGCTCCGTGGCATGTGGGATCTTCCCGGACCAGGGCTCGAACCCGTGTTCCCTGCATTGGCAGGCGGATTCTTTTTTTTTTTTTTTTTTGCGGTACGCGGGCCTCTCACTGTTGTGGCCTCTCCCGTTGCGGAGCACAGACTCCGGACGCGCAGGCTCAGCGGCCATGGCTCACAAGCCCAGCCGCTCCACGGCATGTGGGATCTTCCTGGACCGGGGCACGAACCCATGTGCCCTGCATCGGCAGGCAGACTCCCAACCACTGCACCACCAGGGAAGCCCGGCAGGCGGATTCTTAACCACTGCGCCACCAAGGAAGTCCCAAGTGCCTTGCATTTTTTTTTTTCTGGATCTTTAATATTCCCTTTAATATTAGTGGTGGTGATTAATACTTATGTAACAGACTTACTAGTCTGAAAAATAATTCATGTCAGTATTTATTAGATAAAATAACTGTACCAAAGGTTACTTCTAAATAACTTCAAAGAAGTTATTACCTGAAAGTTTAAACAACAAAAGTTATCTTCCACATAAGTTCCACAATAAAATTTTAAACACATTATTGACTCTGCAAGTTCTTTTTAAAAATTACTTTAGAAGTTAAAAGAGGAAATATTTTTCTTTGTCCTGTGCCACTTCTTTTTCCCTTCCTACTTCTGTCCTCCTCAATATATAATATTATGGATGCAAACTCAAGAATTCAAGGTGAAAGGGATAATTTTGCTTCACAGATCTCACGACCTACACTGTATAGCAAAAACAAGATAAAAATAGAACTGAACTTTTAAAAAAATACAAATTAGGTTATATAACAAGATTATCTTTGGAAAAATAGATATTTTCTCTCTACTAGAAATAGCAAAACATTCCACATTATTTTCTTTCCCAATTGCATGGTTAATTAGCATACATTCCAACAATGCACATGAAAACATTTCTAAGCCAGGGGTACTTGAATGATTTCTTCATCAATGTTTTGGCTAATTCAGTGGCCAAGAAAACATGATGTTTAGTCTCTAATTAGATGCAATCAAGAAACAAAACAGAATTTCTGAGGTTTAAGCTGATAAGACCCAGCAAAAATCTGTCATTATATCAGCTACAAGTCTCCCTTCTCCCAAAAAGGAAAAAATTAAGAACTGCTTAAAAGTGTACAAGCTTCCAGGAAACTTCTAACAGCTCAGCTTCAGGTGACCTAGTAATGGAGGGAGCGGTCTGTAAAGCCTGGAGTGGTCCAAATAACACAGATAACTTCAGTAACGGCTGGAAACAGATGCTGGCCCCAAATCAGGTAGAATAACCGATCTTCAGTCAAGGAAGGAAACAAAGTCCAAGCTTCTAAAACACATAACGACAAGTCCAGGAACGTGGCCGGATATAACCCAGAAATGTGGGATTTTTCAAGGGGCAGTGTTGAGGTGCATACCACTCTTGAGAATAAAAGCACAGGACTCCATTGCCTGCGAAAAGGGAAGTCCACATCAGAACATTCCAAATTGGCCTTTTCCGACTATCATTTGCCTTGCATTTTAACATTTAATCCTCACAACAATCCTATGAGATAGGCACTATTATTATCCCCATTTTGCTGATGAGGCACAGAGAGGTTAAGTAACTTGCTTGAGGTCACACAGCTAGTTAAGAGGCAGAATGTGGGTTTGAAGCCAGGCATTTCAAGTTCAGCCTGAAAAAAAGAATAAAATAGTTTCACATAGCTGGGACTACTGGATCAAAATAAAATATTCCACTACAGTAGAGAGCAATGCCAAGGTTTGTACTTTAAAGGCTCTAACAAAAGGAAACGATGCGTAAATCTGGCTATATTCAAATGTAAAAGTTCTGTACAATAAAAAACATCTAAAAAGGGAAAGAAACACAATTGACTGTTGTATAATTTTATGCCAAATATGGCAGGAAGGGGTTAATCTCGATATTATGTAATCGGCCCATCTGAAGTGGTAAGAAAGCTATCTGGAGTTCACATCAGAGGAAATAGAGTCAGCAAGTAAATACACAGGAAAGCTATTCGGTCTTGCTAGTAATGAAAGTAATGTCAATTAAAACAATGAAACTACACTTTATCCCTAGTCAATTAGCTCTAAAAGCCTTGTGAGGACACGATACAGTGCTGGGGTATTTGCAGAGAAACGGGCATGCTCACACGTTGCTGGTGGCAATGGAAATTAGTCCTTTGGGAATCCAATTTGACAACACGTGTCAAGAGTCATAAAGTACTCATGTCGTTTGACCCAGTGATTCCCCTCCTGGGATTATATCCTATGGAAATAATTCAACAGAAGAAGAAAGTTATATGCGTGAAAGTGTTGATTTCAGAATTACTTATAATGATGAAAAACTGGAAACTGTAAAAATGTCCAACAATAGGGGAATGACTAGGAAAATTATGGTATATCTACCTAATGGATTTATGCAGCTATTTACAATTATAATAGCATTATTTAACAATATGGAAAGATGTTTATGATATTATTTTTCAGTGAAAAAAGCAGAATGCAAATATGTTTCCCCATATTTATTACAACCATGGAAACTAGGTCTTATGCGGACAGGGACTAGATGGAAATAAAAAAGGAAACAATTGATATGGGAGGGCAGTGAGATTGTGGGTGATTTTTTTAAAAAGTTCCTCCTTATGGCTGCTCTAGTGTTGATTGTGTGATAAAGAGCAAATAGGAGAAAATCCGAAATCAAAGAGTAAACCAAAATCAACAGCAGTGAAGTCCTGGCTTATGTGAAAACTACATAGAGGTTTCAGCTGGCTGTGAGTGAGGTGAGGCCAATACCACATGGCTGGAGGAAGAGAAGTAGGGATTCCCCGCTTAATAAGGCAATGATCAGAAGAAGGTGTTTTTGAGGAGCAGGGACTGTATCTCCCATAAGACCCAGCAGAGAGTAGGTGTTTGGGAGGAATGAATGAGAGAAATAGTGATGATCCCACAAAGAAAACTTAAAGAGAAGACCTGGATGTGACTTGAGAATTGGCCACAGGAAAGACAAATAAATGTTTTTTTCTGGATTGCTCCAAAGAGCTGAGCAATGTCCAATGCATAGATCTTAGGGGTAGGTGAATTTCAGCCAATAATCAAGAAGAAATTTTATGTAGCCTTAATTATCATACGTTGGAGTAGGCTGCCTTGTGAGGGAATGAGTTCCCCACCTCTGGAGGTGATCAAGCAAGGGTCTGATTGATCAAGATCTGCCAGAGATGCTGTTAGCTTACTTCTCAAACTAGTGTATGTACTGGATTTCATCAATGTAATGGTCCATCAATGGTGAGATGCACAGGAAACTCAGAGACAGGTCCTGATGGTGGCCTGCACACTAGCTTGAGTCCCTAGTCCCCACATGCATGCACCCATGTTCCTTTCCTGATGAGGATTTTTTTGGTGTGAGCAGCCTGGCTGAATTGGATAGGTTGTTTTCCCAGATGCCTTCTAAAATTCTTGACAAATCGAAGAGTCGCTAATTCAATGGCTCCGCGATTCTGTAACCCGCTACTTGAAATCAACAACTCCCCATCCGTTAATTCGATTGACTTTGATTCCAAAGCATTTTCTAATCTCTAGTATTGTTCTTGGCCCTGCCAATCAAGTCCCACTGATGCTGAGACTGCAGTGACACAGGCGCTTGGCCAGCACCCACATCCCACAACCCCCTCCTGACCCACATTCCAGCACCTGTGGAACTGCGGCAGCCCTGTTTGATCCCAGAGCTGTGGGGGGCTTGAGAAGGCATGAAACTTCCTGAGGCACGGGTAAGCCTAGACCCAGTGCCCATGGTGTCCGCTCATGCCTTTCACCTAACTAGTCCACCTGCTTCTGGAGGCAGGGGGAAAGCAGGAAGCAGACAGAACAGTAGAATGAGCTTGCATCTTGGAACCAAATACTTCTTGGGTTAATCTGCCGTTCACTGTGTTACCTGGGGAATGCTTTCCAATATCTCAGAGCCTCAGTTTCCTCATCTGTCAAATGGAATGCATCCGTGAGCACAGTGAGATAACAGCCGTGCTCGTCCATAGCCTGAAGGGGGTAGAGTCTGCTTCCTCCTCCAAGGCCCTTTCTTGTTCTGGGACCGCATGTGACTCTTCTAAGCTTCCCTGTCCATCTCAGATGGAGGGTGAGATGTGGGGAGATTTCTTTCCTGTCTTGGGAAATATGTCTGGGAGGCTGTGGGTTCAGTGACTCCCCCCTGCATGAGCAGAGGAGAGTATTCTCCTTTCTGGGCTGCACACTCAGCTGTCTTGGACAACAGCACGGACTCTGCTGCGAGGCAGCACGTGGACTGGTTGGCTTCTGCCTGAGGCTTCTTGGGACACAGTATATTTCTTGGTTTCTCACTGCGTAATCAAGCACAAACAGGAGAAAATGTACCAAACAGTGTAAAGGGAGAAAATGTCCCCAGTAGTGTAAAGGTTATGGAAAACCTAGCTTTTTGGTTCATCTGTGTATCCGTCCATCCATCCATCCATAGAGGGATGGAGTAGCTATCCATGCCTTGAATACATACTCTGAATGGGGCTGGGGAAAACAGATGGGCAAGACCCAGTCCTTGACCTTGGCCAATCATGATCTAGGTGGGGGAGACAGATAAATCAAACAGCTGTGATGCAGTGTGATCACTGCCTGAGATGAGGGCTCGGGGCACGGTGGTTGCTTGCCTAGGCGCAAGGTGGGTTGCATACCACCACCTGCTGGCAAATGTCCAGGCTGAGTCAGCAGCGCCCTCCCTCCCCGCACCCCAAGGTGAGAGTGTGCCTGGTGCCTCTGAAGAACAGAGATGAGGCCGTGTGGCCAGAGTAGAGCGAGTGGTGGGGAGAGGTAAGAGTTACTAAAGTCAGAGAGAAGAAGGGACCGGGTCAGGCACAGCTCCTACATGATGGGAAGGACTCAGCTTTCACCCTGAGTATGATGGGGCTCACTGGCAGGCTCTGAGCAGAGGCTGGTCTGACCTGACCTACAAAGGAGGGCGAGGCTGCGGGCAGGGAAACTGGCAGGAGTCGGCTGCGGTGACGCAGGTGACAAACGAGGGGCCCTAGACAAGCGCAGTAGCAGTGGAGGGCGTGAAAAGTGGGCCAGTGCCAGGTAGATTTTGCAGGTGGAGGCAACAGAGTCAGTTGACGGATTGGGTGTGGGGTGTCAGGGAGAAATCAGCGTGGCTCTAGGGTTTGGGCCGGAGCCGCTGGCAGAGTGGAGCTGCCCTTAACCGAGACAGAGAAGCCCATGGGTGGACGGGCTTGGAGGGGCAGAGGTGGGGAGCTCTGCTGGGACTGTTAGGTGGGAGATGCCTGCCTGGCACCCGGAGGACCTGGTGGGTAGGCAGCTGGATGGAGACAGCCTGTCTGCAGGTGTAACTTGGAGCCTCCCCAGCATGTAGACAGTATTTAAAGCCATGAGGTTAGAGGAGATGACTTCGAGAAGGAGTGGAGATAAAAACGGAAGCTTCTTTTTACTCCCCAAAACTGTATTTGCCTGTGATATTCAGAGAAGGCCCTTCACCCCTTTTTCCCAGGTGTGCCTCTGAGAACCAGTTATGTCTGTTTCCCGGTTCTTGCAGCGGCTGTATCTTCAGTTCCTCCCAGAGGTCTAGGAGAGGGCAGGCCAGCTTGCAGAGCGCCGAGGACGGAGGACAGTATTGGCCTGGGCAAAGGACAGCTGGTCCCCGCCCTGAGGGATTTACTGGCACGCTCTGTATCTTCCAGAAGCAGGTGCCCAGCACCCAGCAGGAGCTCAGGAAATGTTGGCTGAGCAGAGAACGCAGGGTCTCAGGAGAGTGGGAGAGCTCGTGGGCTCTACCCTGAGGTCCAGGGACAAACAAGAGGACATCTGTGGTGTGTCAAGGCAGGCTGCGTGCGCGCCTGGGTGCTGGGGGGCTGGGGACAAAACAGAGGATCTCCTGCAGCACGGGGAGCAGAGGCTCATCTCTGCAGCAGGTGCCCGGGGAACTTTGGATTGAAAAATCTATAACGGGCGTGACAGTGAGTGATAACACTTGAAAGGAAGTCTGTGACGTCTGCTCTCGAAGCCGCGCTCCCCGGAATGCCGATCTGAGCTGGGCTCCTGGAGCTGTGCCTTTGGAGATGTCCCTGAGTGATCAGCCAACTTGCTGGCATGAGCCCACCGAGAATAATTAGCGAAGCTGTGGCTTGGGCTTGGTGTTGGGCTTTTTTCTAAAGTCTAAATATTGGTTTACAGAAATGAGGCACTGGGGACACATCATAGGTCGGGGCCCCAGGAAAGCAATGGCCCGTCCTGGCTACCATGAAATGCACACGAGCTCAAGAGAGGCAGCCGTGTCACCTTTATTCCCAAGCCCTGACGGCTATAATGAAAGAGCTGTTTAGGGTTTGGCAATGGTTCACCGGCTTCGTTGATGGGGATTGTGCATTTTTGATGGAGAATCATGTATTCATTCAACAAACATGTATTGAGCACCGACTATGGGCTAGGCACAATTTGAAATTTTGGGCTTAGAGCAGTGAACAAAAGAAGTGCCCTTATGGAGCTTACACTCTAGAATATGGAGCAGATAATGAAGAAACTAGATGAGTAAACTATATAGTATACAGACATTAATGAGTGCGAAGCAAACTAAAAAGAGAAAGGAGATAGGACAGGTGCAGGGTAGGGAGGTTATAATTTTAGACTGGGTAACCCAGGAAGCCTCCTTGAGAAGGTGATAATTGTGTGAAAATCTGAAAGAGGGGAAGGAGTGAGCCAGGGGGATGTCTGGGGAGAGTTCCAGGCAGCAGGAAAAGCAAGTGCAAAGGCCCTGGTGTAGGCCTGACATGTTCAGGGAACAGCAAGGAGTCAAGGGTGGCTGGAGGGGATGAATGGGCGTGAGATGAATAGGAGGCAGAATCAGAGAGGCCACAGATGCCATAGTCCCTGATAAACTGTTTTACAACTAGAAGAAAACTTTGAGCCTCGTCGCCTAAATTCCCAGTTTCTCGGATGAGGAAACCGACCCCAACCGGGCAACGTGGTTTGTCCATTGTCTTTTTGTCAGGAGCTGACCTGATTCTCACACTCAGGTCCCCTGACATCCAGATTATTCCTTTTCATTCAACTCATTTCATCATTCAGAAAACGTTTATAGACATTTCATTCACAAGTAGAAATGAACAATACACAAAACTGGTGGAGTGGCCCAGAGAACTAGGATAGGGGAAGGATGGACTCTCATGAGAAGATGCTCATCAGCTCTGTTTATATCTCCCATCCTGATGAAAGCATTCAAAAACATCACCCCAGAGCAGACGCCCAGTTTCCCAGGCTAATTTCTGGACTTTTGGAGTTTTGACTTTAGTTCACCTCTGCCCACCTTTACATCTCACAGTTATTAGACGGAGTTATTAGACTAGGGCTCAGCCTCCAGTGGGAAAAGAAGCGAAGCCTGTAGTCATTTGATCAGGAATCACTGGCATAGTGCAAGGCGGTGGGAATTCACTGGCAGTCCAAAGCAGCCGTCACCTGAGCCTCATGGAGCTCCCAGCTCAGCCAGGGACAGGCCAGTAGTCACGCACAGTGACCGGGGCTGTGATGGGGCTGGTAGGGATCTGTGGGGCTGTAGAGGATGGGTGTTGAGCTGGATTTAAGGTGGGTGGGTTAGAGAATGTCTCCTAGAGAAAGAAGAAACCCAAAGGACGAGGAGATGCCGGGCCTTCCCAGGGCAGAGGGAGGCTTGTAGACAAATCAACGAGAGGCATGTGGCGGTTATCAGCCTGGATTCAGGTCCAGCTCCATTGCTCATGACCTTTGTGACCTTGGGGAAGTCATTGAACCTCTCTAAGCCTCACTTTCCTCATTTATAGGATGAGAATAACAATAGAACTTACCTTATGGACTTATTATGAGGCTATAATAGGAGAACGCAGGAAGATGCTTATGTTACGTTACAAATGCTCACTAGATGGTATATATCATCATTGTAATCCAGTGTGGTAGGGTGGACCACAACTCCCGGCCCGGCCTCTGCTTCCTGGAGGTGGTGTCATTGTAGCTGAGTCTTAAGAGAGAGAGAGAGAGAGCGCCAGTGAGTGGGGGAGGGGTGAAGGCATGGAGAGGAAGGCATTCCAGGCAGAAGGGGCAGCCTGGGCCAGGACTTAGAGGCCAAGGCCAGCATGGTGAGTGTGAAAAAGTCCATGTGGTAAAATAATGAATTAATAATAATTAGAAGGGAAGGAAGGAGGTAAGATGATGCTGTTAAAAAGAGTCAGGGTGGGGAGCAGAGAGGCCTGTCGGAACGTTAAGGATCTGAATGTTGTCCCGTAGCAATGGCGAGCCATTGAAGAGCCCTTAGGAGGGAGGAAGAGGCATGATCAGATGTTCTGAAAGATCACACGGGGTGGGTTGCAAGGGTTCAAAACAGGAAGTGGGGGTCCATCTAGGAAAACAATGCATTGGTCCAGGTGCGAGATGATGTGACCCGAGTTAGGATAATGGCTGGGAGGATAGGGATGGAGAGGAGGGGTGGGAGTTGAGTCAGAGAGGAGTGAAATCAGCGGGACTTAATGTTTGTTAAGTTTGGTGGGGGGCGGGGCGCGGGGAGACAATGAAAGAAAAGGAAGATCCAGAATATTCCAGGAGGTCCAGCAGTTTTAGGAAAGACACTCCAGATGGATTTAGGAGTTAATGAGTTTATATGTGTGTATTAGTCCGGGTTTTCCAGAGATACCAAACCAATGGGAGATAGCTGTCTATTTCTTATGAGAAACTGGCTCACGTGATTATGGAAGCTGAGAAGTCCCAGGATCTGCCGTCTGCAAGCTGGAGACCCAGGAAAGATGGTGTTGTGATTCAGTTTGAGTCTTGAGGCCTGAGAACCAGGGGAGCCGATGGTATAAATCCCAGTTTGAGATGTGATGTTCCAGCTCAAACAGGGAGGCAGGAAAAAAGCTCATTCCTCCTTCCTCCACCTTTTTGGTGTATTCAGGCCCTCAGTGATTGCATGATGCCCGCCCACAGTGGGAGGGCAATCTACCTTACTGAGTCCACTAATTCAAATGCTAATCCAGAAACACCCTCACAGACAAACCCGGAAATAATGTTTAATCTGGGCACCCCCATGACCAGTCAAGTTGACCCATAAAGTTAACCATCACAGTGTGGTAGTCAGCACCGTGAAAGAGCATGGGGGTCACCTGGGGGAGGCAGTCACAGTGGGGAGAGCAGGGGACAGAGCTGGGAGCCCTGGGAGATACCCAGGGTAGGCAGAGGAAGAGGCTTACATGGAGGCAACATCGCTGAGGCCCTGGGAGAGCTGGGAGTCAGGTGCATGGATCCCAAGGGGTCAGGGCATTCGGGAGAAGGGGAAGCAGTAGTGGTCAGTGCAGCCGAGTGTCCAGGAAGATCAGGATTGCACAATGTCTGCTGGACCTGGATCTCGGGACGTGGCTCTGGGGTGAGCCATGCTGGGCTCCCCCACCCCCAGTGCAGGGAGCTGAAGCATGAAGGGGAGGTGAGGAAGGAGAGACGAGAGTGTCCTGGCACCTCTTGAGAGACGTTTGAACAATCAGGGGAGATGTCAAGCCAAGTGAGGTTCTGAGTCTGTTTGTGTCTGTTTTTACTATAGGAGAGACAAGAGTGGGCTTGAAAACTGCGAAGGAACTTGCTGGAAGGGAGAGAAAGGGATGATGAATGAAATCCTCTGTGCTTAGTTGAGAAAGATTTTTTTTGGGGTACCTAAACCTGTTGTTCTGCTTAGTTCTCCTGTTGAACAGGCCAGGGCGATGGTAGAGCTCTGTGGCAGACCACTAGAGACTGCCTTCAGATGGATAAAAGTCACCCGACTAAATCTAGGTCATTTTCCTAGTACTGGCATTTCTCCGTCTTGACTCACAGAAACTTCTGCCCATCCACCGTGCTCCAGGTGACAAAAGGCAGCACGAGGATAGGAGCTGGAGTCGTCAGGAAACCTGGATTAAAGCCCCAGCCTGGCTCCTCCCTAGAGCGACACGTTTGAATGAAACAGTTAACCTTTCAGGACCTGCATTCCCTCCTGTATGAACGTGGGGTTAGTACTAATACCTGCCATGCCTTTTTCACACGGTGCTTGGGAAGGTTAAACAGGGATCCTGTGGGCAGACGCCTGGTAAAACGTCAAGGGCTGAGCACAGCTGTGGTTTTTATTTCTCACCTGTGCCCATTTGGAGTCTGAGCCACTGACTGGTAAGTGCAGAGTAATGGCAGCACGATTCAGAACCCTGATTTGGTTCTGCACGCTTTATAAAGCGTAATCATTTGTTAATTTAAGTGAGATCTCTAGGCTTTTTTAGAGTCAAACAATTTCTATTCAAACTGCAGCTTGACGGCCAGACTTGGAGATGCTAGTCTTTTTATCAAGAGCACGTGTCTTGCTTTTACAGATTATAAAAGTATCACATGTTCATGGGAGAAAATGGGGGAATGCACAAAAGCACGAAGAAAATTACAAGTAACTATGATCTGACCCTCTAGATAGGACCACAGTAAATACGCTGGTATTTATTCTTCCAGGCGTTGTGTATATATGTGAGCATAAAATTAGAAGTTTTGATATATATAATATAGCTGTATTGGTATAATTATTTAACCAATCCCTTGTGTTTAAATTGTTTCCACTTTTCCCCTCTGATAGATACTGCTGCAGTGAAAAATTTTTGTACATAAATCATTGGGTGAATCCGATTATCTCCTTAGAATAAATCCATAAGGGCATGGCCATTTCAGAGACTTTTGGTAGCCAGTTTCAGATTGCTTTCCAGAAAGATTTATGTTCTTGCCAGCAATGTATACCCAAGTCCTCACACCCTCCCCAACACTGAGTATTAGCATGTTTAAACAGTGGTTCACCAATTGGACATGTAAAAGATGGTTCACCAACAGGGGTCAGAGGAGGCCAGTCCTGAGGGGTCGCCTGTATCCCAACAGCTGGAGGAATCGCAGCAGAGCTCCTGTTTTTCAGGAGCTTGTTGTTTCATGGCCACTGCCTGGGCCTCTGGGCCTGCCGCCCATTCACTGAGGACCGAGCCAGTGCATCTGTGCATTTGCCCCAGAGTGGGGCACTCCCAGGAGGCTGAGGTCAGACCTGATGGGGTAATAATGCTCAGGGGCATCTGAGTCCTGGAGAGAGAGAGAAAGCATTTCAGGTGGGGGATGGCCAGTCCCCTGCATATCATCTTGGATGTACTTCTGCATGGGCTCAGGTGGTAGGATGCTCTTTGGGGCTCCACCCATACTCCAGACTGCTCTGTTGTTCTCGGAGCCTGGCTTTTTCCGGACTAGAAGCAGACCTTCTGGAGGCAGTGGGCTTGCAGAGTGTTCAGAGTGCCCTTGCAGGAGGGAGACTGGCCGGCTGGTTCCCTGGAGGGTGCTCACCCTCCTCTTCCTCAGTGCTTTCTTGTTATTCCTTGGGGGCTTCCACTCTCCCACAGCTGGGGCAGTGCCCTGCTCCACCTATGAATGGTCATGTGTCCACCCTGGATGTGGCCGGAGGCCCAGGGGAGAAGAGGAGGCAAAGAGTAGAAACTTCCCGAGTTGGTACCCAAGAATGAACTGGGACGCATTCATCTATCCATCCCTCGAGCTGATAGTAGGAGAAAAATGAAAATGAACAGGACCGGGTCCTTTGGTGCCTCTAGGAGCTCACAGCCAAGTAAGACAGACAAGCTCGTAACAAGCATTCACAAACATGGGCATGAATGGTGAGCCCAGAGCAGCTGGTCCTGAGGCTCTGGGGCCTCAGGCTGCTCACCGATCTTCTTCATCCATTATTTGCAATTTAGAAAACAGCTCCTCCGGAAGCCAGTGTGGGATGGTGAACCAGAGTCAGGTAATGAGGACTGGGGTGGGATGGGTGGGATATGCAGCTGACCTATTGGCAGCCCTTGGCTGAAGCTTCTGGAATAATAAGAGCAGGTGTGAGTAGGGTCTGGCAGCCACAGAATTCCCCAGGTGCAGTGTAAAGGGTTTCCCTCCTAGGAGCAGGATATTAGGGAATCAGGTGCAGGTGGCCTGGAAGGACTGCCCCAAAGTTGTCTGCTTTGGCTGGAAATCAGGATGGGCTCAGTGATGGACCAAGATGGGTTGGAGCCTAAAAGACAAAGGGCCACGTATGGGCTGACAGAAGGGTCTGGCAGAGAGGGCAGATGGGTCTCACCTTGAATGCCAGTATCAGTCAATTCATGGTAGCTGCCAAGGACCATGTATCGAGGCCACATCTGGATTCACTGAGAAAACTGCAGAGATCAGCTAGTGATGTCTGCATGGGAGTGGATGGGAGGAATGATGACGTGTATCCTATTTTCGTCATCCCTGATTTCAGGCATCACAGAAGATATTTCTGGATGCCAGAGAGGACAGTGTCATGATTTATGTTTGTCCCTGGGAAGGGGGCTGCATAGGCCCCACAGAAATACAAATTCCAGGTGGCAGAGGAGCGGGAGCCATCCATGGAAGAAAGATTGTCTGAGCTTAGCAGAGCATCAAGGTCCCAGCCTTGGTGACCAGATTCAAATAAGATTCCAGTCTTAGGGGAGCCGAAGCACCAGTCAGGGAAACTGAGGCAGGAGCCCAGTCATAACCAGGCCAGCCTGCTGAGGACAAGGAAAGCTCCAGCTCAGTGGGCTCCCCTCGACTTATGATACTGGGCCTGTGACCATATATGTAATTTGGACTCTACCTTCTAATGACCTCCCTGCTCCATTCAGGACTAGATCAGGGCTTGGGCAAGATTGAGCCTGCAGGGGCTGCATGGGTTACATCTGATCACACACATGTCATGAATCAGCCGTATAGAGGGGAATTAGGAGGAGTCCTGGCAAGTGAGGTTTTAGGAACATTGAAAAGCCTCCTTTTCTTCCCCAGTGAAATCCTCTCCTGTGTCCTAAGCACTGTCTACATTTTCGCCATCAGAGGTGGTCCCATAATATGTCCACTCCGGAAATGAGCACGTGACCCGTCACTGTCCAGGAAGTGGATCCCTTACCCTCCCTCTGCCTCTTGGCCAAGGCAGAGAGGGCACCCCTAGCTGAAAGTGCTTCTGTCTGGGCATGTTGTATTTTTCTGGGAAGATTTCTCCATCTCAGCTCTGATTAGTTTCTGTATCGTGAGATCGTTTTTCCCTAAAGGGGGACTCGGCTCATGTGTTGCCCATGTCAGTGGGAAAAGCCATTGATGGAAAGTGGTAGGAGATTGTGCTCCCTCGGCAGCCTCACCACGTGCCCTGTCTTCGGTGGTAATTGGCGAATGACCAATAGCAGCAGTACCTGGGCTGCCCAGCCCAGCCCAGAAAGGATGGAGGCAGAAGTGTTTGCTGTAGAAGAGGGAGGGGGAGTGAGGGAGAGTGAGGATTGGCGAGTCGAGTCCAGAGCCAGACAGGAAACCCCACCTCAGAACAACACCATGCTCCCAGGTGCAGGAGAGAGTTGGAAATAATAGAATCGAATGGAATTAAGATGGTATTTGCCTAGGCCACAGGACTACCTGGAACCTACCTTGGGCCATCCCTTCCTGAAAAATCCTCTAGGGAAGCTCTATCCTTGATTCTAAGATGTTGCCTTTCTACATTCCACCCAAAAGTTGAACCCTTCTGAAATCAAAACAAACCTTAAAACAATCAACACATGCAACTCATGCTGTATTTTTCTTTTTTCTTTTTCCAAAAAAAAGCTCTAATTAAATTGACAGCTCATGTCATTACTGATGGCATGCTTGAATCAAGGAATTATGGTATATATACAAAGAATGAAGCTGGCAGAGGAGCCTTGGTTACTAGATAGAGCTGTGGTTCCAAATGCTCTTGTAAGCTGGCTGGATTCCAATGAGACTGTCTTGAACTAGCTTAACTGCATGATTCTTTCAGTGGTCAA
This sequence comes from Pseudorca crassidens, assembly GCF_039906515.1. Taxonomy (NCBI): domain Eukaryota; kingdom Metazoa; phylum Chordata; class Mammalia; order Artiodactyla; family Delphinidae; genus Pseudorca; species Pseudorca crassidens. The sequence continues at coordinate 26,912,099 of NC_090297.1, read as the reverse complement.
AGCCAAGTCAAAGAAACTTGAGCACGAAAGGGAATCTATTGGCTTAGGTTCCAAGGAAGTCCAAAAGATGGACGGCTTCAGGAATAGCTGGATCCAGTGATACTGCGACCCTCTTCCTCTTTCAGCTCTGCTTTATGTCTTTTATGTGGTGACAAAATGGCCCTGGGGGAGCTTTGGGCTTACACGATCCTGGAGAAAGAGAGAGATCCTATTTCTCCCAACATCCATATGGAATCTATATGGAAAAAGTGTTGTTGGCCATGCTTGGGTCATGTACCATCTCCAAGAGAAATCACAGTGGGCTGGGGATAAGATGCCATACCGGTGAGCCGTATGTGGCTAGAAGACAGGCAGGGTGTTGTGATTTGACTGACAGTCTGCACAGAGCCACCTGGGATGGAAGAAGGGCAGTTCCTCCGTGGGAAGAGAGAAATGCTTGTCGGCTAAAAGCTGTTGCTGTCTACTCTTGGGTCAGCCGGAGGGCCTAGCACCAGAGCTCTTCCACCCAAGTTTCATCTAAGTCTTGACTCTTAACACCACTGTTTGAGAAAAGGCCAGTCTGGAATAGCCCATCAGAGTGACAGAGGACATGAAGAGGAAGAGGCAGAGGGTGGCATTGCTTCCGTGTCCTCCCAGGTCAGGGCTGCCACTGGGCGCATCCCCACAGAGGGGACACGAGTGTCTATATAGAAACAAAATAGCTGAAGAGGGTTAGGGCAGCCGAAGCCGAGCCGACAGGAAGGAAGAGGTAGAGGGGAGATTGCATCTTCTGTGAAGATAATGCATGAGAACGCTTAGCCGGGTGCCTGGTACCCAGCACTCAATCAATAAATGGTAGCTATTATTATTACCCATTAGAGATCATCCCTCAGCGCCTGCAGTCTGGGTGTGATGGATGTAGGCTGTGTTTGTGTAATGGGCATTATTTATTAGTCACCTTGTAAAAAGCAATGACAGAAAGGCACAAAACTATGTGACCACAGAGGGAATCTTACCTCATGGAAATCAAAAGCTTCTGTGTTTTCCACTAGGAAACAAGAGCACCTGTTCTCAGAGATTAAATCCAATTCTTCTGTTGAGATGTCCAGGAGGAGGGGATGTAATTCCCATAGATCTCAGCGTTGCGTGTAGGGTAATTCTCCTCCAGCCCCTAAGCACCCAGGAGGCTGTGCGTGTGTGTCTGAGGGGTTGGGGGCTGTGGGTTGGAGGGAATGGGAGCTGGAGAAGGGCGGGGGCGTTGATGTGCAGAGGCAGCAGTATCCCTTGGAGACCACTTAGGCCTTCGCTCCGGTTTTTCTGCCTTTACAGGCTCAGGGCAAAGACCAGAGATGACGTTTACGGGAATCCGTTCCCTTTGGTTGGGGAGGCTGTACCACCCTGTCCACTCCCCTCCCCTTTCACCCCCTCCCCAGCCACACCTGCCTTCAGCTGCCTCACTTCGCCCACTGCGAACCCTGGACCCATTTGACAAAACTGTGGCCCATTACCCATTGCCATCTAGTGACATAGACAGTTTCAGAACTACTTAAAACAATTTTTTAAATGGTTATATTTTCAGTTAACAGAGTTAGCAAGAGCATATTTATGTGGCAACACCCATATAGCAATTCAGACTGGCTACGAAGTCCCCATGCGTGAGATTAGGTCCTTTGCTAATTATTTGTTTAATAACAGCTCTGCCTAACAACAGTTGAAGACCTAAAGACAGCCACTGTTCCCCAAAGAACATGGGAACATTTTAAATTTGTGTGGAGGACAGAAGGAAGCATACAGATCACCTCTTATTAGCATGCAGGGAGACTCTGAGGCTGCTCTGAATAGAACATTTATTAAGCACTTACATTGCCTGGCACGTTATGATCATTATCTTACTTTCCTCTCCAAACTGTCCTCTGTGATATGTGCTATAGACTATTGTTATCCCATTTTACTGATGAAGAATTTGAGGCACCAAGAGATTAATAGACTGGCAGAGTGTTGAAACCAGACAGTCTGACTTCAGAGTGGGTGCCCGCCGCTGCCCTAAGACAGGGCCAGGCATGGAGGCACGTTCATGGTTCATGTCTATGATCGACATCAAAGAGATACAGCAACACTATGAATACATGTCAATTGTGCATTTTGTAATCGCACAAAGTTCCAACAATCTGAAACTAAAGCATTGTTAACATTTTGAGAGCATCATCATGGACATCCAGGTACCTGGGGAGAAAACCAGCTAATGAGATGGCTGGAAAGAAAGAATTTTAGAAAAAAAAATGAAATTGCTGCAGTCTCTCCATTTTATTTTTTGAAAATTTTACTTGAATTCAACAGATGGGAAAAATTAAAGAAAAATGGAAGGAATTGTTAAATTTCAAATAAATAGACATTAGTTCCTAAAATATACCTCTAAAGTGAAGACCAGAGATTAAAGAACACGTTGAGATGTGGCAGTCATTTTTACTATTATTTTTATTATTATTCTTTTTGCAATATTTGTTAACCCCCTGCCTTGAAAAATGAGGAGGTTAGCACATTTATACTTGTTCTTGTTTCTTCAACCTCCTGGGTCAGTTTTCTTAAAAAATTATTTTACCTGACAAAGTCTATAACATTTATATTCTGTTCTGTACAGTCACTCTCACAAGTGTGTGATTTTGCACAAAACCTTTATAAACACTCCATATTTATAAAAGGGTTTAACACTCATTACCCATCTTCTGACCACCTGTTTTATATTCCAGAGTTCTGTATTCTGATTGGTCTCTTGGTTTGCTGAAGTTCACTGTCAAGTACCTTTTCCAAGAAGGGCTCATGGGTGGCTCTAGTCTCTGAGTTCCTACATGCTCAAGAATGTCTGCTTGTTGTCTAAATACTTAGGTGTTAAGTTCACTGGGTATACCATTCTTAAGCCATGAGTCTCCTCAGAGCTCAATTAGATTGCTCTAAGGTTAACCAGACTTACTTCTCTATGGTTTCGCTTGGTTTTTCTGCCTGGATGCCTGTATGATTCATCATTTTTCCTTGAAATTGAGTAAGTCCACCAGGTGATTACTATATATAAAAGTTTTGGACACGTCATGTGCGCTTTTGATCTTCAAATTCAGCTCTTTCTATTTCAGGATGTTTTTACTGATTATATCTTTGGATATTTTCCTCTATGGATATGTTGGACCACTTTTGCCATTATTTCATATCTATGATAGTCTCTATAATCATGTTAATATCGTTGATATTTTCCATTTATTTATTTATGTTTTTAATTGAAGTATAGTTGAATTACAATGTTGTGTTAATTTCTGCTGTACAACAAAGTGATGCAGTTATACATATATACACCCATTCTTTTTTATATTCTTTCCCATTGCGGTTTATCTCAGGATATTGAATAGAGTTCCCTGTGCAGTAGGGCCTTGTTGTTTATCCACTCTATATGTAATAGTTTGAATCTGCGAACCCCAAACTCCCAGGCCACCCCTCCACCACTTCCCCCTTGGGAACCACAAGTCTGTTCTCTGTGTCTGTGAATCTGATGTTTCTGTTTCATAGATAGGTTCACTTGTGTCATATTTTAGATTTCATATGTAAGTGATATCATATGGTATTTGTCTTTCTCTTTCTGGCTTACTTCACTTAGTATGATAATCTCTAGTTCCGTCCATGTTGCTGCAAATGGCATTATTTTGTTCTTTTTTATGGCTGAGTAGTATTGCATTGTATATATGTACCACATATTCTTTATCCATTTATCTGTTGATGGACATTTAGGTTGTTTCCGTGTATTGGCTATTGTGAATAGTGCTGCTATGAACACAGGGATGCATGTATCTTTTCAAATTAGAGTTTTCTCCAGATATATGCCCAGGAGTGGGATTGCAGGATCATATAGCAACTCTATTTTTAGTTTTTTGAGGAACCTCCATACTATTTTCCATAGTGACTGCTCCCATGTACATTCCCACCGACAGTGTAGAAGGGTTCCCTTTTCTCCGCACCCTCTCCAGCATTTGTTATTTGTAGACATTTTAATGACGACCATTCTGACTTGTGTAAGGTGGTATGTCATCGAAGCTTTTATTTGCATTTCTTTAATAATTAGTGATGTTGAGCATCTTTTCATGTGCCTGTTGGCCCTCTGTATGTCTTCTTTGGAGAAATGTCTATTTAGGTCTTCTGCCCATTTTTAGATTGGGTTGTTTGTTTTTTTGTTGTTGAGTTGTATGAGCTGTTTGTATATTTTGGAAATTAATCCCTTGTTGGTCACATCATTTGCAAATATTTTCTCCCATTCCGTAGCTTGTCTTTTTGTTTTGTTTATGGTTTCCTGTGCTGCCATTTATTTATTTAATTTTGTCAAACTTGCCTGCCAAGTTCCTGATTTGGGTTTTCAAACATGCTTGATTGATTCTTCCCTCTCCCCTTCCCCCTTCTTCCTCCCCTCCTCCCCCTCCCCCTCTCCTTCCCCCTCCCACTCCTTCGTCTTCAGTTGCTTTCATTGCAATCTTTCTTTTTCTTTACCCTGCTCTGCATGCTCACTTTTCATGCCTTTTGCTCATCTTACAATTTCCCTTTTAGATACTTGAAGCTCTTCATTGAATTACTTTTTTTAAAAAAATCTACAATTATTTAAGACTAGAGAACCCTGCTTTTCTGAACTCATATTGTTTCTTTGGTTATTCCTTCTGAGGTATATGTTTTCCATAGCCTTTCACTTCATTAACTCCTTCCCTTCTTGTTTATTTGGGGATTTCTACCTGTACTTCTCTGGACGGTACCCTACTAATTATCTCTGTGTTTTGAATAGGACCAAATATTTGCTGAAGAATAGTGTGCAGAACTCTGGGGCCTGGGAAGTGAGGGATTATGAACTGATCAGTTCTGCACTGCACGTCAGGTTTTGTGGCTCAGATATCCTCTCAGTAAAGCCAGTATTTCTATTGACTCTGGGCCAAAAGTTCTCTGTGTGGTGGTCTGGTCTGGGGATAGATTCCTCGCTCATTCTCTGCCTCATTCTGCAGCCTCCCTAGGACAGGGGTGGGGCCATAGGTCATTAAGCAGAAAGGCAATAGTCTCTTCCTAAGCTCCCTCACCTCCTTTCCTGCCTCTAGTGCTGATGGGGTTCTCTGCAGGACACTCCGAGTTCTCTCCTGGCTAGTCCACATTCAGACATCTTGCCACTCTCATCAAAAGTTCATTGAAAAAGACTATTACAAGAGACAAAGAAGGACACTACATAATGATCAAGGGATTGATCCAAGATATAACAATTGTAAATATTTATGCATCCAACATAGGAGCACCTCAATACTTAAGGCAAATACTAACAGCCATAAAAGGGGAAATCGACAGTAACACATTCATAGTAGGGGACTTTAACACCCCACTATCACCCATGGGCAGATCATCCAAAATGAAAATAAATAAGGAAACACAAGCTTTAAGTGATACATTAAACAAGATGGACTTAATTAATATTTATAGGACATTCCATCCAAAAACAACAGAATACACATTCTTCTCAAGTGCTCATGGAACATTCTCCAGGATAGATCATATCTTGGGTCAAAAATCAAGCCTCGGTAAATTTAAGAAAATTGAAATCACATCAAGTATCTTTTCCGACCACAATGCTATGAAACTAGATATCAATTACAGGAAAAAAACTGTAAAAAATACAAACACATGGAGGCTAAACAATACACTACTTAATAACCAACAGATCACTGAAGAAATCAAAGAGGAAATCAAAAAATACCTAGAAACAAATGACAATGAAAACACTATGACCCAAAACGTATGGCACGCAGCAAAAGCAGTTCTAAGAGGGAAGTTTATAGCAATACAATCCTACCTTAAGAAACAAGAAACATCTCACATAAAGAACCTAACCTTACACCTAAAGCAATTAGAGAAAGAAGAATAAAGAAAACCCCAAAGTTAGCAGAAGGAAAGAAATCATAAAGATCAGATCAGAAATAAATGAAAAAGAAATGAAGGAAACGATACCAAAGATCAATAAAACTAAAAGCTGGTTCTTTGAGAAGATAAACAAAATTGATAAACTATTAGCCAGACTCATCATGAAAAAAAGGGAGAGGACTCAAATCAATAGAATTAGAAATGAAAACGGAGAAGTAACAACTGACACTGCAGAAACACAAAGGATCATGAGAGATTACTGCAAGCAACTCTATGCGAATGAAATGGACAACCTAGAAGAAATGGACAAATTCATAGAAATGCACAACCTTCCGAGACTGAACCAGGAAGAAACAGAAAATATAAACAGACCAATCGCAAGCACTGAAATTGAAACTGTGATTAAAAATCTTCCAACAAACAAAAGCCAAGGACCAGACGGCTTCACCGGCGAATTCTATCAAATATTTAGAGAAGAGCTAACAATTATCCTTCTCAAACTCTTCCAAAATATAGCAGAGGGAGGATTACTCCCAAACTCATTCTACAAGGCCACCATCACCCTGATACCAAAACCAGACAAAGATGTCACAAAGAAAGAAAACTACAGGCCAATATCACTGAAGAACATAGATGCAAAAATCCTCAACCAAATACTAGCAAACAAAATCCAACAGCACATTAGAAGGATCATACACCATGATCAAGTGATCCAGGAATGCAAGGATTCTTCAGTATACGCAAATCAATCAATGTGATACATCATATTAACAAATTGAAGGAGAAAAACCATATGATCTCAATAGATGCAGAGAAAACTTTCGACAAAATTCAACACCCATTTATGATAAAAACCCTCCAGAAAGTAGGCATAGAGGGAACTTTCCTCAACATAATAAAGGCCATATATGACAAACCCGCAGCCAACATCGTCCTCAATGGTGAAAAACTGAAAGCATTTCCACTAAGATGAGGAACAAGACAAGGTTGCTCACTCTCACCACTGTTATTCAACATAGTTTTGGAAGTTTTAGCCACAGCAATCAGAGAAGAAAAAGAAATAAAAGGAATCCAAATCAGAAAAGAAGAAGTAAAGCCGTCACCGTTTGCAGATGACATGATACTATACATAGAGAATCCTAAAGGCGCTACCAGAAAACTACTAGAGCTAATCAATGAACTTGGTAGGGTAGCAGGATACAAAATTAATGCATAGAAATCTCTAGCATTCCCATACATTAATGATGAAAAATCTGAAAGTGAAATTAAGAAAACACTCCTATTTACCATTGCAACAAAAAGAATAAAATATCTAGGAATAAACCTACCTAAGGAGACAAAAGACCTGTATGCAGAAAATTATAAGACACTGATGAAAGAAATTAAAGATGATACAAATAGATGGAGAGATATACCATATTCTTAGATTGGAAGAATCAACATTGTGAAAATGACTCTACTACCCAAAGCGATCTACAGATTCAATGCAATCCCTATCAAACTACCACTGGCATTTTTCACAGAACTAGAACAAAAAATTTCACAATTTGGAAACACAAAAGACCCTGAATAGCCAAAGCAATCTTGAGAAAGGAAAACGGAGCTGGGGGATCAGGCTCCCTGACTTCAGACTGTACTACAAAGCTACAGTAATCAAGACAGTGTGGTACTGGCACAAAAACAGAAATATAGATCAATGAAACAGGATAGAAAGCCCAGAGATAAACCCATGAACATATGGTCACCTTATCTTTGAAAAAGTAGGCAAGAATATACACTGGAGAAAAGACAGCCTTTTCAATAAGTGGTGCTGAAAAAACTGGACAACTACATGTAAAAGAATGAAATTAGAACACTCCCTAACACCATACACAAAAATAAACTCAAAATGGATTAAAGACCTAAATATAAGGACAGACACTATCAAACTCTTAGAGGAAAACATAGGCAGAATACTCAATGACATAAATCAGAGCAAGATCCTTTTTGACCCATCTCCTAGAGAAATGGAAATAAAAACAAAAATAAACAAATGGGACCTAATGAAACTTAAAAGCTTTTGCACAGCAAAGGAAACCATAAACAAGGCAAAAAGACAACCCTCAGAATGGGAGAAAATATTTGCAAATGCAGCAACTGACAAAGGATTAATCTCCAAATTTTACAAGCAGCTCACACAGCTCAATATCAAGAACACAAACAATCCAGTCCAAAAGTGGGCAGAAGAGCTAAATAGACATTTCTCCAAAGAAGATATACAGATTGCCAACAAACACATGAAAGAATGCTCAACATCATTAATCGTTAGAGGAATGCAAATCAAAACTACAATGAGATATCATCTCACACCGGTCAGAATGGCCATCATCAAAAAATCTAGAATCAATAAATGTTGGAGAGGGTGTGGAGAAGAGGGAACCCTCGTGCACTGTTGGTGAGAATGTAAATTGATACAGCCACTGTGGAGAACAGTGTGGAGGTTCCTTAAAAAACTACAAATAGAACTACCATACGACCCAGCAATCCCACTACTGGGCCTATACCCTGAGAAGACCATAATTCAAAAAGAGTCATATACCACAATGTTCATTGCAGCTCTATTTACAACAGCCAGGACATGGAAGCAACCTAAGTGCCCATCATCGGATGAATGGATAAAGAAGATGTGACACATATATACAATGGAATATTACTCAGCCATAAAAAGAAAGGATATTGAACTATTTGTAGTGAGGTGGATGGACCTGGAGTCTGTCATACAGAGTGAAGTAAGTCAGAAAGAAAAAAACAAATACCGTGTGCTAACACATATATGTGGAATCTAAGAAAAAAAATGGTCATGAAGAACCTAGGGGCAAGACGGGAATAAAGACACAGACCTACTGGAGAATGGATTTGAGGATATGGGGTGGGGGAAGTGTAAGCTGTGACAAAGTGAGAGAGTGGCATGGACATATATACACTACCAACCGTAAAATAGACAGCTAGTGGGAAGCAGCCGCATAGCACAGGGAGATCAGCTCGGTGCTTTGTGACCACCTAGAGGGGTGGGATAGGGAGGGTGGGAGGGAGGGAGACGCAAGAGGGAAGAGATATGGGAACATATGTATAGTATAGCTGATTCAGTTTGCTATAAAGCAGCAACTAAGACACCATTGTAAAGCAATTTTACTGCAATAAAGATGTTAAAAAAAGAAAAAAAGTTCATTGAAGCCTTTCGGGGGCTAAGGTACGTGATTTTAGGGAAATCTGCATTTGGCTGAATGTCTGAGGCTGCTGTCAACATTCCCCCTCATTCAGGTCAGCATTCTGCAGAATTTGCCCATATGCTTAATGGCTAGCGCTGGGGACCGTTTCATTGCCAAAGGTGCAGCTTTTACTCCCCTATTATTTTCGTCCTTTATGTTGTCGTTGTCAGTGGATTTCAGGAGAAATAAATGGCTTTACTTGACATCTTTAAGAAGAAATCTTCTGTGACATCATCGTTGAATGGTTGCACAGAATTCCACTCTGCCAATTAGCAACATTAAATTCACTATAGTTCTCTGTTGAAGGACATTTATGTTTCCTTTTCTTCTTTATTTTTTCTTTGAATATAAGCAATGCCATGATGCATATCCTTGGATATCTGTCCGTTTGCCCTCATCCCACTGTAAAGAACTGGGAGAAAGCCTCGGAGAGGGCAAGGGGTTTGCCCAAGAGCAAAAATCTAGTTAGTAGTGGACCTGCGAATGTAAGCCTAGCTGGGCGACCCCCATTTGAAGCTGTCCACCTGCCACAGTCCGTGTCTCCTTTCATCCAGGAAAGACCCTTCCCACCGCCTGCCCTCTCACATTTCACTGTCTCCTGCAGCTCCGCATTCTTGTAGATTTAACCCCTGTTCTTAGAGGGATTAACTGTAAGAGGATTTCTGTGCAGTTTTTCTCCTGGATTCACACAAAAGGACTTAGATAAATCTTGTTTTATGGGTCCTTAATGGGCCATTAGGGGAGACTGGAGCGTCTGGGGCTGGCTCTAACCAGAGGAAGAATCAGGGAGGCTGGGGCAGGCCTGGGGAGGGCCTTCCAAAGCCTCTTCGTTAACAGCAGATTCTGGGAGTCTGGGCTGTTTATGTGATGCTGATATTTGGACTTTCTTAAATTGAGGATCGACTCTTTGGAGGCATTCACGTGCAAATGACAACTAGTTGAGCACCTAACAGGTACCCAGGGCCAGCTTCATAGGAATGCCACCTGTCCATGGCAGGGGGCACAGCCCTGAGAACGGTCTGAGTCTGGTTGAATACTCTGCTGTTGCCCTCTTGAAATTCTTAATCATGTTTGAACAAGGGACCCTGCGTTTTCACTTTGCACTGGACACTGATTATGTAGCTGGTCCTTCAAGTGCCAGATACAGTACCGAGCTCTTGCATCTGGGTGGGCTGTCCTAGGAAGCAGCAGAGACCTGGATCTGAGAGCTGTTGGGCTGAGAGTCTTCAAATCCTGCGACCTGGCTTTGAGAGCAGTAACGAGGCTAATGCAGCTGTGCAGATGGAGGAACACCTGGGCAAGGTGACAGTCCTCAAGCCCTGTAGCCGCAAGTGGTCATATCGCAAAGAGCACCACTGGGTGGGTCTCAGGGCTGCACCAGCAGGGCAGGTGAGATGCCTATTCTGCCTTCCCGGACCACAGCCTGCTGAAGGAGGCTGCTAGCACAGAAGTTGTTCGTTAGGTTTTCACTCCATTTTTCTCCCATCACCAGTAGCAGCACCAAAGTGAAGGAGCCAGTTTTAATAATTTGTGCAGACAAATCCCATTATTCCTACCTCACAGTGGCTGGAAGACAGCCTCCCTCTCGCTCCCCATCCAAGTGTCTCCCTTTCTCTCTTTTCTTTCTTCTGTTTTATTAGCTGCACAAACAACAACAAAAAAGATTTTTATTACTCAAATGAGCTCTTAGCACGTCTGCTAATACACTCCTAATGGGTTTTAAGACTTAAAAGCAACAGCATAGATCACCATTTGCCTGCTCAGCAAGAGTTTGCCTGGTGGGAGGGCGGGATGAGGGAGGGGAGGAAAGCAGGGAACAGGAGATAACCCTGCTGGCCACACCCACCATGCAAATGAGCTGGGATGCGGTCCCGACATATTAAATGGATCAGAGCAGTTTCTCGTTCATATGTGCAAATTAGATTAATCAGACTGGACTCCGAAAGAGGAGAATAATAATGCCGTTACTAAGGACACATGGGCACCCGCAGGGATGCATGGTAACTGGACTTGGACTGGAAGTCATCTTTGGGTGATGGGTCATGCCCCAGCCATTCAGCTGGGTCCAAATCCATCAACTGATCCCTGCCTTGCCTTCCCATTGGGTCTGGTCTGCTCAGGCGGCTTCCAAGCCACCGATGAGCAGGAAATGCAACTCCAATTTCTTCACTGCCCTCTTGATGCCTAGGGCTGAGTGCTGCACACAGGCCAGGCTATAGAGATGCAGTGTGGTCTGAGGGTTCGGAGCGCAAGACCCAGAGTCTGATGAGCTGGCACTGTTACTGGCCCACTGCATGACCTTGGGAGAGTGACTTGATCGCTCTGACTTCCATTTCTGCAGGTGTTAAAGATAACTTCTTCCAAAGGTTGTTCTGTGAATTAAATGAGATTATATATGCAAAGCACAGTGTCAGATGCAATAAATTTTAGCTATGCTTTCCTTCCTCCCTCCCTCCCTCTCTCGCTTCCTTTCTCTTTTCTGATTCATGGAATCGGTTCCAGTTTTCTAAGTTGATTCATAAAACCGACTCCACGCTTTCTCTAATTCGATCGTCCAGGGGAGGTGCACAAACCCCCCCACTCAGAGAGGGCGCCTTTTGGAAACTGCCTGCCTGGAGCAGCCCCTAGAGCGGGTACCCCCTTTTCTAACAGTCTTTGCAAGCTTCTCTGTCCCCCTTCTCAGGGAGGGGAGGTGTGCTGGGCTCAGCCCTCTTGTCTGCCCAGCTCTCGGTTGCTACGGCACCATTAGGAGCCACTGCCAATACATTCTGTTTGCTCCCCACCTGTTGTGCGCTGACAGCTGATATGTACAGAATCCTCACATCTGTGCCAGGATCTGTGGACAAAGAGATTTTTGTGGAAAAGCCACCAGCTAGGGGAGAGGAACTCAAAGCTTGAGAGAATGTGGCTTCTTATCATCCGTCGACATTTTTTCATCCCTCTGTGCTGAATTTCATTTTGGTGGGCAGAGTGTGTCTGGATGGAGGCGGGAGGGAAGGGTGGCCACCTAGCCGGAGGGTGTGGTCCTTACACACTGCTCTGATGATCACTGGGCCTGAGCACCTGCCTGTGTTTATGGGCCGTTTGTAATACCTTTTCCTGTGAATTTTCTGTGTGTTTCCTTCGCCTGTTTTCTTGGGTCATTTGGATTTCTTTTCCTTTTTCAGTAATTTGCAGGCGCTCTTAATAATATTCAGGCATTCATTCTTTGTTTGTTATGTACCTCGTGCATATTCTCTTCCAGTGGACTGCTCGTCCTAACTTGGTCAATTGCATTTTTCACCATGCACATCCCTCCAATGACCTCAGCGAGGCACGCGCCGGCCCCGGGGTGGGCGCAGTTGCAGACGGTTGGGGTCACACATGGGAATAAGAACTGTCGGGTGTACATCAACAGAAGAATCTAGATGCAGCGCTGCTCCAGGTGACTAGATAGTAGCACACCTGGACTTTGGAATTTTTAGAGCACTGCTTTTCCTATTTGGAAAAAAGTCAGTTTCTTTCCCAGGTGACAAGGGAGCAGAGACAGAGTGAACTCTCACTGTTCTGCTGTACCTGGGAACCAAGTGAGAACAAAATGATTAGCGAATAATCCAGGAGTGGGCACTGGTGAGACAGCTGCCACACTTTCCTATTTCCTGAGAGCTAAGCTTCACCTCAGGGTTCTGGGGGACACAAAAGTTCTACATGGGCCTGAGATCAGGAGGCCAATTACGGAAGCAAAATCCCACAACATGAGGTGGGCAGTGGCTCTTGGTCCTAGAGTGCCGGGCTAGTAAGAAGTGACATGCAAAAGGACCAGGGCTCATGTCCTGGAGCCCAGTCGCTCTGCCTGAATCAGCCATTTGGCAGCTCTGATGGTGACCACCTAGCAGTCCTGCAGATGTGGGTTTAAAATGGACGATTCCAGGCTTGGTAATGCCAAAGCCACCCACCCACCACCCACCCCCAGCCATATGTGTACAGCTTGGGGTGCTTATTCTGTGAGAAGCCAGGACAGCACAGAGGAGTCCAAGTATGAATTTTGGAGAAGTCCACCTGGATCCACGACGAGAACTTGCCATATTAGAGAATTTTTTTCCTCGTTCTCTTCATCATTGGGAAACACATTACCAGGCACCTATCGCGTTCAGGACTGATGGGAGCTCTTGGAAGTATCTCTTAAGTGCGTAAACCAGCCAGTTGATGTATCCAGTCCGTGAGGTGAGATTCCTGGGTGCATCAGGGTGTGAGGAGTGGAAGGGGCTTTGGGGAAGAGCTTCCAGGGTGAAGGGAGTTTGAATGAACAACGAACTGAATTCCTTTCTTCTGGTGACTATTTATGGAATACCTACCATGTGTTGGTTACTGGGTTGGGCTCTGGAGATATAATAAAAGAGAAAAACAGGTGCAATTCTTCTCTGGGTTGATCTTAAAGCAGACATTAATCAAAGAACTCATAAATACATGTACACGACGACTGTGGGAAGGACCACCGAGGCACAGCCCCGGTGCTGCGAGCAGGGGGCCAGGAGAACTGGCCTGGCGGGAGGTGGAGATGATGAGCCCAGAGCTGGAGGGAGATGGGGTTCAGCCGGGGCAGGGCAGGCGTTCCCAGCTCCGTGATGACACCCTCCCATCACTCATTCTCCCCTTCTTCTTGCTCACCTGCCCGCTTCCTTAACCCAAAGCACGTCTCCTGTATCCAGTTGGTCACACATCCTGTTTATTCTGCCTGCCAACGGCCCCTCGAATCTAACCCCCTTTTCATCTGCTCCCGCACTTTATATTCAACTTTATATCTCTCCCCCGATTTCCTCTAAGGACCTGCTTCCTGATGTACTGTCCTCCAGCATCTCCCTTCAGTTATTCACACATCCTGGAGGCAGGGATTTGCCTCCATCCATTGGCAAAAGCCTTCTTCGCAGAACATGTTTGTTATTCTGTTAATCATTGAAAGTTGATTATGCGCCAGACACTGAGAAGGCCACGGGACTTACTAGGAAGAAGGGGGTGGGTTTCCTGATATAAGGGGCTGGTGGAGGAGGCCATTGCAAAGAGCGATGTTAAATGTTGCCGGAGGCGGGGGGGCAGGGGCATGAGGGTCGAGAGAAGGCAACTTAAGGGAATATCCAGGGCAGTGTTGCCTTATTTGTCAGGAATAAGAGCTAGATAACGTGGGATTGTGAGTCAAGGGGAGGGAGTCCTCTTTCAAGAGGTTTGTTCCGTAAGAGGGTCAAGTGAGATGGCAGCTGGAGGAAGCAGAAGTAGTGAAGGAAAGAAGTGGTGGTGGGGCCGCTGAGGATGCAAGAGTGTCCGGCTGGCAGGGAAGGGCCCAGAAGAAGCAGGATGGACAGAGGTGGCCGAGATGGGGTGGATGGCCCAGGTCCAGTGGCTCAGCATGGACAGGGACAGGGAGGCTTTTTTCCGAGACAGGAGGCTAGCAGAAGTCAGCCATGTATGGGACACTGTGATGGACAGAAGCAGAGTGAGGGAGGGAGAATCCCCCCACCCAATTCTGCAAACCAACTTCTTAAATGATAAAAGTAAATAGGTGGGTATAATATTTTGCTGCAAATTTTTCAAACAGTGCAGAAGTCTCCGAGGGAGAAAGAACCCTCTCCCCGATTTGCCTCTCAGCCGATTTTGCAGTTTGGTCTGTAATCTTCTAGATCTTTTCTAAACACTTATGCCGTTGTACATATATCTAGATAGAGATCTATACGTCTACATAGGCACAGATGTACAGACACAGATATAGTTGTACTTTTTTATATAAATGGGACCGTACAAAATGTACTATGCTGAAACTTTGCTCTTTTTTCAGATGACATATGTCTTTAGAGCTCTTTCTACATTCATATTCATTCTTCTCGGCGGCTGTCAGGATTTCTGTGCCATGAGTTATCTATTTTATTGATGGACATTGAAGTTGCCGCAGTGACCTCTGTGAAAAGCAGTGTTGCAGGGAGGGCTATTGTCTACACGTGTTTTTGTGCATATGTCAGAATATCTGTCGGATACAAAGCTAGAAGTGGAATTGCCTGGTCAAAGAGTCAGCAGGCTATCATTTTTATATCTTTCATTGTCTTCCCCAAAGCCATTCTAATTTACATTCCCACCAGCGACCTAGGTTGATTTCCCTACCTTCTCCCCACACTAGATTTTATCAGTCTTTTTCATTCTGCCCATCTGATTGTCAAATAGTGCTGTCTCATTGTGGTTTTGATTTGCATTTTTCTGGTTATTAATCAGGTGCCTCTTTTCATATGCTTATCCTCCATTTGTATTTTTTTCCCTGGTGAATTACCTGCTTGTATCTCCTGCCCATTTTTTTTCACATTGGGACTTTTGCCTTTTTCTTATTTTGTGGAGATTTAATATATTCTGGGCAAAACTCTTTTGTCCATTATACACGTTGTGACTTTTTTCTCCTATTTTTCTGTAACTTGTATTTTAACTTTTTTTGAGGTCCATTTTAGAGATGAAGAAACTGAATCAGAGAGAGAGATTTTTTTTTTTTTTTTTTTTTTTTTTTTGCGGTATGCAGGCCTCTCACTGTTGTGGCCTCTCCCGTTGTGGAGCACAGGTTCCGGACGCGCAGGCTCAGTGGCCATGGCTCACGGGCCCAGCCGCTTCGCGGCATGTGGAGATCTTCCCGGACCGGGGCACGAACCCGCGTCCCCTGCCTCAGCAGGCGGACTCTCAACCACTGCACCACCAGGGAAGCCCAGAGAGAGGGATTTTAAATGACTTGCCCAGAGTGTTTTCTGATTCCCAGTACTCCTTCCACCAGGTCCAGAATTCCTCTGCAGAACAGCAAGGCTGTGTCCTCCTGGCTCCCATTCAGGAGGATTTGTAAAGTTGAACACATAAAGTTTATCAAGCTGCAGAGCTGGATGAGCGGGAGAGAGCCATGGTGGTGGTCCTTGCTCAGGTCCACTCCACCTCCTTCATCTCCCTTCTATATCCCAATGGGAGAATTAAAGAGATTTACCAGCCCACAGCTCATATTGGCTTAGGAGCTGTTGGAGCCCGACAGGTTCTAGGTTAGTGTGTCAAGGCCACCTGGAATAGGGCTGCCAGATTTTACGCATAAAAATAACAGGACACCCAGTTAAGTTTGGATTTCAGATAAACCACATGCTTTATTAGTATGTGTCCCATGTGATATCCTGGTACATGTGTGCGCCGTACAATATTTACTTATACCCCCAATCCATTCACCTTTTATCTGAAGTCACACTTACCTGGGACATGTGTTTTATGTGGCAACCTCACCTGGACGAGGTGGGGAAGGTCAGGGCACCTGACGATGCTCAGGCTCCCTTCCCTGTCCGCTAGCCTCAACCAAAGGGTGACACTTTTTTTTCTTTTTCATATTTTTTCCGTTACGTTTTATTACAGGGTATTGCATATAGTTCCCTGTGCTATACAGTAGGACATGGTCGTTTATCCATTCGATATATAATAGTTTGCATTTGCTAGCTCCAAACTCCTAATCCTTCCCTCCCCCACCCCGCCCTTACCTTTGGCAACCACAAGTCTGTTCTCTATGTCTGTGAGTCTGTTTCTATTTTGTAGATAGGTTCATTTGTGCTATGATATCGTATGGCATTTGTCTTTCTCTTTCTGACTTACTTCGCTTAGTATGATAACTTCTAGGTCCATCCATGTAGCTGCAAATGGCATTATTTCATTCTTTTTATGGCTGAGTCATATTCTAATATACCACATCTTTATCCATTCATCTGTTGATGGACATATAGGTTGCTTCTATGTCTTGGCTATTGTAAATAGTGCTGCTGCCGTGAACATGGGGTGCATGTATCTTTTCGAATTCTAGTTTTCTCCAGATATATGTCTACGAGTGGGATGGCTGGATCATATGGCAACTCTGTTTTTAGTTTTTTAAGGAACCTCCGTACTATTCTCCATAGTAGCTGCACCAATTTACATTCCCACCAACAGTGTGGGAGGGCTCCCTTTTCTCCACACCCTCTCCAGCATTTGTTATTTGTAAACTTTTTAACGATGACCATTCTGACCAGTGTGAGGTGGTACCTCATTGTAGTTCTGATTTGCATTTCTCTAATAAGAAACGATGTGGAGCATATTTTCATGTGCTTGTTGGCTATCTGTATGTCTTCTTCGGAGAAATGTCTATTTAGGCCTTCTGCCCATTTTTTTTTATTGCATTGTTTGTTTTTTGTTATTGAGTTGTATGAACTGTTTGTATATTTTGGAAATTAATCCCTTGTGGGTCACATCATTTGTAAATATTTTCTCCCATTCTGTACATCGTCTTTTCATTTTGTTTATGGTTTCCTTTGCTGTGCAAAAGCTTACAAGTTTGAATAGGTCCCACTTGTTTATTTTTGCTTTTATTTCTATTGCCTTCGGAGACTGACCTAAGAAAACATTGGTACAATTTATGTCAGAGAATGTTTTGCAAAAGGCAACACTTTCAATGTCTTTGACTTTTAGATTTAGAAATTTAAGGTACAAAGGGATCAAGTGACTTGGCAGAGCTGGGATTTGGATCAGACATTTTTGAGAGAAGAGCCCAGGACTTTTCCCACGTGCCCTGAATTTGGGGAGGCCAAGCCTCCTCTTTATGACCTGTGACCATGAAGGGCAACAGAAGGTCCAGGAGCAGCAAAAGGTGTGAAGACACAGACCAATTACAATATGGAGGGAACTGATGGAGAGAGAGCAATGTGTGTTTCTGCAAGACTCTCATTACCTTAAATGGGGTGAATCACATTAATTCAAATTAAATAAGTATTTAATTGGCTCTGACTCCATTTCCAGAAGTGAGTTCACAGCCCATGTATGCATCTCTGGGCCTCTGATGTTTACATATTTTACACTTTTCTTCATATAGTTTTTCTAAATTTTTTTAAAAAATTACCTTTATTGAGATATAATTAACCTACAGTGAAATGCACTAATCTTAAGTGTACAATTGGATGAGTTTTGACAAGTTTGTGCATCGGCCTCACTAACCGCCACAGGCAGGACACAGATGTTTCCATCAGCAGGAAAAGTTCCTCTGTGTCTCTTCTTAGTCGTTCTCCTCCCTCCCCCACCCCAGCTAACTGACCTGCTTTCTGCCGCTTCGGCTTAGATTTGTCTTTCCCGGAGTTTCACGTAAGAGAATGAGACAGTTGTAATCACACAACATACGTAGTCTTTTTGTCTGGCTCCTTTCAGTGTAATGATTTTGAGATTAATCTGTGTTGTTACCTGTATCGGTAGTTCATTCGTTTTTTCTGTTGAATGATAAACAGTTGTATTATTATACTGTAATTTCTTTACCCATTCACCTGTTGATTGCAATTTGGTTTGAGTTTTGAGCCATTATAAATAACTATGAATGAATATTTGTATAGAAATCTTTGCATGTTTTCTTTTCTCTTGGGTAAATACCTAGGAATGAAATCGCTAGGTCACTTGGAAGGAGTATGTTTAGCTTCGTAAACAATTGCTCAACGGTTTCCCAAAGTAGTTGTACTGTTTTACATTCCCATCAGCCACATGGGATGGACATGATCTTGCTAAAAGTTGTCATTCTCAGTCTTTGAATTTTAACCATTCTAATAAGTGTGTAGTAGTATCTCATTGAGGCTTTAATTTGCACTTCCCCAATGGCCAGTGATGATAAACATCCTCTCATGTGTTTATTGGCCATTTGGATATTGTCTGTTCAAGTCTTCTGCTCATGTTTTAATTGAGTTGCTGAGCTGTTCATCTTATGAGTGAGTCATAAGACTTTATGTATATATTCATAACACATATACATACATATAAAAATATACATATGTGTCTACGTATAAATATATAATAAATACACAGAATGCATAATAGATATATCTAGAGAGTTGTCCAGCACCATTGGTTGAAAAAACTATCAGATCATTTTTTAATTAAGATGCAACATGGTTAATTCCATACCAGCCCTTTAATTTTTTCACCCTTTTTTTTCAATCAACAAACATCCGTTGAGTTTCTTGCTTTTTTTTTTTTTTTTTTTTTTTGCGGTACACGGGGCTCTCACTGTTGTGGCCTCTCCCGTTGCGGAGCACAGGCTCTGGACGCGCAGGCTCAGTGGCCATGGCTCATGGGCCCAGCCACTCCGCGGCATGTGGGAATCTTCCCAGACCGGGGCACGAACCCGTGTGTCCTGCATCTGCAGGCGGACTCTCAACCACTGCGCCACCAGGGAAGCCCTCTTGCATTGTTTTAAGTGCTGAGCATCAGCAGTGAACAAGGTGGAACAAGATCTTGCTCTCATGGGGGTCCTAGTCTAGCGGAAGGAGACAGTCAACAATTTAACCAAAAATAATAATAGCGAACCAGGTACTAGAAAGAAAAAGAAAATAGGGTTTGGAAACAGAGAGCAGCAGGACGTGCTGGAGTGAGACAGAGGCTCAAAGGATGGAGGGAGCAGGGACTGGGAACTCTGCAGATGGGCATTTAAGAGAAAAGCCTCCTTTCAAACGCCCCTCCCCTCCATTGCCCACTCAGCTTCTCAGAAGCCCCCTTAGGTCCCTCTGCAGAGTCCTGTGTCCCGTGAGAAGCTACATCAGGCCTCTTCCACGCCCCAGCTGCTCCAGCCACCGCTCACAAAGCTGCATCTTAAAGCAGTGACTCTGCTGCCCAGTCTGCCGGGATTGACCTTAGCAGATTTCACTCCCTCATCCGAAGGCCGTGTATGAAGTACACTAAGTGAGCTTGGCACTGTGCTTAACCCTGGGGAGACAGAGATGAACGAATAAAGAGAAGGTTGGAGCGTGGGCCCAAGTCACGGCTTCAGCAGGAGCCAGTTGAAGAAGAGCCTTAAATGCGTGGAGAGCACTAGGTCTGTCCTCTGGAGCCAGGCGAGCCCCGTGAAACGGCTGAGCCAGTGACTGCTCTTGCTGCTGTGCAGGTACCAGATTTGGGGTTTTGGAGGTGGAGGGAAATGGAAGCTTAGTAGGCTTGAGCCTGGGAGGTGTTGCAATAGGTCAGGCAGGCCGTGCTGCGGGTACGAGTTAAAGCAGTGGAGATGGAGGCGGGGAGAAAGACCCTAGGGAGACACCGGGTCTCTGACTTGAACAAAGGGGGCTGGTGGTGCCATTGATTGTCTGAGGGGACCCAGGAGGAAGATGGGGTTTGGAATGGGTGGCTGGGGTGATGAGCTCATTCGGGGCCTGCTGGGAGTGAGGCACACCTGGTAGAAATGTCTAGAGCTTCATTGCACTTGAAGGTCTAAAACTCAAGAAGGAGGTCTAGGCTGGAGGTCAAGCCTCGGCAGTGAGATCGTGGTTGATGCCGGAGGTGGATGAGATATTCCCAGGAGGCATCTAAATAAGTACTTGCTCTGTGGCAGCCTTTGCACCCAGCACGTTGCTAAACGCATAGTACGGAGGTTAAAACATTGGGTTCTGACACTCAACTCCTTTCATTCAAACCTCATTCCCACTTACCACCAACTCACTTCCTGCCTCTATACCTCCACTTCCTTGTCTACAAAAGGGTGGTAATAATAAGTTCACCCTGTGGGGGTATTACATGGATGGAATTATTGAGAATGTGTATAGCACTTAGATTAGTGGTTTACTTTGTGATCGATAAATGTTAGCTAATTATAATGCCCTTTAATTCTAACAGGACACCTATAAAATAGGGATTATCATTCCCTATGTTACAGATAGGGGAATCCAGGGTCTGACAGGTTCATGCCCAAGGTCATGGAATCAGGAAGTGGAAGAACCGGGATTTGAACCCAGGTCTGCATGGTCCCAGAGTCTACCATGCAAGCCTGTCTCCCATGGCGGACAAAGACCTGGGGATTCTTTGGCTTCTTGACTAACTCAGCTCCTCTGGGCAGAGGAGTTCCGACACCCGGCTGAGTGCTCATCACATGCGATTGCTCTCCTCCAATCACACCTCCCCTAGAAAAGCCTGGCCACCTCAGGCTATATTTAACAGCAGCTGTTTGGCAGGGTGGGACGGGGTGGATAGAGAGGGCAAGGAAAGCGAAGGACGCAGCCTTGATCCCCACACTGAGAAGGGGGTGTCAGGCCAGCCTCTCCTCCATCACCTGCAGGTGTAGCCTCATGGCTGTAGCGCTGGGGCTGCTGCACATATTTGGCTCGAATATGATGGATGATGAGGTCCATGTGAAATAGCAGTTGAAATCTTCAACATTAGACTTCTGTCCTCATCCAAACTGCCTTGTTTCGTTGACAGGTTTTGTAATAAGTAAGCATCACACATTTGTATGTGTACGATAGTTTTATATTAATGTCATCTGTTTCATACACTGAGATACGGTGCAAGGTTTCTCTTGAGAGGGATTTGTTCCGTGAAACAAAAGTTGGGAAATCAGAAGCTTCAGCCTTTAGTGCCTTGCTGCTCAGGGTGTGGTCCGTGGACCAGGAGCCTGGGCCTCACTTGGGAGCTTGTGAAAATGCAGAATCTCGGCCCCATCCCAGACCAAGTGGATTAGAACCTGGGCTTTAGAGGATCCACAGGTAAGTCCTCTGCTGTTTGAGAAGCACTGCCTTAGCATAAGTCAGACTCACTGGGGGAGTTTGTGAAAGGCAGACTCCCTGGCCTGGCTTCATGAGATTCTGATTCAGAACCAGGGCAGGGCCCAAGCAGTCTGCATGTTTCAGAGCATCCTGACCACGGTGCAAGCCCTCAATCTGCCCCCAGAGATGCTAATGTTCGTGCTCTGCTAATAGCATCAGGAAGGCAGGCTGGCGAGCAAATACACAGAAACAAGCTTTCCTATGAAAACTCCTTTCTTTCCTCCCAGGGACACTCTCCCTTGAGGTCTCTGACCCCAGGGGCAGTGGGATGGGTGACAGCCTCTACAACCTCAGCCTGGGGGAAGACACACCTGTGACCCACAACTTCACTCATTCTCACTTTGGCCTTGACCATGGAGACATTCTTCAGCTGCAGGGAGAGAAGGACTGAGACAGTGGACACTCTGGGGACCAGGCCTGTCCCCAAAAGGAGAGCCATGGTCTCAGACCAGATCTAATTATGACCCTTCCTAATTACGGTCTCCAGAACCACTCACCAAGGTGTTGATGCTCGTTCTTTCCTGCCCTGGCCCGACCTTCCTACAGGGAGGAGTGTTCCCTGGGAGAGAGATAATGTCTCAAGGTGGGTGGAGGGGAGGGGAGAGACAGGTGATCAGACAAACTGGATTAGCCATATCCTGGAGGATGAAGCCCTAACAAGTTCCTGGTACCTGCTAAGTGCACAAAAACACTGAATTAAAAAATAAAAATAAAAGACCATCCCTCACCTGGATTGCTGTAGAAGGCTTCTAATAAGCCCTCAGCCCCCAGTCTCCCCTGCTTTAATTCATCCTTCTTAGGGCTCCCAGGCCCTGCCATTTCTTGCTCTGAGTCCTCTGCGGCTCCCCTGGACTCTCAGGGTCTAGTCCAAATGCCTCTGCAGAACTTACAGGGCCTTGTGAGCTGGGCCCTGCCTGCTTCCCCAGCCTGAGCCTTTGCCTGACCCTCCACGTGTCCTCTGCTCCGCTTAGAATACTTTATGTCTGGTGTCTTCAGTGCACCACGCCCTTCCGCGTCTCTCTGCTTGTGCACCGGCTGTTCCCTCCGCCAGGGACACCCTTTCCCCACCCACTAGCAAGTCTCCTACAACTCACCCCAGGCCCCACCTCATTGGTCCATCATCGTTCAGTTATTCAACAACAATTCAGTGAGTTCCTACCACGTGCCATGCGCCAAGCTACGGTCTGGGGTATAAACGACAACAACTCATTTAAAGTACTCACAGACCAATAGGCTTCGGGATAATCTCTCTCCGCCCCCTACATGTTACTGATGAGGAAGTCGAACCTGCTCAGGAGAAACAACTAGGAGGAAGCCTAGGGTTTGAACACAGAGTCCGTCTCAGAGCCCGAGGCTTGGGCGCCCGCCACTGGGCAGCCCTGTTGCAAAGGCCTCTTCCCAGTGTCATCCAGCTCCTTATCCCTTGCCCTCGTGCTCCCCCTTCCCCTGCCCTGGTCCTCCTCCCTGCTCCCAGCTCAGAGGATGGGACCACTGGTCATCCAGTAGCCCAGATCAGAAACCTGGAAGCCATCTTGGCCTCTGCCCTCCCCATCACCCGGTCCTGTCTGTCTGCCTCCTAAAATCTCCCTCTAGTGCCTGCCACCCCCTAGTCCAAGGCTCCCTCGTCTCTCCCCTGGATGGTTGGTGCTTTCACTCTTGTACCCCTACAAGTCATTCTTTACATAGAGCAACAGTTTCACAGCCGATCTGACCAGGTCACTCAGTGTGGGTCCCCATCTGCCTGGAGGCTCTTCTCATCCCTCACCCCACCCCCGCCCCGGCCATGTCTAATCGTGCTCATTCTCCAGCTCCCGACTCAAGATTCATCGCCCCAGGGGGGCCTCTTCTGATCACCTGTTCATCTCAAGTACCTCTGCTTTCTGCGTGGAACCGCCTCGCTGTATGATCACACACTTACGGGTGTCATTGCTTTATGAACACCTGTCTCCTTCATGAGACCACAAGCTCCAGGAGGACAGTGACCTGTTCTGGTCTTCACTCTATACACAGCACCTGGCAGAGCCGATGTTTAGTAGACATGCCAGAGACAGTTCATGAACAGATGACGGGGTTGCTGTAAGATCAGACCAGAGCGTGCATATAAAAGCACGTGGTACAGCCCCTCGCATAAAACAGGCACCCAGTTATTAGCTAATACTAACTGCTGTTGTTGTTAGAACTAATCTTGAGCAAGCCTTACCTGATGCCCAGAGCAGGTGCAAATTGCAAATCACAGGGGCGGTGGCTGCAAACATGCGGAGAGGGATGGTTAAGAGCCGAGGGTGGTAGCTGCGAACAGCTGGGGCGGTGACTGCACACTCCTGAGGATGAGGCCTGCGAGTAAGCGGGGAGCGACTGCAGAGAGCTGGAGTGTTGAACTGCAAATGCCTGGGAGGAAGAGCTGCAAACAGCTGGAGGGGAGGCTGCAAATAACTGGGGAGCAGAGCAGCATGGGGACAGGCACGCATGCGTGTGGGTGCGGCCTGCTCTCCCACACCTGACATCTGCCATCTGCCAATAGTACCCCGGTCCCCACACACACACATCCTCCTCTCTCCTGAGAGAGGGGGCCGAGCCTCCACGGGGGTCTCTTGTGAGCCTACAAACAACTCTGGTGCACTGTCTGTGTCTGACCACCTGGGTGAGTTATTTCTTTCCACTCCTGTGCCCCAGGCATGCCGCCATCTCAGATACTTTGCGGGTGCCAGTTCCTCCCCTGAGCGGCCCTCACCCTATCCTTCAGATCTGAGTTCCAACATCACTTTATCGGAAGGACTGGATTGGGCTCTCCTTCTGCACCTTCCTCATTTCTTTTTCCTCAGTGAGAACAGTGATTACTCTTCCTTCATTTGCATATACCTGTGGGGTGCTCTGATTAAAGCCCACCCCCCCTACTAGGCCATAAGCTTCTAGAGAGCAGACGCCATGACTGTACTCACCACCTAGTCCCAAGCCTGGCACACAGTAGGTGCTCTTAACTCTGAGATGGGTGCAAGGACGGGTAGAGGGACTGAAGTGGTGGCTGAGAGGCACCGGAGAGATCCTTGAAGGCAGGGCCAAAAAAAAAGCTATTTATTGAGTGCCTACGGTATACTTAGCCCTGGGATAAGTTGTCCCCTTCTCGTTGGGGCTGGGGATGCTTGTGTGTTTCTCCAGGGTGGCAGAAGCCCTCAGTTCCCACCTTGTCTTGGCCACTGCTTCACTGAGGACCTGGCCTGATAGGAAATCTGTTGGGAAAGAACAAAATAGGCCCAAGACTGTCTGCACTGACAGCCACCCTCCCTGCTTCAGACACAGCAAGGAAGGAACCAAGGACCCTAGGCCTCAGTTTCCCCATCTTTAAGAGAGGGATTTGGGCTCCTGGGTGATCCCTGAGGACTGTACCAGGTGTGATAGTGTGAGTCGGGGACTGATTTCTGTGGGAGCTCCCTATATGTTCATCCTACAACGAGCCAGGCCCTCCCAAGAGTCTCGGCCCCCAGACTCCAGACGTGAAAGAGTCTGGCTACCAATGTCCACGGCCTTGGCCAGGAAAGGATCCACAGTGAAAGCTCTCCTGGCTCCAGGCCACATTTTCTATCCACTGAGTTGCCTACAAGAATCCCACAGATCCATAAAGCAGGCACATAAACCCACTAAGAGACCCTAAGTAATAACAACACTGAACCATGAAAACACTAGCTAGACACGCTAAGCTGAAGCTCAGAGAGGCTAAGGAACTTGCCCAACGTCACACAGATAGTAAGTAACAGTGCTGGGCTTTGGAATGAGGCAGGTAAGCTCCAGAGCCCCTGCTCTTGACACCTGCATCATAGTCTGAGACACCTAGACACCCCCACTGCCAGACACACCAGCTCACAAAAGTACACACACATGTGAAACACACACAGGCTTTTTCAGAGAAGCCAACAAAATGGCTCCCGCCTTCCTCCTCTTTCCTCTCCTGAAGCACACTGGGGCTCCGCTGGCTAGAAGCTCCGCACAAAGCCGGAAAGGGGCTCTCGTTACCGGTAGGTTCCTCTCTCAGATGGTTTGGCTTCCCCGGTCTCTCTGCCAGCCAGGCTGCAAATGCGGCTCGAGAAGCACTGAGCCTGCCGTTCCCTTGGATACGGGTACCCACAGTAGGGGGAAGGGGTAGGGCTATTTCTCAGCGGGTCCCTGGCCTGGCTTCACAGCCGCTTTGGAGAGTAGCCGAAATGCCTCCTTTATCTCTGCGCCATTAATTCAAAGATGCCTAGGAAACCTGTTAGGAAAAAACCAAAATCGGTCTGCTGACCCTCTGCACCGCCCTCCACCCTTTCCTCCACTCTGCATCAGACACAGCAAGGGAGGGAACCCGGCGGCTGTGAGATGCCCGGGTCCTGCCGGGCACAGAATCTGACCTGCGGGGACCGGGGGGGACTGTTGGGCAGGGGAAACCTGACCAGGACTTAGAGGGGGCAGAGCAAACTAGCGGGAGGGGTGGGAGCGTGGCAGACAGGTGCACAGAACAATGGGAATGTGGGGACGAGGGCTGGGAGCTTCTAAAACAGGTACGTACATGTCACGAGGGTACGTCCTAAGCACGCAATGGATGTTAGCGCTTATTATGGCGATAAGAAGGGTGATGAGGATGCAGCTGGGAAAAGAGCAATAGAAGGGACGGTGCCAGGGGCAAGGCTGGCTGTGAGCATCCTTGTATTACTCCAGCCACCCTGAGTTTCTTTAGTTCCTTAGATGACGTGCTGCCCTCTCTTGGCCTTTGCATATGCTGTTCCCTCCACCTGAGCGCTCTTTCCCGGTTCTTCTCTAGATTCGTTCCTACAGTGAGTGCTAAATAAGTATGTTGGAAATGAGTGAAAGAACCACTCGTATCAGATCTTGTCCTATCAAACCTGAGTGACTCTTGAAGACCAACTTGGCACGTCTCTTAGCAGCTTGAAGACATACTGAGACGCTGAGTGTGATGTGGTCAAGAGCAGAGGCTGTGGACTCTGAATTCTTCCTTAGTAGCTGCGTGACCTTGGGAAAGTCACTTAACCTTTCTCTTCCTGAAGTTCCTTATCCACAAACCGTTAATAATAAGAGTCGTTGGGAAGATGAACAAGCTAATATACTAAAGTTGCTTGGAACAGGGCTGGCCTAGAATGAGCTCTGAGTAAGCCTTAGTCATCTTGGACCAGACGTTCCACCCAACACCCCCTGCCCACATGGGGAATTGTGTCTGCCCCTGCGGGTCCCTTTCCCTCTTCTGTTTACTGTTTTAGTAGGTTGTGGAAGCTGCTGTGATTTTCCAAATTTAATGTTGATATCCTTCTATGTCCAAACCAAAAGCAAACAAAAAATGTATAAGGTTCAAAAAAGAGAAATGAAAGCCATGTTGGTTAGGGCAGGGTGTCTAATTTAAGCCCTGGTCAGTGGGACAAGGCTTGCCGGGCCCCATCTGGGTGGCTGGGCTTCTTGCTTCTGATGTGGCCCAGTTCTCAGCCCCACCTCGGCCCAGGACAGCCCTGTTCGGGTATCTCAGGCTGGCTGAGAAGGCTGAGAGCCACCAGATCACGGACTGGCTGGGTTGTCCTCAGCTGGATGCCGTGTGAATAAATGCCGATGCGGGGGCGGTGATGGGGGCGAGCCATGCCACTCTCTCCTTGCTTCATGGCCCTCCGTCTGACCTCAGTCTTTGTCTCTGGACTTCCTGATTCATCCGGTTTCTGGCTGAGGCTAACTGTCTCCTTCAGCCTGCTTGTCTGGGTCCCAAGGTCCTATAGCTCTCACCAGCCCCTTCCCCAGGGCTGGATTCGTCCTCTAGTCCTTCAGCAGCTAGCTCGGCCCTCCTTCACATCTGGCAACTTCTCCACCCCCAAATCACCCAAAAATCTGGCGTGAATGCCTCCCCAGGTCAGATCTGGAAGTAGCACCAGTTCCCATGAGGGCAGGTGTGCCTCAAAGCCACGCCTACAATAGTTAGGACTCAGAATCAAGACCAAACGCCAGGCATGGCCGACAAGGTCCGGCAGACAGGGTTGGTGCTCAGCTCTCAGCCCCCGCTCTCACCATGCTCCCTCTGCTTTCTGCATCCTGGCCACACTGGCCTTCCCTAAGTTTCTGGAATGCCCCCTGCCTCCTAGGGCCTTGGTAATGCTGCTTCCTCCACCTGGAGGCCTGTGCCTCTGCCACCCCTTCTGTAGTCTCCTCTCATCCTGCTGCGAGCTCAAAGGTCACACCTCAGAGACACCCTCAAGACCACCACGACTAGGTACAGTCCCCCTGCTGCCCATTCCCATGGTTCCCAGAATCTGTTCTCCATCAGCTTTATCATTACTTGTGATTATTAATGAATTAGCATTTTTATCTGATTAGTGTCTATCTTCCCACTAGACTTCGTGGGGAGCCCCCTGAGGGCAAGGCCTGATCTGCTCACTCACCCCAGAGCTCAGCCGGTCATCATCATCAACACACTTTCCTGAGCCCCTGCTGTGCACCGCTAGGTGGTGAGCTAGTTGCAGCGGGTACCGTGGTGAGCGAGACATGGGATAAATGGCAGGTGATAGGGTGCTGGGGGAGCACAGCAGAGGAAACGCAGCAGAGAGGAAGGCCATGGGGAGGAGGGGATGTCTGCGCTGAGACTTCCGGTCCATAATCATAGGTTCTGTTTCTTGAGCTCTTCTTCCATAGGGTCAGCCATGTTGGAGGGTTGGGTTGAAGGGTGTTTCAGTCAGAAGAGCCAGCAGGAGCAAAGGCCTGGAGGCCGGGAAGCATGTAAATACGACCCACAGCTCAGTGGTCCTGTTGCTGCCAGGGGAGCAGGGGAAGGGGCTGAGAGGTGGGTGGGGACCTGACTGGGGGAATTATGGTGGGTCATGGCTGACCATGGGTCCCCTGATGGAGGGGAGCCATAGAGGAGAGTTTGCTGGGTGATGATGGGGGTGTCTTGAACAACCTGGTTGAGTCTCCTGCTTCCACAGTCATCACTCACCACCCCATAATAAGTGGACCTGTTTGCTACTCTGCCCCACTCCCTACCCAGCCCTACTACCAGACGGGTACTTCTCAGGGCAGGTCATTCCTGCCTCTTTACCCTCAGCACCCTGGACGGGGCCTGGCCTAGGGTAAGTAGCGGTGTTTTCTTTCTTCTTCCTTTCTTTCTTTCTTACTAACTTCCTAACTCCTTTCCTCCTAACTCACTTCCTTACCTTCCTCCCTCCCTCTTTACCTCTTTCCTTGAATAATGGCTTGGGCTGTGAACTGATTTCTCTCCTGTTTCCCCTCCCCACCCTCCCCTCATCCCATCATCTGCCACCTCTTTCTTAGAAAAGTTCTGAACTCAGACACGCTTGAAGAAGGTAAAGGGAGGGGCTAAAAGAACCAGTGTCAACTGCACACCTTTTCTATGCCAAGAACCACACTAGGAACTTTACACGGATTACTTCATTTAATTGTTAAATCAACCCAAGGAGGTAGATACTAGTGTCTCCATCTTATAAATAAGAGTCAAAGCGGTTCAAAGCTGCCCAATGTCTCCTTATGGCAGAGCCAGAGGTTTCATCCAAAGAAAGGGTCTATAGTGATGGAACTTCAGGTGTTATGATGGGACAGTGGGAGAGAGCTTTTGGAGCAGGGAGACCTTCCCAGATCACTCCCATCACGTCCCCACTGTGATGCCTCTCCCTCTGCCTTGGGTCAGAGCAGGCCTGGTCTCAGCCTGGAGTAGACCATCAGCTCCCCTGGGTCAGAGGGTGCCCCAGACAGGATGAGCATCTAACTCAGGCAGAGCTGCAAAGGTGGTGTTGGAGCCAGCGTGGCAATGAGGCCAGAGGCCAGGACCCCAGAGATGCAGCACAGGGCTAAGGCTACACCTTACGCCAGGGATGCTCTGATGGGCTCGAGACCCCCTTTTAGCATCCCCTCCATTTGCATCCATGTCACCATGTCCTCAGGCATCTCTAGCCCCTGCCCCTATGCATGTCTCCATGCCCCAGTCACAGCCCTTGGCCAGGATAGATACGCTTTTGTTCTGGGCCTCACCACGGCTGGTGGAAACCCTGAGCCATCCACAGCCTGAGCTTCCTCTGAAAGTTAAATTAATACATTCTACTCAGGTGAGAAAGCGACCCTGGCCCCTTGGCTCGGCATCAAAGGGCCCGGAATTATCAGCAAGTTGCTTTTGAAAGAGTAGAGAAACGAAACATGGGAGGATATAACTTTTAATTGAAAATACTGTGCCCTCTGCATTTGGATGTCAGGAGAGATCTTGGGTGACATTTGCGGAGCTGCTGGGGTGAGCCTGTGAGGTCAAGCATACTTATTAGCCATGCTTAGAGGCTGCGGCAGAGGGCGTAGAGAGTAAATCGGTTCCAACAGCCAGGTTTCTCCCTATTAGGAGGGAAACAAAGCTGAGACTCACTTCAGCATCCCCTGGGCAGCGCCATGGATAGGCCCAGAGAGAGCATCTCCGGGGGCCATGGTGGAGCATCGGAAGGAGATCCAAATGGCTTCACAATCTCCTTGTCCCACTGAGAGGGGAGACCCCCAGATTGCTCCCTTAAAGATGGCACCTGTGTGGCATTGTTTCTGCTTAGAGCAAATCAGATTTTGGCTGGCAGGAATTTTACCAGGGGAGGAACCTGGATGACCAGACATTGTGGGGAATTCCCTAACCCATGACCTTCAGATATTTATGTAGCAGTGTATGTGTGTGTGTGTGTGTGTGTGTGTGTGTGTGTGTGTACATGTGTGTACTGTTGGGAGAGGCAGGATCCATAGATCTATTGAATTTCTTCAGATTCTCAAAGGGGTCCATTCTTTTCTTTTTTCCATAGCTATTCTTTCTCTTTTAATTGAAGTATAATTTTTTACAATAAAATGAACAAATCTTAAGTGTTCAATTCAATGAGTTTTTGACAATTCTATACACCCATTTAACTACCACCCCAAACAAGAAATGAACATTTTTATCACCCCCAAAATTACCCTCATGCCCCTTTCTAGTCAATTCTCTTATGGCAGAATTTTTTATTGTGAAAGCCCCCAAACGTTCTTAAGAATGTCTTCTATTTTCTTTAATTGAAGTATAGTTGATTACAATGTTGTGTTAGTTTCTGGTGCACAGCAAAGTAATTCAGTTGTGTATACATACATATATATATATTTCATATTCTTTTCCTTTATGGTTTATTATAGGATATTGAATATAATTCCCTGTGCTATACAGTAGGACTTTATTATCTATTTTATATATAGTAGTTTGTATCTGCTAATCCCAAACTCCTAATTTATCCTCTCCCACCCCCTTTCCCCTTCGGTAACCATAAGTTTGTTTTCTATGTCTGTGAGTCTATTTCTGTTTTATAAATAAGTTCATTTATATCATTAAAAATTTTTTTTCAACTGATAATAGTTGAAATAATACTTTATTTTTTATTTTATATTGGAATATAGTTGATTAACAATGTTGTGTTAGTTTAAGTGTACAGCAAAATGATTCAGTTATACATACACATTTATCTATTTTTTTCAAATTCTTTTCCCATTTAGGTTATTACAGAATATTGAGCAGTGTTTCCTGTGCTATACAGTAGGTCTTTGTTGGTGATCTATTTTAAATATAGCAGTGTGTACATGTCAACCTCAAATTCCCAATTTATCCCTCCACCCAACCTTACCCTCTGGTAACCATAAATTCGTTCTCTAAGTCTATGAGTCTGTTTCTGTTTTGTAAATACGTTCATTTGTATCATTTTTTTTAGATTCCACATATAATCATGTGATATTTGTCTTTCTCTGTCTGACTTATTTCTTTTTAATGGCTGAGTAATAGTCCATTGTATACATGTACGACATCTTCTTTATGCATTCATCTGTCAGTGGCCGTTTAGGTTGCTTCCATGTCTTGGCTATTGTAAACAACGCTGCAATGAACATTGTGGTGCATATTCTTTCAAACAATGTTTTTCTCCAGATATAGGCCCAGGAGTGGGATTGTCAGAATGGCCATCATCAAAAAATCTACAAACAACAAATGCTGGAGAGGGTGTGGAGGAAAGGGAACCCTCCCAAACTGTTGGTGGGAACGTAAATTGGCATAGTCACCGTGGAGAACAGTATGGCGGTTCCTTAAGAAACTAAAAATAGAGCTACTATACCATTTTTTTTAGATTCTACATATGTGATATCTTATGATATTTGTCTTACCTGAGTTACTTCATTTAGTATGATAATTTCTAGGTCCATCCATGTTGCTGCAAATGGCATTATTTTGTTCTTTTTTATGACTGAGTAGTATTCCATTGTATATATATACCACATCTTGTTTATCCGTTAATTTGTCGATGGACATTTAGGTTGCTTCCATGTCTTGGCTACTGTAAATAATGCTGCAATGAATGTTGAGGTGCGTGTATCTTTTCCAATCAGAGTTTTCTCTGGGTATATGCCCAGGAGTGGGATTGCTGGATCATATGGCAACCATATTTTTGTTTTTTTGGAAAACCTCCATACTGTTTTCCATAGTGGCTGCACAAATTTACATTCCCACCAACACTATAGGAGGGTTCTCTGTTCTCCACACCCTCTCCAGCATTTATTATTTGTAGACTTCTTAATGATGGCCATTCTGACTGGTGTGAGGTGATACCTCATTGTAGTTTTGATTTGCTTTTCCCTAATAATAAGCAGTGTTGAATATCTTTTCATGTGCCTCTTGGTGCTCTGTATGTCTTCTATGAAGAAATGTCTACTTAGATCTTCTGCCCATTTTTTGACTGGGTTTTTTTGTTGTTGTTGTTATTGAGTTGTATGAGCTATTTGTATATTTTGGAAATTAATTCCTTGTCAGTCACATTACTTACAAATATTTTCTCCCATTCCATAGGTTGTCTTTTCATTTTGTTTATGGTTTCCTTTGCTGTGCAAAAGCTTATAAGTTTGCTTAGGTCCCATTTGTTTATTTTATTTCATTTTTTTAAACATCTTTATTGGAGTATAATTGCTTTACAATGGTGTGTTAGTTTCTGCTTTATAACAAAGTGAATCAGTTATACATATACATATGTCCCCATATCTCTTCCCGCTTGTGTATCCCTCCCTCCCAACCTCCCTATCCCACCCCTCTAGGTGGTCACAAAGCACCGAGCTGATCTCCCTGTGCTATGCAGCTGCTTCCCATTAGCTCTCTATCTTACGTTTGGTAGTGTATTTATGTCCATGCCACTCTCTCACTTTGTCCCAGCTTACCCTTCCCCCTCCCCATATACTCAAGTCCATCCTCTAGTAGGTCTGCCTCTTATGTTCTTCATGACCTTTTATTTTATTTTTTTTAGATTCCATATATATGGGTTAGCATACGGTATTTGTTTTTCTCTTTCTGACTTACTTCACTCTGTATGACAGACTCCAGGTCCATCCACCTCATTACAAATAACTCAATTTCATTTCTTTTTATGGCTGAGTAATATTCCATTGTATATATGTGCCACATCTTCTTTATCCATTCATCTGTTGATGGACACTTAGGTTACTTCCATGTCCTGGCTATTGTAAATAGAGCTGCAATGAACATTGTGGTACATGACTCGTTTTCAATTATGGTTTTCTCAGGGTATATGCCCAGTAGTGGGATTGCTGGGTCATATGGTAGTTCTATTTGTAGTTTTTTTGAGGAACCTCCACACTGTTCTCCACAGTGGCTGTGTCAATTTACATTCCCACCAACAGTGCAAGAGGGTTCCCTTTTCTCCATACCCTCTCCAGCATTTATTGTTTCTAGATTTTTTGATGATGGCCATTCTGACCGGTGTGAGATGATATCTCATTGTAGTTTTGATTTGCATTTCTCTAATGATTAATGATGTTGAGCATTCTTTCATGTGTTTGTTGGCAATCTGTATATCTTCTTTGGAGAAATGTCTCTTTAGGTCTTCTGCCCACTTTTGGATTGGGTTGTTTGTTTTTTTGATATTGAGCTGTGTGAGCTGCTTGTAAATTTTGGAGATTAATCCTTTGTCAGTTGCTTCATTTGCAAATATTTTCTCCCATTCTGAGGGTTGTCTTTTTGTCTTGTTTATAGTTTCCTTTGCTGTGCAAAAGCTTTTAGGTTTCATTAGGTCCCATTTGTTTATTTTTGTTTTTATTTCCATTTCTCTAGGAGGTGGATCAAAAAGGATCTTGCTGTGATTTATGTCATAGAGTGTTCTGCCTATGGTTTCCTCTAAGAGTTTGATGGTGTCTGGCCTTACATTTAGGTCTTTAATCCATTTTGAGTTTACTTTTGTGTATGGTGTTAGGGAGTAATCTAATTTCCTTCTTTTACATGTAGCTGTCCAGTTTTCCCAGCACCACTTATTGAAGAGGCTTTTTCTCCACTGTATATTCTTGCCTCCTTCATCAAAGATAAGGTGACCATATGTGCGTGGGTTTATCTCTGGGCTTTCTATCCCGTTCCATTGATCTATATTTCTGTTTTTGTGCCAGTACCATACTGTCTTGATTACTGTAGCTTTGTAGTTTTGTCTGAAGTCAGGAAGCCTGATTCCTCCAGCTCCGTTTTTCTTTCTCAAGATTGCTTTGGCTATTCGGAGTCTTTTGTGTTTCCATACAAATTGTGAAATTTTTTGTTCTAGTTCTGTGAAAAATGCCAGTGGTAGTTTGATAGGGATTGCATTGAATCTGTAGATTGCTTTGGGTAGTAAAGTCATTTTCACAATGTTGATTCTTCCAATCCAAGAACATGGTATATCTCTCCATTTATTTGTATTATCTTTATTTTCTTTCATCAGTTTCTTATAATTTTCTGCATACAGGTCTTTTGTCTCCTTAGGTAGGTTTATTCCTAGATATTTTTTCTTTTTGTTGCAGTGGTTAATGGGAGTGTTTTCTTAATTTCACTTTCAGACTTTTCCTCATTAATGTATAGGAATGCAAGAGATTTCTGTGCATTAATTTTGTATCCTGCTACTTTACCAAATTCATTGATTAGTTCTAGTAGTTTTCTGGTAGCATCTTTAGGATTCTCTATGTATAGTATCATGTCATCTGCAAACAGTGACAGCTTTACTTCTTTTCTGACTTGGATTCTTTTTATTTCCTTTTCTTCTCTGATTGCTGTGGCTAAAACTTCCAAAACTATGTTGAATAACAGTGGTGAGAGTGGGCAACCTTGCCTTGTTCCTGATCTTAGTGGAACTGTTTTCAGTTTTTCACCATTGAGGACGATGTTGGCTGTGGGTTTGTCATATATGGCCTTTACTATGTTGAGGAAAGTTCCCTCTATGCCTACTTTCTGGAGTGTTTTTATCATAAATGGGTGTTGAATTTTGTCGAAAGCTTTCTCTGCATTTTTTTTTTTTTTGCTTTTATTTCTATTGCCTTCAGAGACTGACCTAAGAAAACATTACAGTGATTTATATCTGAGAATGTTTTGCCTGTGTTCTCTTCCAGGAGTTTTATGGTGTCATGTCTTCTATTGAAGTCTTTAAGCCATTTTGAGTTTATTTTTGTGTATAATGTGAAGGCATGTTCTAACTTCACTGATTTACATGTGGTTGTCCAGTTTTCCCAACACCACTTACTGAAGAGACTGTGTTTTCCCCACTGTATATTCTTGCCTCCTTTGTCAAAGATTAATTGACCATAAATGTATGGGTTTATTTCTGGGCTGTCACTTCTGTTCCATTGATCCATATGTTTGATTTTGTGCCATTAGCATGCTGTTTTGATTACTGTAGCTTTGTAGTATTGTCTGAAGTATGGGAGGGTTATGCCTCCAGCTTTGTTCTTTTTCCTCAGTATTGCTTTGGCAATTCTGGGTCTTTTATGGTTCCATATAAATTTTAGGATTATTTGTTCTAGTTCTGCGAATAGTGTCATAGGTAATTTGATAGGGATCACGTTAAATCTGTAGCTTTCTTTGGGTAGTATGGCCATTTTAACAATATTAATTCTTCCAATCCAAGAGCGTGAGATATCTTTCCATTCCTTGGAATCACCTTCAATTTGCTTTATCCATGTTTTATAGTTCTCAGCATATAAGTCTTTCACCTCCTTGGTTAGGTTTATTCCTAAGTATTTTATTTTTTTGATGCGATTTTAAAAGGGATTTTTTTTTTTTTTTTTTACTTTCCCTTTCTGATATATCATTGTTAGTGTAAAGAAATGCAACAGATTTCTGTATGTTAATCTTGCATCATGGTACCTTGCTGAATTCATTTATCAGTTCTAGTAACTTTGGTGCAGTCTTTAGGGTTTTCTATATATAGTATTATGTCATCTGAATTTAATGACAATTTTACCTCTTCCCTTCCAACTTGGATATATTTTCCTTCTTTTTCTCATCTGATTGCTGTGGCTAGGACTTCCAATACTATGTTGAATGGAAGTGGTAAGAGTGGGCATCCTTGTCTTGTTCCAGATTTTAGCGGGAAGGCTTTCAGCTTTTCACTGTTGAGTATTATGTTGACTGTGGGTTTGTCATAAATAGCTTTTATTTTGTCGAGATGTGTTCCCTCTATACCCACTTTGGTAAGATTTTTATCATGAATGGATGTTGAATTTTATCTAATGCTTTTTCTACATCTATTGAGATGATCATGTGAGTTTTTTTGTTTGTCTGTTCGTTTTTGCGGTATGCGGGCCTCTCACTATTGTGGCCTCTCCCGTTGCGGAGCACAGGCTCCGGACGCGCAGGCTCAGCGGCCGTGGCTAACGGGCCCAGCCTCTCCGTGGCATGTGAGATCTTCCTGGACTGGGGCACGAACCCATGTTCCCCACATCAGCAGGCAGACTCTCAACCACTGCGCCACCAGGGAAGCCTGATCATGTGGTTTTTGTCTTTTGTTGATGTCTTGTGTTTTCTTTTGTTGTCATTTATTTATTTTTAAAAAGTTTTATTAAGCAACTAATATGTACCTGGCATTGTTCTAGGCACTTGGGGTATAGCAGTGAACAGTTTGTTGATGTTCTAATCCAGGAGTATAAAATATAAATTACTATAAACTATAAATAAATCCAATAGTATAGAACAAATACATGACAGTACTTTGTTTGATGGGTCTCTGTGTCATGAAGAATAGAGCTTGGTAAGGAAAATGGAGAGGGATAGACAATAGTCTGGAGACAAAAGCATGACCCTGAAACTATCAGGAGCCCTTGGCGGAGGCAGTAGTAGATTCCAGTCCATGTGAACTGTGTCCCTGGATCCACTGCACCTTACAGAACAGGTCTGGGTGTGAGCTGGTTTCCTTTGCAAGCCAGGTCCTCTGGTCATGAGGGTGGACCCCAGAGAGACAGGGACCTCTCCTGAGCCTCCTTCCTGCACCTAGCCCTGTGCCAGGCCCCTGAAGGGAGGGGTAGAGCCTGCCCAGTGAGGGGCAGGCTGAGTGGAGCTCCATGCAGTGGAAAGCACCCAACTTCAGAGTCCCCCAAGCTGGGTCGATCTGCCCTCCTCACTTGAGAGGTGAGCTGGGTGGACACATCAAGCACCTGATGTCGTGTCTGGCTCACGGTGGCTGCTTCATCCATAGAATGTCTTCCTCCCTTTGCTTATTAGAGATACTCCCAGATAAAAGGTGTGCAGACATCCAAGTGCACTGGTGTGGAAGGGGCCAGGAAACTCTGGTCCTAAGAAGACCACTCCTTAGAGAAGCTCCCTCTGCTCTCTGGGGTTCGGTGGCTTCACGTGCAATGTAGGAGTTAGGTTCTAGATGGGCCTGTGCTCCCTTCTGGCTCTCATGTTCATGCTCATACATTTGCCAGCATTCTCCTGAGGACTCCTTTGTGCTCAGCCCGGTGCCAAGATGAACAACACTCAGCCCTGACCCTGGGATGTTCACAGTCCAGTAGATGAAACATGCAAGCAAAGCAGCTCTGCCACTGACCAGCCCTGTAACCTCGGGCAAGTTACTTCAACTGCCCTGGGGCTCAGTTTCCCCATCTGTAAAATGGGTAGTGTCAGAGTACCTTCTGGGGCTTTTCCAAGGATTAAAGAAGTTACAACATACAAAGCACGTAGAACAGCATGCGGCAAAACCAGCTCCTCGGGGACAAGCAGACTGACGTGGTGATGTCTGTGTCCCTTGTGCCTGGCCCAGTGCCTGGCCTGGAGAAGCGTTTCCAGAAGAAAGGCAGAATGAACACACGTGGGAGGAATCTCTTTCTGCGGGCCAGTTGTCCGTTCCCGGAGCCACGTGAGATTTGTGTGAGCCCATGTGACGCTCAGACAGCTCCTGCAGGCTGCTATAAAGCTCTCACCAACACCTGTCCCTGCAAGCTTTCACACTGTGTATTTGAGCCTTTGATATACGGGGGATGCTTGCCAGGGGAGAGAAATGTTATTGGACATGTTTTGTGGTCGTAAAGATTACTTCTTGATGAAAACACAGAGAAAGACTTACAGGCCTCCCTTAAGGTAGGCAGATGAATGACGTGTGCTCACAGCATCCCAGCCATTGTTCAGGGCTGTCAGCTCCGCAGGGGCGGGGGCAGAGGAAGGGGACCAGAGGCCACGTGCAGGCAGGGGCAGTTCCCGCTAAAACTGCAGCAGCACCTTTTTCTGAGCCATCCCTTGTCTCTCCTTGCTCCTCTCAGGTGGTCTAAGTTTTTCCTGTGGAAGACCCAGCCTTTTTCTTGAGGTCTGTCCGTGTCACTCCCCCTCCCTGAACTAGAGAGGACCTTGCACTGTGTGCCTCTGTCTGGAACATCCGCCCTGGGCTCTGGCATCCTGGGGGCTCAGACCCTCCCGCTGCGGGAGTCCTGTCTCTCGAGCCAGGTCCTAAGTCCGCGAGGGCAGTGTGCAGGGCCGTTCCTGTAAGGCTTCCTGCGACTCCATGGAGCACAGTTCACCACCTGCATCAGGCTGGCTGAGGGCAGAGGGGAATTGCCTTCGGGCAGCCAAGCCTTTCCTCACCTCACTGCACTTCTCCCAGCTGCCTCCTCTGTAGGCTGACCTGGGAGACGCTGTGGGCAGGAAGCTTGTCTCGTTCAATCCCCGCTCAGGGCCTGGGGCAGTCGGTGGAGCGCAGGAATGCCTGAATTATGAGGCTCTTCTTCAGCCTCCTTGCTGACCCGCAAACCATTCCAGACCCCATCTCCCCCTCGGCCGGCCCCCCAGTGGGAAGGAACGTTCCCCCTCCTGGTTGGCTGCTCTGCTCCCTTCTCTGGGTCTGCTTCCTGTCTGGCTTGAGAGAACTTCGTGCAGCAGACACAGTGGTGCCCTTGCCTGTGAAGATTGGGGCCTTGCAAGGGAGCGCGGCAGTTGGCCCGGGGAATCTGGAGGCAGTCAGTGTGGCTAGAGTGGGGCCCGGTGGGGCTGGATTCTGGCTGGGCCTGGCCTGGAGTCTGGTTGAGGAGGGAGTTAGAGGCGGACAGGGCCTGGGTCAGGATGGGTGCCTGGGAGCTGAGACTGGAGATCAGACGCCAAGATTGACTTAGAGCTGTGTACCCTTGGGTGGATGGCTTACCCTCTCTGTGCTGTGAGACGTATAATGGGGGAACAGTGAGGGCTGGGCCACATTCCCCCACCTTTTCTCAAGGTGGGTCAGTTCTCACTGCACAGTTTAGCATGCAGAAGTCCCCAGGGAGCGCATTCCTGCAGCCACTCTCCGTCCATCCGCGTCCCCTCCACCTTCCCTCCCCACTCCCACCCCCTACCCCCATCCCTGTCCCTGGCTGGGGAAGCCATAAGTGTTGCCAAACCATAAACGTGGCCCTCAGAAACTTTAAAATGTTTTTACCTCCTAAGCGGCATGTTATTCTATACAGATCAGCTTCCCTAGGGAGTGTCAGTGATATAAAGATAAAGAGTATAAATATTTGTCTCCCGGGCTGACGGCGGTATCAGGCTCTGATTTATTTTGTGAATTGTGCTGTCTCTCTCCAACCCACCTGAATCCTCTGAAAAAAAGTCCTTGGCATCTCTGAGAACAGTAGACTCTGCCTCTTTGGAAGTCCTCCAGGAGCCGGTCTTAGCACCGGCCCCTGAAGGCTCCCCGGGGCCCAGGAGGAGCCAGGCAGGAAGGTGAGGGGGGTCAGAGCTGGTCTCCTGGAGACACTCTCCCTCACTCGTCCCCCAGAGTAGAGCCCAGCCATCCCGCTGAAGGTACTTGCACATCCCACTTGGCCTTCCCAACGTTTCCGGAAACGGCAAAGGAGCAGTCAGCCTCCTTGCCACGGGGTTCCACTGGGAAACCTCAGCTCTGTTCACATTTCACACGGTGTGTCTCCCAGAGCTGCTGGTAGTTGGTGGCCCCGCTCTCACTCACGCACACGATAGAAAGGACATCGGAATATGTCTGGCGTCACCCAAAAGCTGAAGTGATGGGGTTCAAGCAAATGACCCAAGACAGGCACGCTGCTTCCGGGGGCTGCAGACCTTCCCGTCCGGGAGCTGCCCCAGCAGGGCTGGCTGGGCGGCTGCTGCCTCCACGGGGCTGAAGGAAGGTCCGTCGTGAGTGTCCATGAGGCTGCTGGCGCACCCGGGGCCTTGGGAACTCGGGAAGTCACCACGGATGTGGCCCAGGCAGGGCCTCCAGGGAGGACCAACACTGCTTATCCACTGCATGTTAATCTTGAGTCATGCTGTCCAGGAAGGCGTCCTCGGGCCACTCCAGAAGCCTTGAAGAGATGCTCTTAACTGCCAGCCACTTCCCCAAAGTCCCTGCAGACACCCCCGGGGCCCCCATAATGATAATGGCCATCCTGATGCTGATAACTGCACTCATTTCCAGAGTGTCTGTGCTGTGCCCAGCCCAGTGCTAAGCTCCGCACATGCCTTATCCCAGTGAACCCTCCCAGCAGCCCAATTACTACCATCCCAATTTTACTGATGAGGAAACTGAGGCTTAGCAGACCATGAACGATGCAGATGGAAAGTTCAGGAGGGAGGCAGCATGGGTTATGGAAAAAGGAACAAACCTTTTGGAGTTAAACACATATGGATTAGAATCCAGAGTTTGCCACTTACCAGTTAAGGGGCCTGGGAAGTCACTTCCCGGCTCTGGGTTTCAGGGAGGCAGGAGAAAGCGGGTGGGCACATACGGGTCCACCTCCCCGCGGTCTCAGCCCTGTACCCACACATGGGAGCTCCATCCCTACAGGCAGGGAAGAGCTTCATGGGAAGCCACCTCCCTCCTGGGAAGGTCCGGGCTGGCAGGAAGGGCTGCTCTGTCCAGTGGACACCTGCTCTTCCCTGCCAGCCACGACAGGAACTGGGATTGTGCCAAGGCGCTTCCATAGAACTGCCTACGCCCAAGTGCCAGGCCTGAGCTCAGTCTCGGATGCCATCAGATGTCGCCTTGCGATTCTGCAAAGCTGGGTTCGCTTGCTGAGAGCAGAGACCAGGGGGAGATCTGGAATGATGGTCAGACGAGTGATGGCAGATACAGGGATTCCCAAGGGAGGCTGTGTGGCAGCCTCACACAGGGGAGGTAGGAGGAAGGGAGTCCGGGGCACCATCTCTGCAACAAGGCTTGCCTTTGGCTAGAGAGCCTTGTGGCAAGAGCCAATCATTCCACCTTGCATCACCATCAGAAACATACACTCATTCATTCACTCCTTCACTCATTCATTCATCTAAGGAGTCAGCAGAGCATAGTGGTTACCAGCAAAGAATTCTGAGTCGACGAGACCTGGCTTTGAATTTCTGCCCCTTGATGAATTCTTCATGCAATCTTGGGAAAGTCACTTAAGTTCTCAGAACCTCAACTTTCTCATTTGTAAAACAGAAATGATACAGTATTACATGAGGATCAGATGACATAGTGTCATAAATCATTAGCACAGTGCCTGGCACCAGAAAATAATCCCAGATAATTCCAAAACATCTATCAATCGATTGATCTAATAGAAATATAATGTAAACCTCAAATGTGAGCCATTTATGTAATTTTAAGTTCCTAGTAGCTGTCTTAAAACAATAAAAATAAACAGGTGGATTAAATCTAATAACATATTTTACTTAAGCTAACATATCCAAAATATTATTCTTTAAGCATGTAATCATTGTAAAACATACTGATGATATATTTTACACTTTCCCTTTCATACCAAGTCTCTGAGATTGGGCATGTATTTTATATTATAGCACATCTCGACTTGGACCAGCTGCCTCCAAATGTGCACACTCCCCAGGGTCTGGTCCTGTTCTGTTCTTTCCTCTCCATGTTCTTTCTCACATGACCTCACTGACTGCCACAGTTTCAGTTATCACCTCTAAGTGAATGATGATGGGAGAGTCTGACAGGGAACAGACAGGATGTGCACAGAACATGCCAAGAGGGGCATGCGACCAACAAGGGTGAGTGTTAGCAGAGGCCTAAGAAAGTAGCCTTAGCATGGTAAAGTCCTAACGGAAAACGGGTGAAATAGTTGTCATCACAAATATCAAAGATCACAAGTATAGATTA
Source organism: Pseudorca crassidens (assembly GCF_039906515.1). Taxonomy (NCBI): domain Eukaryota; kingdom Metazoa; phylum Chordata; class Mammalia; order Artiodactyla; family Delphinidae; genus Pseudorca; species Pseudorca crassidens. The sequence goes on along the minus strand of NC_090297.1, from coordinate 26,870,018 downwards.
TCCTAATCACAAAATTGTCATAAACTTAGCAGCCTAAAACAACACACCTCCATTAACTCACAATTAATAATACTGACACAGCTACCATATAGGTCAGGAGACTGGGCATGGGCTAACTGGATCCTCTTGCTCAGGGTCTTACAGGCTGCCCTCAAATATTAGCTGGGCTGCATTCTCATCTGGAGGCTCGACTGAGGAGGAATCCCCCTCCAAGCTCATTCAGGTTGCTGGAAGATTTTGTTTCCTAGCAGCTCAATTACTGAGGACCCTCAGCTTTCTGCTGGATGCCACCCTCAGGTTCCGGAGGAAGCCCTGGGTCCTAGAGGCCACCTCCGTTCCTTGTCACATGGGCTTCTCCAGCGTGGCCTTTTATCGTTCATGAAACTTCAAGGGGAGTCTCTATCTCCAGTCTGCTAATATGGCATAATCATGAGAGTGACATCCTGTCACCTTTTCCATGTTCTATTGTTAGAAGCAAGTCACAGGCTCTACCCACACTTAAGGCGATGGTATTACACAAAGATATGAACATCAGAAGGCAGGGAATTTGCGGGGATCACCTTGGGGTCCATCTGCCACATGGGATTTGTGAAAAACTGTAAAGAGTAACAAGAGTTCAAGGGGCTTAAGACACTCCTCTTTCCATTTAAATTTTAAGTCAAAGAAAGAAGAGATGCAAAGATAACTTGCCAGATAGGAGTCAAAGAACCAGCTTTATTAATTTCTGGACAAGCTCCCCAAAGTGGGGGACTTGAGAGGGCTAGACTGGAGAATAAGGTGGAGTTGCCCATCTTTCTCTCAAAGAAAAGATAGGCAGGCTCCAGGGGCAAGGCTGGCCAGATTTACCCTCCCAGACACACACAGGAAAGGTGGACCAGAAGGAGAGAATGGTGTGCTTTCCTATAGAAGGCGGATTAAATCAGAGCAAACACAAGAGTCAGCCCTTTTGCTCTTGAAAATATGGCCTGATAAATATTGGGCTCTCAATAATCAGTTGTGTTCCTCCTCTTTTCTTGAGGAGGAAGAAATAAGGGAGTAGGGAAAGAAGCCAGAAGTGACCTCTCCGGAGGTAAAGACGTGCCCTCAATAAACTGAAAAGGAATTTACAGTTATGTTGAAGCAGGAAGAAGAGCCAGGCCCACAGCTAGGTAATAACTCCTAACATGTGCAGTGGGATTTGTAGTCTCCTGAACACTTCCATGCTCACTGACCCACTGAATCTTGATAACAACAGTCAAGGCAGGGATTATCATGCCCATTTTAGAAATGAGGAAGCTGAAAGTCTGAGTGATCACATGATCACATGACCTCGCTGACCAGTTGCATGGCTGGTCCTTGAAGCCACATTTTCTGGTTCTCCATCTCGTCCCCCTTCCACTGTCTATCATGCTGGCCACAGGTTGCAGACAGTGCAGAGCAACTCAACCTCTCTCTCACTTACATCTGCTGTTATTCTTTATATCCACCTAAGAGAAAGTTTAGCAAAGACTTAATTTCATAGCTGGAGAACAGCTAGGTGCCGAACCAGCGTGGGTGCCCTCAGAATATGTCCCATCACATTTACCTTGCTTGTTACAGTTGGCCAGGGGTTGAGAAAATAACAGGTGTGCACGGTTCCCGTGCTTTAGCATCTAAGAGTGCTCCAACGGGGTGGTCCTTCACCTGTGGTTTTCTGTCCTCCTTGCAGAAAACCATCCAGGGAAGACTTGGTATCCTCCTGAGTTTCTGTTATCCTAGAGGATGGAGCCCTTCAAACCAGCCCTCCTTCCTCTATCTCGAGTGTTTGTCCTGCTGCAAGGCTCTTGTTCACAGACTGGAGGTCTGAAAGTACAACAGGAATGAAGCAGAGTGTGACCTGGGATCTTCTCAGAGACCCATTGCCCCAAATGAGGCATTTTTAGCAGGTTGCTCTAAGCCAGTTGGCCCCAATAACCCTGGGCAGGCCCTATGGGATGTTTTTTCCAACTTGGAAGCTCAGGTTAGTACCTGTGGTGGGGTGGCGGTTGGGGGTGATCACAAAGAGATCATGTGTTTTCCTCGGGATACCTCTAGAACACCTGTTGAGTGACGTTTATGGACCTTTGGCTAGGATCTGACCTGAGGAGTAGAAAGAGGAGGAAGTGGCATCACATAGAAGGAGAAAGAAGTCTGTAGAGATATCTACATGATGTAGGGAAAGGGGGGTGCGCACGCTTGAACTTGTGAGTGCAGGTGTGCTGCCTGATTAAGCAAGAGTATACCTGGGTATGTTCACACTAGGGTGAGTGAGCATCCTTTTGTGTGTAGATCCTTGAAATTCAAGCAGGGTATATTCTGAGAACTTGACATTCCCAAATCCTCAAGTATCTTTATAGGACATTTCCCTCCTTAAATTAGTAGAGTGTGTACTTGGAAAAAAAAAGTATTTTGATGACCTCTTCAGATCTTTAAGGATTCCATTACTAAAGACCAGAGCCATTTATAAAATATTAAAATTAATTCTCCACTAAAATAAACTCCCCTCTCCATTGCCTTCTATCATTACTCAACCAGCATTCATGCAGAGTTGAAGCAAAGCTTCTAAGCTGAAAGGAGGTCATGATGAATGATAATGCCACGCTTCTATTAACTTTTGTGGCAAAGGGAAGACACTTTGCAGAACGTTTAAACCTTTCCTGTGCTTAGAGTCAGCCCATAGCCACACGACTGCCTCTGCCACCCAGTGCTTTATGGAAATGTTAATGGGGCTCCCAGCTGTATTCCAAGAGCATTTCCATGGAGAATCCTGGGTTCCCTGGGCAAATTCTCACAATACTCCACCGCCTTTTGAGCAGTCACCAAAGTATTCATTCCCACTCAGTGAGCAATTTTTGCCCTGGCTGAAGCACTTGCTGAAATGATTTCATAAATCTTTTCCTTGTTTTCAAACACTCACGAGTCAGAGCCACCGTCAGATTCCACATCCACTCCTTAATTCACCCATGGCTTCTAGTTTCTAGCTAAAACCCATCACTTCCTTAGACTCCTCACTTACTTTTCACTTCCATTGCCACCTTGGGCGGTTGGCTTTATTTTGGGAAATGATTTTTCACAATAAAATAAAGATTTTCATCACTTCACAGGAATCGCTGCATAAACCCAAGAAGAGAACCCCAGAGAACCGGAGATGTCCACTAGTCAGCCAGGTCTGCCCACTAGGCAAATGTCTCCCTCCTATGTGATTCAAATCTAAGCCTCGGTATCATTAGGAATGGTGTCCTGGGTCAGAGTTCTCTTTATGGAGACTGAGCCTTCAAGGATTTGCAGCCCTAAGGGCAGAAAACTTCTATGGCTGTGGTTTAGATGTGCAGGTGGGACCAAGGTTGGGCTGGAGCTGAGGTCTTGAAGGTTTCATGGCTAGTGGGCTAGCTGGAGTCTGGGGTCAGGATGAGAGATCCAAGGTCCAATTCAACGGACCAGGGACTCCCTGGGAGTTCAGGGACCCTCGTAGGTTTCCTATCCTATAAAATCCAGATCTTGAATCATTTCTTCCTGGAAGCCATCCCTGACCTCCCCCTGGCCTCTGCACAGCCGGATGGCTGCTTTCCTGAAGTTCATGCCGCTACTGCCATGCCTCGGCCATTGGGCCTGGGGCTCTGTGCTGGGCTTACCTGCTGGCTTCTCTCTGCGTCCCCCATGAGACTGTGAACCCCTGAAGGCCAGAATTCTCTTCCATCCTCCTCAGCCCAACCTTCATTTTGCTGCTTCTCGGCCCGTGGAGAGGATGCGCCCTTTTCATAATTCCCTGCACTCAGGACCAGCTTCAGGGGTGTAAGGTCTGTGTGGTCGCACAGGGCACCAGGGCCCCTTTGCGTGGTTTCATGCTCCACTGCTGCTATCTTGCAATTCATTTTTCTTTCGAATTTTATTTAATTTATTTTTTATACAGCAGGTTCTATTAGTTATCTATTTTATACATATTAGTGTATACATGTCAATCCCAATCTCCTAATTCATCTCCCCCCCCGCCACCTTCCCCGCTTGGTGTCCATGCGTTTGTTCTCTACATCTGGGTCTCTATTTCTGCCTTGCAAACTGGTTCATCTGTACCATTTTTCTAGATTCCACATATATGCGTTAATACATGATATTTGTTTTTCTCTTTCTGACTTACTTCACTCTGTATGACAGTCTCTAGGTCCATCCACGTCTCCATAAATGACCCAATTTCGTTCCTTTTTATACCTGAGTAATAGTCCATTGTATATATGTACCACATCTTCTTTATCCATTCGTCTTTTGATGGGCATTTAGATTGTTTCCATGAGCTGGCTATTGTAAATAGTGCTGCAATGAACATCGGGGTGCATGTGTCTTTTTTTTTATTATTATTAAATACTTCTCTTTCCACTGTTTATTATTAATGTACAAAATATACAAAACCAAAAGAAAAAAGAAAATGCTCATCGTCAAATCCACTGTGGCTCTAACCCAAGACCATGCACAAAACCCAACCAATCCACTGTTTTCATAGAAAACAACTGTGCTGAGACAGGTGAAGGAGAGGGCTGGGAGAGGGCAGGGCATCTTATCGAATCCACCCAGGAAGGCACCTGGTGGGGATTCAGAGGTGGCTGACAGGGCAAGGGAGCTGGAGGCCTCACACCCACAAGGTTCCGGGGGGGCGCCAGGAGCGCGCTAACTCCCAGAGGCAGTGCGTGTAGTGTGACTGGCATGCCCAGCACGCCGGGCTTCAGTTGATGAAAAGCTGGTCTCACTGAAGTGTTTTAATTTCCAGAATGAGCTGCAGGCAAGGGTGGACCACCACCCATGGCCTCACCTATGCCAGCTAAAACTTTTCACCGGATCCCGACCTGAATTTGCCATCATTGCACCTAGCAGACCCATGATGCAAACTTGGGTGTTCACGGAAGATTGCAACGTCTTACTTGAGAAAGGACTCAATGTAAAGCCTGTGTCAGGGGAGGAGTGGGGATGATGTGTTCCAGAGCTCAAATCCAGCCTGATTGAGTCCTCTCAGGGCAGTGGGATCCACAATGCCCCTTTTACCATCTCCCCACCCCACGAGGAAGCATGAACTTGGCTGGGATGATTTCATAAGTGCAGCTGATCCCGTGTCAGAGTTCTGTGTGCATGTGGAGGACCCACAAGAGGAGAGTAGAGGTGTTCTCCAGGATAACCAACTTTAGGTTCTCAGGCATAAAGGGTAATACCGGAGAGGCGCTTGGCATAAAGGGCAAATCTCCTCAAAAAGTGAAGCCAAGTGGGTCTCCCCTTCAGCCGCCCAGGGTACGGAATGTGTCCAGTCTCTCTCCTCCCCAGACTGGAGGAAAACATGTACATCAATGCACACCAGGCGTCAGAAAACCCCCAGGAGCCCAGGCAGGTGGGCACTGAGGGGGCCGGCGCCTCATCAGCTGGGGAAAGGGGAAAATGGGCCTCACAGAAGCCATAGAAGAGTGGAAGGAGCAAGGCTGCAGTCCACAGGGGTGTGGGCGGGGTGGGCAGGTGGTCCCTAGGGCAGGGAGTGCCCATTGACACCCGGGTGGTAGAAGGCACAGTTGTTCTCATAGCGGCAGTTACCCTTCATCACGAAATGTCGACAAACAGGGTGATTTGACATGTCTCCTCCATGGCTGTGGCCTCCATCATGCCGTCGGTGGCCCCCTCCGCCATGGCCAGGACCATCATGGCCACGGTGCTCATGAGGGGTGGCCCTTGATGGTCGTGGCCTCGGTGACCAGGGCCATCATGAGGCTGGTGGCCATGGGGCCCCCCATGTCCAGGGCCTTCATGGGGCTGATGTCCACCACCAGCACCCATTCCTCCACCAGGGCCTTCATGAGGACGATGGCCACTGCCACCACCCATGCCGCCGCCAGGACCTTCATGGGGGCGATGCCCACCGCCCATGCCACTGCCAGGGCCTTCATGGGGACGATGTCCACTGCCACTGCTCATGCCCCCACCGGGGCCCCCTTGTCCATTTGGAGGTCCTCTTCCAGAGCGACCTCCTCTGGCCCCTCGGAATGGAGGAGGAGGAGAAGGTGCTTCACTCCCGCCTCGGCCACCACAGCCTCTATGGTATGGCCCCGGACCTGGTCCCCCACGCATCGGGCCACCCCGCATGGGGTCACCTGGGCCATCCCAGAAGGGATCAACCCCCAGGGAGGGGGTGGGGGACCCAGGAGACGTGGACCCACTGGCACACCAGGGCCCCCAGGGCCTCCATGGGGACCTGGCATAGGTCCGCCAGGCCCAGGGGGGGAGTGCTGCATGCCCTTGGGACCCCCAGGGCCTCCCGGTGGGAAACCATTGGCTATGGGACCAGGGCCTAAGAGTCCATGAGGCACCAGCATCTGCTTGGTTTTGTCTGAATAGTCTGGTTGCTTCAGCAGTTCCTCTGAGGGATGAATGTTAGGGCTACCCAAGATGGAGGTGAGGATCTCCTGCACATCGATGCCTCCTCCTCCAGGACCCTGGGGGCTCTTCCCGGCACCCATGCTTCCCATAAGATTGGCCAGAACAGGAGGCAACTTGGAACTGCCTGACCCATTGGGTGAGCCACCGGTCCCCCCAGGCTCCAGGGTCTCAACATATGGGGTCTCATTCATGGAACATTCCTCATCTAGGGGGATGAGTTTTGGGGGGATAGGCTCATAGGGCTCGGGATCAGGCTCGTGAGGACTTTCCTGGTTCAGGAAGAGCTCCTGAAGGATCCCCTTCTCCCGCTCAGCCTGGATGTACCGCTCCTGGCTGTTGCTTCCAGGGGTGACAGGAGGCGAGGGCAGCACCAGGGGCTGGGGGCACACCCAGGGCACCTTCTCCTCCATGTTGTCGTGGCTCAGACTCCGGGCCGTCTCAAATGCGTGTCGGTCTGACAGTATCTCTCGCTTAGCTGCCTGGCCGAAGTCCTTGATCTTATTCACATTCACTCGTTCAGTTTCATCCAGTTCAAAATAGAAATACTCTCTCAGTTTGCCCTCCTCAGGCCAGGTCACAGTTTTCCTCTTCCTGCCTTTCCGGGTCAGCTGGCTAGGATCTCCGGGACTCTCCACTGGCTTTGCCTCCAGAGCTCCTGGCTCCAAAGGGGCAGTATCCATGAGCTCTGGGACTCCAACAGGGGGAACTGGGGTCCCTGGACGTTCTGTGTCCATAGCCTCAGAAGGAGGTGCTGGCTCTGGGGAAGAAGGTTTGGCTGTGCTCGGTTCTGTGCTCGTTTTCCCTTCAAATGGGCTTGGCATGGCCACTGTGGGTGATAGCACCTTCTTCTTCTTCTTAATTTTGATGCCTGGAACAGGGGCTGAATTGAGCGCATCCGGAAAGCCCAGGCCCTCCATAGGCTGTGGCGGGATCATCTTCACTTTGATCTCTTTGGTGGCATTGGGTGTCGTGTTGAGTGGCTTGTATTTCTTCTCTGCAGGGAGCGCAGCATATCCTGGGGCAGCTGTGGAACTCTGACGCTTGAGGACGATGGGTTTAAGGTGGTACTTGTCGGAAACCACCACTGCACAGGCATTCTTCTTCACGGGCACCAAAGACGGGGTCTCCAGCTCTAGTCGGGTAGAGCGGAACTTGGCGTGACTGGGCGCCGTGGTTCGGAGGGACTTGGGCTTCTCCCTCTTCTTCTCCGGGGCCTCCTTAGCCCAAGTCTCAGTCTTCACCTCAGTCAACGGTCGCTCAGGAGGGGTGGTTCGACTCTTTCCCTCTTCTTTCCGTTTCTTCTTATCTTTCTCAGCAGGCTGGGTACTGCTCTGGGAGCGGATCACAGCCATCCAGTCGCTGACAAGGACTGAGGCCAATTTCCGGAGCTCTGCTTGAGATGGTCAACAGTGAGTGGTAGGTGCTGCAGGGTCAGTAGAATTTGCTGCAAGAGGGAAATGTTGTTGATTGTCTTTGAATATGTCAGCCAATTGTTAAGAAGCTTGTAACCACCAACATCAATAAACTTGACCAATATTTCTGGTGAACGGGTCTGCAGGAGAATGTTCAAGTAAGTGCATCGACTCACTCTCTTCCGTGCTTCCTTTATCAGACTGAAGATCTTCGAAATCCCATCCACACTCTTGACTTCCCCATCTCGGTTAAGGAAGCTATCCAGGCCCTTGAGAAGCTCTTTGGGGTCCATGGGACCCAAACCCATGATCGAGGTTTTTAATCCAATTTTTTTGCGACGTCAGCACCTTGGGCCTAGCGGGGGAGGGGGTTAAAATTTTGGAGAAAAAAAATAAAACAACCAACCAGGACCCAAAACTCAATTATTTGGGGGGCCTCCTTGGATCAAAAAGTCTCCTTAAAAAAAGTAAAGGCCAACTCAGTATTCATTTCCCCCCCCACCAACTCCATGTAGGGAGGGGGGTCGTAGAAAAAAAGTTCTGAGTGGATTAAAAAAAGTAAACTCTGGATGAGTGAATTTGGGTGGGTTTGGGAAGGGAGGGTGGTTGACTATTTTTGATGTTATGTGGTGACGGTCCTTCGGCCACAGATTTCAAGTCCCAGGCAGCGTGGGCTGGTGGGGTGGGCAAGATAGGTGGGAAGGGGCAGAAGACACAAGCGGTGGGCTGGAGGCTGCTGTTTTCCCTTCCCCCCTCTCTCAGGATCCTTTCAAGGGCTTAGATGTTGCTGTGGCTTGTTCCTTTTCTCCTCGAGGCCGGCCCGTCTATCTCCGAGAAAATTCAAACCTCTAAACGAACCCCAGAATCTGCATGTGTCTTTTTAAATTATGGTTTTCTCTGGGTATATGCCCAGTAGTGGGATTGCTAGATCATATGGTAATTCTATTTTTAGTTTTTTTAAGGAACCTCCATACTGTTCTCCATAGTGGCTGTATCAATTTACATTCCCAGCAACAGTGCAAAAGTTCCCTTTTCTCCACACCCTCTCCAGCATTTGTTGTTTGTAGATTTTCTGATGATGCCCATTCTAACTGGTGTGAGGTGATACTGGTTAGAAACTACACCTAATTGTAGTTTTTTTTTTAATTCATGCTCATGCCTAATTTGAAATTTTCTGCTATTTCTTTTTTCTCTTTTTCTTTTTTTGAAGATGTTGGAGGTAGGAATTTATTAATTTATTTTATATCTTTTTGCTGTGTTGGGTCTTCGTTTCGTTTCTGTGCGAGGGCTTTCTCTAGTTGTGGCAGGCGGGGGCCACTCTTCATCGCGATGCACGGGCCTCTCACTATCGCAGGCTCTCTTGTTGTAGAGCACAGGCTCCAGACATGCAGGCTCAGTAGCTGTGGCTTACGGGCCTAGTTGCTCCACGGCATGTTGGATCCTCCCAGACCAGGGCTCGAACCCGTGTCCCCTGCATTAGCAGGAAGATTCTCAACCACTGCACCACCAGGGAAGCCCTCATTGTGGTTTTGATTTGTATTTCTTTAATATTTAGTGATGTTGAGCATCTTTTCATGTGCCTCTTGACCATCTGTATGTCTTCTTTAGAGAGATGTCTGTTTAGGTCTTCTGCCCATTTTTTGATTGGATTGTTTGTGTTTTTAATATTGAGCTGCATGAGCTGTTTATATATTTTAGAGATTAATCCTTTGTCCGTTGATTCGTTTGCAAATATTTTCTCCCATTTGGAGGGTTGTCTTTTCATCTTGTTTATGGTTTCCTTTGCTGTGCAGAAGCTTTTAAGTTTCATTAGGTCCCATTTGTTTATTTTTGTTTTTATTTCCATTACTCTAGGAGGTGGGCCAAAAAAGATTTTGCTGTGATTTATGTCATAGAGTATTCTGCCTATGGTTTCCCCTAAGAGTTTTACAGTGTCTGGTCTTACATTTAGGTATTTAATCCACTTGGAGTTTATTTTTGTGTATGGTGTTAGAAAGTGTTCTAGTTTCATTCTTTTACATGTAGCTGTCCAGTTTTCCCAGCACCACTTATTGAAGAGACTGTCTTTTCTCCATTGTATATCCTTGCTTCCTTTGTCACACATTGGTTTACCATAGGTGCATGGGTTTATCTCTGGGCTTTCTATCCTCTTCCATTGATGTATATGTCTGTTTTTGTGCCAATACCATATTGTGTTGATTACTGTAGATTTGTAGTATAGTCTGAAGTCAGGGAGTCTGATTCCTCCAGCTCCGTTTTTTTCCCTCAAGGTTGCTTTGGCTGTCTCAAAAATTTTTAAGGTTTTTTGTTCTAGTTCTGTAAAAAATGCCATTGGTAATCTGATAGGGATTGCATTGAATCTGTAGGTTGCTTTGGGTAGTATAGTCATTTTCACAATATTGATTCTTCCAATCCAAGAACATGGTATATCTCTCCATCTGTTTGTGTCATCTTTGGTTTTTTTCATCAGTGTCTTATAGTTTTCTGAGTACAGGTCTTTTACCTCCTTAGGTAGGTTTATTCCTAGGTATTTTATTCTTTTTGTTGCAATGGTGAATGGGATTGTTACCTTAATTTCTCTTTCTGATCTTGCATTCTTAGTGGATAGGAATGCAAGAGAATTCCATGCATTACTTTTGTATTCTGCAACTTTAACAAATTCATTGATGAGCTCTAGTAGTTTTCTGGTGGCATTTTTAGGATTCTTTATGTATAGTTTCATGTCATCTGCAAACAATGACAGTGTTACTTCTTCTTTTCTAATTTGTATTCCTTTCCTTTCTTTTTCTTCTCTGATTGCTGTGGCTAGGACTTCCAAAACTATGTTGAATAATAGTGGCAATAGTGGACATGCTTGTCTTGTTCCTATTCTTAGAGGAAATGCTTTCAGTTTTTCACGATTGACAATGATGTTGGCTGTGGGTTTGTCATATATGGCCTTTATTATGTTGAGGTAGGTTCCCTCTATGCCTACTTTCTGAAAAGTTTTTTATTTTATTTTTTATTTATTTATTTTTTTAACGTCTTTATTGGAGTGTAATTGCTTTACAATGGTGTGCTAGTTTCTGCTTTATAACAAAGTGAATCAGTTATACATATACGTATGTTCCCATATCTCTTCCCTCTTGCGTCTCCCTCCCTCCTACCCTCACTATTCCACCCCTCTAGGTGGTCACAAAGCACCGAGCTGATCTCCCTGTGCTATGCGGCTGCTTCCCACTAGCTATCTATTTTACATTTGGTAGTGTATATATGTCCATGCCTCTCTCTTACTTTGTCACAGCTTACCCTTCCCCCTCCCCATATCCTCAAATCCATTCTCTAGTAGGTCTATGTGTTTATTCCCGTCTTGCCCCTAGGTACTTCATGACCTTTCTTTTTTTTTTTTTCTGGAGAGTTTTTATCATAAATGGGTGTTAAATTTTGTCAGAAGATTTTTCTGCATCTATTGAGATGATCATATGGTTTTTATTCTTCAATTTATTAATATGGTGTATTACATTGATTGATTTGTGTATATTGAAGAATCCCTGCATCCCTGGGATAAATCCCACTTGATCATAGTGTATGGTCCTTTTAATGTGTTGCTGTATTCCGTTTGCTAGTATTTTGTTGAGGATTTTTGCATCTATTTCATCAGTTCTATTGGTCTGTAATTTTCTTTTTTTGTAGTATCTCTGCCTGGTTTTGATATCAGGGTGATGGTGGCCTTATAGAATGAGTTTGGGAGTATTCCTTCCTCTGAAAGTTTTTGGAAGAGTTTGAGAAGGATGGGTGTTAGCTCTTCTCTAAATGTTTGATAGAATTCACCTGTGAAGCCATCTGGTCCTGGGCTTTTGTTTGTTGGAAGATTTTTAATCACAGTTTCAATTTCATTACTTGTGATTATTCTGTTCATATTTTCTACTTCTTCCTGGTTCAGTCTTGGAAGGTTATACCTTTCTAAGAATTTGTCCATTTCTTCCAGGTTGTCCATTTTATTGGCATAGAGTTGCTTGTAGTAGTCTCTTATGATGCTTTGTATTTCTGCGGTGTCTGTTGCAACTTCTCTTTTTCCAGTTCTTATTTTATTGATTTGAGTCCTCTCCCTCTTTTTCTTGATGAGTCTTGCTAAAGGTGTATCAATTTTGTTTATCTTCTCAAATAACCAGCTTTTAGTTTTATTGATCTTTGCTATTGTTTTCTTTGTTTCTATTTCATTTATTTCTTCTCTGATCTTCATGATTTCTTTCCTTCCACTAACTTTGGGTTTTGTTTGTTCTTCTATCTCTAGTTCCTTTAAGTGTAAGTTTAGAATATTTATTTGAGACTTTTCTTGTTTCTTGAGGTCGGATTACATTGCTATAAACTTCCCTCTCAGAACTGCTTTTGCTGCATCCCATAGGTTTTGAATCGTCTTTTTTTCATTGTCATTTGTCTCTAGGTATTTTTTGATTTCCCCTTTGATTTCTTCAGTGATCTCTTTGTTTTTTAGTGATGTATTGTTTAGTCTCCATGTGTTTGTGGTTTTTACATATTTTTCCCTGTAATTGATTTCCAATCTCATAACGTTGTGGTCAGAAAAGATACTTGATATGATTTCAGTTTTCTTAAATTTACCAAGGCTTCATTTGTGACCCAAGATGTGATTTATCCTGGAGAATTTTCCATGTGCACTTGAGAAGAAAGTGTAATCTGCTGTTTTTGGATGGAACGAAAATATAAATTTTAAATATCAATTAAATCTATCTGGTCTATTGTGTCATTTAAAGCTCATGTTTCTTTATTTTCTGTCTGGATGATCTGTCCATTGGTGTAAGTGAGGTGTTAAAGTCCCCCACTATTACTGTGTTACAGTCGATTTCCTCTTTTAGAGCTGTTAGCATTTGCCTTATGTATTGAGGTGCTCCTATGTTGGGTGCATAAATATTTATAATTGCTATATCTTCTTCTTGAATTGATCCCTTGATCATTATGTAGTGTCCTTCCTTGTCTCTTGTAACATTCTTTATTTTAAAGTCTATCTTATCTGATATGAGTATTGCTACTCCAGCTTTCTTTTGATTTCCATTTGCATGGAATATCTTTTTCCATCCCCTCACTTTCAGTCTGTATGTGTCCCTAGGTCTGAAGTGGGTTTCTTGTAGACAGCATATATATATGGGTCTTGTTTTTGTATCCATTCAGCAAGCCTGTGTCTTTTGGTTGGAGCATTTAATCCATTCACGTTCAAGGTAATTATCAATATGAATGTTCCTGTTAACATGTTCTTAATTGTCATGGGTTTGTTTTTTTAGGTGCTTTTCTTCTCTTGTATTTCCCAGTTAGACAAGTTCCTTTAGCACTTGTTTTAGAGCTGGTTTGGTGGTCCTGAATTCTCTTAGCTTTTGCTTGTCTGTAAAGCTTTTGATTTCTCCATCGAATCTGAATGAGATCCTTGCCGGCTAGAGTAATCTTGGTTGTAGGTTCTTCCCTTTCATCACTTTATGTATGTCATGCCACTCCCTTCTGGCTTGTAGAGTTTCTGCTGAGAAATCAGCTGTTAACCTTATGGGAGTTCCTCTGTGTGTTATTTGTCATTTTTCCCTTGCTGCTTTTAATAATTTTTCTTTGTCTTTAATTTTTGCCAGTTTGATTACTATGTATCTTGGCGTGTTTCTCCTTGGGTTTATCCTGCCTGGGACGTTCTATTTTTCCTGGACTTTGGTGGCTATTTCCTTTCCCATGTTAGGGAAGTTTTCAACTATAATCTCTTCAAATATTTTCTGGGGCCCTTTCTCTCTCTCTTCTTCTGGGACCCCTATAATGTGAATGTTTGTGTGTCTTACGTTGTCCCAGAGGTCTCTTAGGCTGTCTGCATTTCTTTTCATTCTTTTTTCTTTATTCTGTTCTGTGGCAGTGAATTGCACCATTCTGTCTTCCAGTTCACTTATCCGTTCTTCTGCCTCAGTTATTCTGCTATTGATTCCTTCTAGTGTATTCTTCATTTCAGTTATTGTATTGTTCATCTCTGTTTGTTCTTTAATTCTTCTAGGTCTTTGTTAAACATTTCTTGCATCTTCTTGACCTTTGCCTTCATTCTCTTTCCGAGGTCCTGGATCATCTTCACTATCATTATTCTGAATTCCTTTTCTGGACGGTTGCCTGTCTCCACTTCATTTAGTTGTTTCTCTGGGGTTTTATCTTGTTCCTTCATCTGGTACATAGTCCTCTGCCTTTTCATTTTGTCTGTCTTTTTATGAATGTGGTTTTTGTTCCACAGGCTGCAGAATTGTGGTTCTTCTTGCTTCTGCTGTCTGCCCTCTGGTGGATGAAGCTATCTAAGAGGCTTTTGCAACCTTCCTGATGGGAGGGACTGGTGGTGGGTAGAGCTGGCTGTTGCTCTGGTGGGCAGAGCTCAGTAAAACTTTAATCTGTTTGCCTGCTGATGGGTGGGGCTGGGTTCCCTCCCTGTTGGTTGTTTGGCCTGGGCAACCCAGCACTGGAGCCTACCCCACTCTTTGGTGGGGCTAATGGCAGACTCTGGGAGGGCTCACTCCAAGGAGTACTTCCCAGAACGTCTGCTGCCAGTGTCCTTGTCCCCACGGTGAGCCACAGCCACCCCCCACCTCTGCAGGAGACCCTCCAACACTAGCAGGTGGGTCTGGTTCAGTCTCCTATGGGGTCACTGCTCTTTCCCCTGGATTCTGATGCGCACAGTACTCTGTGTGTGCCCTCCAAGGGTGGAATCTGTGTTTCCCCCAGTCCTGTCAAAGTCCTGCAATCGAATCCCACTAGGCTTCAAAGTCTGATTCTCTAGGAATTCCTCCTTCCATTGCCAGACCTCCAGGTTGGGAAGCCTGACATGGGGCTCAGAACCTTCAGTCCAGTGGGTGGACTTCTGTGGTATAAGTGTTCTCCAGTTTGTGAGTCACCCACCCAGTGGTTATGGGATTTGACTTTATTGTGATTGCACCCCTCCTACCTTCTCCTTGCAGCTTCTCCTTTGTCTTTGGATGTGGAGTATCTTTTTTGGTGAGTTCCAGTGTCTTCCTGTCGATGATTGTTCAGCAGTTAGTTGTGACTCTGGTGCTCTCGCAAGAGGGAGTGAGCACACGTCCTTCTACTCCGTCATCTTGAACCAGTCTTCTATCTTGCAGTTCTTAACCATGCTTTGAACAAGGGGCTCTGTATTTTGCACTGGGCTTTGCACATTATGTAGCTGTTTGTGCATGCGTAATACACTGGTGACCAGGCAGTGGTTTTGGAGGGTTGGTATGCCTAGACATTAGATGAGAATCCCTAAGGGCAGGGACCACAGTTATCCAGCATTTTCTGACAGCACCGAGCATCGGCCTAGGCACAGGGGCATCCATCCAATGGCCTTTACCCACTGGCCTTGGCTGGGGCAATTTGAAAATAAGGAGAGCGTTCCCGGCACCCAAGGAGACTCTTTAATGAGAACCCTGGACCTACTCCTGAAGGTCATGTGTTTAGGGCACTAAGCATGGAAGGCATTTGTCCTCTGGCATTATTTCAAAGCCAAATGGCAGTAAAGCCAGGGATGCTGGGCTCTGATGAGGCCTCACAAATCAGGTAGGATGCAAAACCATAGGCCTTTTTATCAGGCCTCGTCCCAAGAGGACTTGTAGGGGAAGCGGGGAACATGGGGGACTGAGCTTCATGGTCAAGGGGGAGAGGATGAGTGGGGAGAAGAATTCTAATTCCATCCTGGGTGACTTTGATGCAAGCCTATGAGATTTACCAAGCAGTTGCTTGCTAAATAGAGGTGACCAAGGGGGACAGAGGCAGCGCAGGTGGAAGTGTTAGGAGTGTTGCTGTTTTCTAAATGAGGAAACGGATCCCAGAGAGATCTGATAACCTGTTCGTGGTCATCCAACTTGTTAGGGGCAAAGCGAGGTTGTAACCCAGACCTATCTCATGCCGCAACTCACTGCCCCTCCCCTGTTCTACATCAGTGGCCTCTGGGGTCCAGAGGAGGGGCTTTCATATGAGGGGAAAGGGTCGTACGTCAGTCCCCCTGGGCAGGGCCAGAGGAGAGAGGAGGCCTTGGGTCCCCATCCTCAGGAATAGAAACAGAAAAGCAGAAGTCTTGGTGGGAGTGGGAGGTGTGAGTCCCAGAATTATCTCAAAAAGCCTCAGCACCTTGAGGATTCTAGAACCTTTGTCATTGCGCCACTCCAGTTGCTTAATTTTCCATCCAGCAGACGTTTCCAGAGAGCCCGACACGTGCCAGGCAAGTTTTACTAGGCACCAGAAGTGTAGAAATTAAAAGATAAATTGCAAATATTTATGCGGTGCCGAGCTGCAGATGTGCCATGCAGTGGGAAAACACGCAGCAGTGGATGGTAGGTGTTCCGAGGAGGCGTGCTCAGAGCAGGGCTGCCAGACCCAGCCTGGGCGCAGTCAGGGGAAATGTCTCAGCCAGGTGACAGCTGATCACACACAAGGCAATGGCATTTAGAAGGCTGAACAGGAGTTTTCCAGGGTAAGGAGGATGGAGGATGCCAGGGAAGGTGGTCCAGGCAAAATGGGCAGCTCCAAGGTCAAAGGCACAGAGGATGGAGAGACCAGCGTCTGAACGGGAACATCTTGGTGGTCCGTCGCCTACAGCTTGGGGTTGTAAAGCAAAGAACATAGGAGAGGCCACAGAGGCAGGACACAGGCCCTGCGGAGAGTTTGGCCTTTATCTTGAAAGTCTCCTTGAGGATAAGGGAAAAGTTCATCAAGTGATGACACTACCCTTTCCCACATGTGGCTCTCCCTCTCCCGGGAAGGCTTGGGTGCAGCACAGATTATTGGGCGAGGGACTCGATAAAGGGTGTTAAGGAAGAGAGTGATGTGGTCAGGGATGCATTTGAGAGATCACTCTGGGAGCCACAGTGAGGAAGGCAGGAGGGCGGGATCTGGACTCTCACCCTGTGACAGCAGGATGTGGGCTCTCAGGTGGGTGGTGCCTGCCCTTTCTTCCTTCCTTCACTTATTCATTCATTCAGCGGATATTTACTGAGGGCCAGCTATGTGCCCGGCACTGCTCTAGCGCTCAGAATAGGAAGGAACGAATCAGAAACCTCTTCCCCAAGGAGCTTACTTCTAGAGAATATAAACAATCAAGTTAAATGACTACAGAATGTGTTAGATGAGGAGAGGTGGGGCGAGGTGTGGGGCTTGCGATTTTAAATAGGATGGTCAGGAAAGAGCTCACAGAAAAGCTGACATTTGAGGAAACAGCTGTTGGAGGTGAGAAAGTGAACCTTCTGATCTTTGGGAGGAAGATGGTTCCAGGCAGAGGGAACTGCAAGTGCAAAGGCCCTGAGGCAGGAGCGGGGCGTGGGAGTAGAGCAGTAGAGAGGAGGGCAGACGAGGAAGAGTTTGTGTGGGACCTTGCAGGCCTTCCCAAGGACTTCAGCATTTACTCTGAGAAGGGAAGCTGTTGGAGCATTCGAGCAGAGGAGCGGTAATAAATTTATTACTGCAGGGCTGTTTGTAAATCAGATGTTTGTCAAGTGAATCCAGCTTAAAAACCCCCTACGAGAACCCGGGCTGACCTAACGGTCCTTGCTTGGAGGTGGCTGGTTCCCACAGAGCAGGTGCATTTGCAGAGTCCTGCTTTTACCAAATTAAATCTTTATGTCCCCGCCCCCTGCAACCCTTCTGGGAGAGAGAACCAGACCCTCAAATAGCAATACTGCCCAGTTATAGCACTCGCTCTTCCGTGCCCCAGGGACTGCTTCTAGGCAGATCAGCTCACCCTCATTATAAGTGGATGAAGCTAGGAGTAAGACAGAAATAAAGACACAGACCTACTAGAGAACGGACTTGAGGATATGGCGAGGGGGAAGGGTAAGCTGTGACAAAGCGAGAGAGTGGCATGGACATATATACACTACCAAACCTAAAATAGATAGCTAGTGGGAAGCAGCCATGTAGCACAGGGAGATCAGTTTGGTGCTTTGTGACCACCTAGAGGGGTGGGATAGGGAGGGTGGGAGGGAGCGAGATGCAAGAGGGAAGAGAGATGGGAACATATGTATACGTATAACTGATTCACTTTGTTATAAAGCAGAAACTGGCACACCATTGTAAAGCAATTACACTCCAATAAAGATGTTAAAAAAAAAAAAAAAGTGGATGAAGCCTTCAAGGAGGGGAGGAAATATGCAAAGAAGTTGGGAATCATGAGAGTGAGTCTTGGGCCCTGCAGTCAGAGTTCCTGAACAAAAGAGCCTGAACATTCTCCCTCTAGCTGAGCCCGCATGCACTTGCTGAATGCTCTCCATCCCAGCCTAAACAGCTACGTACCATTTATTGGGCACTTACTATGTGCCAGGATCTGTGATAAGTACTTTACATGATCTATCTCATTTAATTCTTTCAACACCCCTGAGTCTTAATAACTCTCACTTCACAGATGAGGCACCTGAGGATGAGAGAGGTGCAGTAGATTTCACAAAGTCACACAGCTCAGCTGGAGCCTGCGTCTGTCTGACTCCAGAAGCCTGCTTGGAGCCACTTGTCCCAACTGTCACTGAAACATTGGCGGCCACTGCTTTCCAAACAGGAGAGGGCATACCAGGCCAGGAGACCCGATTCCCAGTGAGCACAGCCGTCCAGCCCTCCACAGCATAATGGGACATCGGTGGCAGGCTGTGGGGAAGGGGCGGGGTTGGGGGCCAGGCTGGGCTTGAACTGGGGGAAGGGGCCAAGTCGCTGATCGTAATGAGGGTGCGCAGCAACATAACTGCAGAGCCCCAAACATCCCCTGACCTATCTGCAGGGGTCTGATCCAGTGGGTGAGACCAGGCAGAGGGGCGCTGCAAGCCAGAGAGTTCTGGGTACTCTGTCTTTTGAAAGTAGGACTCCAGCTGGCCAGCAAGGGGTTGGCAGACCGTGATGCTCTCTGTCACATTGATGGGCTGGATTTAGTTCAAGGTCCAGTGCTAGCTGGGAATGGGAGAGAAGGACAGGAGATGGAGACGGAAACCCTGACCCAGGCTTGTCTGAGCCAACACAGAGATCAGAGAAAGGATGAGCGACATGGCCCACTCCAGACCCTGTCCCCCCTGGGCATGTGCCCTGGAGCACTGCCTCCCAATATCTTACTAATTCCAGAGTCGCCTTCAAACCAGATTTGTCCCCAATCTGGGGGCGACTTCTAAACACCTATGCGTAGATTCTGCAAAACACCAAGAAAGAACTGGAAAACTCTCATTCTCCGGAAAGATTGTTAGCTGGGAGAGGAAGCGTCTGATTCTCGAGCTCAGAACGGTTGGCAGATAAGTTTCCATTTCCGTGCGAAGTGATTGTGGCCCCCGGGCTCCCCCAGCACCCGGTGCAGGCTTCTGCTCCAGCCCCCGCTCGTCTTCCTGTAATTATTTGCTTATACATCTGTCTCCCCGACAAGGCCACGAGCCCCTGGAAGGCGGGGTCTGAGTCTGATCCATCGCCCTGTCCCTGATGCCTGGAACAGGCTGCTCCATAGAGTTCTAAAATAAATTAGTGAATAATTAGGAAGAAGCGGCTGCCGGAGAGCTCCAAGGTTCCGAGCCAGTGGTCTGATAACGTCTGTGCGAGTGCAACGGGCTCCTGTGTGTTTTGTGTGCTGAATAATTGAGTGAGGGATGCCGGAGGCAGAGCAGGTGTGAGATTTCTCGGACCTGACAGATGAAAGACAGTTTCAGTACACAGGAGGCGGGGGTGAGGTCGAGACCCCTCCTGGGGCTTCATCAGGAGGAAAGGGTAGGGTGAGGGGCACAGCTTCAGATGGAGGAAGTGGACAGGAGCTGCTGGTGCTGGGAGCGCCAGGGACCACAGAAGGGGGCAGGGGCAAGGTAGGTGGACCCTGAGACCCAGAGGGCTGCCGTCTTATGGTGACCAGTATTTGGAGAGGGGCTGGAAGTCCAGGTAGAAGATAAGACTTCATTAATTCATTCAACTTGTGTCCTCGGCACTAGGACCCAGCAGTGAAAAGATGGTCGCTGCCCTTATGAAGGTTGACTTCTAGTCTGGATTCAGGTCAACAGGTAAATAATTGAATTTCAGAGTGGAATAAACAGTGCACAGAAACAGGGCCAGGGAAAGAGAGCGGTGAGTTGAATTATTGTGGACGGACCAGTCCAAGAGGGCTTCTTCGAGGAGCTGACGCTTGAGCAGACACCTGAGTGATGCCAGTGCACCTGCTTTGGTGGCTCTGAGTTTGGCACGTTTGAGGAGCTGCCAGAAGGCCTCAGTGGCAGGAGACAGGGGCTCAGTGGGGAGGGAGGGGGCACATGACCAACTGTGCTGCTGTCTCCTGACCCAGGCTTTCCCGGGACATGGGGCTTTCTGTACTAAACCTGGTCCCAGGCAAACTGGGACTGAGCTGGTCACCTAGAGGTGGGACAGGAAACCAGAGAGGAGGGTGGGGGCTGGAACATGCAAGGCTGCTGCCTCTGAGGCCACGCTGAGGGGTTTGGGTTTTATTCTGCGTTTGAGGGGAATGGAAGACAGCAACTCCTTTTTGATGTAACAAGTACCGCTGAGTGCGTCCTCTGCGCCCCGGGCTGCTCTGAACAGTGAGCGGGGGTGGGGTGCACGTAGTGCTGCCTTCGCGGATTTGGGGCTTTTGTGGTCTCTCACACTGGCAGTGAAGTCACTGTCGCCACACGTTTTCTCTTTGGCATTTTCCAGCTAAGCTTGAGATAAACAAAGGAAAACGTCTGTAGCGATCAGAGTAGGTGCTTTCCTTTCCCATCCAGATCACCGGGACGCTATTTCCAGACATCATTTCATTGTTACAGAGAAGGAAGAGCATGTTATCTGATCTCACGCTGCAGCCCAGGTCACCTGAAAATCAAATCCAGGCTCACTTTGCACACCTGAGTTGGAAGGGCACAGGGCAGCTGGGAGGTGGAGATAAGGGGACAGTTTCAGCACAGGCTGGTGAGGGCCGTGGTGGCTGTGTGAGTGGGGAGCTGTCACACCAGCAACAGCGAACGTCTACTAAACACCGACTGTGTCTGCTTCCCGTTGCCATGTCACAAATTGGCACAAACAGAGCCACTTAGAACACAGTTGTCATCTCACAGTTTCCTGGGTCAGACGTTTGGGCATGGCTCCAGTGGCTTCTCTATTCAGGGTCTCACAAAGCTGGAAGCTAGGTGTCTGCTGAGGCCGGGGTCTTATCAGAGGCTTGGGGTCCTTGCTCCAGCTCACGTGACCGCGGGAAGATTCCATTTCCCTGCAGCTGTAGAGCCATGGCTGCTGGCTTCTTTAAGATCAGCAGAAGAATTTCTGCTGCTTCAAGTCTCTGACCACCAAAGCCTCAGACTCACCTGATTTGGTCAGACCCACCCAGAAGATTTGAGTTTTTTTAACTCAAAGTCAACTGTTTTGGGTTTTCATTATATCTGCAAAAAAATCTTCCTTCACCTTTGCCAAATAACTCTGTCTAATCATGGGCATGACATCCCATCATATTCATGGGTCGTACCCACACCAAGGGGAGGGCGTTATGGAGGTGGGACTCAGAATTCTGCTCACCATACTAGCCCCGTAAGAAGTGCTTTACACACATCAGTTCGTTTAATTCTCAGAACGATCCTATGAGATGGATACTACTGTTGGCCCTATTTTACAAGTTAGCAATGTGAGGCAGAGAGAGGGTGAGTGAGAGGCCTGAGGTCCACAGCTAGGACCTCAGGAGGAGCTGGTGCTTTGGCAAAGCACAGTGTCCTGGAGCCAGGATCCCTTTGGCAGTCAGGGAAGGAGGAGGGGAAGGGAGCCCGCCAAAGTTCCCATTGCTGTTTCTAAAACGTTGCCATGGAAACCCTGCATGAACCATCCCTTAAAGAGCTGTTCGATTATTTTTTCAGGGTGGCACCTGCAAGCACATAGGAGCAGCACCAACACACACACACACACACACACACACCGTGGTTGAGTTCATGGGCTGAGTGGCAGGCGCATGGCAGGAGGTCCGGAAGGTCCGTTGGTAATGGAATATGCTCATTGGCGTGATCAGGGCCTGGTGAGCGTCCCTGTTGCGGGACCCAGGACTGAGGAACCATTCAGGTCCTCTTAGTTTTCACTGACTGTGCGCCCAGAGGGAGCTGTCTCCCAGTTGCTCCCTTCTCTCCTCCCACCAGGCCTACATTCCTGGCCCCATCCTGGCCACGTCCTTCCTGGGCCTTCTCATAGCAGCAGTGGTTTTTTTTTTGTTTTTTTTTCATTTTTGTTTTTTAACATCTTTATTGGAGTATAATTGCTTTAAATGGTGTGTTAGTTTCTGCTTTATAACAAGGTGAATCCGTTATACATATACATATGTCCCCATATCTCTTCCCTCTTGCATCTCCCTCCCACCCTCTCTATCCCACCCCTCCAGGTGATCACAAAGCACTGAGCTGATCTCCCTGTGCCGTGCGGCTCATAGCAGCAGTCTTGGTGCCTTGGCCCAACCAGGGAGAGGGTGAGGCCACTGGAGAACTCATGGAAGTCAAGCCCAGACAAGGGACTCAGGAAGGCTCCAAAGCTGCTCACTAAACTCCTTTGAGGAGTTCAGCTCCCATCACGACACAAAAAGGCCTGGACACTAACTGATCTTGTCCCAAATCTTGAAGTGAGGGCTGGCCCAGCAGACCGAGGAGGCAGGAGGTCCAGGGTAATAATTACGTCGACGCCTATGATCATAATGACTGCCAGCTAGTGTGACTTCTGCCAGGCCCCACACAAAGTTCTTTGTATCCATTGTGTCTCATTGCTCATTTGTCAGTTCATTCAACAAATACTTATCGCGCAATGGCTGCGCCAGGCTCTGGGTCTACACGTGTGAAACGGTGAGATTTGGAGCTTATGTTCTCGTTCGGGGAGATGACAATAAACAAAAGGGGAAAAATGACCCATTGCAGTAAGTGACGCAAAAAGGATTAAAATAGAACAGTGTTGGGGACTTCCCTGGCCGTCAAGTGGTTAGGACTCCGTGCTTCCACTGCAAGGGGCACAGGTTCGATCCCTGGTCAGGGAACTAAGATCCCGCAGGCCGTGCAGCACGGCCAAAATAATAATAATAATAAAATAAATAAAAGGTTAAAATAAATAAATAGAATAGTTGGAGGGAGGGCCCGGGGGCTTCTTTGATTTGTGTGGTGAGAGGAGGCCTCTCTGAGGAGGTGAAAGTTAAGCAGACATCAGAATAAAAGGCTGTGCCAGGGAGAAGGTACAGCTGATGCAAAGGCCCTGAGGCAGGAACTGGCTTGGTGAGCCTGAGGAACAGAAGGAAGGGCCGGTGTGTGTGGAACGCGGAGAGTAAGGAATAGAGGGCAGGAGCGGAGGTTGGCCAAGGAGACTTTGTAGGTTCAGGTGAGGCGTATGGCTTTTATGTGAAGGGAGATGAACTGCCTTTGAGGTATGTTCAGCAAGGCAGATGCTCTAACTTGTGTTTTAAGAGATCACTCTGGCTGATCCTCGAAGAATGGCTGTGTGGGCACGAGAGAGCAGTCAGAGGTCCAGTTAGTAGATGTCTGTGGGGACCGGGGAAAGGATGCTGATGGCTTGGACCATGGAGGCCGCACTGCAGCGGGAGAGAAGGACATGCATTCCGGTTTGGTCAGCAGCGCTAGCTGATGATTTGGCTATGGGGGTGGAGAAAAGGTTTCTGGACTACTCCTAGGCTTTGGGGGTGAGCAGCAGGGTAGATTCCATCCTCGCGAGAACTCTAAGGTACACTGTTATCTGCATTTCATAAGTTAACAAAGCAGGCCCACAATCACCTGACATCTGCCATAACATGGATGACCCTTGAGGACATTACGCTAAGTGACAAGAAGTAGTCAAATTGAGGCTTCCCTGGTGGCGCAGTGGTTAAGAATCCGCCTGCCAACGCAGGGGACACGGGTTCGAGCCCTGGTCCGGGAAGATCCCACATGCCGCGGAGCAACTAAGCCCGTGTGCCACAACTACTGAGCCCACGTGCCTACAGCCTGTGCTCCGCAACGAGAGAAGCCACTGCAATGAGAAGCCCACACACCACAACCCACAGTAGCCCCCGCTCACCGCAACTAGAGAAGGCCCGCACGCAGCAACAAAGCCCCAATGGAGTCAAAAATAAATAAATTTTTAAAAAAAAGAAAAGAAGTAGTCAAATTCACAGAGGGAGAGAGTGGCAGTTGCCAGGGGCCAGGGGAAGACGGGGTAGGGTTAGTGTTTAATGGTTATGGAGTTTTCTTTTCACAAGATGAAGAGTGCTGTGGACGGATGCTGGTGAGGGCAGCGCAACAAGGTGAATGCACTGAATGCCACTGAACTGTGCCTTAGAAAGGGTAAAGATGGTACATTTTATATTATGCGTATTTTCCACAATTTCCAAAAAAAGGAAAACAGGCCCAGGATCACACTGTTAGTAGGAGGTCAAGCCAGGTTTTGAACTGGGCCCAGCAGACTCCACATCTGGTGTGTTGAACTGCCCCCAGGGAGCACAGGGCCCCAGCCTGTGTGTGAGCTCACCTACCTCCCCAGTGCCAAGGTGAGGGTCACCCCACCTTGTGTGGGCACCAGGCGAGGATGCCAGCCCTACTTGTGGCTGGTTGAGTGCCTACCTGTGGATGTTTGAATGGCGAGGGGAACAACAGAAAGCAGACCAAGTCTCAACACTTCATTTTGTCTAATAATCGTGTGCGTGTGCATGTGTGTGCGTGTGCGTGTGTGTGTGTGTGCGTATGTGTGCGTGTGTGTGTGTGTGTGTGTGTTTTCCAAAGCAGCCCTTTAGAAACGATGATGCTGATGCTGGTGGTGATGAAGATGACGATGACAATAACAAAATGATGAAAATGTCAGCTCCCACACATGAACATATGTGTGCCATGCATTTTCCATATAACATTCTATTGATCCTCTCCATGACCTATGTGCGCACTTTCAGTATCCCATTCTACAGATGAGAAGATTGAGGCTAAACGAGATTAAGAGACTCAGCCAAAGCTGCCTGCCAGTCAGTGGGAGTGAAAATTCAAAGCTTGGCCTGTCTCTCTCCAGATGCCTTTCTAGTAAGGGCCCAGGTTAAATGAGGAGGCTAATTAAGAAGGTATAACTGTGCTGCTTCTCAGAGTTCTATTTTTGGGGCCAACTTGAAGGGACACAGATAATTATTTCCTAGAATGAGCATCTTCTGCACAGGCCCCAGGATCTTCCATACTCAGCCTCCCGCGTGGAAGCTGACACCGCCTTTGCTTGGCGACAAGTCACAACAAGGCTGGGCCCACACCCGCCCCGCCCCACTCAGACAGCACCTCACGGGGAAATAAGATAAAACGAAATTAAGCTGAGCTCCTAATTCGCATTCCATCTCTGGCAGCTCCTTGATGATAAATAGTCTGGAATTGGAAACGAGGCAGGAGGGAGGCGGATGGCGATCTGGGCAGAGCGGCTCGGCAGACCGTTTCCACTTGGGATCACCCTCTCTGCTTCCTGGGGCAGCGAGGGAGGCAGGGTCTACGGCGGGGGTGAGCAGCCACCTTCTCCTCTTCCTTTAAAAAAATTATTATGTTTAATCATGATAAAATAGACATAACGAGGTCCACCATTTTCAAGTGTACATGTCAGTGGCATCAGGTGTATTCACGTTGTTCTACAACCACCACCAGATTCCATCCCTAGAATATGTTCATTTCCCCAGCTGAAACTGTACCCATAAAATACTAATCCCCATTCCTCCCTCCCCCAGCCCCTGGCAGCCACCCTTCCACCTTCCTTCTCTGTGAATTTGACTACTCTAGGGACCTCATATCAGTAGAATGGGCACCGTTTGTCTTTTTCTGACTGGCTTGTTTCACTTAGCATGATGTCCTCAAGGTTCATCCATGTTATAGCATGCTACAGAATTTCCTTCCTTTTTAAGGCTGAGAAGTATTCCATTGTACGGATATACCACATTTGGTTTACCCATTCATCCATCGATGGACACTTGAGTTATTTCCACCTTTTGGCCAGTACGGATAATCCCGCTGTGAACATGCCTCCTCCTCTCCCACCGTAGGCTTGACCATAACTGTATAATCAGGGTATTGAGGTGGCCAGGTTAAGTCAGTGTCCCCCACAGGACTGCCACCCTGCACAGTGCCCCCATGTACCCGTCACCTTGCCTCACCAGATCTCACCCCAGGTCTTGCAGGTTTCCATAGCAACCCTATGTCAACCAGCTGTGAAAGGCAGTCAGGTGTAGTGGTTTGAGTCCTGGCTGTGTTACTTACCAGGTTGGTGACGTCGGGCAAGTTCTTTTATTGTCTATGGCCTCAGTTTCTTCGCCTATAGAGCTGGAATCATAGTAGGACCTACTTCACAGCTAAGAGGAGGGGTTGCAGAAAATGGTACTAGCCCTTGTTCTGTGCTAGGCATTGTGCTGGTGCTCTGCACGGATTATCTGACCCCACAACTACCCTACGTGGCAGTTATCCCCTTAATTAAAGTCAGTGTAACTTTATCTATAAAGTTATCTGCTTTCTAGGTGAGGAAACTGAGTCTCGGGGAGGTGAAGCCCTTGCCAGTAAGTGGTGATGCTGGGATTCTGAGCACTGGGCTTGCACTCTTGTCTAATGCCTTATCCTGCCTCCTGTGCCTGGAAGGCATCTAGCACAGGGTCTAGTCCACAGGAAGTGGCCAGCAAATGAGGACCAGTGTGATAAAGTTTGGACGTGGCCATAGCTGGCTCCTGGGTTGATGAAATCAACCTGTCTCCTCCAGGGAGCAGAGTTGGCTCTATCAGGCAAGGCCATTATTTGGCTTGGACATTTTGAACTTGGGGCTGGGCTGACAGGTGTGCTCTGCTGGGCAAAAGTACTAGAGATCTATACCTGACCTCAGGGACCTGTGAATCCTATGATCCTGGGAAGAGGAGGATCCTTGTGTTCCATCGTTTCTCGAAAGGTTCCTGACCCCAGAGTGGTAAAGACCCACTCGGGTTCTAAGCCCGTGGATCCCAGAAGGGGCCACAGGCTCTAAGGTTTATGAGCAGCAGAGATGATGTTATGCTGAAAGCTCAGAGGAGGCAACCTCCTGGGTCAGCCAGGCTGCAGTCATCATGGAAACCGGGCAAGGCAGCACAGGCCACACCTACAGGACAGACAGAACCAGCCAGGACCCAGGTCATGTGGGAGAAGCTGGTCCTGACTTTAAGGGTGACCAGGTCAGAGCACTGAGAACGGTCAGCCAGGCCATGGTAAGCAGGAGACACTCAGATTTCCATGGCCAGCGAACAGAAGCCCGTTTCCTACTCCTGTATCAGTCCTGGGCAGGTGTTCAGTTTGGTGGGGTGCCCTCCTCCACGTGGTAACTCAGGGATGAAGCCTTCGTCCATCTTGGAGCCTCCGCATGCCCTGTGGTCTGGATAACCGCATCCATCCACCGTGGAAGGGCCTGGAGGAGGCCGCGGAGGTTTTTGTGGGCCAAGCCCGGAAATGTCATATATCACCTTTGCCCACATTCTACTGGAGAGAACCCAACTGCAAGGAAGTCTGGAGAGTGTCATCTAGCTGTGCGACCAGAGAAGGGACAATGAATTGTGGTGGGCAGCTAGCTTTTCTTGGTCACGTGCAGTCAATCTGATACACATTTTCTGCTGCCTCTGCTGCCTCAGGAAGCCCTTAAGGAACAGAAGCCCACTGAAGCAAACTCAGTAAAGAGGGGTTCATGATAAGCGTACAGCAGACAGTCTCACAGAAAACCAGGCACGTGGAGGTTGCCGTCCATCCACTCATTTATTCCTCCATTCATTCTTAGAGTTATTCATTCAATGCAGAGTTTCTGAGTGTCTGCTCTGTGCTGGTCACTGTGCTGTATGCTGGGATACAGAGATGGAAAATGTCAGATAAGGTCCCTGTTCTCACGGAACTCCCGTAGGAAGTGGGGAGAAAAAACCAATTGAGAACACGTAGAAAGATTACACGTTGCAGCCAGTGCTCTGAAGGTCACATAAAGGATGGTGAGACAGAAGATAATTGAGGCTGGGTTAGGGGTCAGGACCTCTCCAAGGAGGTGGCATCTGAGCTGAGTTCTGATGGATGAACATGAATGAGCCATGCAAAGGGCAGAGGTCAGAGCACCTCTGGGCCAGGGAAAGCTGTGCAAAGGCCCTGGGGCAGAAAAGAGCTTGATCTGCTTGAGGATTCACCGCCACTCCGATCACGCTCATTCAGACCTCTAGCTTCCTGTGCCACTGCTGTTCCTCTGTTTAATGCTCCTGTAACTGGACCGCCAAGTTCAATGACTCAGTCTGTTCTCCTTTTGCCTCGAGCTCTCAGGGGCACTTCATGCTTTACTGGCCATGTTGTCATCTCAAGATCCTCCTGGGCACCACGGCTCCCTTGGCCCACCCATTCCTGTTCATACAAGTTTCTTGTTCTCTCTGCCTTTGCTACCATGGCCTCCCCACCAGCTGCTTGTGCTGCGTGTCTTCACAGAGGCCAGTGCCAAGCATGCAGGACTGTTTGCCTCCATGGAGGAGAAAGGGACATTTGAGAAGAGGTGACATTTGAACTGAGTCTTAAGAAGTGGAGTAGGATGAGATAGGAAGGACAGAAGAACGCTTCAGAGGAGGGGACAGCAAATGCAAAGGCCCTGGAGCGTGAAGGTCCCTAAGGGAGAGGTCAGGGAAGGAGAGGTGACAATTCCAAAGGGATCGGGGTGTGCATGGCTGAGGGGGGTGAGGGATGGAAACTGTGGGAGCAAAGCCTGGACACATTGCTGGGTCCTGACTAGGAAGGGCCCTGAGTGCCTTGCTGAGAAGTTGCCAGTTTGCTCCTCCAGGAGCCACAGGAAGCTTAAGGACGGTGACTGGATTCGTCTTCTAGGCGGGTGACAGTGGAAGCAGGGTGGGGGACTGGAGAGGCAGTGGGGGTGGCAGGGGACCTTCAGGGAAGGCTGGGTGGGTCAGCAGCAGAAGGCCTGGAACGAGATCCATTCTTCCTGGCTGTCGGCATGTAAAGTACGGCATAGCGCGCTGGCACAGAGCAGGCCCTCAGATGCCGTGGCCTCACCTCCTGATGGGGGCTGTGGTCTGGGGTGGGCTCTGGTAGTTTCTTAAATAAAAGAGCACCATCTCCAGAGTGTCAGCATAATGAGGGCTGGGAAGGGGCTCCTTGTGGGACCGCCAGCACGTCACCTGTGTGTGGTGCTTGAATACATGAACGAATGAGCAGCTCTTACTGTAAGCCGGGGGGCCTTCTGAGCAGAGGACAGTGTGGAGTGACAGCGGCCCTAGCGTTTAGAGATTCTTGTCACTTTGCTCGAGGCTGGGCAGAGAGGACGAGGCCTGCTTCCGGAGCCTCCTCCAGCCCTAACCAATTGGCCGAAGGAAAAGAGGGCAGGAAGGTCAGAGACAGGCTGGAACGGCTGTGGGGTAAGTTCAGACAGAGGACAAAGGAGAAGGAGAGGTTGGAGTCCTCAGGTGTCTAGAAAAACACTGGAGGCTCTGGGTAAAGCGGTGACTCCAGGCTCTAAGCGGCTGGAGCCAGAATTAAGAGCTTGTCTGTCTTTGGGGAGCAGTCCCAGCGACGGAGCCGGCGGGTCCACAGCAGCTCTTGGGAGACAGAGCGTGGTTCAGGCGCTCGGGGCCTCTTGCCTCCATCCTTCCCAGAGTGGTGCAGAGGGACCGGGGCATGGCTCTGTCTCCACGCACATGCCCTGCGCCCCAGGCCCGGTCTGGAGGGGGTGCGGCTCTCTTGATTCCACGTGGAGAGGGGTGGGGACCGGTAGCTCCTGACTCCCAGGGCCTGGTCCCTGGTGCCGTCAGAAGCCCTGGCTCTGCTGTAAATATCTAGTCTTGCCCAGCTGTGCCAACCATTGGGCCCCATCCCCAACAGGATCTTCCACATAATTACACATGACATATAAATACACGTAGATGCATGTATATATACACACATGTACACACACACACAGGTACACGGGCACGCACATGTAACAGCAATACAAAAGCTCGGCTGTAGAAACCCGTGCCTTGGTGATACACACACACACACACACACACACACACACACACACACACACACACACAGAGCGTGCTGGAGGAATCAGTGTTGCAGGAACAGCGGGTGTGAGGGGAACCGGTGGAGATAGAGGCAGGGGCCGGGCCAGCTTGTGGAGGACCTTGAGTGACATTCCAGGGATTTGAACTGACCTGGAAGAGATGGGAAGCCACCGCAGGGCTTCCAGTGGGAAGCACTGTGGTCGCAGGGGCCGTTTAGAGGATGCGTTGGACTGGGGTGAGTCTAAAGTGGGAACAATGAGGAGGGGGGGACTGTCTCCAAGTCCCCAAGAAGAAGGGGAGATGGGGGAGTGGCCCTGGGCATTAGCAGCGGGACTGGGGCAGGGGGGTCGGATAGGAGGGGCGAAAGGAAGCCGACTCGAGGGACTGAGTGTGCTGGGCGGACTCCAGGTCAGTGCCAGGCTCTGGGAGCCCAGGGGACAGGCGGCTGGCGGCAAGGCCGGGGGTTGCGGTGGGCCGTGGGGAGCTGCAGGCACGTGTCAGGCTTCCACGGGAGCCACCCAGAGGTGCTGGGCCTTGGGTGTGTGGTCAGGAGGAGGGTCCGGGCTGGGACTCTGGACCAGTCACACAAGGGACAAGAGCCTGAATCACACGGCGGCTGCGCGCTTCTGCGGGTGTGCCCGCCCCTCTCCCTTCTGTGCCAAGACCACCCCGAGCGCCTCTTCCAGGAAATGGCTCTGAGTTAGTCATCCCTGAGGCTGAGTGCCGAGGGCAGGTAGGGCAGCACAGGGTGGTGAGGAGAGGGGCAGAGAAGGGGCAGGGTCTTGGGCTGGTATCTGTCACCTCCCGGGCCTCTGTGTCGCCTGCCTGTCTCATGTTGCTTTGGGGCTTAGTAGGACCATTTGCGAATTATTCTGATGAGGATCTAGGGGAGGCCTTTCAGGCAGGAAGCAGCAGGCCCCTGCCTGGCTCGGTAAAAGCTGTGTGGGTCCAAGCGATGCCCCCTGCCTGGGTGGCTTCCCGCGTTCCAGCTCCAGGGGCCCATCTGCTCTCTCCAGCTGCTACCCCGAGCTGCTTCTCTTTCTTAATGCTCCAGCATCTCCTCCCAGGGAGCTCTAGGGACTCATATATAATCATATCCCAAATTTATCGAGCGCGTACTGTGTGCCAGACACTGAGATAAGCCCTTTGCCTGGTTTATCTTACTTCATCCTCTCAGCAGCTCTCTGAGCTGGATGCAGTTGTGACCCCCATTTTACTGGTGAGGAAACTGAGGTTCAGGAGGTGAAGGTAACTTGCTCATGAGGTAACAGAGTTGGGATTTGAACCCGGGCCATCTGTCTCCAGAGCCCCCTTTGCCAACCAGTGCACTCTGCTGCCTCTTATGTCACAACTGCTAACCCCCGCCTAGGAGGGGCGCGGGCGAATTCAAACCCGCGTCTGTGGGATGCCGGAGCCCTTCTCTGACCCGTGACGCTCTGTGCCTCCCGGACCCAGATACGCCTTTTGCCGCCCACGTCATAGACCACGGCTTGAGCCAGCAGCTGCGTGGAGCCCCGCCAGGGTCAGCTCTGCATCCCCACCCCCGCATTTCATACTGTGCCTGGAATGACAAGACCTTAAGCGCAGGTGCCAGGCAGGCCCCTGAGTGTAGGGGGAGTGACACTGGCCTCCAAGAGGCGCTCTGGGTGTAGCCGTGGGCTCCAGTCTACAGCCCAACAGAGGCTCTCCAGAAGGGGATCGCCGTTTGGCTACATAGCGTGGGTTGCTTACTGGTACCCGGGAGCGCAGGTGTCGTGTCTGTTGTCATACGTGTGAATGCGAGAGCTCACACAGATGCATTCTGGAGGTCTGGTTTTACACGTGCATGTTTGTGGTGAGGATGTAAGTGCATGTGTGCACATGCGGGCGTGTGTATGGGGAGGTGAGTATCAGAATGGATGGATTTGTGCATATTGGCTGTGCAAGTATGTTGTTGTGTCTGTTTCCGTGTGAGAGAGTGTGAGGACCCCCAAGTAAGGAAACTCCCTGGGCAGACCCTGTCCTCCCTCCTGCCTCCTGACCCTGGAGGACCTGGACCAATGGTCCCTGCCTGCGCCGGGGCCTCCACGAAGCCTTTGGAGAGGTTGTTGGGCTCAGACAGGAGTAAAAATAAGCGGCCAAGCAAGAAGCCAGGCCATTCGTCTCCCCCCATTCCTGATTCTCAAGCTGCAAAGTGTACACCAGGCACCATCTTTGGCCCCATTGGGGGACCTGCAGGAAATGGAGCCTCGAAGCCAACTTCTCAGCCTCACCATCCCTTCCTCTCCCTCTGCTGGAATGCAGCAGCTAAGAAAGAAGGTGCAAGAGTCAGTCCCACTGGGCGTGCCTCCCAGCTCCCCCAGCTCTAGTCGTGTGAATGGAGAAGCTCACCGTCTCTGAGCCTCAGTTTCGTTATCTGTAAAATGGGGATAGTACCCACTTCGCAGTGTTGTTATGGGCATTAAATGAGGTAGGGTCCAACGAAGAGTTAGTCCATGCAAGTCAGTAAGTGATGGGGCTCATGCAGAGGAAGGAAGTGAGGGCGAGGAGGATTTACAGAGATCCCACGGGGACTCAGATGCGCCTTTTACTTAGCGCCTTTTGTAGTCACAGAATCCCCCGTCCTTTGCATAAGGTACAAGAAACAGGTGGGTGGCGGTGTCTGGAAGCCTCACTTCTCAGCTTCTCTGTAGGCCCCTCTGTCTAGTGTTTCTTAGCGGGAAGCCGAGGGGTCCGGAGCCTTTGGAATATTGTGCTTCTTCCCATGGGATGCGAGTTAAACTGTCTCCGGCCTTAAGAAGAGAGATGGGTGTGAGGTATGCTGGGGCTTCCTGGTCCTGGACGGGGGACCACATGGAGGAAACAGGGGCTCTGGGGCTCCATGTCCACAGGGCTGCAGTTGGCGGGTGGGGTATCGCCATGGGCATCGCAAATGGTGCACAGAGACAGCACTTCCCAGCTGGCCAGCGGAATATAAGGGGCTAACACCCAGCCTTGGGGGGGGCTAACACCCCGCCTTGGGGAGGGGGCTGCAGAGTCTGAGGGAAGTTAAGGGGAAAGCAAGCCAGTTATGCAGCAGTGGGGTAGCCCTAGCAAGAGATAGGATGACCTTTCTTATGGGCAGCCTTACCAGGGTTAGGAGTCCCAGCCTCACGACAGGACCCCCAGCTGACCCAGGTCACTGCCTCCTCTTTGAGCCCCTTTGCTAGGATTGGTTCAGGATTCATGACTTCCTGTCTGCAGCTGGACAGGGCTGAGGACCAAAGCCAGCTGGCCCTGGCCACAAGCCTTTGGAAGTCCAGTTGCAGCAGGTCAGGGATCATTCTGCCCCAGCCAAGCAGAAACCGTGCCCTGCTATAAACGTTGTCAGATGAAAAGGAAGAACCCACGCCTTTGCCCTTCTGTAACATAGGCTGCTCTCAACTGGAAGTGATATTGGCTTCTTTGGTAAGAACTGATCACGATCCCCAAAGCTACTGACCATCCCAGCCCACAGAAAACCAGATGTGCCAAAGGGAGATCACGTTCGTAAAAACAATGCGTGTTAACCTGGAAAGGTCTGCATAAATGTCAACTATCGTTGCTGTTGTTGTTTTACGATAATAGTGATTAATAAGGAAAACAAAGCAACTCAGGTTTATCTTATCTAGAACCTAGCAATTCCCAAAGTGTGTTCCACAGAACAATTCAGAAGCTCATAGGTGTTTCTGAGGAAAAAAAATTTAAAAGTGTGAGGAGAGAGTCTATAGTCAATGTTGTGGAGATTCTGGTTGAAGCAAGGTTTAATAGGTTTCTCTCCTGCAGAACCTCTGAGATAAATTCGTAAGCATTTGTTTCTTCCAGAGGAGAGAATTTCTGCAGCATTTTCCAAAGTTCCTTGACCCACTGAATGCTTTTCTTGTGGAACTTATTTCTCAGCCTGTGTTTTATGGAATGTACTTTGGGAAACATTTCTAGGTGTCATTCCGCAATTAATCAAATTTAGCCCCAAATTGCATGGTTAGCTCTTCTAAGCCTGACACTGACAGTATTTTTCTGTGTTGCCCCATAGGGTACCACTGATGCTCCAGGCATTGGCCTGTCTCGACAAGGAAAATCCCAGTGCTAGTGTGTGATGGGGGCAGGCAGGGCTGAACAGGGAACAGCGGGGCTCAGGGCTGCAGAGGTCACCAGAGGGGACCTTGTGCCAGCCTAATGCTGTTCTTCAGAGGGGCTAAGGCACACCACTGTCTCCTGAAATGGGAGAGAGACAAGTGGGTGCAACTAACACACGGAGCTTCCCCTAGAGACCTGATGGGGGAAGGAGGAGGCCGCCCAGCTCACTGCTCCCCTGTAATCCTGCTGGACCCTAAACTTCCACAGGCCCCACCCTGGGGGCTCTGAGCTTTCCTCTCTGCAGCCTCTCTTCTGGTTCAATGTTGAGTTCCTTAAAGCTGGGCTATCTCTCTCCTTGTCCTCTTCCCCTTTTCCCCAGAGAAACCCCCAGTTCCTTAAGAAGCTGAAGTTATTGATGTAGAGGATACTCCCCTCTGGAGCAGAGTTGATAAAATTAGCAAACGAAGATCCAGGATGCCCAGTTAAATGTGAATTTCAGATAACAAATACTTCTTAGTATAGGTATATCCCAAATGTTGCATGGGATATACTTATACTAAAAAAGAATGTGTGTTTCTCTGAAATTCAGATTTAACTGGGTGTCCTGGATTTTAACTGGCAGCTCTGTTCTGGGGCCGAGGATGTAACCTTTTCGGTTTTGCTTCTAAAGACTCTCAGGTGAGAGAGAGGAGGCCGTGGGGCCCTGTGGTTGTGAAGCATCAGGGAGAACTCCCACCGAAAGCCCCTCTGTGGCCCCTGCTGGTAGGATGATGGATGTCTGTGCAGCCCCAGGTTGTCCAGGTCGGGGGGATGGGGCCAACGAGGGGTCTGACTGGGTGTAGGTCAGGCGTGCTCTAGGCCTGTCAAGGAGAGGGACTGTGTGCAAGCCCAGAGCACTGCCTCCATGCTGGGAAACACAGGCCTTGAAGGTCAAGGTTACAGCCTGATAAGGACACAGGCGCTGAAGTCAAACAGCTCAAGTTTCAACCCCGGCCCTGATCCCGACCAGCTGTGTGACCCTGGGTGAGAGTAGCCTCACTGTTCCTCATTCCCCGCCCCCAAAAGGGAACAGTTAGAGCACCTCTCGTGGCAGGGTACGATGAAATAGAAGAGTCCAGAGAAAGTACTGAGCAGAGTGCCAAGCTCACGTTAAACACCCGAAAGGTGACTGTTATTATTATTGCAATTAGCTGCGTGACCCTTCAGCTCTCTAAATTCAGCTCTTTGGGGTAAAATGGGGTTCATAAATACCAACCTAAAGAGTAGCTCTGAGCACTTGCATAAATTCTATTTTAATGGGAAAGATTGTGGACTGAACATACGCACACAAGCCCTTCCCTGCAGCCAGCCACCACAATGCCCCCTGTCTCCAGGGCCACACTGAAGGGGAAAGGAAATTTAAGTTTGGTCTCAGTCCTCAGGTGCCAGCGGCCTGTCTTCTTCCTGCCAGTCATCTGTCCAGGACTCTCACCTGTGCAGCCCACTCCCCTCACAGCCCCTTCCCTTCCCTGACTCC
Organism: Pseudorca crassidens; assembly: GCF_039906515.1. NCBI lineage: Eukaryota > Metazoa > Chordata > Mammalia > Artiodactyla > Delphinidae > Pseudorca > Pseudorca crassidens. The sequence continues at coordinate 26,834,638 of NC_090297.1, read as the reverse complement.
CAGCAAAACTGGTCTTTTCTTAGTTCTCTTTCTCTACTGTGGGAGATGGGGGGCGGTTGCTGAGATTGTACACCTGGGATAAGTACGTAACTGAATAAACACGAATTCAGGGGTACCACACTGTGGCCCGTGGGCTGGGGACCTGTTTTATAAGTAAAGCTTGGTTGGAACATGTATTGTCTAAGGCTGCTTTTGTAGCACAACAGAAAAGCTGGATCATTGGGACAGAGACCATTAGGCAAGGCCAGAAGTATTTACTCTCTGGTTCTTTACAGAAAAAGTTTGCCAACCCTGCTTTACTCTGTTGTTTCCTGTATATAATGCATATTTTTATATGCACATAGTATAAACTGTGTGTGTGTGTGTGTGTGTGTGTGTGTGTATAAAACACATTCCATCAAGGTACTCCCTCCCTGCCAGGCATTAAAGCAAACACTAGATAAAAAAAGAATATGTCATTTCTGCCCCTCAGGGAAGTCCTGAGAAGAAAATAGACATCTAAACAAACAATTACAGGCAGACTTAGCTCCCGTTTGGAGGCTGGGGTATTGTAAATTAATGAATGATTGAATTGTAATGTCGTATGACGAATGCAGGAATTGAAGTGCAAGTAAAACCCTGACTTAAATCTGCAAGTGGGGTCCAAAAAATCCTGTCATGTAAAATGTGGGCCTGTGAGATTCCAAAATTAACCAAATGACCAGAACAAGCCTGTGTAGTTAGTGGGCTGGGAGTGCCAGGATTCTGGGAGCTGGTTGCCAATGACATTATACCTGAATTTACATTCTATCGGGATGTCTTCTCCTGGGGTTTTCCAGTTTACACAAGACGCTAAGGGTATCAAGGAGGGCGTCACAGAGGAAGTGGTGCGGGGGAAAGATTGGGGGAGCAGGAGGTGAGGCAGAAAATGTCAGCAGGGGTCAGATCATAGAAAGATGGGGCTGCATGAACCTAAGACTGGACTAATCCTGACAGCAGTAGGAGGGTTCTCATGGTTTTCTTTTTCTTCCCTTTTATTTATTGTGGTTGATCTCTCAAGTCATTATTTAGTCTTACATTCATCATGCAAAAGACCAGAGGTCTTGCCCATGCACCTTGGTGGCAGGGAACCTGCTTTGGCACGTGTGCTCCGGAGGGTGGAACAGGGCAGGACTGTGGTGGATTTGCCATTGTAGAAGGCTCAGTCCAGCGTCAGCACAGACAATGCACTGGAGGGCGCAGGGCCAGCGGCAGGGAGATCAGAGTTGGGTGCAGAGGTCCAGGAGAGAGATGATGAGGATCCTCAAATGAGAAGGAAGGAGAGGGCAAGAGTGACTTACGGAGGACAGCAGCATCCCAGGGAGAAGCCTGGCTTGCTGCTCCCAGAAGTCAAAGCCCAGTAACAAGAAAGGCACTGGAAATTGAACAGTTCACAGCTCAGAGAGATAACCCAACCGGGCTAATGGAATAACCTACGTGAATAGGTTACCATGAGTGGTTCTCAGTTTCACTTCTGCCTACAGTCACCCAGAGGAGCTTAGGCTCTCCCTCTGAAATTCTGATTCAATAGGTTTGGGGACAGGTCTAGGCATTGGTGTTTTTATAAAACTCCCCACGTGACCCTGACGCTGAAGGTTGCAAAATTGCAAACGTGAGCCAAGAGAACAGGCTCACAGTGGAGAGCTTATGCCAGACGCTGGGCAGGAGGCGTGGCAGGACAGGGCCCTGTGGACACGTGGACCCCTGTCTTTGTCTGATTGACAGGTAGCAGGAAATGTACAGGACCAGGCTAAGGGTTGACTTGTCTGGTTGTCACCCCAAGTCATCCCCACAAGGGGAATGAGTGTGAGTCCCCTGTGAGGGTGTTTCAAGGTACACTAGTGACCGTGGACTCTATGGGGAACGGTCAGTGCAAGCATGGCCTAACGCAGGTGGAAAGTACATGGGCTCGGTAGCCAGGAAGTACTGTGGACACCCAGCTCTACCCGCAGTGAGCTATGGGGCCCTGGGTAATGCTCCAACCCCTCCGGCAATCACACTCATGTCAACGAGAGATAATAGCCCCTCTCTCAATGGGTTATTGGGAGGATTAAGTAAAATCATTAAGTCACACAATGAACTCTTATCAAGGTATTATTATACATCAGGCACTGTTCTAGAAATGGACACAGAAGGGAACAAAATAGATTTTTAAAAAATGTCTGTCTTCATGGAGCTTATATTGTAGCAGAGTGGGACAAACAATAAACAAATGAATGCATCAGCTATATACTACTTCGGATGTAGATGTGAGAGGAAGTGGAGACAACAAGTATAGACAATTCTTTGGGGTGGAAATATATGCAAAGCACTTGACAATGGGGATGGCACATAGTAAGTGTGCAGTAAATTATGTTTACAAGGCCAAACAGCTAAAAGCAAGGGAGTTTTAAGGATTAACTAAGATCATGTGTGATGCAGAATTGCCTAGCACAGCGTAGCTACTCAAAAGATAATGGATCTTATTCTCCCCTCCCCTGTCCATGCCCACTACCCCTCAAGTCACACACACACACATACACACACACGCCATCTCCCCTTTCCATGTTGAGTGCTGTGGAAGAAGAAATCTTTCTTCCTGCATCCTTTCTCCCAGCCACCCTGCCACTTTGTATCAACCGTATGGCCATGGACATGAAACAAGTTACTTGATGGAAGATAAGAAATCAAAACATATGGAGGGTGCTTGTCCAGAGAGCATAAGTGACTCTTCATTATAATATGGGAAATAAAGTCTCACATTAAAAATAAAAGAAGGTATTATGTAGCTTTTGCTGCACTCCAGCCACAAAGGAGATTCATTGTCATACAGTCACTGAGAATATCTTGTTGAGTGGCAAGAGCCGGGCTTTGTAGAAGGGACAAAATTCCCCACAGCTAATCTACAATGGAATTGTTCAATGTCAGGCACAGCTTCAATAATATTGTTCTGGGCTGCCTTGGATGTAAATATCCCACTCTTCATTTTGTAAGCCATCAAAGGGAAGTTTTCTAGACGGGAGAGCATGAACGGTTATAAGGTCTGTGCCAAAAAAACACATGGGCAGAATCCAGAAATCAAAGAACGCTGTGCCTTAGAAAGCCTGGCTTTTGTGGCTCATCTCTGATCTCTGTCTGTCCAGAAAGTTGGGCATCAGACACAATACAAAAGACCAAACTTTAAATGTTGCCCTTGACACTCTTAAAAAGTACAAGATTGGCAAATCAGACTGGAGAAGAAAAGACAGACAGTTACATCTGGACAATCAGGTAATCCCCCTTCATTTTGTTTCAGTGTCTAGAATACTGAAGGGAGGAAGGGAACTCTTGGTCATCAAGCACCCACTATGTCCTGGGCACTGTCTCTGTCAGAAGCAGTATTGTATTCCAAAATTAAGAGTGCTGAATGATGGAGCCAGAAAGACCTAGATTTAGAACCTAGCTCTGCCATTTTCTAGCTCTGGGGTCTTAGAGAAGTTGCTTAAGCTCTCTGTGCCTCCGTTTTTTTCATCTGTAAAATGAGGATAATAGTTGTCGCACATGATTGCTTTGAGGATTAAGTAAAATAAATTTGTAGCCCAGGGCCTGAAACATACGAGGAACTCAATGGTGGGTATTATAAATCTAGCTTTATTTAATCTGTACAACAGTGCTGTTATGAGTTGAATTCTGTCCCAAAAAGATATGTTGAAGACCTAACCCCAGTACTTGCGGATATGACCTTATTTGGAGATAGGGCCTTTGCAAATGATGAAGTTAAGATGAGACCATTAGAGTGTGTCCTAATCCAATATCATTGGTGTCCTTATAAAAAGGTGAAATTTGGACATAGAGACACAGAGGGAGAATGCCAGGTGAAGGTGAAGGATTGGATGGATGCATAGACAAGCCAAGGAACGTCAAAGATTGCTTAAAAAAAAAACTACCAGAGGCTAGGAAGGGACAAGGAAGGTTTCCCCTACAAGTTTCAGAGGGATCACGACCCTGTCGACACGTTGATTTTAGACTTCCAGCCTCCACAACTGTGAGACAATAAACATCTGTTGTTTTAAACCACCTGGGTTTTGGTACTTTGTTACAGCAGCCCTAGGAAACTAATACAATTCACCCTCTAACCCCATAGGAAGAAAAAGAAAGTATCCTCATTTTTAGATGAAGAACTGAAGTCCAGAGAGGTAAAGTTTATGGCTCAAGATCATTGAGCCAGAGGTGGACGAGCTGAGATTTGAATCCAGGCCTCTCTGAGCCCAGCGTCTGCCCTCTCTTTGTTCCCTGTGTGACCTTTCGGGAGCAAAGATAAAAAAGGAGGTGGGGTTGGAACTGAGACTCATCACACCCAAGTCCCAGTGGCGGTGCCAGGTCAGAGTGATCTGATTATGAGCGCTCATTAAGTAAAAAGCAGTGAGCGTTAGAGTGACTTTTTAAAAAGAATCGGGTTTTATTTATAGTGACGTTCCAATCATTAATTTCAAAGGAAGAAAGTCCAAAGCAGAAACAGGTTCGTTAAAAATGTGACATTAGTAATTTAATTAAATTGGGTCTTTGCGTCTCGTTGCGGAAAATGAACCGTTAGTTCTACACCAGTTCTCAGCCCATTTCCCAGGTTGGCTCCCTCCCCTCACCTTAGTTTGCTTTCTTCTCCAAATGTTTACCTGACCTGCCCCTCCCACCCCCAACACTCACAAACACATCGCAGTTCCTGCCTCCACTGTGGCCAGTAGTGTGGGATCGTGGGAAATGCCAAGGAAGACAGCACTGTGGGATCATGGGAAATGCCAGGGAAGCCAGCAGCACGGGATCGTGGGGAATGCCCAGGAAGCCAGCACTGTGGGATCGTGGGGAATGCCAAGAAAGCCAACAGAGCGGGATCATGGGAAATGCCAAGGAAGCCAGTAGCATGGGATCATGGGAAATGCCAAGGAAGCCAGCACTGTGGGATCATGGGAAATGCCAAGGAAGCCAGCACTGTGGGATCATGGGAAATGCCAAGGTAGCCAGCAGCATGGGGCCATGGGAAATGCCAAGGAAGCCAGCACTGTGGGATCATAGGGAATACCAAGGAAGCCAACAGAGCTGGATCGTGGGGAATGCCAAGGAAGCCAGCAGCATGGGATCGTGGGAAATGCCAAGGAAGACAGCACTGTGGGATCATGGGAAATGCCAAGGTATCCAGCAGCCCAAGGACTATTCTAAGCTAGGCTAATAGACAGGGTGACGGAAGTCAATCCTTTCACCTGGGTTATGTCACTTGTCAGAGGTAGAGAACGGGCCTGGAGGAGCTCTTCATCCCTTAAGATAGTTCTTCCACAAAAACATAAGGGCAGGGGCCCTTTTGTCTAGTTCATTGCTGTACTACCAGCACAGAGTGCAGTAGGCCCACAATATATTTTCGTTGTATGAAGGAATTGATGTATCAATGGGTAACCCTTCCAAATGACTAATTGATGAACACTCAAATATGTCCCTACAAGTGTCACACACTGTGTCAGGCTCCCAGGATACACCCAAGGACTGCATGGCCCTACAGTACAGTGGAAGGATAACACCTGTCGTTTTTGAGCACCTACTCTGTGCTGGGCACTGTGCCAGCCATGCATCAGTTATTATCAGTAACCTCATCAACCACTAGATATTACTGTCCTCCTTTCTCAGTTGAGGAAACTAAGGCTCAGAGAGCTCACATGACTCAAGGCCACAGAGTAAGACAGTGACAGCACCTGGCTTCAGACCAGATCAAGCTAGTACCAAAGTCCGCCCTTTCCCTCTACAACAAGCTGTCTCCTCCTGGGAGGAGAGGAGAAGTGGGAGAGAAAGCCTTCTTTCTGAGGGCTCTGAGATCAGCAAGGCTGGCAAAGAGGGTCCTGGAAGACAGAAATATGGGCTGGAAGAGGGTACTGCAAGGGCCTGGGAAGCTCTCTAGAATCCAGGCTGGCCGTCTCCACTTCTTCATCTTTATTCCTAATCACTGCCACCCTTACCCTCTTATTCCAGACTCTCTGATCTCTTAGGTTGTCTCTGGCCTCAGGGCCTTTGCACATGATATTTCCTCTGCCTGGAACACACTTTGACCTAGCTAATTCTTACTAATCTCTCAGGGTTCAGCATAGACATCACCTCTTCCAAGAAGCTGGCCCGGACTACCCCCTGACTGGGTTTGTTCCCCTGCCTGGTCCCTATCTCATCATAACACTTAACATACCTTTAATCGTATGCATCTCCCAATGGACTGGGAACTGAGATTCACTTGTGTGGTACTCACTGTATCCAGGCTTTACATGCCTCCACTCACGTAATGCTCACAGTGACCCCAGAGGAAGGTACTATTGCGAACCGCCTCTTACAAAGGAGGAAACTGAGGCACAGAGAGGTTAAGAGACTAGCTCAAGGTCCCACAGGTAGTTATCCATCAGGCTGTGATGCAAACCCAAGCACTGAGGCTCTCGGGTCTGTACTTTCCACCACCCTGCTCTGCGGCCTCTCAGGGTTGGCCTCAATAAACCATCGCCAGATGAATTAATGGAGAGGTACTTGGATGGCAATCTGGACACGGCTGTGACCACTTGTCCTTGCCTTATGGGGAGGTGTGAAATGGTAGGAGGTGGGACCTTCTGGACACAGGCAGTTCCAACTCTAGGAAGAAAGGCAGAGGGTAGGGGGAGCTGAGTCAGGTTGAACAAGTGACTCGGGCACAGAGGAGCTGCGCCCTCCCTTTCTCCCTCCTGACTGGCGGGTCATGATCTCACGCACCTTCACCAAGACCATTTCCTCTGGATAATGAGTCCACACTGGCAGCTGGCGTTATTGCTCCAGCTCAGGTGGCACACTGTACATCTTATTCTCCGGCTCCCTATTTTCCCCTTGAAACGGGTCAGTCTGATCAGAACTCAGGTTCTTGTCTCCCTACCTCACTGCTTACTCCAGCACTAATGACCCCTTCAACTCCCCCAAACCTGCTGGGCCAAAGTACAACTCTGGCTGCTGGGGCAGATCGTTAAAGAAAGGACATCGGGTTTAATGAGCACCTACTCCGTGCCACTGTCTGTGTCCCATGGAAGGGACTGTGGAGTCTGAGATCAGAGCAACCAAACCCAAGAGATTAAAGTGATTTCCCTGGGCCATCTCGAGTGAGGGGTTGGACGTGTTACTGAACCAGGTTCGTTTTAGCCAAAGCTCTGAGACGCCGGGGTTTGCAGCAAAGAGAGTGTTTATTCACAAAGCAGCCAAGCGAGGAGATGGGAGAACAAGTCTCAAATCGGCCTTCCCAAAGGCAAGGGGCTTAGGGTATCGGTGGGATAGAGACTAAAGAAGCAGTGTGGTCTGAGGCGTGGGGAGCTTGGGGAGCGTGGGGAAAGGTGGTTGGAAAAAGCTGCAGTAATCATCGGTCTGCTCAGGCGCAACTAAGCTACAGGCCTCCATTTTGGGGGTGCTTAGCACCATCTGAGGGTGGAGTTTGGGGCCCTCCGACATCCAAAGTCAACAAGCAGACACTTGCGCATGTCCAGTTAGAGCTAGTCTTAACTGGCTTAATTTGAACTGGGCACAAGCTCCTGGAGAACAACTCAGGCAAACATCTTACTGTTCAGGCTCTTGGGGGGCATGCAAGTCTTTTGTAGCAACAGTTAAAACGACCTTCATTGGTGAAGGCAGGACACGGGTGAAATGGATTTAACTGATGCTTACCCACAGTTCAGACACACTGCACATCCAGGGCTGCACATGAGAAAAGGCAGGAAACCTGGATGTCCAGGTATAAGTTGCGTGTGCGGCTCCTCCTGAACGTGTGAGCCCTGCGAGTACTCAGGGACCAGGCAGCCTTCAGGGGCAGCCCTGTCCTACGGAGGAAAGGAGGTCCGGGGAGGAGGGTCACCCAGAGAGCTGCTGCTCGGAGGCCAGGTGTCAGGGCTGGAGACCTGCTCACGGGCTGCGTGTCTCTCCTTTTGCTCACAGCTCTCCCCAGCCACACGTGTGGGAACCCTGGGCGGCTGCCCAACGGCGTCCAGCAGGGCTCAACCTTCAACCTCGGCGACAAGGTCCGCTACAGCTGCAACCCCGGCTTCTTCCTGGAGGGCCATGCCGTGCTTACTTGCCACGCTGGCGCTGAGAACAGTGCCACGTGGGACTTCCCGCTGCCCTCCTGCAGAGGTAGGTGGCCAGGGAGGGCCTGAGGGGTGGGCAGCACCTTGGAGGGATGCTGCAGCTTCCAGTGGGACCCAGTCTCCATCCACTCCAGCAGGAGGTGGGGTACCCATTATGGGGAGCCCATGTCTGGGGGCCACCAAGGGTCCTCCGGGTCCCCAGGTATTCTAGGGGCTTTTAGGCCTCCCTGGACCTCGTAGTCCTCAGGTGTGCACTCCCTCAACCTGCTTCCCCTGCATCAACAAATTTATTTTTAGTCTTCCTGCCCTTCCCTCCTGCCCTCCTATCTCGGAAGATACATCATTTCTCTTCCTGTTACCGATGTGTCTCCTGTGCACGGCTGTCTCCCAGCTGTTTTCCTATTGATCTCACGCCGGCAGTTCTTCTCTCTTTTCTGTAAATTCAACCTCTCTCCCTATATAATGGTGTCCTCCTCCCAGTCTTCAAATATGCTCAAAACCTCTTTACCCCAGCACTGCCCCCCAGAAAAACCCAACTTCCTTCAGTGCTGCATCGGTCCAGCCTCCCAGCTAGGGTAACCAACTTATCCTGGTTTCCCTGGTACTTTCCCATTTCTTAGCTCCAATAGTCCCACATCCTGGAAACCCCCTCAGTCCCAGGCAAACCGAGACAGTTGGTCACTCCCTTCCCAGCCTATTTCTTATTGCCCCTGTATAGTAATCAAGCTTATTTCAAAAATAATTTCCCATGCCTCTTATCTGATGATAAAAAGAGCACATGATCATTTTAAGTGAGCTTAGAAAATACAGAAGAGAATAAAGAAGAAACAAAATTTACCCATTTTTAACCACGATTTTCATATATTCCCTTCCCATCTTCTTCCTCTTTTTTTTAAATTGAAGTATAATTGATTTACAATGCTGTGTTAGTACAGCAATGTGATACAGATATACATATATATTCTTTTTCAGATTATTTTCCATTATAGGTTATTACAAGATATTGAATATAGGTCTCCGTGCTATACAGTAGGACCTTGTTATTTATCTATTTTATATACAATAGTATATAAAATATACTATTGTATATAAAATAGTATATTTTAAAATATACTATTTTATTTATAATAGTATATATATCTGTTAATCCCAAGCTCCTAATTTATCCTCCCCCTGCCCCTGGCTTCCCCTTTGGTAACCATAAATTTGTTTTCTTTGTCTGTGCATCTGTTTCTGTTTTGTAAATAAGTTCATTTACGTCATTTTTTTTAAGATTCTCCATGTAAATGATGTATGGTATTTGTCTTCTCTGACTTACTTCACTTAGTGTGATAATCTCTAGGTCCATTCATGTTGCTGCAGATGGCATTATTTCATTCTTTTTGATGGCTCAGTAATATTCCATCGTGTGTGTGTGTGTGTGTGTGTGTGTGTGTGTGTGTGTGTGTGTGTAAGTGTGTAATATCTTCTTTATCTGTTCATTTGTTGATGCACATTTAGGTTGCTTCCACGTCTTGCCTATGGTAAATACTGCTGTTATGAACATTGGGTGCACGTATCTTTTCGAGTTAGAGTTTTCCTCTTTTCTGGATCTATGCCCAGAAGCAGGATTGCTGGGTCATATGGCAACTCTATTTTTAGTTTTTTAAGGAACCTCCATACTGTTCTCCATAGTGGCTGCACCAATGTACATTCCCACCAACAGTGCAGGAGGGTTCCCTTATCTCCACATTTCCCTCCTCTCCAGCATTTATTATTTGTAGACTTTTTGCTAATGGCCGTTCTGATTGGTGTGAGGTGGTACCTCATTGTACTTTTGATTTGCAGTTCTCTAATAATTAGTGATGTTGAGCATCTCTTCCTGTGCCTGTTGGCCATCTGTATGTCTTCTTTGGAAAATGCCTATTTAGGTCTTCTGCCCATTTTTGGATTGGGTTGTGTTTTTGATATTGAGCTGTTTGTATATTTTGGAATTTAAGCCCTTGTTGGTCGCATTGTTTGCAAATATTTTCTCCCATTCTGTAGGTTGTCTTTTCATTTTGTTGGTGGTTTCCTATAAGTTTGATTAGGTCCCATTTGTTTACTTTTGCTTTTATTTCTTTTGTCTTGGTAGACTGAGTGAAGAAAACATTGGTACAATTTATATCTGAGAATGTTTGCCTATGTTCTCTTCTAGGAGTTTTACAGTGTCATGTCTTTTATTTAAGTCTTTAAGCCATTTTGAGTTTATTTTTGTGTGTGGTGTGAAGGAGTGTTCTAACTTCATTGATTTACATGTGGCTCTTCAGCTTTCCCAGCACCATTTGCTGAAGAGACTGTTCTCCATTGTATGCTCCTGCCTCCTTTGTTGAAGATTAATTGACTGTAGGCATGTGGGTTTATTTCTGGGGTCTCTATTCTGTTCCATTGATCCATACGTCTGTTTTTGTGTGCAATACCATACTGTTTTGATTATTATAGCTTTATAGTATTGTCTGAAGTCTGGGAGGGTTATGCCTCCAGCTTTGTCTAATACATATTGCATACATGCATATATTGTGAATATATATATGATTGAGATTATAATACATGTAGATATTTTTAACCACCTTATACAAACTGTGACATCATGAGAAGGGTTTCCTCATGACACCAACAATGCCCAGCGTCTTGAAAGCTCCACCCAGCCTTGTCTATCCTCATCTCCCACTTACTCCCCTGCAAACTGGCCTTTGCCGCAAATATTTTGCATCGTTGCCAAGTCAAATGGGAATTGTTTTGGCCCTTATATTCCTTGATGTCTCAACAGGCTTTTGCATTCTTGACCACTCTTTCCTTCTTGAAACCCTCATCTTGAAATCCCATGGATCTCCAAACACCCAGGTATAAGTCTAGGAGGATTGTTTCAAGGAGTTGAGAAGTGATTGGAACAAGTAGCTCTCCTTGGGTTCAAGTTTAGAGGAAGGTTTTCTGTAATTACTATCAGGAGACTAGCTCGAGGAGAAGCAGCTCCCTCCTTCCACCATATGCTCACACCCATTTTCCTGTCTACACGAGCAATGGAAAATACTTGGCACATAGATCCCTTTCTCTTCTACCATTCCCATAATTAATTGATCATAGTACCCTTCCTGCTTGAGTCTGGAGGCAACTGTGAATTCCTTTCAAACAGGCAAGCCACAAGCAATCAATCTGAGTTGCCGCTTGACTCTGTGTTTGTTCAGCCCTCCTCAGCCAATAGAATTGGCCTCAGCCTTGGTTGGTCCTTTTTGATGGAGCCTGGGGAAACTAGTCTCATTTCTCGCCTTCCTAAGTCCCCTCCTCTCAGGCCCCCTTTCTAACATGGGATAACTTGGGACACGTCTCTCTTCATGTGATTGATACCGGGAATGTCCAAACCAATCATATGAGACCTTGGCCCCTACACACAAGTGTGTGGCCCTGAGTGGCCTAACTGTGGTCTGAATCTGCTGTTTCCACTCTTCCTGATGGCACCTCTACCCACTCCCTGCCCAGAGGATGTCACGGTTTAACACACTGATCTTCCAAGGAAAGGCATCAGAGTTGTAACATGGTAACAGAATGTGAAACATGATAGTAAATGAAATTAAGTATGTAAGCTGTGAAACGGAAAACACAATTCTCGTTCTTTTTACAGAACTATAAATATCATACTTTTTTAATCAATATGGAAACTAAAGACAAATGTAGCCCATATATCAGAGGCAGAGGGACTGTCACCCTGTCCTCTGAAGTACAATTCACATCCGTATCCCATCAGGGCCTGAGGCGCCTGAGACAGAGCTCTGCTCAGAACTGGGAGGGCACAAAATGCTGTCCCACTCTCCGAGCCCCCAGGGCCCTCCGCTGCCTGCGATTCGGGTCCATTTCTCTGTCTAATTCACCACATGCTGCAAGAATAGCGTGAGAAGCATCCTCAATAATGCCTGTGATTTTCTGGAAGTGATTTTCCAAACTGCCCTTCCTTAGTAGGCTGAGCTGAAAGGAACAGAGAAGGGTCCTCCTCGTGTGCCTCATGGTACCAGGAGCTGTGGTCATGCCGGGGTTAATGGGTTCAGACTCAGGGAGGATTAAAGCCTCTTGGCCTTTCTTTCTCTCGTGTAGAACTCTCAAGGGCTGGCATCTGTAAGTGGATAAAGCTCACCCACTGGGCAGTGGTCCGTAAATACTGTCCGTAAATACTTGCTGAGTGAACCGACGGCTGGATGGGTCCAATTCCCCACCAGGATTATGTAGGCATACGAGCCCAAAAGGGAAATTACTGGCCTGGGTTCGCCAACCTGCCCGGCAGCTCAGAGTGACACGAGCTCCTTGAGTCCCAGGCTTCACAGAGCAGCTTGGAGGGTGGTGCCTCTGCCTCAAACAGCAGACGCCACCCGCCTGGCTGAAAGGTGAGCTCAGTCTGGAGACACAGCCCAGACCAAGAGGGAATGGGGGCCATCCACGGTCTAGGGGCAGAGCAGGTGCAGGTCTCACCTCGAAGGAGGCCCAGCCCATCAAGGCTTGGCCCAGGTGGCAGAGGGAAGGAGGAAGGGTGGGGTGTTGTGAGGTGGGGTGACTGGAGATGCTTTGCAGTGAGACAGGTGACAGGTGGCAGAGACCACATGGTCTCCCTTCACTTTGTGTCACTTTCGGCACCTTTTCAAAGGCGGAAGTCCGTTGGAGCCCTGAACCTTGCGGAACCTCTTTGATCCGTAAGAAGGGAGAACATGTGGATTTCAGCAACAGGCCCCCTGACTTGTGAGGGACATTGGCCCTGGATCAAAGAGGACCGCATGGGGAAGGAATCACGTTCAGATGCTCTGAGCGCTGAGAGGCAGGTGGTAGAGAGAAAGCATCCTGAACAAGAAAGACTTGGCCCCTGAGGTCCAAGCCTAACACTGCAGGCTGCCCCCAAACCCAGGGAGACAGGGATTCGGTCTGCAGCAGCTTGGGCGGCCAGTGCCCAGATGCATTCCAAATTTTTTGGCCCCAGGGAGAGGAACCTGTGAAATCTGAGACAGAAGCAGTGTCAGGCATGGAAAGAGCATGGATTCAAACAGGCCTACATTCAACCCTAGCCATGTCAGCCCAGAGCTGTGGGTCACCGGCTAAACCCTTCTGAGTTTTAAAGCGGGGACATGAGTAGTGGCCTTAAAGGGTGATTGCTTACTTTTTCATTCACTCAGCATTTAACACCTTTTGGTTGAGTACCTACTATGTGCCCGCCAGTCACTGACTCAGTCCTTATTTATTAACTGCCTTATTAAGTGCCAGACATTGTTCTAGATGCAGAGAATCGCAGTGATGAATAAGTCAGACCAAGTTCCGTGATCTCAGAGCGTTTAGGTTTTAGCATCCTCAGGCAGAATACAGGCAAGAAATCCAGTAAACAAATTTCAGATCGTAATAGGAGCTATGAGGGAGATCAAGTTACTAGTAACAAGGGAGGCTGCTTAGGAGGGAGCCGTCAGGAGGGGACTCTGAGGAGGCGGCGTTTGAACTGAGTCCTGAATGACAAGAAGGAGCCTGTTATGTGATGACCTGGGCATTCCCAACAGAAGGAACAGCAGGTGTAAAGGCCCTGAGGTGGGAGAGAGCTTGTTAGAGGAACAGAAAGCAGACCCACAGTGGGCAACGTAGAGCTGGGGGGGAGGCGAGGGGAGTGGGTGGGGCTGTGGTGGAGCAGGACCGGAAGTGTGGGTTTGGTTCTAAATTCAGGAGGGAGCCAGGAAAGGCTTTTCAGCATTGTGTAAAATGATCACCCCGGGTGCTAGAAGGGAGAGGGATTGTAGCTGGCAAGAGGCACAACTGGGAGGCCAGTCAGGAGGCAGCTATGGCAGGTGTGCCGGCTGGAGACGATGCATCTCGGTCAAGGGTGGCCGTGGTAGAGGTGGAGGGAAGGGGGTAAACTGGGGCCGTGGTTTAGGGGCACAGCCAACAGCCTTGCTGATGGAAGGCATGTAGGTGCTGATGGAACAAAGGGTCGGGGTTGACTCCTAGGCTCTTTCTGGAGCGCTGGCAGGGTGAGGATGCCAGTGACCAAGATGGGGACGACTGCAACAGGGAGTGGGAAGTGTGTGCCCTAAATGCAGTCAAGAGAGCTCATTCTCTCCGGGTCAAGTTTGAGATGCCTGTGAGATCTCCAAGTAGGGGGTATCAGTTCTGTGGCTGGGGGCAGTTCCAAGCCAGAAAGAGATCAGGAGAGGGGTGAGAGACCCTACGTGGCAATGGAGATAGCCAGGAGGGTCTGGGGACTGCATGCTGGGACCCCTTGCGCTGTTCAAATTATACAGCATACAGAAAGCACCACATACCCTGCCAGACAGTGTGGACATTGAGTGATTCCAAGCACAGGGACTTGGCATGGACCATGGCTCCCAGAGGGCATTCCTAACTACGGGGTCCCCCTACTACCGCTGGGCTCACTAGTCCTTCTCCTGTCGCCTTTGCCATCACTACTGTTACTATCACAGAACCACGCAGAATGTGGGCTCTGGAGTTCGATCACCTGGATTCAAATCCTGGCCTTGCCACTCACACCCACTAGCTGAGTGATTGTGGGTGTGAGTGCCCTTCTCTGTGCCCTGGTTTTCTCACCTGTGAATTATGATAACAGTAGTACTTAACTCAGAAGGTGAAGTGGGGCTCAAGTTGATCAATGCTCCACTCGCAGCAGAGGGCCTTGTTCACAGCAATGACTCAATGACAGTTAGCTGTCGTGGTTCTCAGAGCCACGGCCATCACTGGCCGGCGTTTATCAAGCACTAGCTATGTGCCAGACCTTGTGTTATCTAATTTAATCCTTACAAAAACCCCAGGAGGTTAAGATCTTACAGTGAGACCTGGTGAGGTGAGGTACTTTGCCTGTGGTCACACAGCTAGAGGGTGATTCTGCCCAAGTCCATGTGCCTGCCAGCCACGATCTTGGCCAACCCTGTCTACTGTAGACAAGGACGATGGCCTGTGACCCATGGCAAGAGACTCATGATGGCATCGTTACTTCCAGAGCTCCTGCAGTTTGGTCCGGGACCCAACAACTTGGTCCCCTCTTAGGTACATCCCCTGCACGGGTCCACCAGACCAGGGACTGCCCCGTCTGCTGTGGTTTCCCTTTGACCTTCCTCTTTAACTTGTACCAGGAGCTCTTTAGGAGAGAAGCCCCAGGGAAAGGGCCTGAGGCGGTTCTGCTGGGCAGATGCCACTTTGGGGTGGGGGCCAGGGTCTGGGGGACCAGGGTCTCTTATGAGGAAACCTGACCCAAGACTCACCCACCTCTACCTGAGCGTGGGTGGCGGGGTCCTAGCTGTGGAGAATGCACAATGCCTCTGCCTCAGGCCCGTCAGGCAGAGAAGATGGGGAGTGGGAAGAGGCTTCTCCCACCTGGAAAAGCCCCCTCCAGGATCTGGGGCTTCCGGAAGCCCACGTCAAGACTGGCATTGCAGTGACCAAGGCCTGAGAGGCAGAGAAATAGGTGGATACTGGCGTGGGTCTGGAGTCAGAGAGTTATGGATTTGAATCCTGGCTCCAGCATTTAGTAGCCGGGTGACTGTGGGCAAGTTTTAAAAACTCTCTGAGCTTCAGTTTCCTCATCTGTTAACTGTGGGTGACGTAACACCTGTCTCTTTGAGCAGTTTGAGGATTCAATGAGAAAATGCAGGTACAGCATTTAGCACGATGCCTGGCCTGTAATGAAAGTGCAGCA
The DNA here is from genome assembly GCF_039906515.1 of Pseudorca crassidens. Taxonomy (NCBI): domain Eukaryota; kingdom Metazoa; phylum Chordata; class Mammalia; order Artiodactyla; family Delphinidae; genus Pseudorca; species Pseudorca crassidens. The sequence goes on along the minus strand of NC_090297.1, from coordinate 26,818,861 downwards.
AAGAAGAGGCACATGGCCGAATACCGTGGCCTGTTTACATTCATCCTCTCAGAAGGTCACCTCGGGGGAAGTTTCTACGAAGAATTCTGGGGGTGGCGGAAGTAACAGTGCTCTCGGGCAGTTGGCATTTAAGAAGGGGTGTCCTTGATAAAGCCAAGGATAAAGGGGCAGAATCCTGAGAAGAGTGGACTGATGAGGTTGAGCAGGGACACTGAGCCGCACAGTACAAGGAAAGGGGGAGCACTGCTGGTGGGTTTGGGGCAACGATGCCCTGGCCCTCTCAGCCTTGCACTAGAGTTGTAAGATGGTAGCTTCTCCCCAGTAGGGGGCCTGTTGGAATTTTCCTTTCCTCAGAGGCTGAGTAGCCCTGGGGAGGGAGGATACGGGTAGAACCCCAATGCCAAGGGCCCCAAAGCTTCTAGGCATCCAAGATTGTGCCCTGGAATTGGCCTGAAATGGTGGGGGGTGGGGTGGGGAGGAATACAATGTAGGTTCCTCCATTCCTACCTGAAATTTGTGAGTCACTGGAGAGTTAACAGACATCAAAGGGAGCTGAGGGATAGTTCTCTAAAATTATAGTTAATTGAGGAAATTTCAGTGGAACTTAAAGACAATCATAAATAAAGTCATAAACTTGGAAAGGCAGCTATCAGCATAACACACCTGCACCCTAGAATATACATGACTTAATAACAATGGAGAATGCCCATCGCCACAGAAGGAGAAAGTGTAAATTAATATTTTAGGAGTGTGGTGTCAGCTGAAGGTTATATTTTATGACTCTGAAGTTGTAACCATGAAATATGATACCTTGTTTAAAGTGTGAGAAAACCTCCAAACAACTTTTACAGCATCTTCAATCAAAACAGAATGGTGCAGGAACAAGGGTGTCAAAGGAGCCTGAGAGGCAGGGAAGACTCCAACGGCAAAGGTACCATCTTCAGAGTAGACAGGCGCCTCTGGCTAGAGGGTCTTAAGCTCCGAGTGCTCAGTTCCAGCACAGTCTGGAAGTCGTTGACTAAAATTGGGAAGTTTGACTGTGTCAGGATGGCTTACCAAACTGCTATCAAGCAGGGAGTGTTACTGAGCCAAACCTGGGTCTGCTCACCTGATGCACAGCAGAGCCAAACTACTGACACAGGATTGTGGTGAAGGAAAGTACAGCGTTTATTGCAAGGCCAAGCAAAGAGAATGGGCAGCTCACGTTTAAAAGACCCGAACTCCCTGATGGCATTCACACAAGGGTTTTCAAAAACAAGGTGAGGGAGAGGGTCACGGGGTGCCTGATCAGCTCGCGGACATTTCTTCTGATTGGTTGGTGGTGAGGTAATTGGGAGTCAACATCATCAACCTTCTGGTTCCAACAGATATGGGTTCTACATGCTGGTGGTCAGCATGCAGTTAACTTCTTTCACCCGGTGAGGGTTTTAGTCTCTGCAAAACAACACAAGGATATGGCTCAGGATATTGTCTATAGCCCTTGAGGCGGAACTAAAGGCCCTTGACTTTGTTTTATGGCCAAACTATTGTTATTTTGTCTTGCTTGACTCTTTTCCTTTGTTTCTGCATTGTTTCACTTTTCTAATTAAATGTACTCTTTGGGATTCAGGGAAGGCCTATGACGCTAAACCTTTTTCTTTTTTTTAACACCTTTATTGGAGTATAATTGCTTTATGATGGTGTGTTAGTTTCTGCTTTATAACAAAGTGAACCAGCTATACATATACATATATCCCCATGTCCCCTCCCTCTTGCATCTCCCTCCCATGCTCCATATCCCACCCCTCTTGGTGGTCACGAAACACTGAGCTGATCTCCCTGTGCTATGCGGCTGCTTCCCACTAGATATCGATTTTACATTTGGTAGTGTATATATGTCCATGCCACTCTCTCACTTCGTCCCAGCTTACCCTTCCCCCTCCTCGTGTCCTCAAGTCTATTCTCTACATCTGCGTCTTTATTCTTCTCCTGCCCCTAGGTTCTTCAGAAACTTTTTTTTTTTTTAGATTCCGTATATATGTGTTAGCATACGGTATTTGTTTTTCTCTTTCTGACTTAATTCACTCTGTATCACAGACTCTGGGTCCATCGACCTCACTACAAAAACTCTGTTTCATTTCTTTTTATGGCTGAGTAATATTCCATTGTACATATGTGCCACATCTTTATCCATTCATCTGTCAATGGACACCTATGTTGCTTCCATATCCTGGCTATTGTAAATAGAGGTGCAATGAACATTGTGGTACATTGCTCTTTTTTTTTTTTTTTTTTTTTTTTTTTTTACTGAACCATTTTGAACCTTACTAGCTAAGTTAGCTCTCAGCTAGATATACTTTTTTTTTAACATCTTTATTGGAGTATAATCACTTTACAGTGGTGTGTTAGTTTCTGCTGTATAACAAAGTGAATCAGCTATGCATATACCTACATCCCCATGTGTCCTCCCTGTTGCATCTCCCTCCCACCCTACCTATCCCACCCCTCTAGGTGGTCACAGAGCACCAAGGTGATCTCCCTGTGCTATGCGGCTGCTTCCCACTAGCCATCTGTTTTACATTTGGAAGTGTATATATGTACATGCTGCTCTCTCACTTCATCCCAGCTTACCCTTCCCCCTCCCCGTGTCCTCAAGTCCATCCTCTATGTCTGTGTCTTCATTCCTGTCCTGCCCCTAGGTTCTTCAAAACCATTTTTTTTGTTTTAGATTCCATATATATATGTGTTAGCATATGGTATTTGTTTTTCTCTCTCTGACTTACTTCACTCTGTATGACAGACTGAGGTCCATCCACCTCATTACAAATAACTCAATTTCATTTCTTTTTACGGCTGAGTAGTATTCAATTGTATATATGTGCCACATCTTCTTTATCCATTCATCTGTCGATGGGCATTTAGGTTGCTTCCATGTCCTGGATATTGTAAATAGAGGTGCAATGAACATTGTGGTACATGACTCTTTTTGAATTATGGTTTTCTCAGGGTATATGCCCAGTAGTGGGATTGCTGGGTCATATGGTAGTTCTATTTTTAGTTTTTTGAGGAACTTCCATACTGTTCTCCGTAGTGGCTGTATCAATTACATTCCCACCAACAGTGCAAGAGTGTTCCCTTTCCTCCACACCCTCTCCAGGATTTATTGTTTGTAGATTTTTTGATGATGGCCATTCAGACTGTGTGAGGTGATACCTCATTGTAGTTTTGATTTGCATTTCTCTAATGATTAGTGATTCTGAGCATCCTTTCATGTGTTTCTTGGCAATCCTGTATCTTCTTTGGAGAAATGTCTATTTAGGTCTTCTGCACATTTTTGGATTCGGTTGTTTGTTTTTTTGATATTGAGCTGCATGAGCTGCTTGTAAATTTTGGAGATTAATCCTTTGTCAGTTGCTTCGTTTGCAAATATTTTCTCCCATACTGAGGGTTGTCTTTTTGTCTTGTTTATGGTTTCCTTTGCTGTGCAGAAGCTTTTGTTTCATTAGGTCCCATTTTTTATTTTTGTTTTTATTTCCATTTCTCTAGGAGGTAGGTCAAAAAGGATCTTGCTGTGATTTATGTCATGGAGTGTTCTGCCTATGGTTTCCTCTAAGAGTTTTATAGTGTCTGGCATTGGATTTAGGTCTTTAATCCATTTTGAGTTTATTTTTGTGTATGGTGTTAGGGGGTGTACTAATTTCATTCTTTTACATGTAGCTGTCCAGTTTGCCCAGCATCACTTATTGAAGAGGCTGTCTTTTCTCCACTGTATATTCTTGCCTCCTTTATCAAAGATAAGGTGACCATATATGTGTGGGTTTATCTCTGGGCTTTCTATCCTGTTCCATAGATCTAATTTCTGTTTTTGTGCCAGTACCATACTGTCTTGATTACTATAGCTTTGTGGTATAGTCTGAAGTCAGGGAGCCTGATTCCTCCAGCTCCATTTTTCTTTCTCAGGATTGCTTTGGCTGTTCGGGGTCTTTTGTGTTTCCATACAAATTGTGAAAATTTTTGTTCTACTTCTGTGAAAAATGCCATTGGTAGTTTGATAGGGATTGCATTGAATCTGTAGATTGCTTTGGGTAGTAGAGTCATTTTCACAATGTTGATTCTTCCAATCCAAGAACATGGTCTATGTCCCCATCTGTTTGTATCATCTTTAATTTCTTTCATCAGTGTCTTATAGTTTTCTTTTTTTTTTTTTTTGCGGTACACAGGGCTCTCACTGTTGTGGCCTCTCCCATTGTGGAGCACAGGCTCCAGACACACAGGCTCAGTGGCCATGGCTCATGGGCCCAGCCGCTCCGCGGCATGTAGGATCTTCCCGGACTGGGGCACAAACCCGTGTCCCCTGCATTGTCAGGCAGACTCTCAACCACTGCGCCACCAGGGAAGCCCCTATAGTTTTCTTCATACAGGTCTTTTGTCTCCTTAGGTAGGTTTATTCCTAGGTATTTTATTCTTTTTGTTGCAGTGGCAAATGGGAGTGTTTCCTTAATTCCTCTTTCAGATTTTTCATCATTAATGTATTGGAATGCAAGAGGTTTCTATGCATTAATTTTGTATCCTGCTACTTTGCCAAATTCATTGATTAGCTCTAGTAATTTTCTGGTAGCCTCTTTAGGATTCTCTATGTATAGTATCATGTCGTCTGCAAACAATAACAGTATTTCTTCTTTTCCAATTTGGATTCCTTTTATTTCTTTTTCTTCTCTGATTGCTGTGGCTAAAACTTCCGAAACTATGTTGAATAATAGTGGTGAGAGTGGACAACGTTGTCTTGTTCCTGATCTTAGAGGAAATGGTTTCAGTTTTTCACCATTGAGAATGATGTTGACTGTGCGTTTGTCATATATGGCCTTTTCTATGTTGAGGTAAGTTCCCTGTATGCCTACTTTCTAGAAGGTTTTTTATCATAAATGGTGTTGAATTTTGTCAAAAGCTTTTCCTGCATCTATTGAGATGATCATATGGTTTTTCTCCTTCAATTTGTTAGTATGGTTTATCACATTGATTGATTTGCATATATTGAAGAATCCTTGCATTCCTGGGCTAAACCCCACTTGATCATGGTGTATGATCCTTTTCATGTGCTGTTGGATTCTGTTTGCTAGTATTTTGTTGAGGATTTTTGCATCTACGTTCATCAGTGATATTGACCTGTAGTTTTCTTTCTTTGTGACATCTTTGTCTGGTTTTGGTATCATGGTGGAGGCTGATACCAAAGGAGGCTGATGGTGGAGGCTAAAGATATTTTAGAAACAAGAGGTGGGGGATACTAGGGGGGGGAAGGGAAGGGTCTGTCCCTGGGAATATCCAACAGGATCCTGCTTGGTTTCAAGAAGTGTGATGTAATGGAGGAGACCACAGTCCTGGTCCAGAGAGACTCAGCTGGAATCCTAAGTTGGCCACGTACTGCATCACCTTCTCAAAGTTACCTTCTGAACCTTTCTGAGCTTCAGTTTCCTGTATCATTTATTTGTTCAACAGATATTTATTGGGTGCCTGCTATACACTAGGAAATGTGGTAGCTGCTGGGGACAGAACAGACATGGCCCCTGCCCTCATGGACTTTACTGTCTAGACATTAAATAAATTACTAAGTTGATCAATTGATTATGGGAAAGTATGTGGTGCTCTAAAAGCATATGATGGGGAGAAGGGGTATTCTGTTTCTGGAACGGTCCTTGAGAAGCGACACTTAGACTGGGACCTAAAGGCTAAGCAGGGGCCAGCCAGGCCCAAGGAGGTAGGGAAGACGTTTTCAGAAAGAGAAAGTAGCACTTTCAAAGGTCCTTGGGCAGAGAGATGCTTGGTGCAACAGAAGAGCTGGGAGGAGGCCGGTGTGGTTACAGAAAGTGGGCAGGTAGAGGCTGGTATGAGGCGAGGCCCTGTGAGGTCCATGTCAGCCCCCGGATAGGATATTCTGAGTGACAGTGCAGTTGTCGAAGGTCCCTGCTGAAGGGCGTGGTGTCATCAGGTCTGTACTGTTTGGGATCACTCAGGCTTCTGTGTTAGGAATGGGTGTGCTGGGGCAGGAGGGATGCTTAGACACAGGAGGGAGACTTCATGGCTGGGCTTGGACCACGATGTGGCTTAGGGTAGAGCAGATGCAGTGAAGACAGGAGACCGAATCAAGAGCCGCTTAGAAGGACAGACAGGCTTTGGTCACTGTTGCGTGTGGGGGGCAGGAGGGGTTGAGGATGTCCCCCAGCTCTGCCATGAGGCATGGGGTGAATAGTGCTGACACCCCCCCTCCAAGACAGGAAACTGGAAGAAGGCTGAGTGTCGTGGGAGGAGAGGATGAGGACGGTCTTGGTCAGGGTGTGTTGGGAACGACATAAGATGGATACCTAGAAGGGTTTCTAGGACCAGGAACCAGGCAGGAGGCTGAGGAGTTGTTCTCTCTCCCCCAAGACCTGCTTCCGCTGCAGCCTTTCTGCTGCTGCGTCATCATCTAGACGCGCAGACCGTGTGGACTGCAGGCCTGTGGGAGCTCCTTCTCAGCCTCCTTTCAGGAGCTTCTGCTTCTGCCTGCTGCCCGTTAAATGTCTTCTGCCCCTGGCCGTCTTCACTCCTGTGGAGCCAGCTCCCTCTTCATCCCGCCCACTCCTGGCCTCTTGGTCTCTAGGCTCCAGGCCCACCTGCCTATCCCTCTTGCGCTCACATTCAGCGTGGGGGCGGGGAAGGGGTCATCACCATCCCGCATCCCTGTCATTCTCAGCACTGTTACCCTGTTAGAGACCTCAGCATGCTCTTCCCCTCCTCCCCTTCACAGCCCACTCCTGGGTGGTGGAAGCCACATCCTCTTGCTTCTCCCCCAGCCTTGTTCTTGAATCTCTTCTGTTCCTTCTCTTCCCTCCCATGGCCATGGGTTCAGGCTCTGACGTCGGGCACAGCCTCTTCACCGTTCTCCTCACTGCTTTCTCCCCACTGGGCACACTCGCCACCGCAAAACCACATCATCCATCCATCACGTGGGGACCAGGAGTCATCTTTCTAAAGCAGGCCTGGGCTTTCACTCGCTGCTGACAAACTGGCACGTCTACCCGACACCTGCAGGGTAGAATCCATCCCTTTGGCAAGACCACCAGGGCCTTTCTGAGCTGACCGCTACCTTCCTCTCCACGTCCACCCCATCACACACCTCTGCATCCTGCACCTTCATCTGGAGGAAAGCCGACCGCTCCCCAAGCACACCACACCCTTTCGGACCCCCTTACCTCCAGATGCCCTGTTTCCTCTGACGGGAGCCCCTTATTTTTCTCTCCCTCCAGCACACTCCTACTCCTTTTTCAAGGTCCAGGTTAAGTGTGTCTTCTTTGACCATGATTTTCCTAACCTTCAGTGCAGCCAAGATGAAGCCACTGTGGCTAGGGGTGTAGATACTTCCACCTGCTGTAGACAGGGCCAACGTGGGACTACTGGGGCCGGCAGGCCCAGTGCTTGCTGGGAGTGACATTGACAAATTCCCGCTTGCTGGCTGGCTTCTGTAGCTTACCTCCCTGGTAGTGGTCACAGTGAAGTGATTTACATCAGAAGGAGACAAACCCTGCCTTGAATGTCAAACTTCATAGGCTCCTGCCAGAGAGATACCCAGGGTGGAAATACCGTGTGATTTGATACAACAAACAAATAGCACCGACAAACTAGATTTAAAGCTAGGCAAGGCAATCTGCCTACCTTCCCTCCCTCCCTCCTCCCTTCACGGGGCCTGGGCACCTGGATTGGAGGTAGTGAAAGAGAAAGGGAGGAGGGAGAGAATAGACCCACAGCTCCTTTCCTTGGCATCCGAGGCCCTTCACAGCACAGCCCTTGCCTCCCTCCCAGCCCAGCTCCACCATTTCTGCCTTTGCTCTTTGAGTTCACACAGTCCTGACCAAGTCCCTAAATGACGCTCTCACCCCTGCAGCCGCCTTGCTCTTGCCTTTCCGCTGCCCAGGACACACTTTCGCCTGATCCTACCGGGCAGTCAGCCCTCAGTTGAAGTGGATCCTGCTAGCTCAGCATTCAAAATGCAGTCAGTCACTGACTCCCTCTCACTAGTACCACCTGGTCCAGGCCACCATCATCTCTCTCCTGAACCATCACCATAGCCTCGACAAGCTCTTGCTTCTGCCGTCTTCCTCTTTGGTCTGTTGTCTGCATAGCACCTCAAGGGATCCTGTTAATACACCAGTCAGATCATGTCATCTGCTCAGAACCATCCGCTGGCTTCTCATCTCACTCAAGTTAAAGCCCAAGCCCTAACAATGGCCTCAAAGGTCCTCCACGGGGCCTTGTCCCTGCCACTCTCCTCCTCACTCCAGTGCTCCGGGCCCTTCAACAGTGCCAGGCCTCTGCACACCATGGCCTTTGCACTTGCTCTTCCATCTGGACTGCTCTTTCCCCAGATAACTGTCTGGCTTTCCCTCTCCCTCCTTCAGGTCTTGGCTCAGATGTCAGCTCCTCAGCGAGGCCTTCCCTGACCACCTTTCTGCAATGTCCATACCCCCACTTCCAGTGCAGAATACTCCCCATCTCCGTTCTGCATTTATCACCACCTCACTTACCATAGGGTTTACTTATTTATCTTGGGTATTGTCTGTTTCCCTCTGACTGGAATGTAAGCTCCATGAGGGTAGGGATTTTCTTTTGTTTTATTTGCCGACGAATCCCTAGCGCCTAGAAAAGTGCCTGACACATAATAGGCACTCAGTAAACATTTGTTGAATGAATGAATGTTTCAACACAAATGTTGCCTCCTGTGTGAAGCCTTCCCTAAGTCCCATCTGCTATCACTATACCTCGACACCTCGGTTATAACAATTCTGGGGAGCCACTGTGTGTGAGAAACACTTGGGGCAGGGATGAAATCAAGCTTTTCATGATGTAGTGCTGGTCCTGGCCCAGTGTCTGGCACACAGTAGGTGCTCACTTAATGAGTGTGGGAGGGAAACATTCATGAGTCCCTACTGAGTGACGTGCCTTCATTTCTGTGCTCATACATACCAGGGAGCTGGCATGTAGAAATGGGCTCACTCTCTTGAAATAGACGGTGACCCTGTAGAACGACATTCGTAAGAATAGTTTGGGGCCACTGAATAAACTCACTTTTATCTCCATCCCACACTGCTTCTGTTTATCCACCTGTCAGCTCCATCTCTCCACTGGTTCATCCCCCGCACACACTCAGCCCTGATGTCCAGAACTGAGCCCTGGTTGCCTTCCGCACCACAAGATGCCCCCGTCCTGGGTTCCCTGCTGCAGGACGGCACCTTTCATCCATCCAGATGCTCGTAGCTGAAGCCTGGAATTCATCCCTCTGGACCACTCGTCCTGTAGATTCTACTTCCCAACTATCTCTCAATCAGATCCTCCCCCCACCCCCCCAGGGCCTTAGCTCAGATCACATCTGGCCTCACCTTGACTTTGGTGACTCTGCACTATCAAGGGCATCCTGCCCGCTCCCCCAGCTCAGACCTCGTCTGTGCCACGGCCACAGTGGTCTTTCTATGATGCAAATTTAATCCTGTTTCCTCACTGCCTTTGATCTTCAAGATGAAGTGGAAAGAAAAGGAGAACTTGGCACCAGTTGGGCATCTAACACGTGCTAGTCTCTGGCTAATGCTCGGTACTGTCACATTAATTATGCCATTCAGTTGTCATAAGAAGCCATTTACAGAGAAGCAGAATGAAGCTTAGAGAAATAAATCAGCCAAGGTCCCATGGTTGGCAAACTGTGGAACCTGAATTCAAATCTTCACCTTCCTCATCCTAAAATCCATTTTCTTTCCAATATGGTCCGCTGCTTCCAATCTTTTTGGGCCCAGTACTCTCTGTCATGGGGTTCCTTCTACATTTCCAGTCCCATCGCCCATCATTCCTCTCTGTTCACTCTGTGTTAGGCCATCTAGAACTACTTATCTTAGATATGCCTTGTGCTTTGGGGCTTCCATGCTTATGACCTTTGGTTCTCTTTTCTCATAAATGCCTTTCCATTTCTTCTCTAATGATCTCCTAGTCATCCTTCAAAACCCAGCTCTAATGGCGCCTCCTGCATTAAGCTTTCCCAAACTGACTCACCCAAGCAAAGTAATGTACTGCTTTATCTCTGTCCTCAAATATACTCCTGGGAGACAAGAATGTGTTGGTTAAGAGCATAGGCCCTGTAATCAGACTGTTGGGCTTAAAAATCCCAGCTCCTTTAATCACTATACGCTGTGCCTTTGGCAAATAACAGAAACTCTTTGTGCCTTGGTTTCTTTACCTGTAAAATGGGAATAATACTTCGTAGGGTCATGAAGTATGTAGAGTAGTTAGAATAGCGCCTGGCACAGTGGAAGTGCTTAATAAGCAGTAGCTTTGATTGTTGTTACTCTGCTGCCTCTGATACACGTTTGAACCCTGATACTGCATTTTTCCTTTCTTTACAACATAGTCCGTATGTCTAATACATGATATGCTAAGTGGATTACGATCACTTACTTGCATACAAGCTCCAGGAGGGCAGGCTTAGGAAATTTGGATAACGTCCACTAAGTCACCCAGCTGGAAGCCCTAGAGGAGGGATTCACATTGAGTCTGCAATAATTGAAAAACCAGTGCTCTTAAATACTTTATGTCAGAGCATGTTCCTTGGATCATTGTTTCTGAAAATCAAGTCTCAGCTGGGATTTAGGCTGGAGCAGTGCCACTCCACCAGGATGTGCTGCAGGGATGAGTAAGACGTGGTCCCAGCCCTTGGGGATTCCCAGCAAGTTCAGAACCTAGAGTGGCAGACAGACATGTGACAGGTCATTCAAACAGTGCCAAGTACCGTGTCTGAAGTTGGACACTTTGCTCCAGGAGCACAGAGGAGAGATCCATTACTAAAAGCTTGGGGAAACGAGGCTTTACCGAGACGTGGCTTTGAAGTTGGGTCTCAAAGCATCAGAAGACTTGCTGTGGACAAGGGGCATCCCAGGCAGAGGGAGCGATGTGAACAGAGCCCAGCAGGTCTGACCACACACAGCACTAGAACAGAGCTGGCCTGGGCCCAAGGAGCAGGAGGGAAGATTGCAGAGGTCCGGCCAATCTGTGACGGGCCTGGAATGCCCTTTGAGTTTTGCTCAAGGGAGCTGTGCTGAGTTTTTGTTTTGTTCCCTCACATCTGAGGTGTACCAAGATCTGGTGGGAAAAAACATCCTGGTCACCACAGTCGTGACCGTGGAAATAAACGTGACAACTGATTTCTCCTTCCTTCCTGGTCGTTGCAGAACAGTGTGGTATAGTAGTTAAAAACGTGCTCCAAAGGGCACAGTTCACCCAACTCGTTAGCCTAGCTTGTTGGCTGTGTGACCTCAGGCAGGTTACATCACCTCCCTGTGCCTTGGTTTCCTCATCTGTCCATTGAGAGCAGTGATAACTAAAATTCTCAGAACGGGGTCTGGCATGTGATAAGAGCTTTGGAAGTGTATCATTGTTATTATCATTAGTATCATGTTAGTATCATTGTTATGTATCATGTTAGTATCATGTTAGTATCATTGTTATGAGGCCAACTCAGACTAGGGTCTTGGGGCACCCTCTCTGCACGTCATGTCCCAGGACCCTCCCTGCCTCTCGTGGGTGAAGCACAGGATGAGTACCATGGCCTGGGAACCTGACCGACTCACGGTGAGCCTCCTGTCTCTGTCCACAGCGGACGACGCATGCGGCGGAACCCTGCGGGGCCAGAGCGGCATCATCTCCAGCCCGCACTTCCCCTCGGAGTACCACAACAATGCCGACTGCACCTGGACCATCCTGGCTGAGCTGGGGGACACCATCGCCCTGGTCTTTATTGACTTCCAGCTGGAGGACGGTTACGACTTTCTGGAAGTCACGGGGACTGAAGGCTCCTCCCTCTGGTAAGCGTGCCTGTCTGCCCCCTCCCCTGTTCCCTGCAGCTGTGGCTTACTGGGATGTGGTCCCCTCAGCGCCTGGACCTGCAGCTGAAGGCCCCTTTGCCACTTCCTCCACCCACTGCTGAAGAGCCTTCCTCTCATCATAATGAGAAGTCACTATGTATTTTTAGAGGTGGGGTAAATTTTTACAGTGATTTTCGTATCTGATTTGAAGCACGTCCTTGCTGAAGAATTACAGGATGGGCCTTGGTCGAGTGACTTGCAGTAAGACTAACAGTGTTCTGGTCTCAGGACATGGACAGGGTCTCAGTGAAATGATTTGAAATACTGTTCCATTTCTGGAAGCATCCAACAAAGGGAATGGAGCCCTGAGTGGCGGTTGCTTTTCCCATCCCCAGGGCTCTGAGATGGGACAGGCATTGTGTCGCGATTTCTGCGGGAAGGACTAGCCTGCTCTCTATCATTCTGGCTTTACCACTCCGCTGCCATGGAGACCCGGTGTCGGCAGGTTTGGGAAGAGAGGAATGATGAAGGCTCACCAGCCTTAGTTGCTTGTGGTCTCCCAGAGACGTGCCCAGACTGAGGTCGACTTTGGGAGTGTTTAGCTTCCTGTTTGGGTGACAAGCTGTGAGAGTGGTGGTGTGGCGTTCAGAACATGTTCTCGTATTCTCCTGGTGGCTCTGTTATCAGCATAAGGGCACCACCGGGACCTGGGTCAGCACATCGGGAGCCAAGAGAAGGATGCACTTAAGTGCGCTTCTTTGTAGCCTTCGTTGCTGCGCGGCGCTGGGGAAAGCAGGGCTCGGTGCCTGGGACGGAGGCAGAGGAGGTGTCACCGAGGGCTCTGAGAGAAGCAGAAAGTGGGAGCTACAAAAGTCAGGGGCAGATAGCGCCTCGGAAAGGCAGACACAGTGGTCAGTGGGCTGGGGACGCAGGCGGAGATGGGGAGGAGGGGTGGGAGAGGAAGAAAACAGGTGTCCGCGGATATCGAATACCTCTTTTGTACCAGGTTTCGTGCTATGTTGTAGAAACGCCAGTTGAGAAGGACATGGCCCTTTGAGGGTGAGACAATCAGACAAACCCACAACAGAAGCCAAGTGTGACTCTTTGAGAGGGATAAAGTGGTAACAGACTCCTCCCAAATATGGACTTAGAGCTTTGGGAACCGGGAAACTCAAATTTCCTGGTGTACTGGAAGGCACACTGACCTGGGAGTCAGAAGACCTTGGTGTCATCAGCTCGTCGCGTGAACTTGGCCACTTCAGGTCATTTGCTACCCTGGATGGGGTGTTGAGAGGGACGTCAGTGAGCTGATGACTAATTGCTGTGTGGAGGCTGGTCCAGGGCCAGGGGCTAGATATTTGATGCTCAGAGTTGGGGTGGAACTCTAGATGACTCTTCACTGAACTGCACTCCCAGGGACCTGCCCAGCCTGAAGACCTTCTGTCCCCCTGACTCTTTTTGTAAAATACCTATTTTTCTGGTCATAAATGTAATACATATGCTCCTTATAGAAAACACAGAAAATATTAAAAGGTATAAGGAAATGAATAACAAGTATTAACATTTTGATGTATTCCCCTTTGGCCTTTTTGCTTTGCCTAGATCGAGCTAGCTGGCCACTTATATATATTTTAATATTACAAAATTAGGAACTTAAAATATATCAGTAGTTATGTACTTTTAACTTAACATTATATCATGAAAATTTTTTCCTTGTGTCATGACAGATGTCTCCAAAGTATAATAGGTGTGATAATAGTATTTATTTCGTAAATAAACAGTATTTATTGAGCTTTTGTTATCAATATTTGGCAGGCTAATTCTAAGCTCTTACAGCTATAATTTCATTTCGTCTTCTATGAAGTAGGTAGCATAATCTTCCTCCTTTTACAGATGAGGAAAACGAGGCCCAGAGAGGTTATGTCACTTGCTTGAAGTCACACAGGTAGTAAGGGGCAGAGCTGAGATTCAAGCCCAGGTTAGTTGGACTTGAAAGTCCATCTTCTTAGCCAGCCAGCACAGGAATCATGCTATGTTTGTGAAGGATTGTCGACTGTGTGGCATTCCCTCGTGACACTGACACAATGTACTCAATCAGATCTCTTGATAGATTGTTTCCAAGTTTTCACTTCTATAAACAGATAGGAAGATGAATATCCTTGCGGGTTCCCTCTCTTCCAGCCCCAAAGCGTCTTCCACTCACTTGTTTGTCTGCGGGCCAAATGGTCTCCCACAGCTTCTGCCCCCCAGGTGTGGGGGTACACGGTTGTCCAAACTTCTGGAGTGAAGCAAATCTGAAAGGTTATTCCTTTTCCTATTCAGTCACTCATTGGGGAAGGAATGTAGCAGAGGAAATCGTTAAGGGAGTCATTCAGAACTCTTTGCTCTAAGATTAAATTATAATTATTTACAGGGTTGATGCATTGCCAGGCAGGATGCATTTGTTGTTCTAATTTATACCTGCATAGCAACTACGGATAAGCAAACTTGGAGGCTCGGGATGGAGGCTCAGGACGTATGTGCAAAGAACCTGCTCTTTCCCCAGCCCCTCTCCTTTATGTAGCCCAGGATTCCTGTGAAAATGTGATGCTCCTGGTTTATAAGGATGCTGCTTTTATCAGCATATGTTACGATTTTAGGCTGTTCTCTTGAGCTCTGCACCAAGCATAGAAAGACAGCAGATCTTCTTAGAAAAGATGAATTTGAACAACTGGACATCCCTTTATCTATTGAGAAAAACAGAGACACCTTTGAGAGAAAAAAGTCCGCTATCTCCCTTATTGGGTAGCAGATTCGTGCTGATTCAGAAGAGGGTGGTGGCATAGACTGTCCCTGACTCAGGTTCCACACTGTCCTCCTACCCCAAGGGGGAATATAAACAGGAGAGTTTAAATTAGGGGTTCCTCTGGTTTGGATTTCATGGACTAGTAAAATTTCCAATCGGGGAAGTATAGGGTTGATAATTTTTTATTTTGCCAAGTAAGGATATTAGAGAAAAAAAAAAACAAAACCTGCCAACTCCTCAGAACATTATTCCATAAAACAAAGGACAATTCAAAGCCAAAAATACAGCAGGATATAATCAATTGCACTGACATAATGAAAGACAGAGGTGGGAGGAGTATACATGATAGCGTCGTTTGCCCGTAACTATAAAGTCCTGTGATGTACATACATCAATCAGTGGATTGCTGATTCCTGTTGTGCTTGTCCATCACTGGCCTCTGGGAATCCAACCATACTCGTTTTGAGCAGGAAAAGGCTGTTACTATGGTGAGCACTGAACCCTGTAACTCTGACATGCTGAGAGGGTCTCAAGCATCTTAGACTTCCTCTCCCTAAAGTTAATTGCCTTCTTGTGTGTGCGACTGACCAGGAGCAAAAGCTGGGTTTGAATTGACTGAGAGTTTCAATCCACATAGTAGATTTGGTATTACTCCCCCACTACACACACACATACACACACACGCACAGCCAAAGGACACACCCCCCTCCACGTCATCGCCATATACGCATCACCAGGTCAGACCCCCTGACACGTACATACTTCTAGTTCTAGTTCACCGAACTCAATTTAGGGGCCAGATTTTCTGTCACTCATCTTCCTCGGGGGTAGGTGGTGGTCTTTCTTCTGCTCTGACCCAGTCTTGGCAATGACCTGCAGGGAGCCCCATTCCTTCCCCTCCAATTCTAGGTAAATCCTCTCACCACTGCTCCAGTTTCTCATGAGGTCCCTGGATTTTCAGAGGGCTGGGGCTGAGGGATGAAGAAGACTCTTAAAACCCGGGGTTCTGGGTCCCTGGAGGGAATCAGGATCGTGTTATCGTAACGAGGAGAAATAATTGTCAGCCCATTACAGAGCCGGCCTCTCCGTCAAGGAGAAAATCAGTGAGTTAAAGTCCACCCAGAGCCTGTCCCCTTCTCCCTCTGCCTCATGCTGGCCTCTCTCCATTGGAGTCTCACCAGACGCTTCCTCTGGGCTACAAGGAAGGAGAGGAAGCCAGACACTCCTCCAAGAACAGGGGTGAGGTCTGTACAGCGTCTCCAGGATTAGGTGTCAAGCCTGCGCCTTGGCATCTAACTGGGGAGATAGCAAGCTCGGGAGTCAGATGGACTTGGGCTCAAAACCAAGATCCACTTAACAGCTGTGTAATCTCAGGATATTTACTAACCTCTCTGAACCTCAGTTTCCACATCTGAAAATTGGGGCTCATTTTACCAACCTACAAAGCATATGGAAAGGGATAAGCATGCAAACTGCTGCCTGGTTTATAGTAGGAATAATAGTCCTGGGATGGGGACAAGAGGCAGGGGCTCACTCTTTGAGGGGAAAAGGGTAAGAAGAGGCATCTCCAGCCACTCAGAGCCTCCCATGAGGCCATCTCCCAGCCTGCCACCAGTGGCATCTTACCAGGCAGAAAGGCACACACAGGCTGGTCACGCTGCCTGATCCAGCTCCCAGGGGAATTGCCTGGAAACCAGGTAAGGCAGACTGGCAGAGAGCCCCTGGGTCAGACTAGAGGATGCCCTTGCAAAGGTCAGAAGGTGGAGGGTGAAACCGTCTTCCCAGAGCCGCACTTTGTGAGCACATTGCGGGCGGCATCACCTCTTCTCTGCCTGGACCCGGCCCCAGGCTGGCCAATTAGCTGCTTTTTAGAAAAGCAGAGGAAGGTTCAACTCATTCAGCTACCAATGGCTACTCTGTGCCGGACTGGAAGCAGGGGCGCTCCCCCGGAGCCTGGCACAGCCCCTGCCCTCAGCGGCCTGCAGATTTGGAGAGCAGGGGCAGAGTGTATGGAAAGGATATCCAGGAGAGCACCGCAGAGAGAGGGGAGTAACATCTCTGCCTGGGACCCGCTCGCTGTCTCTGATTGATGAAGATGCAGTTTGTAGGGCCTTCCTCCCTCCTTCGCTCCTCCCCTTCCGCTGTCTGCCCCCACCCCCTTGGCAATTTCCTCCTATGGCAGGGAGGGCGGGCAGGGCATGACCTGCACTCGGAATTGAAGCCGCCCTTTTCTGGGGGCCAGCAGAAGTGTCAGCCACCGGCGTGTGTTTGTTGGGGGTGCGTATGGCTCCGTCCCACACCTGGGATGTCTGTGTAGACCCCAGGACCACTCTCCCATCTTCTGTGCGTCAGTCTCTGCTGTGATTCCCAGCCTCTCTTCCTTGCTTCCTTCAATATACTTCAATTTTCATTCTTTGTTTCACTCCAGTCATTTGGGATCTGCTGCCCATTCTCTGTGTGCCCACACCCCCAAGCCAAGCCCCCCACAGACCTCTATGTGACAGACTTGCCTCCACCAAACATGTAAAGTAGGAAAAGGAAGAACACACTGCAGGGCTTCAGAGGAGCACATTGTCCTGGGGCTCCAGGTGGGGCCTGCAGTTGAGTTGGGCCTTGAAGGGTGGGTACCATTTTGATATGGGAGATGGAGATGAGGGGCGGGTGGGCATCATTCTAGGACTGCTGCCTGGGCCTCCTGGCCAATGTAAGAGCTCCCTTCCCTGATCTAGGAAGTGGTCCCAGGGATTCTCTAGTGAAGATTTTCTCCACCGTGCCCCCACCCTGGGGCTCTGACATCTACCTCTGAGCCTTGGTGGCCCCTTCCACCTGGAGAAGAATAGAAGAAAGTCGACTCCACTGTCTGGAGTTCCCAGGTCCTGCCCCCAGGGCCACCCAGTAGACTTCAGCTGTTTTTGAAAACAGAACTTCCCTGGAAAGCAGGTTCAACCTACTCTCTGAATTCAACTTTGAGGGGTTTTCTTGACCTTGTTTCCCTTCACTTGTTTGCTTTTGTTTTTATAAGTAGGGATACAAAAACTCCCATCTACTTTAGAGACATTCAGTTTGAAAATTTTGCTAGTAACATTTTATCCCCTTGAAAGACTGAGTTTTAATTGTTAAGCATTTTACACATGGAATTTGAGCCAACTAGAACCATTTGATCTCAGTGACTCTTAACTAGCTATTTCATTCAGGAGTCATTAGATTCAGATATAATTAGAATGAGAACAGCATGCCAATGGGGATTTGTTAATAATAACTACTCACTTATGTATTCATTCACATATACTTTGTCAAACCATTGGTTTAGATCATTTTGGTTCTTTGTTACTTTTCCCCTGTTTATTTTTGGTAATCATTTACTGCCAGCCTTCTATGAACTAGGCTCTGCTAGGTGCTAGGGAGACAAAGACACAGTCCCATCCCCAAGGAGTTATTTATTTACTCCACAAATGTTTAAGTAATAGCCATGCACTGTACAGGACCCTGGAGCTCACAGTCAGGGTGAAGAGGCAGCATATAATTAAGTGCTTTACAATCTCATGTGTTAGGTACTTTTCTAAGAGGTATACAGAAGTTCCCATAGGGGCTAAAAAAGAAATGTAATAGCTAGGATTCTTTTGGTTCAAGACATAGAAACCCACCTCCAGCTGACTCAAGCTAGAAAGGGAATATGTTGTCTTCTGTAACTGAAAAGTCCAGGGACTGGCTACAAGCACTGCTGGATCAAGGCGTGCAGCTATCCACAGCTGCAGATGTCCACAGTTGCTTCTCCCCCTCCCACAGCTTTGTTCTCCCGTGGGTTGGCTTCAGTCTCAGGCAAGCTTTACCCATGAAGTAGCAGGGGTGACTGCCATCAGCTTCCTCCATCCTCCTGGTTTAGCAATCCTAGCAGAAAGGAAGTGTGTCTTTCCTAATGGTTCCACAAAAGCCCTCAGATGATTCTTGATTGGACCAGATTGGATCATGTGCTCTACCCTCAATATCAGTATAGCTAGAGAATGTCCTCATTGGCCACTCCCAGGTCACATGACTATCTGTCCTGCCCACACCTCTGACTGGAGTGGAGAAGAGGTGGGTCACCAAAGGAATGCAGGGTCACTGGGAAGACGGAAACAAAGAACGTCCTCTAAAAAAAGGTCTCAGTCTTCCGTCACGATGGAGGGGCTGCTGGAAGGACTCAGATAAATGAGTCCCAGAGGGGATGACTTTTGAGTTGAACCAAGGGGTGAGTAAAAGCTTGCCCCCGGCATGGAGCAGGAAGGCCTTGGTGTGTTTGGAGCTTTGCAAGTGGGGGGTACAGGGTGCAAGAAAGCAAGGACAGGATATGAGGCCTGAGATGAGCACAGGAAGAGCATGGGTCGTGAAGAACCTCGTCCCCATGTTCATAAGCTGGGAGAGGATTCCACAGACTGCAGAAAGCTATTGAAGTATTTTAAGCAGAGAAGTAACATAATCACACTGAATCTTAATTGGGTTCAACTAGAAGCCTCAGAAACCAGCTATAAAACTCTGTGACCCCTCAGGCAAGAGATCATCCAGCCTTGAATTATGGCAGCTGTAAAGGGATGGAGCAGAGGAGCTTACATCAGAAAACACCTCAGATATAGAATCAACTGCTTTGGGGGCTTCATTGGAAAGGAGGAATGAAGGCAGGGGAGGAGTCTGGAGTGAATCCCAAGTTTCTGGCTAGATGACTGTGGTAGGATCATTTACCAGAGGAACACAGTGGAAGGAGCAGTACTGAGGGTCAGTGATGCTCGCTGGCTTCCCCAGCATGAAATGGGCACAGAGAGAGAAGTTAAGGCCATAGCAAGGAAGGAGATACAGGGACACAGGTGCCCTTGGTTACCGATACACAGTCTTTGGGATAAGACTAGAGGAGATGGTCATGGGACGATCAATAGCTATGGCTGAAAAGTTCGGTACTTAAATAAATACTCTGGCAGGGCCTTGAGAAGTCATCTCCAGGATCAGCACCAGCATCATCTTCATCGAGAGTGTCTCCTTCAACATCTCGGTCAGCCTTACCATCTCCATCTTTACTGCCATCATTCTTCCATCATAATTCATTCACACAAACTACTTAAGCCCTTCTATTGTCTGACGTTGAGCTTGGCACTGGGAATACAATGGTGGAGGAGACAGATAAAGCCCCTGTCTTTGTGGGACTTCTGGTCTACTTGGGGGAAACTGACATTAATAAAAGAATCACAAACTAAATGTAAAATACACTTGTGATAAGCACCATGAAGGAAGTGAACAGGATGGGGAATAATAGCGACGGAGACCTTATTAAGATAAAGGGGTCAGGGGAGGCCTCTCTGAGGGGGTAGGATCTAAGATTAAGACCTGACTACTGAGAAGGAGCCCCCATGGGAGGAACTCAGGATCAGCATTTCAGGCAGAGGGAATTGCACATGTAAAGGCCCATCGTCACAATGCCCTATTTTCCTTTGAACTTCATACAGGGAAGTGGCGTAGGCCTATGCCTGTCCTCGGGGTTTCAGACTGTTTGAATGCCAGGAGCAAGGCAGGGTCAAGGTGTCGGGCTGGCAGAGATGCAGCTGAGCTGGCAAGGGGATGGGCCTATTCCAGCCAAGACTCAGAACCTGCCGCCTTCCTGTGGGTCTGTGACACCCTTGCTTCCCTCTCCTTTCCTGCCCCATCACAATGCTTTAAGCCAGCCCAAGAAGCTGTTCTCTTCTCATGGAGCCCATGAAATTGCATCTGTTGTCTCCATCAGGAGCCAGCCCATAAATAACCAGCCCTTTAAAATCTCATCTCCCGTATCAGAGATGGAAGTAGCATTACTGGCTCCGCAGCCGAGCAGTGGGAAGGGATTAGTGCCCCAGCGTGCTGCTGGCAGAACAGGCCTGGAGAGCTGGGGAGTGAGGCTGGGGCTCCCGCACATGCCACAGGGTATCAACGTGACTTCCTTGTTTGCATCACTGAGAACTTGTTCTCAGGAAGAGAACACGAGCCGCAGCTGGAAGGGGCAGGAAGTGAGCCAGGGCTGTTCGCTGTCGGCACGTCGGCTCCTCTAGAGCTGGCGATTCAGCCAAGTTCTGTGTGTGGGAAGCCGAGGTCAGGCAGCTGGCCTGTACCCCGTGGGTCTGACTGCATGCAACAGGTTGGTAATAAGTACGGCGTCTGCGTGGCGGCCCGTGCCAGGACCGTGAAGGGCACCAGACAGCAAGATGCGCTTGCTGCCCTCTCTTGAGGAGCTGCCAGATGCCTGATGGTGCCGCTAAGTCAGAAGGAAGGAGCTGTCACCTTCCAGAGGCCCGTCATTCTGGTATGATCTGCCTTCCAGAATGATGTTAGTTCGTTCTCAACGTTCAAGGCCCCAGTCCTGGTCTTCTTCTTCGCACCTGGCCACAAATGTTTGTTCTGCTCACTTTTGGCATCACCTAGCCCATGTTTCACACTGGCTTTTGCCTGTCCCTTGCTCTTACAGTCTCTTCTGGCTTCCTAAGACCGCCCTACCTCCCTGGTTGTAACCCCGAGCTTATATTTCTTTTAATCCCAGCTTCTCCTCATCCAGTGGCTGGTGTGTGACACCCACAGCCTCACCAGGGAAGCAGTATTCACAGAGAAAACTAGCATTTGACAGTCTGATAAAATGGCAGCTGGTCACTGTTGAGCTCAACAGATTCCATCATTTGGGAAAGGAGAGGGCAGGCTTGGTTTGAAAAAAACGGTGAGGCTTCACGGAATAGTAGAACTCCAGTGTCCCTGAGAACTTCTCATGTACGTTCTTGGAAGAGTGGTCTATCTTGGCTGCCTCTAATTCTTCTGTCGCCAATAATTCCCACCTACTTCACCATGCCTTCTACCCCCAGCCTTGCCCTGAAACCATTCCTATTAAGATCATCATGAGAGAACCAACCCCCACTCCAAACACTACCACTTCCGATGTCAACGCCTAAAGATCGTCTTTAGGTCTCATCTTACTGGATACTTCTACATTCCTTTACGTTGTTGGTTATTTCTCCCTTTGGAACTTTCCTTTCTCTTTTTTTTTCTCGAGCTACTGTCTGTGACTCTTCTTGACCCCTCTGACCATTCCTTCTCTGTCTTCTTTGGTGACTCCAAGATCCTGCTCTTGTCTTCCCGCTCTGTCCATTCCACACATTCTTCCTGGGTAAACTTATCTGTTCCCGTGGCTCCAGATAAACCACCTGTCTCTTTACAACTCTCAAATCTGGCCCTGTAGCCTGGCCTCCCCACTGAGCATCAGACTGTGGAGCCAGCTCTTGTTGGACAGCTCCACCTTGATGTCCCCCCAGTGTCTCCAACTCGACAGGTCCCAACTTCACTCATAATCGACGACTAACATGGTCACAGGGTTTGTTTCCTTTCTTAGTTTATGGTACCACCCTCTACCAAGTCATCCCAAACTCTGGGAATCATCCCCGTCTAATCCCTCTCCCTCACCAGCCACATTCAATTAATTGCTAAATTCTCCCAATGTACCTCCTATAGCATATCTTGCCGTCTTTCCTACCACTCCCCCAGCTCAGCCCATCATCTTTTCTTCTTTGTGGGTTGTAATAGCCTCCTTGCTGATTGCTCAGCTTCTTGTCGCTCTCCAATTCATCTTCCCCGCTGCTACCAGAATGGTTTAATTAAAATGCAGATCTGACATGCTAAGCCCCAGGCAAAAGCTTTCAATCATCTTCCATTGTCTACAGAATAAAATTCCAGCCCTTCATAGGCCCTTCTTGATCCAGCCCTTGCCTCCCACCCCAGTCTTGTCTCCTGCCACTTCCTTCTTTGAACTTCATTAACCCTAACGCTCATTGGTATAACACCACAAAGTTTTATTTCTCGCTCATGCTACACATCTATCATGAGAGTGGCTCCAAACCACATAGTCATGCGGGGGCGGGCGGTGGGGGGGAGGCTGGTATCCAGGCTCTAGGATCTTATAGCTCCACCATCAAAGAGAGTAGAGAATCTAGCATGGGCTTTTCACTGCCCCAGCCCAGATATGATACATGTCACTCCCACTCATGTTTCATTGGCCAAAAGTAGTCACATGGTCCAGCCTAGCCATAAGGGGGCCTGGAAACATGACAGCAGATGAAATGGTGGGTGAGCCAATATCTCTGCCACACCTCACATTTCAGTAGACAGATGCCCTCGCTCCTGCCCCTCCCTTTATGCTCCAGCTCTCATATTCTCCAAGGATTCCCTGCTAGAGACATCTTCTCTTTCTTGCACTCATCATTTTTCTCTTCCCTCTTAAACACTGCTTAATATTAAAGAACATAGAGACATGTTCTAATATCTACCATCTGAAGTCAAAACAAAAACAGCACGCACCAGACTCCTCCATCTCTCAGCCCCATTCAGCTACAGCCTTGGGAAGATTGCCGGTGACCAGCGTCACTCCTCCATCTTCATCTGACTTGGCTTCTTGGGAACATAACACTGGCCATCTGTCCTTAAACTAGTTCTTTCTCCTAGCTGACTTAAACCACGTAGCTAGCTGTCTATGGCCATTCCTTCTCTGTCTCGTTTGCTATCTCCTCCACTGTTCAACCCCTGTCCACCCTTTACATGTGGACTGCCCAGGGGGCCCTGGGACCCTCCTCTTCTCCATTTACCCTCCCTCCCAGGTAATCTCAATGAATCACAGGTTGGCTTTCAAAATCATCTATACGCCAGTGGTTCTCAATTTCAATGTCCAGCCCTAAGGGATCTTTTGGGCTCCATATATATGAACAGGAATCTCAAAATCTCAACAGGATCTCAAAATGAACACTTCGAAACAGACTTTTTTTTTAATTGTGATAAAATAAGCGTAATATAAAACTGACCATTTTAATCATGTTTAAGTGTACAATTCAGTGTCATTAAGTACATTCACATTGTTGTGCAACCAACACCACTGTCCATCTATAGAACTTTTTTTGCCTTCCCAAAGCGAAGCTCAGTACTCATTAAACAATAACTCCCCGTCCACTCCCATCCTCTGGTAACCACCATTCTACTTTCTATCTCTATGAATTTGACTACAAGTCATACAATACTTGTTCTTTTTGTGGTAGCATAATGTTTTCAAGGTTCATCCACACTATAGCATGTATCAGAATTTCATTCCCTTTTAAGGCTGAATAATATTCCACGGTCTGTATATACCACATTTTGTTTATTCATTCATCTGTCCATGGACATAGGACATGCCCTTCTCCCCCTAATCTCTCCTCTCCCAGCCTTCTCCACCTCTGTCTACTCCCCAGAAGAAGCTGCTCTGCCCATTCTATGCCACCAGCATCTGGCTGCTCAAGGGCCTTGTCTCCCAGCTTCTACCCCTGCTGTAGTCCATTCTCCATAAAGCAGCTGGAGTGCCTGACATTTACACATCACATCATGTCTCCCCTTTTTAAGGCTTGTCAATGCCTTCCCATCATACTTAGAATAAAATCCTACAAGACTATGGGTTTACTGCCCACTTCTTTGACTTCCATCCTATCACCCACACCCACGCACTGCACCCCAGCTCCACTTGCCTCCCTCCTGCCCCTTGGATGGGCTAAGCAGATTCCCTCCTGGGGCCTGCACTAGCTGTTCCCAGGGTTTAAGATCCTCTTCCTTCATAGGTCAAAAACAAACAAACAAAAACAACAACAACAACAACAAAAACCACAAGAAAAAACACAAAAAAGACCTGGCTGTTTTGAAATGCAGAGTTCCATTTAAATTTTCCCTCCTCAAAAAGGCTTACCCTGTCCATGCAACCTAAAGGAATCCCTCACTAACACAACATCTTGTTTTATTTTAGGTATTTGTCAGTCCCTGATGTTTTGTGGCTTACTTATGGATTTGTCTTTTTTCTGTTCCCTACCTTCCCCCCGCCACTGCCTGCAGAACCCTGAAAAGCTGTAAAGGCGGGGCTTGGCACTTAGTAGGTGTCCAAGACCGGCTTGTTGGGAGGAGAAACTTGCTTCCGCCTCACCAGTAACAGTGTCCTGGGGCTAATTGCAAAGGTTAACATGGAGCCTCTCCACCAAGTATTTTAAGTAATAACCTTCCTGGGGGACATTTGCAAATTAGCCCTGACTCTTGCTGATTACTCATCCTAAACTCGGTCTGATTAATAATTAATCAGCAAACTGCTCGGCCAGGGCAGGTTGATCAGTGCTAGAAAGGATCTTAAATTATGCAAGTCACTTGGCCAGTCTTAAAAAAATAAAAAGCTCAGCAGTCGGCAGAACTGAAGAGGTTTGATTGCAACGTGAGTGAGGTTAAGTTTTCTCAGTTGTTGTTCTCCCTTTTTGTCTTTTTTTTTTTTTTTCCTTTTGACTAAGAAATCAATTAGGCTCAAACTTGGCACCTCAGAGAGAGACTGTGGAGCACAGAAATAGAAATGTGTTAAATATCACCCTTTTTTGTTCCTTCCCTTCAAAAGAGTTTTGGTCTGGGAGACAGAGGTTAAAATTAGCCAGTTTGTTAAGCAGATGCCTGTCTGGCACCTGATGTCAATTTCTGAAGCCACGTCAGTTTCAGCTATCCCTTCACTTACTCTGACCCGCAGCACACTGGGCCTGGCAGGAAGGAGGAGAGAGGTTTGATGAGCACTGCTCTCTCCGCCTGCCTCGGTTGGGGCAGAATCAATTTGCCGGCAACCTGTCGCACCAGGAGTCCTTCTTGTGCTCTTTGCCTCCTGCCTACAAACCCCAGGGAGACAGGAAAAAAGGCAATCAGGGTGATGAACAGGCTCCCCACTGCAGGAGTGAACCCGGTGACCGCCGGGGACCCCTTTTATCCTCAGTCTGCAGCCTCCATCCTCCCAAGGCTGGTCCTGCATGTCTTGCGTGTGGCTCCATCTTTCTCCTCCAGATTCCTCTTCTGGTCACTGGTGCTATGACCAAGGGGGAGATTCAGAGAAAGCAGAGCGATCCATTGACGTTGCTCTCTGGGCCAGAGGAAAGCCAGGGATATAGGATTTAGAGCAGTTAGTGCAATCCCGATGCCCGTTAGAACCAACACCCAGATTAACTAAGTCAGAATGCCTAGGGGGGGTGGGGGCTTCCCTGGTGGCGCAGTGGTTGAGAGTCCGCCTGCCGATGCAGGGGACACGGGTTCGTGCCCCAGTCCAGGAAGATCCCACATGCCGCGGAGCAGCTGGGCCCGTGAGCCATGGCCGCTGAGCCTGCGCGTCCGGAGCCTGTGCTCCGCAACGGGAGAGGCCACAACAGTGAGAGGCCCGCGTACCGCAAAAAAAAAAAAAAAAGAATGCCCAGGGGTGGGAGCTGGGCATCAGTATTTGTAAAGCTCCCATGGGATCCCCATGTGCACTAAAGTGGGGGACCACAAACGGGTGGAGGGTAGGAAGCTTTGGGGAAAGAGGTTACGAAGGACATCAAAGAATGAAGTAGGAAATGGGCTGATCAGGAGTTCACTGTCTTCCCCAGAAATAGAGGGACATCTGTCTGTCTTGTGATGGGCAGGGGAGAAGAGGTGGCAAGACACAGCAGCTTCCAGGAGCCCCAAAGCTCCTGATCTCTCTCAGTTCTATCCCCGATTAAAAAAAAAATACCCTCTAGAACGCACCCCTTGTTTCCCAAATTGTGATGCACCAACCAACTCCCTGAATCAAAAAAACTTGCCTAGAAGGCATTTGGGAATGCAGATTCCTAAGTCCTACCCCAGACTACTAACTCCAAAATTTCTGAGGATTGAGCCCAAATTCAGTATTTGTAACTATTTTCTCAGGTGTTTTGAAGTAGATGAAAGTTTGAGGGCCACACTGGGCCTAAACAGAACTCTTGCCAGGGCAATAATAGGGTGTGGGTGGAGTTTTGCCCATTAAGAAACGCTCCATCTTCTTATGAATGGCTCCGTTATCGAATTTCTTGGCATGGAAATTCCCATATATATATATATATATACACACACACACCCGGGAATTTCCATATATATATATATTTTTTAATAAATTTATTTATTTTATTTGTTTATTTTTGGCTGTGTTGGGTCTTCATTGCTGCACGTGGGCTTTCTCTAGTTGCGGTGAGCGGGGGCTACTCTTCGTTGCAGTGTGAGGGCTTCTCATTGCGGTGGCTTCTCTTGTTGCAGAGCATAGAGCGCAGGCTCAGTATTTGTGGCGCGTGGGCTTAGTTGCTCCACAGCATGTGGGATCTTCGCGGACCAGGGCTCGAGCCCATGTCCCCTGCATTGGCAGGCGGATTCTTAACCACTGCGCCACCAGGGAAGCCCCTCCTGGGTTATGTTTGACTTACATGTTTGGTTATGGTTTATGCACAAGGCCAGGCGGGCACATCTGTTACCTAAAACAAAGCACACTGACTCCTAACCGACTTTATGAATTTATTTAACAAATGTTTTTGCCCGCCTGCTCTGTGCTGGGTTCTGTGATAAGCCCTGTGGTTACAATGCTGAACTAGAACGTCTCAACTCTCTGGCTTTGAAGTCGAGCCTCACCTTCTTATCTGCCTGGTGGAGGCCCACACAAAAACTGTCTCCTTTGTGTGTGAAATCCTGAGACGTGATAGCATCTCTGCCTTCCCTCCCCACCCACCCGCCCTGGACTCCTGCTGTACTGGCACCGGCCACTTCTTCTCTAGCGTCCTTCTCCCAACATGAACTCTTGAAGAGCACGAACTTGCCCCAGCATCCCTGAATCCTCAGTGCTCAGCCGAAATCCTGGCAACAGGCAGGCATCAAGGTTTGCTGACAGTTTGTCGAATAAATAGAGGCTCTGACATCTTAGAATCTCAGCACCCTCCTCAAATCCCCGTCTCACCCCACCAGAAAGAAAGGCAGGTAGCACTTTGTCCCACCTACCTGGTCTCAGAGTCTTTGGCAACGGGACAGATATCACCATAAGTCAGCAGGCAGATATCTCTTGTTCGCCTCAATGAGCCAGTAGGTTCCTGTGCTGAATGACGTCACATATGTTGTCTCCGTGAATCTTCGTCAGCATCTACAAGTTAGGTATCACACCTTGCAGAAGAAGACATTGAGCCTCGGAGGCTCCGCATCCTCTCCCCACACGCTCTCCTCTCCATCTGGGTTCTTCCCTTTCCATGCTCTGTGCACACCACTCTTGGGATAATTCCTTGCCCTTAGAGCAGGCTCTGGTGCTCTCTGTCTGGCCCTTTCGAGTCTCTGATTATCTGCTCCCTCCTGCCTTAATATACCTTCAGGGGTGTAACGATCTTTAAGAGCTACAGGGTGTCAGGCCGTGTACCAAGGGTTTCACATGCATTACCTCATTCTATCCCTATGAAACTCTTGTAAAGAATGGACCATCATCCCTATTTTTCAGGTGGTAAAACTAAGACTCCAAGAGGTTAAGACACCTGTCAACAGTCATACAGCTAGTGAGCACCTGGGACAGGAGTTGGACGCCGCCCATGCCACTCTAAATTCTGGTCTACTGCCCGTCTCTCCTGCTCCTTGAACTCTGATGCATTTTCTGCTCTGATCCCATCATTCAAGTGGCTTTTTGGGTCTCTCTTTTTGAGTCTTGGGTCCTCTCTTTCCTCCCTCTACAGGCCTGTAGAGTCAGTCCTGGGTCCCAGCCAGCAGAGGGAGGCCCCTATCCTCTGTGCACTGCTGACGCCTCCAGGATTGCATCTCCTGCTCAGTTCTCCTCACGTCCCAGGATAGTCCCAGTTGCAGCAAGTCCCTGGCCCTTGAGCTAAGCATTGAGTTTTCCCTAGAATTACACTGGAGTCTTGCTCTGTTCCTAAGACAGGCCATTGAGACTTACAGGCTGCTTCCCATGGAGAAGGTAAGGGTAACGCGACTTCTGCCCAATGCTTCTCCCCTCTCCCAGTTTTCCCTCCTGCATTCTATACTGCCAGCTCCATGAAGGAGATGTGAAACCTCCTTGGAGGATGTTTGTGGCAAGTCGCCTGGAGAATGCTTGGCCAAAGGGCGTGTGGGCTGCTAAGTCCCAAGCTGGGTGCTGAGTACCCCCGGCCCCATGCTGGGTCCCCAGTTAGGCTTGATCCTCCTACTTGGATACCTGTTGCCCTTCCCCCATGATGCCACAGCTCCAGGTGTCCGTGGCCCAAGTCGGGAGGTAGCAAGGGCTCAGCCTGTTCTACGTCCAGTTCTGGTCCCCGAGCCCAGATCTGCAGACCTGGCTGAGAGAGGGACCATGTATCAGGGTCTCCCCTTCAGCAGGCCGGGAGAGATCCCCAGGACTCCCTGCTCACCCCTGAACCTCAAGAAAGGCAGAGTTGAGCAAGAGAAAGATCAAGGATTTAGGAGTCAGTGTTGGGTTCAAATACCAGCTCTGCTGCCAATAAACCACGTGACCTCAGTTAACTTACGCTCTGGGGGCCTTGCACAGAGTTACAAGAAACATTTGGCAAGAAAGACTGAACAGGCCCAGCTTCCCAGCCTTTAAATCCTGCTTGTGTCTTTCCTCTGACCTTGCATGGCTGAAGTACCTGGAAGGGCCTCCCTCCCTCTCCCCCACTCCTGGAGCCTCCCAGCAGGTGCTCCAAGCAGACAGCTGCACAGGCTCCCTTCAGAGATTCCAAGGTGTTGTGGGTCTCAGCCTCTGCAGCTGATTGGTCAGGGTGGCAGCTGCAGGCTGGCCCCCGCGGGAGGCCACAGCAGGAAGTTTTCATGACCCTCTGGGCCAGGCAGCTGAGGTCCCAGGGCCATTTGGCAGGACCCTCAAGGGCACGCAGAGACACACAGGAATGAACAATATGGCTTTGGCTTCTCCCTCTGAGCCGGGTGCTCAGCTTTCTGAACTTCAGCGGCCCCAGTTTTATAAGGCAGGTGGCGGGTCCCCCTCTCCTCCCAGCCACTCCCCCTTCTCCCCCGCAGCCCGCTGGGAACCTACGGCCTGTGCACAGAGACTTTCTAACTTTTCAGTATAAACGCAGCACCACAGACTCCCCTCCAGCAGGAGCCGCCCCCTACAGTGATTTCTCTGGAACTGGGAGGGTTTGAAGAAAAGACAAGTGTTCTTGGTAGAGCGTCAACTACGTTCCAGGCATCTACACTCATTATTTCCTTCGCATTTTCGAGTAACTGTGAGAAACTGAGACTGAGCAAGGTCATGTGGCCAAGGTCACAGAGCTGGCAAGTCACAGACTGAAGCCAGGGCCCTTTGCCTTTCAGCCTCTTGGTCTTTGTGCCCCTCTGGATTGGGGTGGGAATTCCAACCAGGAAGAGACTTTGGGTGTCCTGGAAGGATGCCCCCAGGCCTACAGCCTCAGCTTGCTCTCCTTCCCCTGGTTTGGTCCTTGTTTTTTTTTTTTTTTTTGCGGTACGCGGGCCTCTCACTGCTGTGGCCTTTCCCGTTGCGGAGCACAGGCTCCGGATGCGCAGGCTCAGCGGCCATGGCTCACGGGCCCATCCGCTCCGCGGCATGTGGGATCTTCCCGGACCGGGGCACGAACCCGTGTTCCCTGCATCAGCAGGCGAACTCTCAACCACTGCACCACCAGGGAAGCCCGGTCCTTGTCTTTTGAGCTGTACTTGGTAGGAGCTTTGGACAGGCTTCCCTGCTCACCGAGGCCTCAACTGCCGCATGCTGCCAGCTCCCTAGCGGACGCCCCATGAGCACAGGACAGACTGCCGGCAGCCTTCCCCTGCAGGAGAGCCCTGTCACTGCAGACAAATGGCCCGTGTCATCCAGCCATGTCCTCCCCATTGCTGGTCTGTGGCCTGAGTTGTCCAGATAACTCTTTTCATTTGATGTTGTCTTTACGGATGCCACAAAGGTCCCTGGGCAATGACAGCCTAGCTATTGCCCCAACCAAGAGGAGACGCAGGCAGGCCTGCTTCCTGGCTTCTGTGTGCTGCCTGTTAGGCTCTCATAATTGTCTGAATCTGTCAAGCTCCATCAGGTGACATTTTTCACATAAAGGCAAATGTCCCCTAGGCCACGCTCTGAGCTGGGGATGGCATCCCGAATGCTGATGTGACCTCCATCCTTCCACCAGCGATTTCCTTCACAGTTGCCCATCTTCTCCCAACCCTTGCCCCACGATGCCCTTCTAAGCTCCCCTAAATGCCCCCAATCCCTCTTCTTGTAATTATCCTCCCCCAGCCCCTCCCCCGGCTCCCCTCTACGCCCCACCCCATGCCAGTGCCTTGGCAAGTAATTGCTTTCACAGGGAAGTTGACAAGTCTCTGGCGACTCCTAGCCCGGCTGGGAAGGATTCATTATTCTGTATCTGGAAATAACCAGGCCCATCAGCCCAGGGCTGAGATAACACCAGTGTAAAAATTCTCTGTTCAGGGGAATTAATTAGGATTCCTTATGAAAGATCCAATTAGGCAAAAGGGCATTTTTATCTGTGATAGTCAGCTGCTTCTATTTTGCTAAAGCCATAACTCCAAGTTTAAAAAAAGAAAAGGAGAAAACCAGGGGCTGTGTTTTCCTCTAAAACAATTCACTCTTTCAGTGTCAGTTATGTCTTCATCAGGATGTGAAAATAGATGTTCTCATTCAATTTGCAATGCTTTATCTCCTCAGAGTCTAGTAATGACCCCACTATATCCCTTTAGCAAGAACCACGGCCCCAGATGGGTATTTGGGGAGTGGGGACGTTTGGTTAGGATGGCTGCAAGAGAAACAGCGTTTTTTTTAGCAACCCAATTCACGGGCTGGCAGGAAATGCCGGCTCTGCCGCATTCTGTCCCTGCGACCTTGGGCCAGGCACTTAACCTCTCTGAGCTTCAGTCTCCTCTCTGAATCTATCTCCCAGGGCCACGGAGAGGGTTAGGAGTAAATTGGTGCAATATAATAAAGAGACTAAGAACCAGCTCTTGACTGGGATGACCTTTCATCACATGTACAAGCCAGGAGTCCTTGGACCCGTCCACCTCTCTGAGCCTTGGTTTCCTCATCTGCAAAATGGGAGAGAAATCCCTCCTCCAAGGCTCTGGGAGGATTAAATGAGAATGGGTGAAGGCACCCTGCCTATGGAGGGCGCTTAATACATGTTTCTCAAACCTGAATCAACCCATTTTGTATTTCCCTCAAAGAAGCCCAGTGGGTTTCCCTGGTGGCGCAGTGGTTGAGAGTCCGCCTGCCGATGCAGGGCCACGGGTTCGTGCCCCGGTCCGGGAAGATCCCACATGCCGCAGAGCGGCTGGGCCCGTGAGCCATGACCGCTGAGCCTGCGCGTCCGGAGCCTGTGCTCCACAACGGGAGAGGCCACAACAGTGAGAGGCCCGTGTACCACAAAAAAAAAAAAAAAAAAAAAAGCCCAGTGAGGATCCCTGGGAAGAGCTGTTCCTTCTCCCCACCGGGAAGAAATGGAGCTCTTTTTGTCCTGGGTGGGGCTTGGGTGTTAAGTTCCCCAGGTGGTTCTAAAGTACACCGGGCCTGATACTTCGTGGCTCCCAAAGGAAGCAGTTCAGACAGGAGAGGGGTCACCTCTTCACCTCAGTGGTCGCCCTGCTTTACTCCCAGCCTGGGACCCAATGCCCAAAGTCCACCTGACCATATGATGTGGACACGCTCCGTGTAACCCCCACAGATATTTTATTTGCATTGTTGAAGAGAGCAGCCACAGCCTGTTTTTCCAGGGAAGAGAAAACTAGGAGGAATAAGAGAATCTGAGGCTTCCAGAAAGTTCTGTAGAAAGCATGCTGTTGCCCTCCTGCTTCATTCCGTGGATAAGGACACTGAGTCCCAGCATCGCTCAGCAAGCACATGCCAGAGCCAGGGTGGAATCCAGGCTCTCCAAGTCTGATCCAGCCCTGTTTCTACCACCTTTGCTATTTCCAGACTCCCTACCACCGGACCAGCGTTTGCCAGACTTCCCACCATGTTCCTCTCCGTCTGCCTGTCCTGACTCATTGCTGTGCCCCACCCAGTGCCTCAGGTTACCCCGTAGAGGAGCCACTTTATCTTCTGTGTCCTCTTCTCACCTTTCCTTAATATTCTCTTGATCTCAACGCCCCCTTTTAAAGTCCCTGCACCCTCTGACCCCACTCCTTCCACCATGACCCCTCTGCCCTTACCTCTTCCTACTCTCTCTCTTGTCCGCTCCGGTAGCCACACTGGCTTCCTTGCTGTTCCCTAGACACCAGACATGCTCTTCCTATCTCAGGGCCTTTGCACATACTGTCCTTTCCACCTGGAATGCTCTTCCTCCCAGACGTCACCTCACTTCCTCACCTCTTTCAGGTGTCACCTCTAAGGTCACATTCTCGGCGAGGACTTCCCGACCACCTGTTTAAAAATTACAAGTGCCTTTTCTATTCTTCAGTGTCTGTTTTTTTCTCAGCTGGATCCCCACCCCTTAAAGAGGGCTGGCATTTGGGGGTTCCAGCCCTTGGTTCCATCCCTGGAAGCTCTGATACTTAACAGGCATCATCCTCATTCTCCAGGTGAGGAAACTGAGGCACAGAGAGGTGGCAGGTGGCTTTACTCCAGGTCACCGAGGGAGTTCGTGTCACAGGAGTGACTTGCTGGTTGATCTTAAAGCAACTGTAAAGGTAGTCGTGCTCTCAGGGTTATTTGCGTCTGTCTACGTGCTTTGCCCGGGTCCTCAGGGTCTGACTTCACTAAGTGATGCCCTTGAGCCGCACTGAGGCCTCCAAGAGGCAGCCCCGTTCAGGACACACATCCTGGAAACAAACCATCCTGCTGTAGAAATGCGTTGCTAGAAGAGAACACAGGCTGGGCTGAGAATCAAGAAATCCTCTCCCCCTTGGCACTCCCCTCCTCGTTCCCCTATCCCCCCCTGCCAATTCCCCCATCAGATAATTCCTGATAATGAAGTTAAGATGATTCATTGGTTTTCTGATGAGCGTGAATTCATCATCAAAATCTACATATTTCAGTCCCCTGATACGTGCTCTCAGATTCCTAACCTGATTAATATGTAAAGTGCTTTATCCTGTGACTTAACAAGAGAAAATCCAGCTTGGTTTTAGGAGCCCGCATGGCTCGCAGCCTGGGGGGTTCTGGGGAGTGCCGGAGATGCTGCCGACTCCACCCTGGGGATGGTGCAAGGAGCTTATCGGGGCCTGGGTCAAGGTGCCAGCAGGCACCTCAGCTGAGAGGGTGCCGGTTGCCCAGGGTCAGGCCCTGGAATGCAGAGCACTGCAGCCCCAGGCCCGAGGTCTCATCACCCAGAGAGCCCTGGCTGCAAAGTTGTTCAACGTTCACGGGCCCACAGATCTGTAGGGGCTGGGAATAGCCCACACCCCATGTCTGGGAACCTGGGGGAGATGCAGCAGCCGCCTCTGAGCCTTTCTGGAGGGACAGCCAGTGTGCCCGGCCAACTTTCATCCAAGGCCATCTAAGCCTGATCCCGGTACCACGTCCCCAAGCCTCTCCTCAGGGCAGGCTCAGGCTCAACCAGCAGCCTTGAGCCTCCCTTCCACAGCCCCAGCCGCTGCCCCTGGAGCAGGCCCTGCTGCCGCTCAGTCTTGTCACATCTGAGATGCCTTCCGTTTAAGATCTCGATCCCAGCCTCTTTCGCCTTGCCCGCCATGCATTCCCGCCCCTCCCCTACCAGATTCTGCTGGGGGCCCAGACTGTACCAGTTTTGCTCCTGCTTCCTTGGACTCAGACTGTGCCTCATACCCCCAGGTAGGGCCAGCCTGCCTGTCTCCACCACCCTCATCCCTGACCCACAAACCCATAGGCCCACCCCGACCCCACAGTGTCTCCTGCCAGGTGCTGTGGCCACCCATTTCATGAGACGCTGTTTGCCTATAGTCGGACATGGATTCACACCTCAGCTCCAGGATTTGGGAAAGGGAGTTCACCTCTCTGAGCCTCTATTTCTTTAATTTTAAAATAGGGCTGTCAGCAATAATAATTGACGCTGCTTAGGGCCGTTGTGAATTTCATATTAGCACTAAGCAGCATGTCTGGCATGTAGATAGCACTCGACTGACTAATAGCTGTTATTATTATTCATTTTTATAGCTGCTGACTGAGGTGGACAGATACTCCCACTTTTCTGATGTGGAAATGGAAGCTCAAAGGTGTTGAGGTCGGGATGTGGTTGAGGGGAGCAAGGCAGCACCTCTCCTCCACAGAAGTACCTGGAGCCTTTGGGAGAAAAGGATTTGGGACCCTGCAGAAGATGGGAGTTCCCAAGAGGAGACCTGCCCTGTAGGAGATGGGGACCCAGTCAATGACCTGGACATCCCAA
The DNA here is from genome assembly GCF_039906515.1 of Pseudorca crassidens. Lineage (NCBI taxonomy): Eukaryota > Metazoa > Chordata > Mammalia > Artiodactyla > Delphinidae > Pseudorca > Pseudorca crassidens. The sequence goes on along the minus strand of NC_090297.1, from coordinate 26,784,092 downwards.
CAAGATGGCGGTCCCAGCAGTAGAAGGCCACTGCTTGGCACATCTGTGTCTGATGCTGGGATTCTTATGCCCCTGGAATCAGGGGATTGACCCAGTTTGGTTTTTCCCAAAAGCGGACCAGAGACAAAGGCTCAAGGGCAAGTAGTTTATTGAGAGGTGCAGTAACACCCGTCGAGGAGGTGGACATGATAGGGGAAGGGACAGTAGCCTATAAGGGGTATGTGATCACACCAGCTATCACAGTAGGGATCTGGGGCATAATCCCACAAGGATACTCTGGGAAACGCAGATCTGCAGAACCCAGGTCTTAGAATTATCCCACCCAAGGAGCAAGGGAGCTGGGGTTTATACACCAATTCCCCAAAGTCATTGAATGAGGGCTGCTCCTGGGGGTTTAGTAGTGCCTGGTCCTTCCAGCCTACTGTGCACATGGACAGAGTGGCCTTAGATGGGGAAAGATGCCCTTGGGCACAGGGGTACCTATGCTGGCAGTTGGCAGTCAGCTGGCCCACTCTGAAAGACCCAGGATCATTGGCCAGACACTAACAGCACCTGCTATTATTGGTAGAGGTGAACTGAAAGAGCTGAAACACTTCGTGCTTTGTGGTGGGACCCAGCTCACCGGGCATGACCTTGGGGAAGGAGCATCTTCCCTTAAGCCTTGAGAAACCACTGAGGCTTGGGCAAATCCACAGAAATCTGCAGAGGAGACAGAGGCTCTGGTGAGCAGCTACAGGGGACAGCAGGACCCCATTATCCAAGTAGCCCCACTGCTGTGACACTAACGCCCCACCACTGTCAGACAACAGCGCTGGAGACCTCCCAGGACAGGAGGAGGGGGAGACCCCATATCAGGGTGTGTTTGGATCTCCTGCCCTTCCAGCAGGCTGCCGCCAGCCAGTAAGAGGACCCTTTCAGGGACCAGCGTCAACCACCCGAGGGTCCTGGGAAAGGCTAGGCTGCCTGCTGGCTTGGCACTTAGCCATCGACATTTGGAAAATCAGGCACATGAAACCTATTTTGGGGTCACAGAATTGTAAGTTCTGTGAATTTAGGTCACATACACATACACATTTATACAAACCAGTTATTCACTGGGATGCGAGAATCTGCTGTCAACATTCAAATATTTTTGGAAAGTTTTGCTTTTTCCTGGCTGCACTTTTTTTTTTTTTGAGTGAAGTCGTGCTTATTCCACAAGTTGGAGGCACCAGGGGTGAAGTCACAAAGAGCTCATGCATAGTTGAGCAGGGACGCCCACGTGGGGGCTTTATTTAGACACTCCCCCAGCATTCACTTCGTCATTTCTGGAAGTACCATGAGAAGTTTCAGAACTCAGCCTGGAGAGCAGGAAAAGGGCTCAGAGTTCAAACACATCCATGACCCATTTAGTCTTCTAAAGAATGTGGGAGAGATCTCCTTCGTGCTTTGCTTCCCCATCCTTCCTCCCCTCCCACCCTCTGGCTGGGAGGCTGCTGGACAGAGCCCAGGACTTAGAGTCAGATAAACGGGGTTCTACTGGGCAACCTTGGCAGGGACTAATCTCTCAATGTTCCCTTCTGCCAAGTGGGTGTAATACGGTCAAAAATGGTGCTCAAGAGACAAGTGGAACATAGTAGATGTTCAGTAAGTGCTGCTTTCCACCCCACTTCCTTCCTTATAAGTAATTTTAGTTCTCTCTTTGCTTTAATTCCTGTTCTTCCTGGCTCAGTCACCCAGGTTGTACCAAGCAGAGATGTGACCCAGGTGTTTCTGTTGATGTGGGGAGCGGCTGGATGGTTAGTGTGATGATCCACTCAAGTCATAATAAAGCATCACCAACTTATTGCACACCTACTGCTATACTAGGAACATTCCATTCATCATTTTTAAGAGATTGACATAAGCCTTCTCACCATCCCATTCTCTCTGATTCCTGTCTGCACTTGGTCATTCACCTCCTACAAATGCTCTGAAGTCTGTGCTTGGGGCCCAGAGATTCCAAATCCCCACTTTCTGCTTCAAAATCACCCAGCCACTCTCTGTGGAAAAGAGTAAAAGCACAATTATTTTGCTGGTTTCCAGCAAAAGGAAAACAGCTTTAAAAGAATACAGACCATTAGTTTTTTTTGTTTCCGTTATAAACGTAAAACATGGTCATTAAAGAAAAGTTAGAAAATAGAGAAAATTTGATAAATAAAGAAACCCATGCATGAACATTTTTTAAAATAAATTTATTTATTTACTTACTTATTTTTGACTGCGTTGGGTCTTCATTGCTGTGCGCAGGCTTTCTCTAGTTGTGGCAAGCGGGGGCTACTCTTCGTTGTGGTGTGCGGGCTTCTCATTGCGGTGGCTACTCTTGTTGCCAAGCATGGGCTCTAGGTGCACGGGCTCTAGGTGCATGGGCTTCAGTAGTTGTGGCTCGCAGGCTCTAGAGCACAGGCTCAGCAGTTGTGGCACATGGGCTCAGTTGCTCCGCAGCATGTGGGATCTTCCTGGACCAGGGCTTGAACCCATTTCCCCTGCATTGGCAGGCGGATTCTTAACCACTGTGCCACCAGGGAAGTCCCTGCATGAACATGTTGATGTATTTCCTTCTATTTTTTTTTTCTAGGCATGGCTTTGTTTTGTTTTGCATTTAAAGATCTGTGTTCTGGGAGTTTATGTATCTATCCTTTTTTGTTATTTACCAAAGCAATTCATGCTTATTGTGGAAAATGCAAAACATACCCAAGGGTACAGAATAAAATATTCGAGTCTTGTTTGTCAACCCCCTACCCGAAGTCTCCTCTCCTCCCCAGAGGCAAACGTTATTAACAAATTTGGTGTGTAGCTATGTAGAACTGTCTCTATGCATTTACACACACACACGGGACAGGGAATTAAACACGTTATCCTACAACTTGTTTCTGTTCTCTTAAGTGCACATATTAGATATTTTTCCATGTCAGTACCTATATCTACCTCATTATTTTTTAAACAATTGGCTAATAATTAACCATGTTTCATCATTTCAAACAGTGCTACAGTTAACACCTTCATGCATATATCTCAGTGCACATCTTGGAGCATTTATAGGATAACTTCCTTAAAGTGGGATTTCTGAGTCAAAGTGTGTGTCTTTTTAATTTAGTTTCTGCCTAAGTATACCCCCCCCAAAGCTGTGCCAACTTAATATTTCCATCAACCATGTATGAGACTGGCTATTTCCCTACATCCTTCCCAAATTAAAATTTTGTTATTTTTATCCTTCTTGATGGGTGAAAAATAACACTTCATTCTTTTGATTTCCGTTCCTTTAATTATTAGTAATTGATCACCTTTTCAATTGTTTTTGGTCATTTCTATTTTATTTTCTGAACTACCTATTTATATTCTTTATCCATTTTTCTATTGGATTGTATGTGTTTTTCCTATTGATTTTTAGGAGCTCTTTGTATATTTTGAATATTAAAACTATGTCTATACCTTAGTCTGTTCAGGCTGCTATCACAAAAATGCCACAGACCGGTGGCGTATAAACAGAAATTTATTTCTTACAGTTCTGGAGGCTGAGAAGTCCAAGATCAAAGTGCCAGCAGACTTTGTCTGGTAAACGCTTGCTTCCTGATTCATAGTTGGCCATCTCCTTGCCGTGTCCTCACGTGGCGGAAGGGGCAAGGGAGCTCTCTGCGGCCTCTTTTATAAGACCACTGATCCCAGTTGTGAGGGCTCCACCCTCATGAACTTATGAACTATCAAGGACCCCACCTCCAAATAACATGACATTGGGGGTTAGGTTTCAACACATGAATTTGGGGGGGACACAGACATTCAGTCTACACCAGTTTGTCCTATATGTTGTAAAGTTTTCCTCAGTAAGTAACTTGTCTTTCAGCTTTATTTTATTCTTCCTCATAGCAGACATTTTCTCTATTTCTTCTAGAACTCTCAGACTTTTATATTTTGCAGTCAGCTCTTTAATCTGCCAGAATTATATTTTGTGCCAGGTGTGAGATATAGATCTAACTTTTAGTTTCAAATGAATAATGAATTGTTCCAAACCTGTCCTTTCTGAGTTGAAATGGCCCTTTTATCATAAGCTAAGTTCATGTCTATCCATGGTCTGTGTCTGGATTTTTTCTTCTATTTCATTTATCTGTTTTTCTGCTTATGTGCCAGAATCACATAGTTTCAATTACCATAGTTATATAGTAATTTTTTTTTCTAGTAGGAAAAGTTCTCCCTCACTATTCGTTTTAAAACATTTTATTGGCAATTTTTGTGCATTTACTTTTCCAGGTAAATTTTAGAATAAGATTTTCAGATTTCTCGCAAGAAATTCCATTGTGATTTTGGTTAGAATTTCACTGAATTTGCAGGTTAATTTGGAAAGAACTGACATTTTTACAATAGTGAATATTCCTGTACAGCACCATGGTATGTCTCCCATTTTTCAGATCTTCGTTTACATTATTTAATAAAATTTTATAGTTTTCATCATTTAGGCCTAGGGACTTTCTTGTTAGGTTTATTCCTAGGTAGTTTTATAGCTTTTATTGTTATTGTGAAGAGTATCATTTTGCCATTGCATTTTCTAATTGTTTATTGCTTGTAAATAAGAGAACCATTGATTTTTGTACATTTCTTTTGTAATCAACCATCTTATTGAACTCTCGCATTAGCTCTAATAGTTTTCAAGTTGATTATTTCAGATTTTCTAGGTTAGAAAATCATATTAGCTGCAAGTAATGTGATTTTGCTTCTTCCTTTCCAATATGTATGCTTTTTGTTCCCCTGGCTTCTTACATGGCTAATCCCTCCAGAACTGTATTCAAGAAGAATGGTAGGTTTGGCAGCCCCAAACCTATTTCTGCATAGGAGACACTTAAAGGCACGCATAATTTTTTCTAAACTCTTTATTACAGATCAACAAGAACAGCAAAATTTCTAAAGATGATTATACTCCCACTTTGTATAAGGTTGATCAATCATGCATTATTCCATATTGAGTAATGCTATTAATTTTTAAAATCTAGAGTGATTTAGAAGGGGCTGATGGAGATGGGAGGGGGAAGTGCCAAAAGATGGAGCCCCGCCTGGCTCTCTGGCACCATCGCTAGATGATGCTCTGTGTAATTTTGCATCCTGATGACGTTCCACTTGTAATGTTGGTATTTTCCTTATTAGTATAAACCCTCGACCCCCAAATATTCCATTAAATGGATCTTCACAACCATTCTTTCTGTGAACATTTAGATCGTCTCCAATTGTTCATGTTATAAATATTGCTGTGAAGAATGTTGTAGTGTGTAAAGCTTTTTTTTTCTTCTTCTGAATTTATGATGATTTCTTTAGGAGCAATTCCCAGAATGAATATTTTTTTAAGTCTCTTGATTCTCATTGCCAAATTGCTTTCTAAAAGCATTCGATCATTTTGCACTGCCAACAGCCTTATGTGAATGTCTGAAGAAATGGGACTTTTAAAATTAAAGTTTATGAAATATGTCGTAGAGGAAAGAGAATGTGCTGTGGAGTCAGAGAGCTGGGTTTGAATCCAGTTCCACCATTGACAAACTGGGTTAGATGTTTTTCATATTTGCTATCTTTTTTTGTTTTGTTTTGATTTGATTTATTTACATTTTTATGGAAGTATAGTTCATGTACAATATTATGTAAGTTACAAGTGTACACTGTAGGAAAAGCTCTGTGAGCCTCAGTTTCCCTATCTGTAAAATGGGCAGCTAATCCTTTCTGCAGCCGTGCTGAAGGTTGAATGAGAAGAAATGGGTGGTGGTGCTTGGCTCAAAGTAGCTATGAACACGTGAGAGTCCTTTTCCCTTTCTTTGGACTATTTTGAGAGATTTTTCTTTTCTCACCAGCTTTGGAGGCTTCCCCTGCAAAACAGGCTGCAATTAGGATGACTTCTGTCCCTTTCCATCTGCCAAGAGGGCAGTCCTTTCCTGCTGCAGGCCACTGGCCCCCGCTGTAAGCCCCACCACCTCTTCTGTAAAAGAACTTCCTATGGGCTGCCCACTGTGCCCCACTCTGTGGATGGACCATTCACGAGCCTCATGAACCTGGGGATGAGGAGGAGCAGCAAGGCCAGCGTTCCCAACGGAAACAGTGGCCAGGGGCTTCTGGGGAGGGCATCGCTTCTCCCCTGAGTCCCTAACTGGATCCTCTCTTTCATGGGCGTTGAGTCTGCTCGGCAGCAGGGCAGCTGTCATCTGCTGACATCTCTTGGTTGCCAGGTCCTGCCAGTTCTACCTCCTAAATGTCTTTCCAGTTTGTCCCTTTTATTGCAACACCAAGATCCCAACCTCACTCAGGTGCTCTCGCACCTGGAACACTGAGGCAGCCTCCCACTAGTCTCCAGTATCTCCCCCTCCCATCTGTCCTCTCTTCTGGCCAGTGTGGTCCTATCTGGTCTTGCCGTTTCCTTGCTGCAAACCTTCAGTGGTTGCTGTTACCCCACAGAGTACAGTTCAAACTCTGAGCTCTTCATCCAGGGCCCTTCCAGCTGGCCAGCACTCCTGAGATGTGCATTCCGCTCGTGCGTTTGTTTATCGAATGGGCTAACACTTTTCACACTCCTTACAGCACCTGGTGCTGTGCTAATAAGCACTTTATATGCATAATCTCTTTTAACCCTTTCCGTAACCCTATGAGACAGGATTACTTTCATTCCCCTTTTACAGATGAGGAAACTGAGGCTCAGAAAGTTAACATGCCCAAGGTGCCTCCGCTAGTAAGTAGTAGAGCTAAGTTCTCTGTCACTGGAGCCCCCGCCCTCATATGAAAGAAGGAAAATCCCAGTTTCTTTCATATGTTTTATACCTGAGACTTCCTATTAGACTAAACTGGTGGTATCTTCTCTATACTCATATTTTATAAGAAATAATTAGCAAAATTACAAAACTTGCCACTGACCAGGGGCTAGCATAAGAAGCTGGCAAATTCTCGACGTCCTGAGCGCTCCAGGACTGACCACAAGATGCCTGCCTGGTTCCAACACCCCAATTCCTGCCTCCTCACGTGGTGTGCTGTGCCCTGGCTAGTTATGACTTCCCAAGAGGGATCTCTGCCTTTCTCTCTGGACCTTCTGTAGCCAGCCCTTACAGGGTGAATGGTGGGCACTTGATAACCGCACTGAATTAGATTGGATTGAATTGAACCAAGCTGAATTCAGAAGCAGATATTCTCCAGCAGTGGCTGGGATTTAAGTTCTTTGCTGTCCTAATCATCCTGTGGTAGAGTAACACTGCCTTTTACATGAGCCACGCGAAGCACTTGGGTGTTTGAGGATAGTATATCTTAAGGGGTCTCTGTTTGGGCAGGGTAGACTTTTCTGCATAGACCATTGGAAATAGATCTGAGTTGTGTTCTTTGATGTCGTTTTCTGGTACGTCTCAGAAGTCAGACAACCTGGGCTGAAGAATCATCTGCACCACTTGTACTGCTGCATGACCTTGGGCGAGTTACTTAACCTCTCTGAGCCTCTGGTTCCTCATCTGTCTCTGTCCCGTGGGAATCTTGTGAGGTTAAAATGAGAAATTGAATGTAAAGCACTTACTGTGCTCAGTGCTGCGTAACAAGGGCTCACAGGTTTTGAGAATAATTATAATAACTGTTCTTTTCTCCCCATTTCTCCTGTCTGTGCTGAGTTGGATAGTGACGTGGATTGGGGGCAGCGACAGCAGGGGAAAGGCAGAGGCAGGTAGTCAGAAGCCTGGTCTTCAGGGAGACTGGTCAGCCCAGGGGCCCTGGAAGGAGGAGGAGTTCCCAGGTTCCATGCCTGGAAATGTAGCTGAAGGATGTGGGAAAACGGAGAGGGGATGAGCCCAACGAGGTAGAGGGAGGGCGGATTCTTTGCATTTTATTCTGGGGACAGTAGGGGGGCACTGAAAGGTTTATAGCAGGCGAATGACGTGATCAGCTTTGCCGTTTTGAAAGACCACTCTGGCGGCTGCTGGAGAACAGGATGGAGGGACGGATGCAGGGACAGATCCAGGCTCAGACACAAGCTGCCCATTGTTGCAGTAGCCCAGGTGAGAAATGATGAGGCCTGAGTAAACACAGGTGGTAACAGTGGAGACTGTATGGAGAGGTGGATTTAAGAGACTGGAAGACCACACACACAGCATCGTCACTTGGTTAGTGATCCAGTGAACCCAGGGGACTAATTAGGAGGAGGAATAGAGGTGGCTCCCGCTCTTGGCTTGCGTGGCAGGTGGGTGGCAAGAGGTGGTGAAGGGAGTGCTGGCATGTTAAGCACTGGATGCCTACGGGCCGTCTAAGGTAGATGGATGTGAGGTTCTGAAGTTTGGGGGAGGGGCGGGGGTTGTGAATAGACTTTTGGGAGCCGTCAGCACAAAATTGCATACAAGGAGAGAGCTCACACCTAGGAGAACTCACAGCAGGGAAAGAGAGTGGAGCCGAGATGACGAGGGGGCACGAGGGTAAGTACGTAAACTGTTCCAAGTGTGAGGACTCACTGGGGGCCCCACTCAGCCAGAGGGCAGGTCTGGAGTTGGTTGCACAGATATGCAGCGTGTCCAGGAAAGGCCAGGGCGTTCTGTCATCCACTGCTCGATGGTGTTGGCCCTCCAGCTCCCGGCCTGGCCTGGAGTGTGCCCTTAATATCAATCTGCCTGGCTGACCCCTGGGCCCCTGCCCTGCTTCTCCCCCTCTGAAGGGCTGATCCTCTCCCTTGGGCAATATGAAGATTATCAAAATAGCGTAAGCCCTGATCTACATGGCAGCACCTTTCCCAATCCCCTCCCACTTCCATATTCCAGATCCCAGAATACAGAGGGAAGGCCACTGAGTGAGAAAAGAGTGAGACTCCCTGCAAACAAGGCCTTGCTTCCCAGTTCAGAGGCATGTGTCCTCTGTGGGGTCTCACTCAGGGATCAGACAGACCAGCACTTGAGTGTGGACCCCCGAGTAGCTTTGGAGACTTCCCAAAGGTCTTAATTAAGGCCTTCCAACTTCTCGGCACATGGATACTGCCCGAACTAAACAGATAGAAGTTCCCAGATCCCACTCCCACTGAATGTGACTCAGTGGATTAGGGCTATGACCCAGACATCTACATTTTAAATACCCACCCTAGGCCATCTCGATGCAACAAGTCAGAGAGCACCTTTGAGAAATACTGACTTAGAAAGAGACAATTGTGAGGGGACCCAGCATCTATCAACCACCCACCACTTGCCGCACTATTGACATTTCACTCAGTCCTCACTACTCTCCAGTGAGGTAAGTGCATCATTATTTTTGGTCCAGGAAATAACTGGAGACTTGGAGATGTTTAGCAACTTGCCCTAAGAAGCACAGCTGTTTACTAGAGTCAGAAGCGGAACGCCAGGTCTGTACGACTCCAAAGCCTTAGACGTTTCTGCTGCAGCACACTGAGAGGAAGATGGTACCTATTTTCAGGTAGTTAAGTGTCCATCATAGGGAAGAAAGTTTAGCTAATTGGCAGAAACTGAAACGATGGGTAGTTGCAAGAGTCAAACCTTGACTTGGTGCGAGATCTAGTAGTTAGAAGAGAACAGCTTTCTGCGGGAGGACTGTCGGAGTTAAGTATGTGCTGGACAAACACTAGTTGGAGGTGTCATGGTGGGATTTATGGACTCAGCTTCAGTGCAACTCTGAATCCCTTCCAAGCCTGTAGTGTCTAAGATACGGTACTTTGATGCGATGACTTCCCGAGTTTGGTCCTCATGTTCTGCCTAGACTTATATTACTGCATTTATGGCTGTTCAGGGAAGGAGTGGGAGGGAGGGGAGAAAGAAGTCAGCTAGTAGATCAAGGTACGAGGACTGAAAGAGCTGGGATCCTGAATCTTTTATCCCTCATCAAGTCATTTCTTAGTTATGAGACAACTGAGAAAACATGCTGTATGCCCAGAGAGATGGGTGCCTGATTTCCTTATGGCTTAACGAAGGGTATGCCTAGTGTAGACTTGTTCAGGCCTGAAGGAGGAATCCTCCTTGAATCACACTTCAGATGACCAGGCAAGTTTTCACACGTGCCATGTGCACTAATGCCAGTTCAAGGCCTGCGTCTACAAAGGAGTAACAGTCAAGAGAAAGGGAGATGTGTTTTGTTCCTCTTTGGTCTGAACACTCTCAAGTGGGAAGAGTCGTGACATAGGCAGCTTTACAGAGAGTATGAAATTGCAAGTGTTGTCCGTTGAACAGCCTGTCTTCTGAAGCTGTCTCATTAGACCATCCATCTTCACCCAAGTCAGTTTCAGTGCTACAGACTCAATTACCTCTGGCCGCCCCATCCTCCGTCTCCCCACCAAAGCTCTGCCATAGCCCTGTGGATACCGGTGCCCACATTTGATTTCCAACCCTCCACTCCCCAGCTGTTTAATCTTAGGCAAGTCATTTAACTTCTTTGAGCCTCATGCCCAGTTGGTGGTATTATAAATTGGCAGAACGTTTTCTGAGAAGGTAGTTTGACAGTACATAATGATTAAAACGTAAAAAATGCATGCCACTTTTAGGACTTTATCTTGAGGAAATAGTGAGAGGTCTTTGTAAAATGGATACACAAGGATGTTCCTTGCAGTGATGTTTATTATAGTGGGGAAAAGGAAACAGTATATTTCCAGCATTAATGGTTCCATAAACTGTGGTACATGTGGCTGATAAAACGTGTAGCAATTAATTTCAAAGAATGTTCAAAGAAATTGGAAGATGCTTAATATGATATTATGTGAAAAAAATCAACATACGAAACAGTGTATATAGTACGAACTAACATTTTTACACACATACATATATAATAGTCACTAAAGAAAGAAGACAAGAAAAGTAGTAACACCATGAGCTCAGAATGGGGTGCTAATGTATTTTTTATGTTCTTTTGTGTTCTCTTAAAGTTTTACAACAAGCATATGTTACTTTCCGGATGCAGAAAAATCAGTAAAAGTTAAAATACATTTTGACAGTTTCTACCATCTGCAGGATGAGGAACAAACCTCTTAGCAGAGGATTTTCATAATCTGACCCCATCCTAAAACAGCAGCTTCATCTTCTGCCACTTCTCCCCACTACCACCAGCTCCTCCCACCACTCCTCTGCCTTGCTTCAGCCACTGTAGCTACTTGCCATTCTGTAAATACATCATGACCGTGCATCCTGTCATGCCTTTATCCTTCCTGCATTCTCCATCTGGAATGACCTTCTCCACATTTTTCCAGAATCAATTCAAGTATCTCTACCTCTTCCTTGATAGTTAATTATTTCCTGCTCTTTACCCCTGCAGAAATGTGTGTGTGTGTGTATAGATATAGATATAGACATAGATATTTTTAATAGTTACTTATTTAGTGTCTGTCACCCCCACTTTCCCTTTATTCAAGATTTTGTGGGAACCCCAAAGAGGGAAGGCCAATTCTGTCTTGAACAGTGAGGAAAGCATTCAGAGGAGAAGATGTTTGATTTGGGTTCTTGAAGAATGAATAGGAGTTTGTCAGCTAGACAAAGGATGATAGACATCTCACACAATTCTAGAACCAGCTCCCAGCTGACAAGTTCTTTACCTATTTCTAGCATAACCCTTATCTCACTACAAAGTGTGCTGCATAAGGATATGTGTATCTCCCCAATCAGACAGTAGGTCCTTGAAGGTAGAAAATGTGCCTTGTTTTCCTTGCAGTGTTCAGCAGAGTGCCTGACATATACTGGGCATCGTAAAGACATTTTTTGTCCCAGAGTATGAAGGGCTGAAAGTACCAAACCCGTAATTACCTTTCTCCTTGTGTGAGTGCACATGGACAAAGATCGTATTCTTGTCTCTTATCACTGGTTTCAAGTATGGGCCCAGAGATGCTGAAAATACATACTCTATAAATTGTCTGCTGATTTGAACCAAATTGAAGAAGTCGCTCACTTGGTAGACATTAAGAGGATCTTATGCAACATTTGGACTTCATTTGAGTATAAAAATTTCACCAATATGAGCTTTGATTCCCTTTTAGACAACATGCCATGGTTTCAGAATGATGCCTTCGAAATAAATCCTGTTTGAGTAATGTTTCTCTTGGACTCATAAAATCTTTATGGCAATCTTTTCTCATCTGATAGACTATGAAAAGGAAGAGAGAGCCAGAACCACTGAGTGGGGAATGCAGTATTTTCTCATATGTGGGTCGCACACTTATTGGAAATAGTTTTTAAATGCAAATACAATACCAACAGCCATTAGCTAAAAAATCCCAGCTCTGTCCAAAGTGCTGAATCTGTGGGTACTCTCTGATTAAGAGTAAGTGGCATGGAAATTATGCATCCATTCAGATAGAAGGTTTGAATGTATTAAAAATCCAGTAATAGCCATACTAAGGATAAGAACACAAATACTGGCAGAAATAAAACACAAATGAACAGCTTAGTGTCCCCAGTTGCAAAAAAAAAAAAAAAAAGACAGAGAAAAAATAAATTGATGAAGCTGAGCTCTCAACCCAGTTATGCGAAGGAGCACTGCGTTGGGAGCCATGCATTAATTCAACACAGATTTTTCAAGTGCCTACTGTATATTAGGCACTGTACTAAGACACTGAATGAGATAAATCATAATCTTTGGTCTCCACGAGGTCACAATTGGTGCTTGCTCAACCACTACCCCACTGTTGACCTTGGGCAATTTACTTAACCTTTCAAGGCACAAAGCTCTCATTTAAAAATTTGGGAAAATAGGATCTCACAAGATTACTGTGCAAATTAACTAACATAATGTTTGCAAAGCGCTTTGCCCAGGGCTACAAAGCACAACAATACCTGCCCCCTCCCCCCCCACCCCCCACCCCTCCGCTCATGGGACAAAGCATATCAAAGCTCTCAGTGAATGTTACATGTTAGTATTATGTGTTACATTATGCTATGTTCTTTCTATCCATTATTTCATGTATGCTCTCATTTACTCTGTACCGGTAATGTGGGATAGGTTTTAACAACCACTTTACACAGGTGAGGAAAATGAGGCTCAGAAGAATGGAGTTGGAAGAATTAGTCACCCAAGTTCATACCTTTGGTCAGTAATGTGGACAGAATTCAGGGCCAACTCTTTTCACTCTAAAGCCAATGCTTATAACTATGGTGATGCTGATTAGAGCAGGACTTGAAAACAGACCAACTGTCCATATTAACAACCAGGGAAAAAGGCAGATTCTACCCTCATGTGGGCCTGCATATTTTTGAAAAGGAAAATTCTGAGAGAGTGGGTAGCCACGTGGCCTAGGTGCTTGTGTGAATTTTAGGTCAGGGACACTTGTGGGCTGATGGAGAAGGGAAGGATAAATCCTAGCACTCAGGAGAATGGGGCCAAACCCCAGAAATGCCAGAAGGTTTCACCAGCCTCCTAGCCCATGAGGAAGCAGGAGTGGGGACCAGAGACTACAGCAGGCCAGTTAGGCGGACAGGCCACAAGTCAGTGGTATGGTTAACTACAGAGTCTGCAGGGGCTCTGGGGGCTGAACCCCACAGAACCCATGGCATCTTGGATTGGGGTGGGGAGTATGCGGGAGGAGAACAGACTATTTCCAGAATCCACTTGACTCGAGGACAAGGGCCTCATGATGAATTTTCTGCTAGAGACTCACTGGCACTGGGACAGGGCAGGTTGAAACAGAATATGTGGCTAAGCAAAGGCGGGCATCACAGAAGCCACTGTCTCACATACTCTATTTGAACCTCCGGCTGAGATAAATCTGTGGTTTGCTGCTCTGTGTCCCATGGAGCAGGGTGGCGGGGCGGGGGCGGGGCCGGGGGGTGGGACTTCTGAATTAGCGACAACACATTGCTTACCTTGGTGGTAACTATGCGCTTTTTTTTCTTTTTTCTTTTTTTTTTAGGCCAAGTACTTAAGATTCAGTCCTACAGACTCCACATAAATATATATTCTCTTTGCTTTTCTCCCTGTGGGAGGGCAGCATAGGGCTACAAAGCACAACAATACCCGCCCCCCTTTTCCCGCAAAACTGCCCAATAAACAGCGAATGCTATTTGAACTCCCTTGATTGAAATGGAAAGGTCACATCTCAGTAGTGTCTTTGGGGCTTGTTTTTCCCATTTGTGACAACGCTGGGCTGTCCTGGGGCTCCCTAAGGTGCCCTTCCAGCCCTGACCTTCCGTGAGTGTCTTTTAAACACAGAGAGTCTGGCCAGTCCTCAGGCAGGTACACGGATCAATGAGGGCTCTGCATTGCATTGTGCTCCCAGGGCCTCCGTGCCTGCTGCGTTCCACCCCTGCTGCCGCTGTCAGATCAATGTGGGGACCAGATGGCTGTGCTGTGTCATAACAATGGCTTCTTTGCAGGGACTCTTCTCAGTCCTTTTCCTTCAAGCTGTGGAGTCCAAGGGCAGCCGTGCCTCACACCCCAGCACTCTGGGGAGGCCCATGTTGGCTTCTGATAAAGGTCAGCAGGGGTCTCTGGAATGGGCAATGGGCGGCTCCCACTCACCTGTGGTACCGGCTGCTCCCATCTCATGTACCAACGGGACCTGGCCTCGTCTTCCACTGAAGCTGAAGGGAAGGCATGGAGTGTCAGAAAACAATGCAGGAGTTTCAGGTTGTTTCCAATGCCTCACCTTCATGCGGTAATGGCCTCATGGGGATGGCTCCTGGATGGAATCCAAAGGGTTTACTGACTAAATACATGGGACAGAAAGTGCTGGAGAGCAGCTCTCTCAGGTGTCATAGTCTACTCCCCTTCGCTCTGATTGTTAAGCAGTACACACAGTCCCCGATGGTCACTCCCATCCCTGAGTCTGCCTGACCTTCTAGCTTTAGGGACCAACTGACTGACTCCCAGTTTCCACATCTGTTGCCTTGAATTAGCAAGAGAGAGGATCTGGTTGGCCCAGCTCATTAGTCGAGTGTCAACTTCTTATCCAATCAGCTGATACCAAGGAGGGGGGTGCTCAACTGGAACAGACATAGCTGTGGGAAGGAGCCCACCCCTTCCGCGGCGAGCTGAGGAGGGGGCAGCACGGCAGTCCTGAGCAGAGGGCTTGGGCTGGGCACGCAGTCCAAGGCATATCTTCTACGTGGGTTTCACCGTTCCAGCTTCTCCTCGGTCTCCCTCAGGAGGTAACGGAGAAAACTACTTTTCTCATCTACCTCCTCGAGCAAAACAAAATCAGACCGACTAAGGGCCTGGCACTCTGCGAAGAGAACTTGAGAGCAATTTCACGGGGCCCTCACCACTACAATGTTGTCTGTCTGGCTTTCACAGTCTACAAAGGGAAGCTCTGTAAATACCAGAGATTACTGTGATTACTGTGAATCCTCTAAGCAGCTAAATTCCCCCAATTCGCACAGTTGTAATGCCTCGGGATTTAGAGATATAATTAAGAACAGATGAGCCTCAAGAAGGTTGATGACAGTGATGTGGGATTGCATGAAACAGCAGAGGGAATGTTGATGGGAGTTCGAGGACTTCATCTCCCTCAAGTGGTGGTGGAACGCGGCCTGGAGGGGGTTGCAGGCAGGAAGGACCTTGATTACTGGCGTCCCTGGGCCCAGGAGTCCTTGCCTCCCAGTCTTCCAGAACTGGGGACACAAACTACAAACCTGCTCAACCGCTTAGGACTAACCAGAGCTGGTTCAGCCTTGGACTGTGGCACTGAGGCCACTCTGAACAGCCGCCTGCTGCTGTGGGATGGGAGGGGCCCGACTAGCCACTTCTGACCCCTTTCCTCTCGGGCAGCCTTCTGCCCTCACATCAGCCGTGGTGCAGGAGGGCTTTGGCTGCAGCACTGAGTCTTTCCCTCCGACCCCGCCCTGGGCCCCTTTTAGTTTTTACTCATTTCTCAGTGTTTTTCTCTCTGGTTTTACTACTTACTGAAAGGTACAGGAATACCAATAAGGCAATACTATGTTTTATTTGATCTATCTACTGCAGTGAGCTGAATCTATAGTATTTGTCATGCCGAGAGTGTTTTGACCTTCCAAAAGGAAACAAGTGCTCTCCGAACCAGAGCCAAGCGAGCAGCTTAGACCCTTCCATGAGCAAAAGTCTGGGACCAGGGGAGTTCCAGAGTACACAATCACCATCAAAATGGACTAGACTCGTTGAAGTTGAAGTCCTTGCAGCAAGGGAAGGGAAGGGGCTGTGATCCAACAGCTACCATGAGGGAGTAGAGTGAGGGTGCTGGAGCCAGCATGCCTGAGTTCTGCTCCTTGATAGCTGTGTGACCTCAGAGAAGTTGCTTAACCTCTCTGTACCTCCATCTTCTCTCCTGCAAACCAGGGACTCTAATAGAACCTGCCTCACGGGGCGGCTGTGTTAGATGAGTCCGTACATGTGAGATACTCAGAACAGTGGCTGGCACACAGGAAGTGCTCGGAGGGGACTCTTCTGTCCCCCAGTGTTGCATAGGTGCCTTACACTGTGTCTCTTCCATTTTTTTTTCCTCACAATAACTGTGGGAAGCAGACTTTTATATTCCCATCATGCGTAAGAAGAAATTGGATCTAAGATGTTCAGAAAATGGCCCAGGGCCGGGTAGCTAGTAAGTGGCAGGGACAGATTTCGAAAGTGAAGATATCCAGCTCTCTATTTCACCATCGTAGCCAGTCCCCTTCATGGTCAGCCTGGCTTCCCGTAGTCATACCCCTTCCCCTCCTGTCCCCTGAGTCCCTCCGCACCCACTACAGTTTCAGTGATGCTGGAATCACAGCACCACTTCTTAGCTTTGGCAACTCTCTGAGCCTCAATTTCTTTTTTCCGTAAACTGGCACAATAACAGGGCCTGTTGGGAAAGGGAACAGCAGCCCCTGAGGACCAGAGACTGGCCTGGTGCTGGGAGCTGGCCTGTACCCCACACCTAGACTTTGGCATGTGAGCGCTACACGACCGTGGTGGATTAAGACAAAAACAAGACTACTTCGTAACCACATCTGAACTCAGACACAAACAAGGACATTACGGAAAAACTAAAGTGACCGACCATCCCCCTCCCTCTTGGCTAACATGAGTGACAGCTGCTCCTTTACCAATTCCAACTTTAGTCTTGCTTCATTCCTCCCACCTTCGAGATAAAATTTATTAAGTACCCAATGGTAGAAGTATATTGACTTCCTGACAGCATCCAATCCAGAGCAAAGCTCCACTTCTTTGAACCTCCCCCAAATCACCTAACGCAAACCTAATTCCTACAGTAAGTTCTTTCCAACCTCCTGTTACTGAGATGCCCCACAGTTCCCAGGGCTGTGTGTTCTCCCTCTCTCGGCAAAGAGCCAAAAATCCCCTTTGTTCAACTACAGGTGGATTCCCGGTGGTCTTTGGCTGTGGTCTGTGGTTGGAGGTGGCAGGGGCAGGGGGAATTGACACTGCCTTCTGCTGATGCCCGGCGAGCATTAAATCAGGTCCTGGAACACAGTAAGTGCCCAATACATGCTGGTTATTAGCATTATATGTATTACCAAAAATATCTTCCTCCTTCGGACGGAGCTGGTGTGCACAGGTACCTCTCACCAACCAGCACCTTCTTCTCTGAAATCCATGCAGACACCCCCTTACGTTTGCCCTGGGCACGGCAGCACACCCTTTTGCATTTTCTCACAGACCTTTACTCCACACTGCAGACCCCAAGCCCGTAAAAAACCTTTATCACCCGTGACATGCGGGTGGAGGACATCCTCTCAGGGTGTTTAGACAGCATTGGGGGGGATGGCAGGAGGGCCAGGTCGGCAGTGGAGTGACCATCAGGTGTTGGCAGGCCCCCTTCTGCTTCCTGGCAGAGCAGACGCTGTGCAAATGGACGCTCCCTCACCCACTCGCCAGAGCCGCGTGGGCCAGAGGAGCCGGGCTGGATTCTTCAGCGCAAATGTACTCGCAGCTGCATCCACCAGGGGCAGCCCCAGGGACCGCAGAGCTCTTTCATGCCCACTGCTGCTAATTGCAGATAATGCATTAAAAATACAGAGCCGCATCTGTTCATTTCAACATGAGTATCGAGGAATTTACATGGTTTGTAATGACAGGGTGTGAGGGCGGGGAAACGCTTATCCTGCCTGCGGGCCAGAGGCACAGCTGTGAGCAGAGAGCTGGAGGTGTGATTTCTGGTGCCCAACAAATTCTCTGGGTGACAGCCAAGCCCTGCCTCGGAGGCGCCAAGGGAAAGATCCAGGTATTTCTCCGGAAATGCCAAACACAGAGTGTGTGTCTGGGCCTCCTGGCCCAACTCTGCCTGTGTAGAGTTCCCGAGAGAGAGGAGGGAACTGACACTGCCAAGCCCGGGACGGGAGGAGCCTCTCCAGGTTCCATTGCTCATTTTCCAGCACCAAGCGCCTCGCCTAGAGTCTCAGTTCCTCATCTGCAAAATGGGGGTGTTTAAAGTTTCTGCCTCATTCAGTTTATGAGTAAATAAGATCGGTACATGTAAATTGCCTCAAACACTACCAGGCATGGCATAGGTACGTAAATAACAGTTTTCTATTATTATTTTACTGCATGTCAAGCATTGTGTTAGATTTTAAGGGTACCAGGATGAATAAGGCAAGGCACCTGCCCTCCTCCACTAGTCAAGACAAACACTAGTTAAGATGTGATATGAATGAGATGGTGATGTGATATGGGAGCGCAGAAGAGGGTGGGAGGGTCCAAGAGGGCTTCCTGGAGGAAGGGACACTTGACCTGAGTCTTGTCTGAAGGCGGAAGTTTACCAGACCTAAAAGGTAGGATGAGTTCACCCTGGAGTAGCATGTGCAAAGGCCCTGAGGAGAGTATAGTGTTTCTGGGAGAAATACTGTAGGGCAGGACCTTAGGGTGGGTGTATTAAGTATCTATTCCTGTTTAACAAATCATCCCAAAACTTATGGTTTGAAGCAACGTTTATCACCTTGTCTGCATGTTAGGAACCTGGGTGTGGCTTAGCTGGGTTCTTCTCCAGGCTTAGTTTCTCACAGGGCCGCCATCAAGGAGTATTCCAGGGCTGTGATCATCTCAAAGCTCAGCTGGGGAAAAGGATTTGCTCGAAGCTTATTCCCAGGGTGCTTTGAAGGATTTTGAGTTCCTCAGTGCTGTTGACCAGAGGCTACCTCCGTTCCTTTCCATAGGGTAGCTTTCAACATGGCTTCTGGCTTCGTCAGGGTGACTCCGAGAGAGAGGAAGACAGGAGCCACAGTCTTCTATAAGCTAATCTCAGAAGCGGCAGCCCGTCACTTTTGCTGTATTCCCTGTGTTGGAAGTCACTAGGTCCAGCCCACACACCAGGGGAGGGGGCTGTACAAGGGTGTGAATGCCAGGAGACAAAGACCGTTTAGTCACTTCTGAAGCTGCCTACCGCCAGCTGCCCTCCAGCCCCCAATGATTCATGTCCTTGCCACATGCGACACACAGTTACCCCTTCCCAAGGCCCCCAAAAGCCTCATCCCGTGAAAGCATCAGCACAAAGTCCAGAATCTCACCATCTAAATCAAGTTCAAGTGTGGTTGAAGCTCTTGGGTGTAGTTCCTTGAGTACAGGTCCTAGAGTGCTGTAACTCTGGATCAGTAGCTCTGCCAAACTAGACGGACAAGTTCTCTGTCCCCACTCACCTGACATACAGTGGTGGGATAGGTACAGGGTAATGGCTCTAGACATTCTTACTCAAAATGGGGGACAATGTGGGGCAGAAAAAAGTCCCTGGTCCATAACAGTTCTGAAATCCATCCAGGAATATATTGGAAGTTTCTTGATTAGTTTTAAAATCTGGGAATATTTAACTGCACCTTCTGAGTTTTTGGTTTCTCCCTCTGAGTCTTCCTTTTTTTTTTTTTTTTTTCATGAAAGGAAGTGCATGTTTGAAGCTGACTTTTCTTCAGCCTGCTTCCTGCTGAGAATTTTGGGAGGCCAGTGACCTTTTTTTGTTTTGTACTGTCTCTGTCCTTTTTAGTCCAAGCTGACAGTGTTTCTTCTGATAATAGTTTTCTCCAAAACTTTGTGGGTCTTCTGTAAATTTCATCGAGAGCCGCTCTCTTACACAAAAGCCACAACCACAGATTTCTTTGAACTAAACTTCTCTACCTTGGGCTTCCGCTAAGAAGGTCAAGGGACGATGCTCATATGCTTCCCAGAGGCCCTATTGTTTGATCTTGGGGATCTGTAAGGCCCACCCTAATCTCTCTAAAGGGCCTTTATGTGGCTGAATAATACTACAGTCCTTTGAGCTTTCCTAGGTCTTAGCCAAAGGCTGCACAGTCACACCCTCAGCTTTATCTCCAGACCACCTTTTCTCAACACTGCTCAAAGCCATCTCTTAATTTTAGCATCCTTTGCTGTCTTGGGAGGCTGAGAACTTTCCAAACTATGAAGTCTGGCTCCTTTTCAACCACCTTTCCCTCAATTTATCTCTCTTCTCACATAAGCAGCAAGAAGAAACCAGCCAGTACCTTCAACCCTTTGCTTGGACACCTCCTTAGCTAGATCACAAAGTTGATTCGGTGCGTGTCCTGCCTTCCATATCCCTGCAGACGACATTGTCGCTAAACTTTCTTCCACTGCATAACAAGGACCCCTTTTTTCCAGTTTCCAGTAACATGTTCTCACTTCCTTTTGAACCTTCACCAGCAACATCCTCAAGGTCCAGGTTTCTCTAACAAGGTCTTCAGAATACTCCCAGCCTCTACCCACCGCCTGGTTCCAAAGACATCTCACTTTTTTAGATATTTTTCATGGCACTATCCCCCTCTTGATACCAAAATCTGTATTCATTATCTATTTCAGTTTGTAACAAATTATCCCAAACCTCAGTGCCATGAAACCACATCTATCACCTTAGCTGCTACGGGTCAGGAATCAGGTACGGCTTAGCCGGGCCTGTCATAAAGTTGCAATAAAAGTGTCTGCTTCCAAGCTTACTCACGGTTGCTGGCAGGATTCAGGTCCTTGCCAGCTGTTTGAGGGCCTCAGTTCCTTGCTGGGCATTGACCAGAAGGCACCCTCAATTCCTTGCCATGTGGGCCTCTCTACAGTGTGGCTTTCAACATGTCGGTTTGCTCTGAGCAAAAGCGAGAAAGAGAGAGAGCCAGAGAGAGTTTTTCGTAGCCTAGTCCCTTCCGAAGCAGAGATATCCTGTCACTTCGGCCCTATTCTGTGCATTAGAAGGAAGTCATTAGGTCCAGCCCACACTCAAAGGGAGGAATCACACAAGGGTGTGAATCCCAGAAGGCCTGGTTCACTGGGAGCCATTTCAGAAGCTGAGTGTGGGCGACAGTGCAACTCGTGAGGCAGCAGTGGCCTGATTATCCTGTGTCAGACTCCCGTAGTGAGGGGCAACCACTGAAATGTTTCACTGCTGACGGGGAGGAGTCTTCACATATGGCTCAGCCAGCTGGAGCAGAGAAAGGACTGGAAAGGGAGCAACAAGTAGGGGGAGCTGTTGCAAGGCAACTGTTACAAGGGGGTGGCCACAGGGGGATGCTCAGGGCCTCACTGCTGATCCACCCAGAGGTCAAGGCCGGTCTGCAGGGTCACATGACCCCCTTTTGGCCTTTGGCCAGGCTCTTTCTCCTGCTTGAACTGCCTTTGTGTGTGTTGTTCTCTCCTCCTTTGAAGCATCCCTTAGAGACCAGGGCAGGCACCCCCATCTGCTGGACACTTCTGACACATCAGACTTCATTTACAAGGATGTCCCAGACATTTCGTTTATCCTCCCGCACACCTGGAGGGCAGGTATTGTTTGTGGGCGTGTGATTAGAGGTGCATGACGAGACACAAAGGTGCCAGGGCTTTGTGACTTCACCCTGGTGACCTCACCCTGGCCAGGGGCCTGGTCCTCAGTCTTATAGGCCCAGAAACTGGACCTTTTTGTCCCCAAACATGCTTTAGTGGAGGCTGAAATCAACTCTAAGATCCCAGTGATGCTGTGTGGCCCAGATGCTAATCGATTGTTTGCAACTGGAATCGACTCCTCCGTTGTGATTTGAGGGAAGTCCCCCAAATCAATAAACGAACAGACAAATAAATACTCCTTTGTCAAGTTCAGAATCAGTTGGCAGATGAAAGAGAAAGACAGATGAGGATGAACCTTTCACCTTTATTGCTGATGAACTGGTTGGAGAGCAGACCTGGGCCCACTTTGCAGCTGGGATTGGCTGGGGGAGGAGGGAAGAGCAGGCCAGCGCTTCCACTCTCTCAACCTACTAGGCAGATCAGTGATGCCTCCTCTTCAGAGTAAATGCCAGGGCTGCGCGAGGAGAAAGAACTCCTCTGTCGTCCTGGGACCAGCAGCATCAGTACCACCTGGGAACTTTTAGAAATGCAAATTATTATCCTAATGCAAATTAGGCCCAACTCCCAGAAGAATTGAATCAAACTCCAGGGGTGGGGCCCAGCATTCTGTATCTTAATAAGGTCTGAGGTGATTCTAATGCGGCCTCAAAGTTGAGAACCACTGTGGGAGCTGCTCCACATGGAAATCTGAGGGCTGGGAAGCAGTGCGCTCCTGGAATATTTTGCCACCCGTGTCTGTCCTTCCCCCCATCTCTGGGAAAACAAATCACAGGGAGAGACGTTTCACCGCTTCCACATTTGATTTTTAGCTTACAGCTGCTCCCAGGAGGACCAGGTGGAGGTTCCTGGTTATCTCCCCTCCAAAAGGGAAGAAGGTCATGGATTTGGTATTCGCTAGCCTTGCCTCTTTCTCTTGCAGACCTGGGAGGCGCTAGCATCCCCTTATTGGCCTTGGTAGTCTTTGAAGACGCTAGAATGACCATTAACCAGAAGTGGAAATGGAAGCACATGGATCCCCCGCAGAAAAGCCTCTTTGGCCCCCATAGCCCTTAGGTTTCAAAATAAACTCCTTGCCAAGGCCTGTCCTCTCCAACTGCACCTCAGCCACTCACTCACCTTTGCTTGGACACCTCCTTAGCTAGTCATTCTAGCCTCCCTCTGTCTAATATGCCAAGCTCACTCCTGCCTCAGGATCTTTGCACTTGCTGTCCTTCTACTTGAACAACTCTTCCCTAAGGCCTTGGCGGGCCTGGCTCCTTCTCGTCCTTTAAATCAAAACCCAAATGTCATCTTCTCTGACCACCCATTTAAAGCGCCCTCAACCCCACTTGTCATTGTTTATCTCATTAGCCCGGTTTATTTTCTTCAGAGCACTTGACACTATCAAAAAATGACCTGGTGTGTTTATTTGTTGACTTGTTTATTTATAAGAGATCAGGGGCCTCGCTGCCTCCCTGGTAGTAGAACAGTTTCTGGTACGTTGCAGGCTTAAGATTGACATGAATATTTGCTGAATAAATGAACACAGGAAAAGGCTCCGGGAGAGAAGGGTCAGAGTGGAATGATTCAGGCATTAAGACAGCCATGGGCCCAAAGACTCAGCCTCCTTCTTCCCCAGGGCAGGGGCCCCTGAGCCCAGCTGAGTGGGTCTGCGTGGAATGCTGGTACTGCACCAGGTTTTCTGCCTGCTTTTCCTCTCGCCCATTATCTTAGACCCAGGCTCCCCCTACTTCTCCTCCCCTCCTTCCCCTTTCACTGTCATTACATTACAGTCATCAGAAGCCAGCAGATTCACAGCCTCCTGTTGGCTTTTTCATAAAGGACTGTTAATAGAGTTAGTTTTCAGCGGGGGCGCTGCAAACTGTTGTCAAAACTCTGACTTAGCCACCCACATCCACGTAATTAATCACAGAGGAAACCAGAAAAGAGTGGCATGAGGGCTGGGGTCCAGCTGTGTGGGGGCCCTCTTCCCAGAGGGGACTGTCATGTAACACACAGCCGCTGCCCACCAAAAGCCAGGCTGGAAACAAGACAGCCTCCCCGGAACCACTGCAGAGTACAAGTCAGGATCTAATTAGCACTGGGGGGTGTCCGCCACCTTCCAGAGGTTGGTAGCAAAGGAAAAGAAATTAAACAGGTGGGGTAGAGGCTGGAGGGAGAAAGAAAGTTAAAGATGGTTTATTTTAAGATGACAAGGAAGCTGGCATTTATTGAGTACTGTATTAGTTATCTATTGCTGTGTAGCCCATTACCACAAACTTGTTGGCTTAAAACAACACATGTTCATTATCTCCTCATTTCTCTGGGCCCGAATCCGGTAACAGCTTAGCTGGGTCCACCACTTGAGGTCTCACAAGGCTGCAATCAGGGTGTCAACCAGGGCTGAGTTCTCATGTGGAGGCTCAGCTGGGGAAGGATACGCTTCCCCGCTCACGTGGTTGCTGCAGCACTTAGTTTCTTGTGTCTGTAGGACTGAGAGCTTTGGTTTTTTCCTGGCTGTTGGTCCGAGGCACCTTCAACTCCTAGAGGTTCCCCACAGTTCCTTGCCACGTGGGCTTTCCCAGCTTGGGCACTTACTTCATCAAGCCAGCAGGAAGAATCTCTATAGAGCAAATCCACCAGCAAGATAGAGTTTTATATACCATGGTGTAATCACAGAGGAAATCACGTCCCATCTCCCCTGCCCTATTCTGTTGGTTAAAGGCAAGTCACAGGGGAACTTCCCTGGCGGTCCAGTGGTTAAGACTCCATGCTTCCACTACAGGGGGCGCAGGTTTGACCCCTGGTCGGGGAACTAAGATCCTGCATGCCATGTGGCGCGGCCAAAAAAGGAAAAAAACAAGGGAAGTCACAGATTCTGCCCACATTTAATGGGAGGGGGGTCGTACCAGGGTGTGAACACCAGGAGGGGGAAATCATAGGACAGCCACCCTAGAGGGTCAACCACAGTACCTTTTATGTGCTAAGGACCGTGCCAAATTCTTTTGCGTGTGTTACATCATTTAATCACTAAAACAGCCTGAGGGGCAGGCATCATCCCCTTTGCACAGATGAGAAACCTGAGACAGAGGAACGAGAGCTTACTTGCCCAAGGTCCTGCCAGTGATCAGAACCACTTGTGTCAGGACAGCAAGCTTACAGGCTGGAGGGTCAGCATCTTTACAGGAGGAGCAAGGGCCCGAGGTTGGTGGGGAAGAGGATAGTGAGAGGGTTCTGGCTATGAGGCGTGAGACCAGGAGGGAAGATGGCTGTGGATGACACGTTGAGAAGGAAGAAAACCGACAGTGCTTCGTTTGATGATCTCTGTATTCTCCATGAAGCAGGAAATGAGGGTGTCTCCTGAGAGATTGGAGGTTGGGCTGGAGGGGAAGCAGAGACAAGTTGGAACAGCACCTGTGGGGAATGGGAGAGGGGGAACAGGAATCCGGCCAACATAAGTACAAGGTTGCCGAGGAGCGTGAAGCTGCTTCCTCCATGGAGACTTCAGCAGTTGCCTTGGTAGGTGGTACTCGCTCCCACCCCCAGCTCTTTGTGCAGTCTACACTCTCCTCGGGCCTTGTAGGGCTGTGGTTCGTGCCCGTGTCCATCCCTCTCGTCAGGGCAGGAACCTAACAGTAGACCACATTGGGCCTCCTGGTACCCAGCACAGGGTCTGGCGCGTGGGAGCCCTTCGTAAATGGCCTTGGTTCCAGACCCTGAATTTCTAAATCACTCCACTCTATTACCTCTCACCCGCTAAAGGCTGACCAAGTTCTAAAAGGCTATTCAAAACTACATATTTTTATTTTTGTTCCAAAAGTAAAATTTGAAACCACAGCAGGCTACAGAGATGCAGATCCCTCAGGGAATAGGGGTTTAGAGCTGGAATTGAGGAAGTCTTCTGCATGCAGAACCTGGTGACCAAAAAATTTTGCATTTGGGCCCAGTCTCTTCGATATCAGAAGTCAAGGGCCATTTCAGAATATTCCATATCAATCTAGATTGGTGTGAAACGTTGCCCACAGTGTATTATTGCCTGAAAAATACAGTCATAGTAGATGGAACAATCCCATTTGTATCAAATGACAAGTTTTGACTCATTTTAAGTGACAGAAAACTGAACTCAAACTATCTTAGACAAAATCCAAAACGTGTGGGCTTATCTTCAATGAAAAGTCCAGGATGCCAAAGGGACTAACATTTTGGCCTGAGAATGAGGCAGATGGCTGCCAACAGCCCCCAGGGCCTCATCCTCCCCTAGGATTCCTCACACAAGTCCTGAGGTCTACTCTGATTGGACCAACTTGGGTCACATGACCGTCACTGAGCCAATCACTGTAGCCAGGGGGATTCCATCTGATCCAGCCTTGGTCAGGATGGAGTCAGTGTGTTGTGAGCAGGAGAAGAGGAATGGATGCCGCGGTGGTCATACAGGCAGCAAATATCCACTCTGTGTTGTGCTTACGTCCACAGAAAAATGACCGGGGAGATGCTCACCAAAATGTCAAGAAAAGGGTTCTCTCCAAGTTACAGTACTTGGGGCAGAGTCAGATGCCTCTTTTTGTAAAATCAGCCCCATGCTTCATCCTAGGGACTAGACTAGGGACCACCACTGGAGTCTCATCCTGACCCACTAATAGTATCTAAGCCTTGCTGGAGGACCAGTTCTGGAATCCCTGGAGACACTGAGTCCCCTAAGGCCCACCTCAACTCGTTTCCCAGCCTCTGCTGGGGCCTGAATTGGGAGCCTGACCTGGACTCCAGGCCTTTTGCCCTCCTGGCGAGGAGGGTGGCAGGGCTGGCGTTTGCTCACTTCACTCTGAGTAGGGTCCTCCACCCTGGAGAACCACTTGGGACCAGGATGCTCCCACCCCCAGGACTCCTAGCTTCTTTACACCTGGAGAGCCCCACCCCACCCTGCCTGCCCAAGCCGAGCCCGGTAAGTACGGACCACACACTCTTCAGACTCTTGTCCCAAAGCCAGCCCCTCCTGGGATCAGTTTCCAAACCCTGATCTCAGCTCCACCATGCCACTCACTTGTTGCCCAAAGCGGCAGCAATGGCCCCCCTAATGCTACACAAGAGACCAGGGACAGGCAGTACCGGAGAATGGCATTTTATTTCTAATTGGATCCATCAGTTGCGTCTGACAGTTTCTTTGAACCGTCTGCGCCGGTTCTTAGCCGACCTTTGGAGGCTCTTCTTCCTGGCCTTACGGTAGATGCCCAGTTCCTCTCGGTACTTTGCTCTCAGGAAAGCTGCCCTTTGTTCATAGGGCTGCTTGTCATAGGCTGTCATTGCTGACCACATCTTCCCCGAGGCCTTTGCCACCTGCACTACTGACCAGTTTGGATTCTCCCACTTGAGCTGGGCGTAGTGGTCTTGGCAGAAGAGTAGGAAGGACGATGGAGGTCGTCTGGGTGCGCCGGGGTCCCGCTTTCTCTTCTTCTTCCTGCCAGGGTAATTCATCATCTCCTCCTGGTATCGGGCTTTGTCGAGCTTAGCCAGGGCTTCATATTTGGCCTTTTCGTGCTTTGAGATAGACCTCCATTTCTCCGAACACTTTCTAGAGAACTCTTTAAAGCCAAGGTGGGTGTTTGGCTTCTGCTCCATGAACTTGTTTCTGTAATCCAGCAAAAAGTGGATGTAAGAAGAGACATTTGCCTTGGGCCTTAGCTGGACTTCTCTTCCCATGTTCGTAAGGTCATTTTATTTTCTGGATCTAGTAACTCAGACGGCAGAGACTTTGTCTGCCACACTCCAGGAGCAATTAGAAGGTGCTCTGCTGGTGGTGAATGTTTCTCTCTGTAAGAGCTGCAGGCAGGGGTCCCCTTTTCAGTGGTGGTGGCATTGTTGGGTCAGAGGGGATTGTGACATCACTCACAAGCTGGCCACTCCAGGCCAGTGCTGGTGACATTTGCATACAGGTGCTCTTACTGGTTGGCTACTTGGCGATCACATTTTGCTTCTCGTGAAAGATAATGGTTCATGCAGAGAAGGCTCTGGAGCGGTACCCGCCCCCCCCCCGGAATGTTTCTCCTTGGTTTCCTGGAGGCAGTGGGCTTTGCTCAGTTGGGGAGCTTTCCATCCCTCGGTTGTAGTAACAAACCACGGGGTCTGCCTTCCCCGCCATACGATTGTCAAGATGCCGCCTCATCCCTTCCAAAGACAGGTTGGAAATAATGAACACGAGGAGGTGGATGGCTCCAGAGCTGTCATGATGAAATGTGAAGTCTTTCTGTTTGCCTTGAACAGTGGCAGCTCATCCTGTACAAAGAGTTTAGTAGTAACTCTAAAAATAATCAGGTGTGGCAGCTGTGACTCGGTTCCTGTCAGGACAGAGTCGTCTAATTTAAAACCCAAGCACTTGGCCTATATGTCTGAACTCTTCATTTCTCTGAGGAAATTGGGGGTGGGGCGGAGGTTAGGGAAGACAGGAGGAGAACCTTAAGATTTTACTAATTACGCCTGAGTCCATGAAAATGAGGCAGAATCCTTGGCCTGTCAGGAGGCCCCCCTGCCTTTATCCCGGGGGTCCCCGTTTCTTGGGGCTAGAGCACAGAGCCCTAGCAGCTTCACTCAAACGAGTCGGCCTCTGGCTTTTTGAGAGAAAAGTTGCAAATATTCCGTCAGTCTTCCAGCTGGAGGGAAAAGAAAAGAAAAGTGTCATTTATGGACTTTTGGACATTGCGAAGTCCTTGCTTACCTGGTCGTGGAGTTGATACCACTCAGTGCTTGATGACAGAGCCAGGTTTACAGGACTGGAACACTGAGTCTCATTAACATAAAATTAACCTGTTTCAGGTAAAACAGCCACTAACAGGTTGGATCTGGATTTGAACCGATTTGCCGGACCGGAGCCTCTGCTTCATGCCACCTGCACAGAACAGCTGCCTGGGGGGCCTAGGGTCCGGGTGCGTGGCCTCAGCAGCTGAGCTGAGTCTGACACTGAAACTTGCCTGAGGCTAGACCACATTTTGAATTTTGGCCAAGGCCATTTCCAAGGCTCCACAACCGATTTCACCTTCCATCTTACATAAAAGAAAGATGGATATTGACTAGAGTCTCCAAGCCTGAATTCTAGTCCCAGCTCGCCACGAGGCGGCTGGGCTACCCAAGCCAGTCCCTTCCTTCCTGTAAGCCTATGATGTTTCATCTATGAAATCAGTGATGTGGAATCAGTGTTCCACGGGCCAGGAAAGACCCTCGCGGTGACATGCTGTAGTTCTGTGGCCGGACTGGGGAGCCCGTGAGATACCAGATGCCAGGTCAGGGTGTCCGGGCCAGCGGTGGGGGCAGAGAGGTCTGGCCAGTGGGAACAGTTTAATCTGGGGACACTTCTCAGCCTAGGGAGCTTTTTGCCGCTAGGGTTCTTTGTCCCACGGTGGCCAGAGGTTGGCTCGTCTGTCTGTTGGACTTGAGCTGGGCTAACAAGATGAATGAGACACAGCTCCTTCCTGGGCTAGAAGGCTGGGTTGTGAGGAGGAACTTGCGTAACATCCAGACGTGATAATCAGCTTTAGCTCAGACTCACAAAACGCCCAGCAGCTTCTCTGTGCCTCTGTTCACAACCTTCTGCCCCCTCTTAGGACGATAAGGTCCAGGAACATTAACTCCATGAGAGCCACCCGGAGCCTAGCAGATCTAGGAAGGGAAGACAGTTAAGGTGAAACCTATGACAGTCCTTTGGTGTTGGGGCCACATTCCCGACTTGGCGGGGTGAAGCGGGGCACCCCTTTGTCTAGTGGAGCTGCGGGAGAAGTGAATACACCAGACTTTCTAAATCGATGCTGTGTGCGCCGGCATCTGAGGTTTGCTCCTTTCCATCCTTCCCCAGCATGCTCCCTGTCCTGGGAAGCTGGCCCATATGGACCACATCAGTGGCTCCTATGCCCTCTGGCTTCCACTTCAGTTTGACCAGTGGGGACCCCAACAGGACATCAGGGAGGGAGGGAGGGAGGTGAGGTCAAGGCAGTTACTCTCTGGCTCCCTCCCCGCGGGATTGCCTGGAACTGGCTCCCCAGCCCCAGGGAGGCTGAAAGCCCCATCTCCTCTTAAGGCATCCTCTGGAAATGACTCTCCTTCCAGGTTCCCTCTCCTTGTCGCCCCTGCTGAGGGTGGTAAGAGCTCCACCTTTACTAGCCTCTGAGGATTCAGCTCTCCCTTGTGGCTTTCCAACACCTTGCCCATCCCTCTGTAAATAGCCTCTTTGTTAAACACTCCTCCAATTATTCTAATTCGAGTGGCCATCTGTTTCCTGCTGGGACCCCGACCAGTGTGCTGTGTTTCTAACCTTCCAGCGTGAACAGCGGAGGTTTCACAGCGGAGGTGGATAAATAAAGCAAGTGTGGGCATCCATCCAAAGCAGAAGGGTATCGAGCTTCTGGAGGCCTGAGCGCTGGGCAGTCACACGGCCCAGAGGGGCCTGCAGGGGCCGGTGTGCCTGCCGGGCGGTGGCAGGACAAGGCCACGTGGCTTAGGAAGAAGTGTCTAATGTCCTTTGTACCATGAGATGACCTGCAGGCAGGGGTGCTGCTCTGGAGGTCCAGGTAGTAAATAGTGCAGGCTTCGTGGGCCGTGCATTTTCTGTTGCAAGTTCTCGGCTCTGCCATCATAGCTCAAAAGACAACACGTAAACGAACGAGTGGCTGTGCACCAGTGAAACTTCACAAACACAAGCGTTGGGTTGGGGCTCGTAAGCCTGCCCACCCCGGTCTAGAGATGTGAGTTCAGTATTTGCAGACTTTTGGATTGCAGTCTACAAGAAGAAACGAATTTTACACCGTAACCCGTTTATGCACATGCACACTTCATAATAATAATTGATACAGTGCCTAACGTGTGCCTCTGTTCTAAGCACTTCACCCACATCAGCCCATCTAATCCTCGTGACAGCCCTGTGTGTGGGGTGCGAGTCAGGGCATGCTACTTTTATCCCCATTGTAAAGATGAGGTCTCTGAGCACATAAAGTTTGCAGAAACAGAAGTTTTACGAAACTATACCTACTATGTGTGTGACGTCCTCTTTTCTTCTCCATTCTATGCTGTCATAGTCTCCTCTATTTTATTTTTTTCTTTAAAATGCACCCCACGGTCTGAGCTTATGACCTGCAAATGGGTCACAATCCATGGGTGGATTTGGAAAACACTGTTTAGGCGGGTTGGGATGGACCCCCCCACACACACCTTGGAGGTGGTGAGAGCCTCTTTCTCGGCAGCGGTAACACCAACTCCTTATAGTGGAGGAAGGGGGCAGATACCACTGTAACCAAGGGATCAAAGCAAAGACTATCAGTAATAGGCCCCGCTGATATCACACACCCCCTTCGATGATGCGATAATAAGAGCATCTCACCCAGTGGTATTCTTCCCCCAAATCCATAACCCTGGTCTAATCGTGAGAAAATATTAGACCAACCCGAATTAAAGGTCAGTCTACAAAATACTCGACCAGTACAAAAGCCGCAAGGTCTTGAGAAAACAAGGAAAGCCTGAGAAGCCGACAGACTGGAGGAGACTGTAGACATGGTGCCCCCATGCAAGAGAAATGCTGGACTGGATCCTGGAGCAAAAAGGGGCCCTAGTGGGAAACCTGGGGAGATGCGATAAAGTCTTCCATCGAGCCAATATTAATGTACCGGTGCGGTTTCTTAGTTTTGCTACATGGATCATGGTTATGTAAGATGCTAATATTAAGGGAAGCTAGGGGAGGGGTATACAGGAAATTTCTATACTGTCTTTGCAATTCCATGCTCATTTCAAAATAAGTTTTTTTAATCTCCCCAGCTGATGGGAGTGTGCACCCAGGGTTGAGGTACCCCACTTCTAATCCTTCTCCAGGAATCCTAGGGCAAATTTTATCCTCAATTGTAGCAGCATATGCTCCTGGCATATCATCTGTCACAGTGTTTCTCAAGTTTGGGGGCAAGCATCAAATTTGGGGAAATTTTTTAAATCCCAGGCCATAACAGCAACAACATGAGGAGAAGAAGTACGTGGCAGGGGCACGTGATACACGCCGTGATGCTCTCTCCATCCCCCTGCTGCCCTTTCTCCTTTAGGGTGGGAATCAGTGCTGCACTTGACCTCGGAGCAAAGCATCTGTGGCACGTAGAAGAATGGCTCCACGAAGATGTCCACATCCTAGGCCCCAAAGCCCATGAATATGTTACCTTACGTGGCAAAAGGAACTTCGCAGATATGATTATGTTAAAGATTTGGGGTTGGGAAGATTATCCTGGACTGTCTGAGTGGGGCTGATGTAATCACATGGGTCAATATCAGAGAAAGGCAGGAGTTTCAGAGTTAGAGATGGAGATATGATGACAGATGCAGAGGGTCAGAGTCAGAGAGAGATTTGAAGATGCTACACGGTTGGCTTTGAAGATACAGAAAGAGACCACAGGCCGAGAAAGGAAGGTAACCACTAGAAGCCAGGAAAGGCAAGCCAACGGATTCACCCCTAGAGCCTCCGGAGAGAGTACAGCCCCACAGACACCTTGACCTTGGCGCAGTGACACCCATTTGGGACTTCTGGCCTCCAGAACTGTCAGATAATTAATCTGTGTTGTTTTAAGCCACTACATTTGCAGTCATTTGTGAAAGCAGCAATAAGAAAGGAACACGGTATCCAACTGGTGGTCTGTAACTATTCCTGTGCAGTTCTTAACCCCTGCTTGTGTTAACAGCGATGAGGAATGTATGCCGCCGCTTAATGGATTACTGGAGGGGGTCGGGAGCACGACCTAGTCGATTTTACCCACTTCACTCTCTCGCTGACTCATTAAGTCACTGATTCGCTCACTGGCTTACCAGTTAATTCACTCTTTTATACTTTCAGTTCATTCACTCGCTCACTCATCACTCATGTGCACACGTGTGCTCCCGCACACACACACATTTCAACCAGTAGCTGAGTTGCTGGAGCATTGCGGCTGCTGCTTTAATGGCCATCGGTAAGCCGTGTTGGAGGGATGGATACGTCTCAGGATTGGTGGTGGTAGGAGGCATCTGAAATTTCCTGGAAGCCAGACCGGTGGGGAAGACATGGTCATGAGCAGGGTTAGGCTCTTTGGCATGGACCTCATGCCAAGAAATGTTAGTCAGATGTGACCATGGTAGTTTAATACAAATGATGTTAATGCTTTAGGTAGATCACCTCCAGAAGCCTAGAGAGAGAGAGATTAATATGTCCAGGGCAGATGAGAAACGCTGGATTGGATCCTGGAACAAAAACTAGGGAACATTAGCAGAAAAACTGGGGAAATGTGAATAAAGTCTTCCATTGAGCTAATGGTACAGTACCAATGTTGATTTCTTAGTTTTGATACATGGACCATGGTCATGTTAGATGCTAATATTAGGGGAAGCTGGGGGAGGGGTATACAGGAAATTTCTGTACTGTCTTTGCAACTCTGTTCTCATTTCACAGCAATGAGTGGCAGAGCCAGGCCTCAAACTCAGGTTGGTTTGACTCCAAAGTCTATGTGTTTAACCTCTACTGAGCGTCTAGGAACTCCCTTGGGGCCAAGGAGAAGGGGAAGCTGGCAAGGAACAAGGCCAAATACTGCAGGAGGAGAGCAGGTGGAAAGAGAGAAGGTGTCTGAATCTCAACACTTACCGGGTTCTGGGGAGACTTTTCCCATCTGGGTTGATCCTGATTCCAGATGCATCTGGTGAAGTTATCCCCAGGTCATAAGATGCCCCGAGTTCAGCATGTAGACTGACCCGGATGGCGCACTGAACCCCTCGGCAGGTACACACGGAGCCTGGGTCCACTCTCATGGGCAGAGGCTAGCCAAAGCCAAGTACGGGGTCAGCACCTAGCCCAGTGGGCTAGTGAACAGGTGGACAGGAAATGGGACAGATGATCAGGTGTAAGAATGGGGTCAGCATGCGGGGGACCAGGCATACGTCTTTACCTTTGGCAGGTTTACCTTTGGCAGAGGGGGAGAGGATGAGAGCTAGAGCAAGACCACCTCTGAGAAGATAACCCCCACAGCCAGCTGTGGGTACCCCTCACGGGCCTTGACAAAGCCCCTCCCTGACACCACAGACTAGGAAGAGTGGCCCCTGATCTTTCTGTCCAAACCCCTGCCTCTTTCAACCACAGTGGACATCTTTTATCTGCCTGGCACCCCTCCCTTCTTTCGAGCCCATTCCTTCTTTGGGAGAACTGTCCCCAAAACCAGTCATGGAGCTCTAGTGGGGCCCATGCCCTCGGCCCTAGGTGTGGACACAACCCCAGCTAGACTAATCAGAGGCTCCCAGCGAGCTTTTCCTAATTGAACCCAAGGGAAGAGATCTTCGTTTTCTCTCTGGGGGTGAAGCTGGGAGAGTGAATCAGGGAGCTGCTAAGTATGGCCACAGTCCCAGCCTCTAGCGGCACCATCTGCAGTAGCGAGGATGAAGCCAGAGACAGAGCACAGCACAGACGGACCCAGAGACGGGCCTGCGGCATCTGAGTCCCTGGGTCTAGTCATCCCTGGGGCAGCTACATCGTGACTGTGGCAGCAGGTAATTTCTTCTCTACTCCACGCCGATTTAATCAGGTTTTCCGCCACTTGAAACCACGAATATAAGACGTTAGCTTAGATGTGCTGGGGGTGAGTGATATAAGACAGGAACTCTCCCCTCCCCCATTTCCAAGTCTTCCTTCCTGTCTGTCTCCTCTCCCCTCTGCTTGTGTTGGCTCCACCGTGCTAACGGCGGGGTCTCTGGTGTGTTGTTCAGGTAGCGTACGGACAGCACTGGCACGTGGCGGGCCCTCCACAACAGCGAATGCTTCTTGAGCACTTGCTATGTGCCAAGCCCTGTGCTCAGAGCTTGTAAACCCACTATCCCGCGTAAACCTCCTAGAGTTCTATGAGGTGCGTGCTGTCGTTATCCATATTAAATACGTGGGGAGACCGAGGTGCAAAGCAGGCCAGTTACCTGCCCAAAGTTAGACAGCTGGGAAGTGTAGAGCTGAGACTCGAACCTAGGCAGGTGCCTTCCAGGGCCCATGTGCTTAATCTCTGCCCCAAACTGCTTTGGATTCAGTAAATGTTAGATCCTTTGCCCACGAGTTTCCCTTGCTGCACGGAGCTCTGACGTGACCAGGAATGATGGCTGCTGTGTCTTAAAGCCTCGGCAGGAGTTTATGAGCATCCCTGCAGTGCCTTGAATCATCATAGTCACACTGTGAGATGCATCCTGGGGCAAGAGAGGCTCAGAGAGGGAA
Organism: Pseudorca crassidens; assembly: GCF_039906515.1. Taxonomy (NCBI): domain Eukaryota; kingdom Metazoa; phylum Chordata; class Mammalia; order Artiodactyla; family Delphinidae; genus Pseudorca; species Pseudorca crassidens. The sequence continues at coordinate 26,749,195 of NC_090297.1, read as the reverse complement.
AGCAGCCTCCCCAGGTCACAGAGCCCATGGGTGTGGAGGCAGGATGGGAATCCGGCTCCATCTGACTGTACGATAGCTTCCTCACTGACCTTAGCAACCCCGATCCCTGAGACGGTTTAACCCATCCATTCTCCAGCCGCCTGGGAGGTTCACTTCCTCAGCCAGGGCTTCAGAGCTGCTGCACCGTCAGGCGGGGCCGGCTAGCTGCCTCCTGGAGGGGGAGGGGGAACGTTGAGGATGCTCAAACTCAGAATGGCAGTGGAGTGGCAGGCAAAGGCTGGCGTGGGAGGCTCCTCGATAAGCCATCTGCAAACATTTCCTCTGGATAAGAAGTATTATCCAGATTTAATCCCCAGAGGCCTCTGCAAGGCGTACATTGCCACCCTCCCTGGAATGGGGGCAGGTCCCTTCTCCGATTCCTGTTACAGTGACAGGCGGAAACTGGGCAAGGCTGAGTAAGGACGAGCCCGTGGAGGCCAGGCTGGGGCTGCCTGAGGGCGGGAAGGAAGGTGGCTGCCCAGTGTACTGGCTGTGCTGGTGCCACAGGGTGCCCTGCCTTTCACCCCTGCACTGTGCTCTCACCAGGGTGGATGAAGGCATCCTTATTTCCCCAGGGAAACGAGGCCACACTAGTCTGGGGTCTCCTTAATCCCTGTGTTCTCTGGAGGCTAGGGTTCAAGGCACTGATAAGATCCCATCTCCTCTCTTCTCAGACCTAAGCAAGGGAGTAAAATAGTTCACATTTGTGAGATACCTAATGTGTCAGACACAGTCCTGGATGCGTTATATGCAAGAGCACAGAATCCCATTGCACAGATGAAGAAACCGAGGCTCAGAGAATTCGTAGTACATGCCCACATTTCACAACTAGATAACAGTCAAGCCCAGATTCAAATACAGGCCTGTCTGATTTTAGAGACCTGGCCTTTAACCCTGACCTTCTTAAACCTATTGCCTCTGTAGGAGAACAAGACAGGTGATGAACCAGGCAGGTGGTGTCTCCACCTAGACAGAGACCTGAGCCAGTAAGGGAAGAGGGTCCAGGTGGCGTGTGGGCACGCCTTGGCCACGAGACTCCTGAGGCCAGCACCCTGTTCCCGGGTGAAGCCTGGTGGGGGTAGGCTTGGACATCTTCAGGCATGGGGACCATCAGGTCTGCAGGCTGGATCTCAGGTCTAATCTATGGCAACAGAGACTCGGGCTGGGGGCAGGGAACGGCCAGCTGAGGGCCCAGCAGCTGGTCAGGACCCAGACTGCTCTTAGATTCTGTCCCAGTCAGACTGGAGCGGGACCTGGGGGAGGACGGATCTTATAAGAGTGATGGGGTGGGGGGCAGGAACAGAGGTGGGAGAGATGATGCTGGGACACCCTCTTCCCAAATCTCCTGTGGGAGAGCTAGGCCTGTGAGGCCTTCTGTCAGTCACTGTGCGTGCACGGTCCCGTTAGCTGATTGGCCCAGCTTGGGTCACATGGCCGCCCCACTCCATTCAGCTGTGGCCTAGTGTCACGAGGCTGCCCCTTCCCAGAGCTGTGTGTCGAGGGAGGGAGACTGATCTTCAGAGGCTTCTAGCACTCAGAAAAGAGAAGAACTGCCTGATAGTTAGACCTGGAGACAGAAGAGGAGAGAGTTGGGCATCCCCTGAAAGGCTGTGGGGAAACCACCACCAGCCCCCTGCCCAGAGCTTGGCCCCCAGCGCCAGTGCCCATCTCCAGACCCAACCCCATTCCCTTTAGCATCATGGGCACGGTCTCTCCACAGAGGCAGGACACCCCTCACCCAGCAGCCCTGCCCGGTGAGAAGCTGAGCTGGGAGTGGAAGGAACCAACGCGCCCCAAGCCACTCCCCAGACCTTCCCACTGTGTTTCCCCCAACTCACAGCCCCAAGACATCATGGTAACACTCTCATCCCGACAGCAAACACAGCCAGGAGCTCCGTCCCCCAGCCGTCCCGGGCTCAGACACACACCCTCCAGGGAGCAGTGCGTCTGGAGGACAAGCATGTACCTGATGTAGTTTGTGTGGGTTCCCTGGAGCTCTCAATTAGCCGAGCAGGGAAGAACGATGATAATTTGTCGAGTTTATTGAGTTGCTTCTGGGACAGAGGGAACATTTGCCCACGTTGATTATCAGACTCCACCGTTGCTGCACTGAGGCCACGTCACCATGAGAAGAGTTTCCCCAGAAGGTGCCAGCAGCCGCCCAGAACATGGGGAACAGAGTGAGGGCTGAGGGCCCAAGGGGCTGGGGCCGCACGTCTTCACGGGAGGCCGGGATGGAGCCCCGTGTGGCCTCCGAGCCCCTCCCCGCTGTCCCCCAGGCTTCCCTGCTCACCTGCCTTTTCCTCTGCTCTCCCCACGTATGCCCTCTGCTTCCTCCCGCAGGACCTCATTCATCCGTTCATTTATTTCAGTGTTCCTTCTTCCCGTGAGCAGTATTTCTCGAGCCTTTCCCATGTGTCAGACACTCACAAGGTACTGAGGGAAGAACCAAACAAGAAAGGAACAGCTCCGGTCTTCAGGGAGCTCGCGGTTTGGTGGGGAAGCACATCGCTGCGCGATGCGTGATGAGACAAGCACTGGGATGGACCAAGTGTAAGGACTCTTTGCAAGAGAAAAGGAGGTACCAGGGAGAAGCCCACCTGGCTTCCGGGATCCAGTGGCTGTGAGACGACACAGGATGGATGAAAAGGAAGTCGCTAGAAGAAGGGTGGGGTGGGTCAAAGTGGACAGGGAGAGTTTGGCTGGGAGGTGAGTTCTTGATCTTCAGAAACATTCAGAACACACCTTGACTGACCATGTGTCCATAATGCTGGAGCTGGGATTCGTGCAGAGCCAGGCAGCAGACCTGGAAAGCCTCTGAAATTCTCAAGTATGATGTTAAGACTGGCTGTTTCCCACTCTTCCGATCTCAAAGGGGATAGCATTAGAAAAGATGTCCCACTGTTGAAAGCAAGACACTGTCATTTGCATGTTTGCTCATTCATTCATTCATTCATTCACAAAGCATGTGTCATAAAAGTGCTTTAACCGTCTCCCCCCACGCAGCTCCCTGGAGTAGCTGGCGCTCCCAGGCCTGATGGATCCTCCTGCCCGAGGCCCTGTAGCACTCAGCGCTGGCTGCCTGCGGGCTGTCTCCTTCCCCCACCCCCGATGCCTGTGCACTCCGTCCTCCCACCAGCTGAGCCTTGCACTTTCTGAGAATCAGATGGGTTCATTGCCAGCTCTCTCAATACCAGTCATACTTGGTATTATAATTATGTGACTTATTAAACATCACATAAACTGATGAAATATGAGTGTGAAAGGAAGTATAGCTGCATGTCTGGAAACTAAATTGAATGCTTTGACATGGTTCCATGAAGGAGATGCTCTGAAAAGAATTGCTTCCTAAATATTAGGTGTGAGTGAGTGAGAGAATGGCATGCCACTGAGCTGTTGCCCTCTGGGCGGGGGCCAGGTCTGTCTTGCCCACTGCTGCATCCCCAGTGCCTAGCACAATGCTTGGCACATCGCAGGTGCTCCATAATCATCTGTTGACTGGAGGAGCTGTGGCAGAATTGGAAATGGTGAGCGACGCATTATCGGTGGAATTTATGCAAGATAGACAATGCAGAGAAGAAACCCACGGTCAAAGGAAAGACCTTGCTCCTGAGTTACATGGACTGGCCAAAAAAAAAACCATGTCCCTCCAGGTGTTTTTACATTATAATGAAGTGTTTAAGCTATGAATGTATTCTTTTATCATTCCCCACTTAGAAATTGTTTTTTACCAACCGACTGCATCATGGGAAAGGCTTCTACGTTTGGCGTCTGTAAAGGGGAAGGTAAAGATTTTCAGCTTTGCAGGTTATAGTTACTGTCACAACTACTCAGCTCCGCCTTTGTAACCTGAAAGCAGACAATATGTAAATGAATGAGCACGGTGGTGACCCAGTGAAACTTTACTGACAAAAGAGACAGCACACTGTGGTTTGCCAAGCCCGGTTCTATGGAACTGATTGGTTCTGTGTGCCAGGCACTGTGCTGTGTTGCTGGACACACAGAGACAAAGAAAATTCTGTCCCCGCGTGTATGGAGCTCGCCTTCGAGTCAGGGAGGTGGTCATCAGGTCAAAAGATGATTACAGTTTACTGTGCTCAGCACAGCAGTGGGGCATGTCCAAGGTGCAGAGTGGACACGTGGAGGGCACTGCTCCTCCCACAGGGGCAGGGAGAGGGAGAGGTTGGGGAAAGGAGGCATTTTGTTAGGTTCGTGGAATCAGTGATATTTTCCCAGGTAGCCAGGTCGGGCGGCAGGAAAAGGCATTCCAGGCAGAGGGAATAGCATATGCAGAGGCGTGGAGCCTTGAAAGTGCCTGGAGCTCAAAGTGGGTATCACTGGACAGGGAAGACATGAAAAAGCTTAGACTTTATCCTGGAGCCAGTGGTCCTTTGCTGCTGGGTTTCCAGCAAGGCAATGACTTGAGCAAATGCCCGCACAGAGTATGGAAGATGGATGGAGGCCGAGGGCAGATCAGAAGGCTGTCTCTGTGGCGCAGGTGAGGAACGATGCGGTCGTGCGGTAAAGACCATGTGGCCACAGTTGGCCACGGGAGCGAAGGAATGGAAGGAGTTAAGGATGATGCCTTGGTGTGGTGGCTGGGAGGAGGGCGCACATCTTGGGGAGAGAGAACAGCTGACGAGCAGGAATGACGGGGGAGGGGAAGCTTTTTTTTTTACATCTTTATTGGAGTATAATTGCTTTACAATGATGTGTTAGTTTCTGCTTTATAACAAAGTGAATCAGTTATACATATACATATGTTCCCATATCTCTTCCCTCTTGCGTCTCCCTCCCTCCCACCCTCCCTATCCCACCCCTCTAGGTGGTCACAAAGCACCGAGCTGATCTCCCTGTGCTATGCGGCTGCTTCCCACTAGCTATCTACCTTACGTCTGGTAGTGTATATATGTCCATGCCTCTCTCTCGCTTTGTCACAGCTCACCCTTCCCCCTCCCCATATCCTCAAGCCCATTCTCTAGTAGGTCTGTGTCTTTATTCCTGTCTTACCCCTAGGTTCTTCATGACTTTTTTTTTCTTAAATTCCATATATATGTGTTAGCATACGGTATTTGTCTTTCTCTTTCAGACTTACTTCACTCTGTATGACAGACTCTGGGTCCATCCACCTCATTACAAATAGCTCAATTTCGTTTCTTTTTATGGCTGAGTAATATTCCATTGTATATATGTGCCATTTTACCTTACTTTATTTTCTTTTCTTTTATCCTCTTCTTTTCTTCCTTCCTTCCTTCCTTCCTTCCTTCCTTTCTTTCTTTCTTTCTTTCTTTCTTTCTTTCTTTCTTTCTTTCTTTCTTTCTTTTCTTTTCTTTTCTTTTCTTTTCTTTTCTTCTCTTCCTTCTTTTTCTCCCTTTTATTCTGAGCCGTGTGGATGAAAGGCTCTTGGTGCTGCAACCAGGAGTCAGTGCTGTGCCTCTGAGGTGGGAGAGCCAACTTCAGGACACTGGTCCACAAGAGACCTCCCAGATCCACAAAATATCAAATGGCGAAAATCTCCCAGAGATCTCCATCTCAACACCAGCACCCAGCTTCACTCAACGACCAGCAAGCTACAGTGCTGGACACCCTATGCCAAACAACTAGCAAGACAGGAACACAACCCCACCCATTAGCAGAGAGGCTGCCTAAAATCATAATAAGGCCACAGACACCCCAAAACACACCACCAGACGTGGACCTGCCCACCAGAAAGACAGGATCCAGCCTCATCCACCAGAACACAGGCACTAGTCCCCTCCACCAGGAATCCTACACAACCCACTGAACGAACTTAGCCACTGGGGACAGACACCAAAAACAACGGGAACTACGAACCTGCAGCCTGCAAAAAGGAGACCCCAAACACAGTAAGATAAGCAAAATGAGAAGACAGAAAAACACATAGCAGATGAAGGAGCAAGATAAAAACCCACCAGACCTAACAAATGAAGAGGAAATAGGCAGTCTACCTGAAAAAGAATTCAGAATAATGATAGTAAACATGATCCAAAATCTTGGAAATAGAATAGACAAAATGCAAGAAACATTTAACGAGGACCTAGAAGAACTAAAGATGAAACAAACAACGATGAACAACACAATAAATGAAATGAAAAATACTCTAGGTGGGATCAATAGCAGAATAACTGAGGCAGAAGAACGGATAAGTGACCTGGAAGATAAAATAGTGGAAATAACCAATGCAGAGCAGAATAAAGAGAAAAGAATGAAAAGAACTGAGGACAGCCTCAGAGACCTCTGGGACAACATTAAACGCACCAACATTCGAATTATAGGGGTTCCAGAAGAAGAAGAGGGGAAGCTTTGGTTTGTTCAGAGCATAGAAAACAACCCCCAGAACATACAGTTAGGTAGCCACGAGTTGAATCTTTGTAGGGTAGCTCAGACCTCTCAGAACTGCCTCAGTACCTGGGGTGGGCAGGCACTGCTGGGAACCAGAACCTCGGGAAGCCAAAGGGCCTCTTTCCGAAGATAAGTCTAGAGGCTGGGGCGCTTCAGCAGCCCACAGCCAAAAGGGACTTGCACTCACCCCAGACGTTCACCCAGTTCCTGGAAAATATGTAACATCACAGGTTTGTCTTGGGAAAAGCGTTTTCCTCAATAGAACAAGAGTCCTAGGTGTTTGGCTAAAGAAAAACTGATATGGAAATCATTTGTGATGAGACTGGGTGTCAGGGCTGAGTCAATAAAGGCTCACTTCAGGGGTGAGGGGAAGCTTGGGAGGGGGAACAGGAGTCAGCCTCCAACAAGGGCCTCGGTGTCCTTTGCTGCCACCACCAAGACATTTCCAGAAGGCTTCCCCTGGTTGCATCATGGTGTTCTCTCCATTCCCCAGCGGGGAGAGCAGACAGCAGGTGGGAAGGGCAGAGGGCTTGGGAGTGGGGTGGCCAGCACCTCCTGTATGTCACTTTCTCCCCGGCTGGGTGGGTCGGGGGTGGAGTGGTGGTTTATGCTTGGCCCTGGAAGATTCTTCAAGCCTGAATCAGATCCAGGCTGTGCACATAACTTGGTTAAGAGATAAAGCCCACAGAAGGTGTTCTGGGAGCACAGAAGCCAGAGGCTATCGACCGAGAAGCTGCACAGAGAAGGAGACCGTGAAGCCGAACCCTGTAGATGACAGGCTTTGCAGAAACTGTTGTATCTAGGGAACCACAGTTGGCGTGGTAGCCACCGGCAGGCAGAGTACCTTGTACAGAGTATGTGCTTGGTGAGTAAATGAATGGATGAAAGTTCCCCTGAGGATGTGCATTTTCAGGGATGCTGAGATTTAAACCAAGATCTCCTCATATTACTTCCTCTCAGTTTAAGATTAGGAAGCAATTCCTTGCAGATCACTATTGTCGTCTTGTGGGGCGTGTCTCTCAGCACCCCAACATCCTGACTGTACGAGAAGCTTCTTAAGAAGAAATGCTATCCACACAGTCCACTCTGAGCTCTCCTATTACTGAAAGCAGAGCTTAGAGCTTTCTGCAGAGGAACTCAAAGCCACTTTTTCCATAATCAACTACATGCATTAAAGAGAGTGATTTTTTTTTTAATTCTCCCCAAGCCAGATTCCATTAAGGAAGCCCCATTTAACGGAAGTCAATTTACCAAAAAGAAAAAAGAATCGAGCATAATTGCTTAAATACATTTTATGTTGTACTGCGGTAGCAATTTCCTGGGTGAACTTGGAATTCCCCAGACCCCCCATAGTGAAGTTAATATGGACAGAAATATTTGAAGGGGAGAATCTCTCTTTGTGTTTCTCTTCTTTAATTATGATTCTAACAGGGAGCAAAATTAAAGAGGATCCTGGGAGGAGGCGGAGGGAGGGAAAGTAAAGGAACAGGATGGAATTCAGCCGAAACTGTTCCACTGCCTTCCCCGAGTACAGAGGCTCTATCTAGCATGAGTGGGATGGTTTGGGTTTGAATCCCACTTCTGCCACTTAATAGCTGTGTGACCTTGTGCAAGTTTCTTAACCTCTCTGTGCAGCCAGGTGGTGCAAGGGGAAAAGGCATTATGAGCATGCAAAGGCAGAGAAGCACTAAAAAGCAGTGTGTGTTCCAGTTCACATAGGTCTTCTCTTTGACTAGAGAATGGGGTATGTGTGTGTCTGTCTGTCTGCAAGTCTGTGTGACGTGCTCAGAGAGGGAAAGCAGGCAAAAGTCAGACCAGGAAGGCTTCACTGGGAAGGTGGCATTTGACCAAAGCCTTTGAGGAAGTGAGAGGGTGAACCAGGTAGCAGTCTGGGAGAAGACCCAGCCAGCAGGCAAAGAAACTGTCAAGTGCAAAGGCCCCGAGGCAGGAGCGGTCCTGGCCAGTTTTTTGGGGATTTTTTTGCGGTATACAGGCCTCTCACTGCTGTGGCCTCTCCCGTTGCGGAGCACAGACTCCGGACGCGCAGGCTCAGCGGCCATGGCTCAGGGGCCCAGCCGCTCCGCGGCATGTGGGATCTTCCCGGACCGGGGCACGAACCCGTGTCCCCTGCATCGGCAGGCGGACTCTCAACCACTGCGCCACCAGGGAAGCCCGGCCCTGGCCAGTTTTGAACAGCATGGAGACCCATGTGGCTGGAGCGTAAAGCATAAGTAGAGGAGGAGACATAAGAGATGAAGACACACTGGCTTTTTTAAGGCTTGTAGACCCTGGTATGGTCTTTGACTCTAAGGATTAGAGCCACTGAAGATTTGTTTTTAATTAACTCTATTAAGGTATAATTTACATAAAATAAAATTACCCATTTTATTTATTTTTTTTATTTATTTCTTTTTCTGCGTTGGGTCTTGTCTGCTGCGCACAGGCAAGCGGGGGCTACTCTTCATTGTGGCACGCGGGCTTATCATTGCGGTGGCTTCTGTTGTTGCAGAGCTCGGGCTCTAGGCGTGCGGGCTTCAGTAGTTGTGGCGTGCGGGCTTCAGTAGTTGTGGCACGCGGGCTCCAGAGCGCAGGCTCAGTAGTTGTGGTGCGCGGGCTTAGTTGTTCCACGGCATGTGGGATCTTCCCAGATCAGGGCTCAGACCCGTGTCCCCTGCATTGGCAGGCGGATTCTTAACCATTGCACCACCAGGGAAGTCCCTAAAATTACCCGTTTTAAATGTACAGTTCTGGGGGCTTTGACAAATGTGTATATGCCATATCATCACCATCTCATTTAAGATACAGAACATTTTCATCAGCCCAGAAGGCTCCCCCGTACTCCTTCCCGGGCAATCCCCACCTGTACCTCTCACCCCCAGCGTTGGCAGCCCCTGTGCTCTCTCTCACTGTAGATGGGTCTTTTCCAGAGTTTCATATAAAGGGATGCACACAGTATATACTCTTCTATCACTCAGCATAATGCTTCTGAGAATCATTCATGTCGTTGTATGCATCGGTCGTTTGTTCTTTTTATTGGAGAGTTTCGCGTGAGGCATGATACTATCGCAGTGGCAGTGTTTAATGTGATGATTCCAACATTTAAGCCTCCCATTCTCTGACAGATGCCAAGGAAACTCTCCAATGTGCATTTATGTCCAAGGAGGCAGGGGTAGTGCGGAGTAAAGATGCACAGGGCCCTGAGTTTAAGCCTTGGGAATGAACAATCATCATCAGGATTCCTGGGAGCAGGTGAAGGTGTGGGAGAAATGGGAGGCAGGGGATGTCCCTTCGGGCTCCTCCAGCCTGTAGCATTGGGGGTTGGTTAATGCGGATCCCAGGGCTGGAGGATACCGACTTTCTGACTTGCGGTTACAGCCTTGATCATTACTCTCCTCCTGCTCTTGGGACGCCAGCATCCTCCCCTCATTCCATTTTGCAGTGAACAGCCTTTGGTTCTGAATTATTCAGGTAACTTCTCCCTAGTTCTACTTCCCTTATGTAAATAGCCTCCAGGCTTTGTCATGGAGATAGAGTTGAATTTGGCCTGGGGAAGGAAAAACCCACAATACTGTTTGTGGCTCCTTAGAAAACTTAAATGACTCTGCCTGTAATAAAGTATTTTAAATGGGGTCTGGTGAAATACAGTAATTGGTTTCTGTAATAGCTCTTACCATAGCAATGTGGGTGATATTCCTGGAGGTTGGTGTATGTCAGCATTTGCATTATAGTAAAAACTCAGTTTTGCAGGGTGAGAAGCTCCTTGGTTAGTTCCTTTGTCTAATACGCATTTATGGAGACCCACCGTGCTGGATCTCTTCCTTTCACCCCTCCAGATCATCGCCCCTCCCTTGTCTACCCTGTTCCATGCTTAGGAAGACTTACTTGTGAGACTACATCCATATGCTCCCTTGCCCTCTGGCTTCCAATTGGGCTCCATCAACAGAAGCATCAGCAGTAGATTGGAGGAGGGGAGGGGAGGGAGGAGAGTGTGTCTTTCTCCCTCCTTGTGGGATTTTCACAAACTGGCTGTCGTCTCCACTGACTGAAGATCTGGGTCCTGCAGGTGGCCCTTTCTATGCTACCCTCTCCTTCGGGGATAACCATGTCCTCTCCAGGCCTGTGAGTGGAAACCAGACCCCTGTTAAGAGCCTCAGGATACCGCCCCATCCCTGGTGGTGACGAGGCCATTCATTCAACTGGAATTATTCTCATATGACCGAGCCATCTGTTTTCTGCTGGAATCCTGACACACCTGCTTTGTATCGAGCATTGTGTTAGGTGCTTAGCACAGAGATGAAGAATAAAGATGATGGAGAATAACATACCAGCTGCCAGTTACCAAGGGCTTCCTATTTTCCAGAGACCGTGCTAAAGTCTTTTCTGTGTATCATCTCATTCAATCCCGGCAGCCCTTTGAGAGAGGGATTATTATCTTCATTTTACAGATGAAGTTACAGAGAATTTAAGTAATTTTCATAAGATAACACAGCCGATCCCTCTGGAGTCCCAGCTTCTCCCCTCCCCCCCCACCCACCAGTCTGCGCTGCCCTCTTTGCGGCATTATCCTAGAGACACACACCTAGATAAATGAATTATAATTTTAATAACGTGCTGTGGCATCACAGAGGAGGGGAAAGGAAAATTATGTTTATTGAGCTAATATGTGTCAGATGCTGGGCTAGGTTCTTTGCCCGTAAGGCCTCTCACGTATTCCCACAGACTCTCCGGGCCAGTGTTTTTCCTCCATTTTCAGAAAGATCAACTAACTGGTCCCAGGTCACACTGGTAGGAAGGGGTGAAGCCTGGATCTGAACCCAAGTCCGTGTGGCTTCAGAGCCGAGGAGAATAGGAAAGGCCTTCCTGGGGACATGGTATCTGAGGGCGTCCCGAAGTGTCTCGAGTGATACGGCTGGTGCAGGAGAGAGGGTTACACGCGGGTACATTCCAGGCGGAAAAGGCAAAGGCATAGAAAAGGAGAAAGCTTGGAATGCTTCGATGTAAGCAGGGTGTCCAGGCGGGGTGGGAGTGATGGTGCCAAAGAGGATACATCAGGAGGTTTGGTCCCTGATTCAGACGCAGGTAGGAGGAGCGGAGAGACACTGGGCATCGGCCCGCTGGAGGCTGTGGGGTTGAGGAGAGAAGGGCGAAGGGCTCCTGGGGTGCAGGACAGTGAGCAGAGTGACGAGGGGCATCCGGGGCTTCGCCTGGGTGTGGCGGAGGGGCCAGCACTGAGCGGAGGCCCGTTCAAGCAGGGGACAGTGCGGAAAGTTTGGAAAGCCAGTCTTGCGTGGGCACCGGGGAGCCATGGAAGGTTCTTGAACTCTGAGCAACTCTAGGAGGAAAGATCTGATTGACCTGAAAGCTGGCTCAGGACACAGCTGGTCGAGAGGCTGGGGCAGTGCCTGGCAACGGTCGGGGATATCCGGGTTTCCCAGCCACTGAGCCGGACTGGCTGAAAGCAGACAAGGCTAATCTAAGGGCAGAGAGGTGGCCCAGCAGCGGGGGCTGGCCTCCTGTGGAGGAGCAGAGACAGGGGCAGGAGCCAGAGAAGACCCAGCGCCTAGTTAGTGACCCCAAAACAGGCTCTCACAGCTGGGAAGGGCTGTGCTGCCTGTAGTGGCTGCCTGAGCCCTTTCTCCTGACTCCTTCGCGTCCCTGAGGGGCTGGCTCGGGGTAGCTGAACCTCTGCCCGGGAGTCGGGGGCTGAACCTCTGCCGGAGAGCTGGGCTGGTCCTCTGCTTGGGGCTGGACCTTTGCGGGGAATCTGGATCTCTGCTGGGGGTGGGTGTGTGGACATTTGCTGGGGTGACAGGCCTCTGCTGGGAGGGCTGGACCTCTCTCCTGGGCAGCTAGACCTCTGCTGAAGGTGGAGAAATAGGCCTCTGTTCCAGGCCTGAAGGATCGCCCCTCCTCTCAGCAACTCAGCAGTGGGAAGAGCCCCTGGGGGAACCAGCTCCAGCAGCCCAGGCTGCAGGCTACTGGTGGGCGGCCGGGCCAGCACGGCCTTCCCTTCTGCCAGGCCTGGGAGGAGGCCCCAGCACACATGGGCAGTGGGGAGACTCCCGGGTGCCCGGTCTCGGGCAGCTGTGGTCCCTGACCCCGTCTTCCTGTCCCCACAGGTTCACCGGAGCCAGCCTCCCGGCCCCCGTCATCAGCAGCAAAAACTGGCTACGGCTGCACTTCACGTCGGACGGCAACCACCGGCAGCGCGGCTTCAGCGCCCAGTACCAAGGTAGGCGGGGCCGGGCTGCCCTGCTTCCTCGGGGGGCGGGGGGCGGCAGAGATGATGCCTGGGGCCATCTTGTCCCCGGACTGGGTCCGGTGTGTCTTCGGGGTACGCTTGCCTCTGCTGTCCTGCTCTCATTTGCAGACTCAGAGGTCTGCATATCTGCGTGTCTACGTCTGCCATTGCGGTCTGTTGTCCAAGGGAGGACGCTTCTCAAATTGTGCAGAATGGTGTACCCTAAGCTGCCCGTCTTCAGGCCAGGCAAACCATACTAGTTTATGCCAAGGGCCTCCTGAGAGCCGGGCACTCTGCTAGGCACTTGGTCAGCGTCATCTCACTTAATCTTCATCATTACCCTGTGAAGTAAATACCATCACCATCCCCATTTGATGGACGAGAGAGCTGAGGCCCAGAGAAATGAAGGCAGTTTCCCAAGACCATCTGAACTCCTGCCTTTTGAATCCAGAGCCCACCCACTTAACCGGCAGAGTTTAGCCTACCCTGGTATAAAGTGGGAGAGCTGCCCGCATTTCAGCTCTTGTTCATTTCACATAGAACACAGACGTTTGACAAACGATAGGCAAAACAGCTCTAGGGAGCTCTCTAGCTTAGGTGCTCAGATCTGTGAAGAGCTGTCTGGTGGCAAGAGATCAGACCGAGAATGGCAGGTGGAAACTGCAGGTAAGCAGATTTCTGCTCCAATCGTGAAGAATTTCCTAACCCCGAGAGCCGCCCATAAAAATGAGTGGGTTGACCCCGAGGCAGGGAGCTCTCCACGCCTAGAGGAGATCCCCAAATCCAATGGTTGGGTGGGAGTAGATGACAGCATTCCTTTTCAACCTTGAGTTTGTTCAAAGTACACAAAATTTATCCACAGAGATAAACACCAAGGGTTGGCTTCAGAGTTGCTCATTAAGCCATTACTATCACCAGTTACAAACTGAGGTTGGTTCTAGTTGATTCAGTGTGAACTTGTATTGCACACCCATTAAGCAGAAGGCCCTATATAAGACCCTGGGGAATAGAGTGGGCTGTGTTGTGAGTGAGAGAGTGTGGTATATTGGTGTGCGTAGGACAGAGGCCTGATGGAAGAGTGAGCTGTGATCACCACCTCACCGCCGAGGGTCAGGAGGGAGCAGTGACTCCAGTGGAGGAGATCCTGGCAGCTCGTCCCTCCAAGCCTCACCTCGGAGGCTCTGAGCACACTGCCCACCCGGGAGGTGGCACCGGCAGAGCGGGGCCCCCCAGGGCCAGGCTTTCAGGCTGGACACTGGGATAAAAGCAGCACTGAGAGTAGAAGCATTACCTGTAAAATCTGAATGTTTTATGAACAACCTCATTTCCTTAGCCTTGGGTAGCAGGAGTCCCTTGAAATATGTTTAAAAATAAACAGGAAACTAACCTGGCCTGACGAGCTTGGCTCCAAGAACTTTCCTGGATACATTGCTTCCGCCGCTGAGGTTGGGGCTTTGTGGGAGTGAAGCACCTCTCTGGATCTCTCTGTTGTGTTTTCCAAACTAGGAAAGAAGAGATGAATGTTATTGTTTCATCTGATTAAGTAGGTGCCAGGTGTTTCTAATATTTCACGTTTCTGAGGGCCCATTTGTCACGGTCATACATTAGGGTTTTCTGCCAATGAGGACCCAGGCCAGGCAGCCGCTAGGTCAGGAGCACACATCCATTGCACACCTACTGTGCACCAGGCCCTGTACTAGGCAGTGTATGCGCGTTGCCCCATTCCATCCTCCCCACAGTGCAGTGGCGAATATGTTTTTAATTTCCGTATTTCAGTGGAGGAAGCTGAGGTTCAGAGAGGTTGTGTAACTTGCCCAACACGCACATATCACACAGCCTATACGTGGTGAAGCTCGAATTCATTCGCAGCCCTGTGTGAGTTTTCTGCAAAATCACAGGGCCTTCTCATGGTGCTTCGGGTGCCTCGCTTTTCCTATTTGACTGGTATCTTTAAAACTTTGTTTTGTTAATCTCACCCCACCATAAAAAAATACATTTTCCATCGCAACCCAGGACACACATATATATCTGCAGAACTAAAAGGAAAATGTCACCAAGTGGTATTTACCCTTAGTAAGGGTGAGGCACCCTGAAAATTTCTTTTCCAATTTTTAATGTTAGTTGCAACCTCGAAATCAATTTCAAAGTCTGTAGCAGGGAACAACCCACAATCTGAAAAGCGGTTTTAGTTATGAACTTCTCCAAAGCAGGCCCTTTCTTATTCTCTCTCTGACTCCGCCCAAGACAGCCCAGAACAGGATTTGCACACTGGTGTGTGCCAGCGTTTCTCTCTGGGTTTCAAGAACTTGGCATTTATTACTTCATTCAGACCTAACAGCAACTGTGTAAAGCAGGTACTACTACTAGCCCCATTTTGCAGATGAGGAGCGAGAGTTGCAGAGAGGGTAGGTATCTGGCGTGAGGTCTCCTCGATAGAATGTCGGAGTCTGAGTGTGAACCCCAGCCGTGTTCAGCTGGGTCTGGCATCCTAATATACTGCGCTGTAAACTGATTGTGTTCCTACATGATTCTCCCCTGTGAACTTTCTCTCGTGTTTTCCAGACTGAGGGTATATAGTGCAAGGGTCTACAATAATCGTTTGGAAACTCAATTGGTAGCTTTATAATGCAGGTTTCTCAGCTTCAGCACAATTGACATCGTGGCCTGGATGATCCTCTGTTGTGGGAACCTGCCCCACGCACTGCAGGATGTTTAGGGGCATCCCTGGCCTCTACCCACTAGATGCTAGATGCCAGCAACACACACACACACACACACACACACACACACACACACACACACACGACAACCAAAAAGTCTCTAGACTTTGCCAAATGTCCCCTGAGTGCAAAATCACCCCCGAATGAGAACCATTGCTCTAAAGGAGGGAAAACTTTGGAGCCACAAAAGACCATTCTAAGTTTTGCTACTTGCAAGTTCAGTCCCAAAGAGTAGCAGAGAGAGCTTTCAGTCAGGGGTCTAGTAGGAGACAGGAGCATACTTATTGCATGGCTTTAACTGAAGAAAGTTTAGTGAAGGGTCCAATTACAGAGGTAAAGGTGAGATTAAAGGAAACCCCAGAGGGTTTCTTTTTAATGAGATTACCCAGAGAATGAACGACAGAGAGACCGTTACCACAGTAGAGAAAGGGCCAGGGGACAGAGGAGCAAGAGCCGGAGCCGTTGAAGGGGGTCCGCCCGGCACAGCTGAGGAGCCTGACCACTGCCAACCTACAGTGCAGGAGGGGGCCCAGGAATCTGTCACCAGTGCAGGAAGAGGGACCTGGAAATATCACCAGTGCAGAAGGAGGGGGCCTGGGAGTCAGTAACCAGTGCAAGAGGAGGGGGCCTGGGAATCAGTAACCAGTACAGGAGAAGGGGGCCCGGGAATCTGTCACCAGTGCAAGAGGAGGGGGCCTGGGAATCAGTAACCAGTGCAGGAGTGGGGCCCAGGAGTCAGTAACCAGTTCAGGAGAAGGGGGCCCAGGAATCTGTCACCAGCGCAAGAGGAGGGGGCCTGGGAATCAGTAACCAGTGCAGAAGAAGGGGCCTGGGAATCAGTAACCAGTGCAAGAGGAGGGGGCCTGGGAGTCAGTAACCCATGCAGGAGGAGGGGGCCCAGGAATCTGTCACCAGCGCAAGAGGAGGGGGCCTGGGAATCAGTAACCAGTGCAGGAGGAGGGGGCCCCAGGAAGCTGTAACCAGATCTTGCCCTTCTCCCTCCCTCACATCTGCTGTGCCTCCCATCTGCCAACCCATTAGGAAACCAGCAACAAGAGAACAGTCTGCTCTATGCCCTGGGAAACTGACCAGTTTGACCAGTGGGCCCCCTTGTTCCGTAGCTGTCCACAGGGGTCTGGCTCTGGGGGCACAGAGCAGGGGGGAGAAGTTTAAAGAATGGACCTGGGGAGTCATCAGCATGGGATCAGCTTCACCCGCACTCAGCTTTATGGCATTAGAGTCTCAAGGGACGCAGGGCACTTCAGAGCCAACCATTACCAACTCCTGATTATATCGATGGATGTTTTGTCCCGGAGAAACAAAAAATAAAAATTAAAATAAATAAAATAAAATAAATCTAACTAACCTACAACACAACACATTCCATTCCTGTCTCAATCCAATCTGAATTTAGGGCTGTTCATAGCCAGACACAATTTTAACCAATACCACATGGTATCAGGGGATCTGAGTTCTAGGCTTGCTTTGCCTGGAGCTGGCTGTCGCAAGGTGGGCAATTGTATTTCATTTAACAAGCGTGTCCCATGTGACACTACCACGTGACAGCACAGAAAGATGAACACAACGAGGCCAGTCTCTGCTCTCAAGGAGAGCACGTTCAAGAGAGGAACAGACATGAATCTACAACTTCTCTGCCACGTGAGAAGAGCTACAGTTGAGGCCTGATGAAGGGTTCTAGGACTGGAGATAAAGAAGCGCTTCGTTTTGCTGGACACACTTAAGGAGAGCCAGAAAAGGGCAGTGACTTCAGTGTGAGTCTCAGAAGGAGGCCAGACAGACAATGGAAAGAAGCATTCCACGTAGAGCTGAAGCAAGGGAGCTTGAAAGTGCTAAGTCTAAGGAACCACAAATATGTGTGTGTGTCTGCAGCACAGGTCAGCAAACTATAGCCTGCAGGCCAGACCTAGCGCTCTGTCTGTTTTCATATGGTTCTTGAGCTAAAAATGGGTTTTACATGTTTAAATAGTTGGAGGAAAAAAATCAGAAGAAGAAGAATATTTCATAGCACATAAAAATTACATGAAATTCAAATTTCAGTGTCCATAAGTGAAGATTTCTCGGAACTCAGTTACACTCATTCATAGACAGATTGTCTACAACTGCTTCAGTGCTACCAGAGTTGGATAGTTTGCAACTGAGACGATGGGCCACAGCCTAGTATATTTACTCACAGACCTTTTACAGAAAACATTTGCGACCTAGAGTGACGTCTGCAGTCCAAAGCAGTGAGGGGGCTTCCCTGGTGGTGCAGTGGTTGAGAGTCCGCCTGCCGATGCAGGGGACACGGGTTCGTGCCCCGGTCTGGGAGGATCCCACATGCCGCGGAGCAGCTGGGCCCGTGAGCCATGGCCGCTGAGCCTGCGCGTCTGGAGCCTGTGCTCTGCAACGGGAGAGGCCACAACAGTGAGAGGCCCACGTACAGCAAAAACAAACAAACAACAACAAAAAACAAAGCAGTGAGGGGTAGCGGGTCATGAGGTCAGAAAGAGAGGTGGGGGTCTCGTCGTAAAAAGCTGCAGTAAAGCTGGGCTTGGTTCCGTGGTGATGAGAGGTGACCAGAAGTTTTAACAAGAGGGAAGGTGTGATCATGTTTTCATTCTAGAAAAATCTTTGCTGTAGAATGAAACGTGTGGGGGACAGTTAAGAGTTCTGGAGGATGATGAGGATCCAGAGTTTAGGCAGAGGCAGTGGAGAGGGAGAGGGGGAGACAGACCAGAAGGGACCTCTCCATGGCAAACCACCCTGGACTCAGGACCCGTCAGATTTGGGAGTGAGGGGGGATGGGGAAAGCAGAAGAATGCGTCAGGGGTGAATCTTAGGTTTCTAGCTTGAGTAAGTGAGTAAAAAAAAAAAAAAAAAAGTACTATTCACCAAGGTAGCCTCTGGCACAGGGAGGTGGGGGATGGATTTGGCTTGAGACACACTGATTCTGGGATATCAGGGGTTGAGAGGCTATCGAATAAGTACTTGGCTATTCTGTCCATCTGTAGCTCAGAGAAGAAAGGTCTAGTCTAGAGATAAAGGCAAAGTAGAGGCTGAGGCCGCCAGTCCCCTCTTAGGGCACGAGTCCTCCCCATGTGTGTGATATGGGCCCAAGAGAGTGGGCTTTTAAAGTGGGTTCCTTGGAGGCCAAGGGCTTCTCCCAGCAGCTGTTTTGCTAGGGGCTGAGCAGGTGGGATTTCCACCCCAGCTTCAACCAGAGAATTCTCTCTTTGACCTATTTGTAGCAGGCATATACCTAAGCAGATTAAAAGAGGTTCCTGTACGTGGCAACCCCAGGACTTGAGGTTCTATAAGGTTCCTTCCAGTTTGGGAAGGCCACTGAGGTTATATAATCAATCCCTCCGTCTCCAGGCGAGGAATATTTCCAGTCCTTCTCAGAGTGTTAATTGCTTTCTTGGTTGTTCTGTTTTTATTTTTTTAAGCCTAAAGGGATGACAGTGAGAAGAGCCTTTTTTTCAATGCCCACAGTGGCCAATGATCACAAAGGGTGAGGGGCTTCCCCGGCAGGGAGGCTAGCACCCCTCACTATTGCTTTCCTCGTCTGTAGAGGGAATAATATTAACCCCACAGGGCTACTGGAAATTAAAGGAGCTCCTGGTAAAATATTGGACACGTGGCAGTCACTCAAGAAATGGAAACTTGAAGCTTCCTACCCCATCAGTCACCTTGACCCCCTGTTTGTTATATGGGAAACCCTTGTGCAGTGAGAGCGAGCTGCCTGCTCTGGCTCCTTCTCACACGTGTTCCCTTTGCTGCCACTCTGACCTCATGATCATCCTCTAGTGTCCGTCCCTCCCTTCAGCCAGATCCCAGCCTGGCCCCACTGTCCCTTCTCACTGCCTCTCTTGTCAAGTCAACCCTGGTGACCAGGAGACTGGAAGATATTCTGCTTTCTAGAAGTCCTGTGCTGAGTCTCAGTTGTCTGCCAAATAAACTTTTCCATTTGAGAACAATTTGCTCTTACTGAGATGCTTGAGGCTTTTTACGGTAACAAGCTGAAGCTTCTGTTTTTCACATGAACATGTTGCGTTCTTACTTGTGACTGATCCACAGTCCTGGGCCGGAGCAAAAATGCCTCAGGCGTCCCGTGGCTCAAGCTCTGACTCATCTGTCCTATTCTTGGCAGCCCTCTGAGCTGCCAGACCCTTACCAGCCTCATCTGGTCCTCTGGGGGCCTCAGCACAAGTCTCAGGAGCCCAGAGCCAGCTACCTACAGAGCCAAGCTCCTGAATTCAATCAAGAGGGAGCCTGGACTTCCCTGGCGGTCCAGTGGTTAAGACTTCGCCTTCCAATGCAGGGGGTGTGGGTTCGATCCCTGGTCGAGGAGCTAAGATCCCACATGCCTCACGGCCAAAAAACCAACACGTAAAACAGAAGCAATATTGTAACAAATTCAATAAAAACTTAAAAAAAAATGGTACACATCAAAAAAAAAATCTTAAAAAAAAAAAAGAGTGGGCCTGAACTGCAAAGTGAGCGTGAACACATATGTGATGCCCCTCACCTCACCAGGCTTCCAGTGTAACCCCTTCCTTTTGCCAGAAATTAATTCAAAGCACATATTCTGTAACAGTGGGTCATTCATCCACTCAGTCATCAAACCCTTATTGGGAACCTTCTATGTGCCTGGCTCTGTGTCAGTCCCGGGATGCAGACCTAGGAGCTCATGAGGCAAATGGCTAGAAGCAGACCTGCTGTTCCTGTGTAATGAGGGCTTCAGCAGAGGTCTGGATGAAGCCTGGAGAGGGCACTGGCTACTCCCTGAGACGTAGACAGAGAGGCAGAGAAGAAGTAACCTCTGAGTGAGGCCTTCCAACAAGAGGTAGCCGAGCAGAAAAGAGGAGAAAGGATGTTCCATGGAGAGAGGAAAGTGTTGCAAAGGCAACTGAAACCAATAACTGATGGCCATAGTGATTCCCTTAAACATCCTTCTTCCGGTCGTCTCCTCCAGCTGACTTCTGGGAAGTTGTTCGTGAAGACCACTGCACAGCCCATTATTAATAGCAAAGCATGTCTCTATTCTTTCTCAAATTCTTTTCCCATTTAGGTTATTCCAGAGTGTTGAGCAGAGTTCCCTGTGCTGTACAGTAGGGTTAGGGTTAGGGTTATAACGGAATCAGTGTGCAGTATACCTGAAACTAACATAACATTGTTAATCAACTATATTCCACTATAAAATAAATTTTTAAAAAAATAGCTCCTAGGAATTAGAACACGGGCCACTCCCTACACTGCCCCCCATCTACCATGCCAGGGTCCTCCTCTCCTTTAGCAATTCCAGCGGCACAGAGAGTTTTGCTGTGGTTAACCGAAAAACTGCACCAGCATCTCCCAGCAGAGCACTACTTACCATCTGAGTTGGGTTGACGATTCCTTTTGCCACCATATTTTAAAAATTGCCCAGCATGGTGCATAACCAGCTTCAGAGGAAGTTTGCAAAAATTTCTCAACTATCCGTTATCCTTCAACACCTGCATTCTTAGCAACGGTCATTGCCAGCGTTTTGAGTGTTCTTTTAATGATTTCTGTACCAATTTTTTGCTCTTCATTTAGCTGGATCAGTGAATCCAAGCCTGGAACACACTGAAGCAAAGCATCCAGGTGACTCTTTTGTCAACAGCAGCTCTTGTGGCATTCAGAGCATCTGGGACTACTTTTTTTTTCATCGTCTTCCACGTCACCTGTCCTAGCAATCTTCAGCAGAGTTACTCCATCTGAAGTTTTGCCAGATGTTCATTTAGTTTTTCTTTTTCATGGTCACTAACAGTAACATTCTAACTGCTCAGTGATTTCTTAACTATGTTTCTCAATTTCAATATTGTCACATTTTCCTTGCAAGAATGTGGCATCACCTTTGGTCACAATAACCTCTCCAGTTTTTCCTAGGTCATGAAGCAAAACCCCTTAAAGATTGAGGGTCCAACTCACTTTTCCAAATACCACACCATCAGTAGCATCAACCTTGTTGGGTTCATTCTGTGACACCAAAACCTGGAGCTCGGGCTCTTATAACCCAAAAGCCAATTTTCATCCTACTCCAATCGAGTGTACCGAGGGCATTTTCAACAATTATAACCAAAGACTTTCACTGGGCATTGGCAATTTCAAGAGTGGATACCAGAAACTATCAGTATCCTGGAATCCCCGTTTCTGCACTTTTGATGTATTATTCAAGCAGAGAGATATGTAATCTTAGTCAACTTTTGTGCCTTCAGTTCCTGATTCATCATACAGTGTTTTCCTGTCCTCTATTGTAAGCACACCATTTGAATCTTTGTGGTTACATCAGAAATGATGTCGCTGATTTCTGTCTCCATTTTTAGACATTGTGGCGAACTGAGCAGTCTCTTCGGGGTTTAGCACAGGTTTGGGCTGCTTCCTTAGTTCAGCAGTTATAGCGTCAACACGCAGCCTCGCACCATTCCTGGTTTCCGCCGGATTAGCACCTTTGCTAATCTTCTTGAAGCCTTCCATGGCAATCAAGAGTGCCAGTGCAGTAGCAGTGGTGGTGCCACTCCAGCCTCTTCATTTGTGTTGGCAGCATCCCGATCTAGTCTGGTGTGATAGTTTTATATTTATCCTTTAAGTCAGTTGACCTGGCAACAGATACCTCATCTTTTGTTACTCTGAGGCATCTTCAGCTCTGTTCTGTAATCGCTGTTCTTCCCACTGTTCTTCTCCGTAGTAAGAGCTTCCCCATCTGCTAGAAGGTCTACAGCTTGAAGCATTGGGTCTTAGGCATCTGCACCGAATTTTATATCTTTGGCATGAATCTCAGTGAGATGAGGATCCAGTGCGCCAGAACCTGGCTTTGTCCAGCAAAAGGCAGTGAGTAATAAAAGCCTTTCTGCAGGGCTGGTGACCAAGGCAGCGAGGCAGGTCCTCAATGACAAGGGAAGGGCAGAGTGCAGGATGCAAACCCAAGTTTGCGAAGTGGCAATCAGATTGCCATTTTTAAAAGATGACTGTCTGCAACATTTTTTAAGATGGGCCAGAGACAGTGAATCGGTGAACCAAAACCAAGCAAAAAACAGGATGAGTTTAGGGCAGGAACGGCTTAGAACACTGAAAGAAGGATACACACTGGAGAAATTTTCTGAGGCTGAATGAACTGGATTTGGTGTGGATGTGGATGTGGGAGGACATGAAGGGATGGTCCAGCCAGCAGGACAGCCAGGTGATGGGGAAAGGCGAGTGATCAGGCTGAGAGCAGGGGCTCACTGTTGTGGAGGGAAGTCTGAATCCACTGGGATGAGAAGAAGCCATAGGTTCCATGCACTTCTTGGTCCCCAGAGCCATGGAGGCAGGTTAGGCCTCCCTCTCCTGTCTCCTCCACTAACAGGTCCTTGTCTCCCACTAGCTCGGCCCAATAACTGGTGCTGCAGACCAGAGAGGCATTTGTATCGCCAGATTCTTCCAGCTAAATGTGTACCGTGTGTTCCGCTAACCTTTACAAAAGTGGGGAAATGTCTTGTAATTAACCAGAATATAAAGGATGAACGGAGCAGCCTGGCAGTCTCTGTTAGCCATTATCATTCG
This sequence comes from Pseudorca crassidens, assembly GCF_039906515.1. Lineage (NCBI taxonomy): Eukaryota > Metazoa > Chordata > Mammalia > Artiodactyla > Delphinidae > Pseudorca > Pseudorca crassidens. Next base: position 26,726,269 of record NC_090297.1, on the reverse strand, counting down.
GAGGAGATGAGTGTACCTACTTAGATTTCCGTCAACCAGATAAAGCCAGCACTTTTCTCTTGGGAGTCCTGACTTTGTTCACATACAGTACAAACACATGTATAAGTGTGAATTATATTTGTAGGTAAAGGTTTGTAGCCATACGTACACAGGGACATAAATGTGTTCTTGTGGGTGCACTGGTTGTAGACACGGATGTGCACGCGTGCATGGATGTGTGGCATGCATATGTGCACCGGGGGTGTGCATTCAAGTGTAGCCGGGACCGAGGAGCCAGCCCCAGGCTCCACTTTTTCTCCACGGCGCCAGTAGTTACAGAATCCTTTTTAGAGACCAGCGCTTCAGTGTAATACCATAGGTGCTACGCTAGTGGGCGCTCCGTGAATGAATGTTCAAACAAGAACAAATACACCTCAGAAATTCTCCAGGTCCTTGCTGTTTTGCCCTTGCTTTCTGCTTAGTTCTGTTAGCAGTGCGCTGTGGAGACCTAGAGAGAGAAGTGCCCTTGTCCTCTGACCCTTCACACCAGGTCTGCCCTGGTCTGTCCAGCTAGTTCTTCTACGAGCTTATTTCAAGGCTGATTTCCCATGGTGCTCCATCTTCCATGGTCACCCACCACACACTTGGTCAGACGAAGACAAATTAGCTGTGTGTAATTCAGTGTGCGAGCGCTTCCCTGGGATTGCCAAACTACTGCGACGCCGGTATGTGGAGGTGGTTTCTGGACACTAAGATCCCTGGCGATGTGGATATTGCCAGGTGGGTACCCCCCTAGCCAGGTCGCTTTCTGACCCATTCATCAGTTTTGGGGATGGCATAGGCCACCTGGGCCTGGACATATGTTTTTTGAGAGGTTGTGTTATTGGTGTGAGGAACCCCTGCCCACAGAGCTGTGGCCCCCGCGTTTCCCAAGCTAATGTGGGGACCCACCAACAGCGTGGGTGACACAGCCTCTCAGACCTGGCTCAGAGGGGTAAACGGTCCCAAAGTTTGCATCTAAGTTAAGGAGCCCCCTCTAGCTTTTCAGGTTCCTTCTTAACCAGTTCTTCTCATCACCTTAACAAACTCCATCCTGTGGTGAGTAGCAGGGTGCAAAAGAGGAAGAACGGAATTAGCTCCTGCTGGGAGGCAGCATGACGTCATCCAGTGACTATTAAGCACTGATGAGTCAGGTTAGACAGTCCTTCGTGGAGAGGACCGAGTAGACAGGATTGGAAGGATTGCCTCTGGGGCCTGGAGATGGGGGAGGGGCAGGAGCCTCTTTCTCAGTGCAACCTTGAGAAGAGAGGAAGAGGGCTTCCTCTTAACCACCCCCTCATACCCACCTGCATCTCCCGGTCCCCCTTCAGCAGCTACAACGAAAACCCAAGCAGTGTTTGCCCCTGGGAATGGCATCCACGGGGCACTGACCTCCTTCCTCACCCCCTCCCCCAGTGAACACGAGAACCTGAACAAGGGGCTTGGGAAGACTCTGACTCACCTCCTTCTCCGGATGCCCTGAGCCATCTTCCCAGACCTGCCCTCAGATGGGCTGCACTGGGTCCTAGAGGCCCGTCTCCTGATCCCTGCCCATTGGTGGGGCACCCGGGAGAAGAGCTGGAATTGTTCTCACGGTGCTGGGACCATTCCTGTTCTCTTAGGGATGTTGAATCAGAGGCGCTTTTTCCCCCGCCTCACCGTGATTAGCTAGGCTTGAATAATGCATGTTTCCCTATGAATACCCTCTGTTTGATAATGGGCCCACGTTAGTGTTCATTGGAAATTTTCCTGCTGGATACACATGGAGAGTAATGCACGTTTATAAAAGGGGTTTGGATGCGCGAGGGAAGTGGTGACTCCGTGGAAGTAACTGAATTTTGTCAGGCATTCAGCTTCGACAGCAGCTTGCTGGGGGACCAACCTTCGGGGAGCTTTTTTTTTTTTTTTTTTTTTTGCGGTACGCGGGCCTCTCACTGTTGTGGTCTCTCCCGTTGCGGAGCACAGGCTCCGGACGCGCAGGCTCAGTGGCCATGGCTCACGGGCCCAGCCGCTCCGCGGCATGTGGGATCTTCCCAGATCGGGACACGAACCCGCGTCCCCTGCATCGGCAGGCGGATTCTCAACCACTGTGCCACCAGGGAAGCCCTGGGGAGCTTTTTGATATAGGCAGAGCAGGGATGGACAGGGGATGGGGGAATACTCGGACTTGGTTCCCTTTGCACATCTGATCACTGTGGGCTTTAGTTCTGGGGTTGACATGTTATCTCAAGTGCAGAGTGAATATCTTGAGTCTCCAGGGGCTGAGCTGGGGAGGGGACAGATGCTGAAGAAGGTTGACCATGCCCTTGGGATAACTTTGGGGACAGGTCACAAGAGAAAATGCTGAGGTCCCACCAAGAGCACAGCTGCCTCCTGGCTGTGTGACCTACAATAAGTCACTTAAACCATCGTAAACCCCAATTTTCTTATCGATCAAGTAGGTATAATAACTACCGGTCAAGGTTGTTGAACATATATAAGGACCAAATGAAATGAGTATTGAGGACCCGCTATGAACCAGGCACTATTCTAGGCATTGAGGACAGAGCAGTGAACAAAACAGACAAAAATTTCTGTCTTCGTGGAGCTTACGTTGCAACGTAGGATGACAAAAATCACTAAGAAAATTATATGCATACGAGAGAGTTAGGGATAAAGTGGGTAGGGGTTAGGGAGAGCTGGGGTTGGAGGTATAGTTTTAAGTGGAGTGGTCAGAGAAGGCCTGCCGTAGGAAGTGATGTCCTCACAAAGGCTTCAAGGAGAAAAGGGAGCAAGTAATGAAGATATCTGGGAAAGAGCCTTCTAGGGAACTGGCAGGCTGAAGTGGGCATGCCTGGTGTATTGTTGGAACATGAGGGAGGCCCATGTGGCTGGAGAAGAGTGACTGGGGTCGAAGATGGAGTCAGAGAGATCACAGAGAGGGCCAATTGGTCTGGGCAGGCCCTTTTAAAGACTTTGGCTTTTACTATAGGAGAGTTGGGTTGCCCCTGAAGAGTTTTGAGGAGAGATGTAATTTGGTCTGACTTGTGTTTTAACAAGATCCTTCTGGATCTCGTGTTGAGAACAGATTAGATGGGGGCAAGTGTGGAAGATGGAAGGCCATGGCAACAAAGGGAGAAGTCTTGGAGATTTGGACCAGAGATACAGATGTAGAAACTGCATTGGGGATAAACTTGGGAGGGTTTACTGATAGATCGTGTGTGGGTGTGAGAGAAAGAAAGGGGTCAGTGATGCTGATTTAAGTAAAGAACGTGTAAGGCCCTCAGCCCGGGGCTTGGCACGTAGGAAGTGCTGGTCACAGTTGTTACCGCTGCTGGTTCCAGTAAGAGTGGGGCTGAGCCACCCGGCAGGGGGTTCTGGGGTTGGACAGATAAACCAAGCCGTATAACCAGGGACAGGATGAAGCCCTTGGCAACCAGCAGAATGCTTTGGAGCACAGGGGTACTCAGACCCAAAGGAGGTTGATGGATTCAGAGGAATAGCCTTTGGAATCGTGGAGTTCTGGCTCTGGGGCCCTTTGTATGGTATTTGGCCAAGTCCTGATGAGCTATGGACTGGACTTAGTGTTGGGATCAAAACCCAGTTCAATCCATCAGACCATCCCCCAGTGACCTCCCAGACTCGACTGCCCCTGCTCACAGGAGGTCAGCTGGTGTGGGCTGGGCTCGGCTAGGATGGTGGGCTCTGCTCCTCATGTTCTCATCCTCCCAGGACCAGCCATGTCTTCTCCCAAAGATGGCAGAGATTCAAGTGGGCAAGCCTAATCTGGCAGGCGCTTTTCAAGGCTTTGGACATGTCAAGGCCTCCATAGTGACCAAACCCAAAGTCAAGGGGTGAGGAAATATACTCCACCTCTTTAACCGGAAGGACTACAGTCACATTTCATTGCAACAGCTGTGGTTACAGCGAGGGTGACAACTCGGGGCCCTAATGCAATGCGACACACCTGGCCAGGGCTGGTCCAGAAATTGGCCAGAACTGGATCGGGAGGAGAGCAGAGCTGCAGAGGGTGGGCCGCGGGGCCTCGCATGTGGACACTCACTACCAGTTTGCAGGGAGATCACCCCAGAGAGCCAGCCTTGATAGCAGCTCTTTCTCCGTGTTTGAGACCCTGTTGCACTTGAGCGCTACCCTTAGTATATCCCTGCCCAGAGGGGCTTCTGGCTTTGACTCACCACGGAATGTCCCAAGCTAAGAGAGGGATCATTCTAGAGGGACCCATCCCCAGTCCCATATGACAACTAAGCCTGATTTTCCTTTCACCTCTTCTCTAGTCAAGAAGCAAATTGAGTTGAAGTCTCGAGGCGTGAAGCTGATGCCCAGCAAAGATAACAGCCAGAAGACGTCTGTGTGTAAGTGTCCGCCCCGCCAGGCCTCTCGCTCGAGGCCAGAACCGCTGGCGCTGTGACCGCGGGGAAGCCAGATGATGCTGTGCTGATGTCCCTTCAGCCCGGCTTCCCTCCGCCCGGGTCTGCGCACGCACACACTAACCTGGTGCCCAGTGAGCAGCCCCGGGGCCTGCCCTCTGTCTTCTCGTGTTCCTCCTCCCATTCCCCTCCTGCCTCTTCTTTCTCCCTCACTTCCCATTCTAACTGCAGTCCAGGGAGTCATTACTGCTACATTTCTTTCTTTATTTTTCCTTTTGAATCACTTCCACCTGCTAAGACAATCCTTTTTCTGGCTCGTCTAGGAGTCAGTAAACTCCAGCTGGGATTTTGGAGGCTTCAAGTCCCTGATTCCAACTCCCAAGGCAAGATTGGGGGAAGGGGAGAGAGGGGAATGCCTAGAACCTTCCACCAGGGTCCATGGACCTGGCTGGGCAAAGCGTGGACTAGAAGCGGTGGGGATCCTTCTTCTTGAGCTGATAGCGGAGTGCCGGGGGCTCCCTGCTTGGACATGGGGCAGATTCTGTCCATGGAAACGTGTTCCTGCCACTGATGTTTGAAAGATCAAAAGGAGAATGTCCAATGCTGGGCAGTTGTCTGGAATGTCACTCCAGAAGCACCTGATCAGAGCCTGTGCTAAGGGGCTTTTGAGCTAGAGCATAGGAAGGATTTCCCAAAGGTTCTGGGCCACTCCAGGAGGCTGGACTTGAAAGCAGAGCAGATTTTTCCAAGAAACACTCCGTTTTCATTCTGGAGGTGGCGGCAGGGAGTCTCCCTTGGTCCCCCAAACACCTGGCCTTCTGGTCTACCTTCTGCCTCCCTTTGCCCTCTGCTTCTCACGCCCTTCTCTGTCTCCTTCCACTCGTCCTCCCTCTTTCCACTTTCCTCTCCTTCCTCCTCCCTCACCCTATCTGCTTCCCCCTCTTTTTCTCTCTGTCTCTGCTCCCTGCTGACCCTCTCCTTTCCTCTTTCACCTCCATGTGCTCCCTTCTGCTGAGGTGCTGGAAGTAATTGCTGGAGAGAGGCCATGGGTGGGTCCACAGCTCCATGCCTGGGTGGCAGGGAGCAGCGCGGGGAGAGGCAGTTTAGTCCCAAGGCCGTGACGAAACTGAGCCTGGCTGTGGGTTTTCTCTGGTCTTTCAAGTCCTCCAATTGGAGACAGGTACCACTCCTTGCCTCTGGGGACCATTGTCTGGTCACCCTGCCACAAGTGGCCTGGATGGCAGAGGGCAGCCAGAAGGCCCTGCTTCTGTGCTTGACTAGGGAGCCAAAGGAAGGAGCAGAGGGTTAGGTCAGGAGTCTGCAGGGAAGGCTCAAGACATGGCCCGGGCCCTCCCGGGCTCTTCCTTTCTGCAGCCACAGGAAACCAGAGGAGCCGAGGCAGGCACGATTCAACTTCAGAGTTTGCCCTGGGGCCACAGGCAAACGTTAAGGAAACTGCTCTGACTTGGGAGAGCACGTTTCTTTCCCAGTTGTGTCCTTAGGTAACTGTGTTACCCCAGGCCCTAACACCTCGGTTTCCCCATCTGTAGAATGGGGATGCAAAACCTTATCCTCCCTTTCTCCTTTGGATCTGAGATGGGCCTTCTTGACCTAGGACTTCAGGAGGTCCTTGAACTCGCTAGAAAATCACATGTGATGTTGTGGGTGCATTTTGGGGTGGAAGGGAAGGGTCTATGGTTTTCATTAGTTCTCAGAGGTACCAAAAACTCCCTCAGAAAGATGAAGAAACCCTATTTTAATAAAAAAAAATTCAAAACCTCTTTGAAAAAATATACATTTCTCTACAACAAGGTACTGGTCTCCTTTCTGAGATTCCTTCAGGGAGGAATGGGTGTGTGACTCAAGCTGCCTCGGGGGCAGGTCACCGAATGTCTACAGGGGTCTGGCCTACTGTGTTCTGCCCAGATTCCCTGTGGACAGATGTCCTGAACTTCAGGGGAGCAGTGGGCCACACTTACATCTCCTGGATCCTACTTGCTGCCTTTACCAGTCTGTGGGCACCATCGGCCCCCCGCCATTGGTTCTGACCACCCATGTGTCTGTGGTGCCCTTCGCTTTGGGTAGAAAGCATTGTCTTTCTGAGTGTGTGGCGGCTTCTTCCTCACCATAGGGACCGGGGCAAGGATCACCTTCCAGTCTCTTCCCTCTGCAGCCACGAGCAAATTCATGCTACGAGCACAAGCGGCTGGTCTTGAACAGGCAGGGGAGGCTGGAACTCAGGAAAGAAAGGGAAAAGCCTTCTGCCTCTGTAACTCCGACAGTAAACTGTTCACTGGGATTTGAGTTTGCTTGTTTCCGGGAAGCCTTGAAGGCTCATACGGGGATGCCGTCACCTGTTCGGTCCTCCCGGGAAGAGAGGGCACTGGGGGGGTATGAGCTGCTCACCGCTGGGCTTGCAACTTCCTGGATGGCGCCTGGGCCTCATTTCGGGCTGGCTGATTAAAGGGGACGCAGCAAGGTTTGCCATACATGTCAGGGGCTGTGGTTCGGTGGGTGGGCTTCACCACGGCCTCAGCTCTCCCGTCCAGCCACATCCTCATTGGTCAGCCTTCCTCTATGCTACGCTGAGCAGTGTCAGCTCTGAACGAGAGGGCGAGAGAAGGAGGCAAGAATCCGCTGTGCATTCTTAACACGCTGCAAGGTGGTGTGTGGTTCCCATGTGGTGGTCAGCAGGGCCTTTGGATGGGGGTGGTCGGTGCACAGGGTTGAGTAGGCAGGGCCTAAAGAAGGTGGGCGCTTAGCTCAGAAACCCTCAGTAGGGATGGATCACGGTGAGGCTGGCTTGCCAACAGATGGACCCGCAGGTACAGCTCAGGGGTCCTCTCTCCCTCCTGCCCCTGGGGATCCTGGAAGCCCCAGTTTTCTCTTTCCTCCCCGCTGCTCGCAAAACACCGAGGCCCCAGGAGGCAGGGGCTTGCTCTGCTTTTGGAGATGGTGCTTCTGTCTTATTAGCCGAGCCTGAAGGGTCCTGGACTGGGGGAATGTTGACGTAGCTTAGTTGAGGATGTGAAAGTTTCAGAAATAGAGGTTTGGCAAGGAAGGGGATGGGAGTAGGGGACGAGCGTCCACAGTGGGAGCGACTGGCTTGAGCCTGGCACTGTGGAATGTTGGAGAAAAGGAGGCTGCCCAAGAGGCCTTGTACTCGTCACCACACAACCAAGAGGGTAACCGGTCTCTGGCTTGAGCGCTCAGTCTGTCCAAATGCCCAGGTTCCCTTGGCCAGCCACACCCGGGGCTCCCTGGAGATTTGGACAGGTTTCTAACAGTAGGAATGAGCTTCAAACTCAGGTCTGAAATGAGACTAACTGAGTCAAAAATGGGATTCCCCACTGCTGCACTTCCATCAACTCACTGCATCCTCACAGGTCCCTGGGCCGGGAAGTCCCCTGCCCCCTCTTCCCATGCCCTGCTCTTCCACAAGCCCTGATGACTCTTTCTTTGCCACATCCATTCCCGTCACTTCATGTCTGTCCCCACTACCAGGCTCTTGTTGTCCTCTACCTGAATGAACACAAAACTTTCTAACTCATTTCACAGTAACTGGCCTCCCTCTGAGCAATCCAGATCTTACAGTGCCCTTCCCCACTCAGGACTCTTCCCATCATCTTTAGGATCAGACTTGAGACCCTTCAAAGTCTGACCTCTGACACTTCACCTTCACTCCTCCATGTCACTCATACCCTCCCTCCTGTTCTGGCACACCGGACAACTTACAGTTCGGTTTCCGTGTCTCCACCTTGCTCCCCGGCCCCATCTGTCTGCCTGAAATGCCATTTCTCTGTTATCATGTATCTAAATCCCACTATCTCAGTAGATCCATGTCAAATGCTGCCTCCTCCAGGCAGCCTTCCATGCTTCTCTCAGCAATATGAGATGGGTCCTCTCTCTGAACCTCCCTGTAGCTGTATCTTTCATCACCTCCCCGTTGTGGTTCTGTAGTTTCTTTCCATAGTTCATGTAACTCCTTGAGGACAGTGGAGTGGTCATATCTTATACCTGACATTGGCATTTCCCACTGTATCCAAATAGGGTCTTGTATACAGTAGGTGTTCAGTTAATGCCTGTTGTGTGTCATGTGCAGGAATGAGTGGGTGAGTGAGTGAGTGATGGAGCACATTGCTCATATTGTGGGCATTGACTGGGTGGGAGGGAAATGGGCCAACTCAGGGAACGTTGCTCCAGACTCCCCGTCATCCCTCGTCTAGAGGTGGTTGTTGGGACTGTGGGGTTGGTGAGGGCTTGAGTGGGACTCTGGCTCCTGGTCGTTGCCAAGGCCAGGACTCCAGAGGTGCAAGGGAGTTCTAGCCTCACAGCATCTCAAGAACAATAAACTGCAGGGGCCGAAGGGTTTCCACCTTCTCCACTGGAGACGGGAGAAAACTGACTTTGTGTGTATCCGCCGCCCTTTGACCAAGCTTCTCCTTTAACCTAGAGGACTGTGCACGTGGCTTTTAAAAACAGGACTCTGGTGTTGGCGAACATGAGGGCATCACAGCACCTGCCAGAACTACCGCAGGCGCTACCTCGGTGCCCTCGGCCAGCGGCATGGGCGGGGGATGCTCTGGTTACCGCTTACTCTGCATTGAGAACTGTCCGGTGGGAAGAGGTTTCTCAGCAGAAATATCCGTGTTTGAGCTCAAGTCCCTGCTTTGAACTTCAGACTGCAGCTTTCTCTTACATTCTTTACCGTTTCTGACCACACATCCACCTTTTATTTAACTTTCTTTGAGTCATGTCTCCATTGGGGGCTGAGGTTGGGGGGCTCATCCCATCTAGAGCCGCCATCAGCAGATTGGAAGGGTGGGGAGGTCACCGGGGGCTGTGGACTGTCCCCCTCTGGCCGCTGGTGCGGGATAAGGGAACGAACGGGATGGCTGTTGGTTTGGGGTGCCTCTGAGCCCACACGCTCTTGATGAATTTCACTTGGACTTTGCTCCCAAAGGAATTTGTCAAAAGCAGCTCCCCCTCTGCACACTCGGGAAACCCGAGCCCAGTAGACCCCAGCAACCCCACAGGCCCCAGCAGAGCAGGGCCTCTTTCTGTCTCTGCGTCCACCTCCCACTCTGCGACACGGCCCCGACTGGTTTCTTCCTGTGATTATCCATCTCTGTCTGTGCTGTTTTTTGCCTTGTAGTAACTCAGGTTGGTGTGTCCCAAGGGCATAATATGTGTCCCGACCCTGGCATACCTGAAAGGGGCAAGAGACTAGGCTCAGACTTCAGGTAAGACCTGTTCGGGAATGTTCTATTACAAGAAGGGTGCGATGGCCTGGTTGGGGGGAAGACAGGGACTGGCCTTCCCGGAGGTAGAGTGGAGAGGACCGTGTGGGCACAGAATCGCTTCCTGCAGAAGAGCTTTGGCCTTTGACGTTCTCTCTTGGTCCAGTCCTGGGACTAGTACCCACACCTTAAGGGGGAAGGGAGGGCTGTAGACTGCCAGTGTCACCCAGCAGACCTATACCCAGGGTACAAAGGGCTGCCATCATCAGGAATGACGTGCCAGCAGGCAGCTCACCCCTCCGATAGTCTAGGACACCCTAGGGCCCCGAGACAGTGCATTTTGTAAAGTTTCTGACTTTCCTAATCGAGGCATCTTCTCATAATCCTCCACTTTCATGCAAGTTTATGGGTATCATCCACCCACTCTTAGCTGTCCCAATTGTCCTAATACTTATCTCAGAGGATTGCTGTTTCGCACACAAAGTCACCTTTTAACTCAATCCTAAAACCATTAAACGGTCCAAAAAAGAAGATGAAGAGCAGGTGTTCCTTCCAATGGAGGTTTTAAGTGATAAACGGTGGAGCGGAGATTAAGGGCCAGAGGAGAAATAAAGTTCGGCATGGTGCTTCTTTGTGGACCTATGAAGGACTCAGGGGGGACCTGGCAGGCCCGGGGTGGAGCTCACAGATACGCCTTGTCTCCCAGGTTAGGATCCAGCGTCCAGTTCACCTGCAACGAGGGCTATGACCTGCAAGGGTCCAAGCGGATCACCTGTATGAAAGTCAGCGACATGTTTGCAGCCTGGAGTGACCACAGGCCGGTCTGCCGAGGTGAGGGTGCCCCTGGAAAGGGAGGCTGGCCAGCAAGCTGGGCTGGGCATGGAGGACGGAGCCCAGCTCCTGATGCCTGAGTCCAGGCTCTCATCCAGACTGGCTCACCTCATTCTCGCTGCTCCCCACACCTCAGATTCTGCATCCATTTACTAATGAACCCAACACGTTTATTTAGCACCTCCTCTGTATCCAGGCCTATCCAGGAGCAGGAGATAGCAGAGATAACAGATAACAGAGATGGGGAAGAGAGGCACGGTCCCTGCCCTGCCTGCACCTGACAGTCTAGTCAGGGAGTCACACGTGAGCAGGTTTCTGGCCCACTGCACCAAGATATTACAGCTGCACCTAGATGGGAAGGGTGGGAAGGGAAGTCACTTTGTATCATGTCACCTTGAATCCTTCCATTATAGCACACAGACATCCCAAACCCTCCATCTCAATGCCCTTGTGTCTTTCCACATACTCAGCAATAAACAGACCTGTCACTTCTGAAAGAATGCTCTGAGCTATGCAGGAGTAACAGGGACCATGACCTCAAAAGGCCTCTCTGTGGGATTCCTCTAACCTCACACCTGGACGTCTTATGCTCGGGGGCCCTGCCATCCCAGGTTTCACAAGAACCAAGGCTGGGCTGGCCAAGTCCCCATCCCCCAAATAATCTTAAAATATGAGACCTGTGTGTATTTTTTCTTTGGGACAGGACAGCAGCTGCTTCTACGGTAGAGAAGCCCCTGGCCTCATCTCGCAGGGCACCACTAGACAGCTTTTCCTGTCCTACACTGCATTCATCTCTCTTTTTCCATTGTTTGCACACATGACCGGGACTCCAGAGTTCTTGGTACAAAAGTAAGGAATCACTCTAGAGTTTGTAAACAAAGACAGCAGTTGCCCTTTTGAGTGACCCTTTGGAAGAGAAAGTGTGCTGCCCACTAAAGTTACATTCCAGATCCTTCCAGTTTAAGAAGGAGATTCTTTGTCTCTCTCCAGGCACATGCATCAAGATGAAATTCATGCAGAGTAAGATGCGTCCAGGGTGAATAACTTAGATCACTGCTGCACTGAGGAAGGGGCAAGTTGCAGCTGAGACCCACTCCCTTTTTTTACCGTGTTGATAAGCACTCTGGAAGAGGGTCATGAAAATCTCTCTCAAATAAGCCTTAGGTTAATTCATTCTCACTCAACTTTGAGGTGGCCACGATCCACAATTAATAATGTGCTTTGCATCCCCACTGATTTTAGTTATATTATTTCAAAGATTCCACTTAACTAATATTTGTCTAAAAAATCAAACAAAAGGGCTTCCCTGGTGGTGCAGTGGTTGAGAGTCCGCCTGCCGATGCAGGGGACATGGGTTCGTGCCCCGGTCCGGGAAGATCCCACATGCTGCGGAGCGGCTGGGCCCGTGAGCCATGGCCGCTGAGCCTGCGCATCCGGAGCCCGTGCTCCGCAACGGGAGAGGCCACAACAGTGAGAGGCCCGCGTACCGCAAAAAAAAAAAAACAAAAAAAATCAAATGAAAGAAGAATTCTTGGGTATTACTCTCAGCTTTGCCACCAGCTGGCCATGGGTAATTTGGCAAAGCCCCTATCTTCCCTGGGCTTATTTTCTTACTGGTAAATGTAGGTCATGGCTCCTACCCTACCCATCTTGTGTTAATGTGAGGGTCAAATGGAGTTGTAGATATGGAAACACTTTATGAATTGGGAAGTGCTGGACAAGAAAGCAAACATCCTTGTGCTAGAATATAAGCTCTACAGGGCAAGGACGTCTGTTTCGTTCACTGCCTTGAATAGGGCCAGGCACATAGTAGGTGCTCAATGGCATGTGTTGAACGGAAGATTTAATAAGTGAATAATTGAATAGCACAACACTCCATTTCTGGGGAACCAAGGCACCAGCTGAGTAGACAGGCACAGAATTATCAAGTCTGAGGAGCAAGGCTCCCGTTGCCTGTCTGTCATTTCAAAATTCCTTTTGAGGAGCCAGAACAAGGATGCCTTCAGGAGGTGGTGGGATCTGATCTCTCCGCAAGACCTTTTCATTGGAGGCAGGTTGTTCTCTTAGTAATGGTGGTTGTTTACATGAATAAGCCCAGGGTGGGGAAGGGCTGGTGTTTCAGAAGAAAGTTCACAGTCAAGTGATGTGCTCGTCTTTTTCTCCAGACACGTTGTGTGCCCCAGCCAAGTCCCTCCAATGACTTTGACCCACTGGACTCTGCATTCTCTGCCACACTATTGACTAAGCATCGGGCCGAGCTTTTTCACATCCATTTTCATCCCATCCTCTGCCCCTGGGAAGTGGAGGGGAAATCACGGAAAACATAGCCAGACAGAATTGAGTACAAATCCAAGCATTACCACTTTTTAGCCGGGTGTCTTTTCACCTCTGTGAATCTCTTTTCTTTTGATAAAAGGCAGTGATTATAGAGCATTGCTTTATGACATTACTGCGAGAACTAGAGGAGACAGTGGACATGAAAGGCCTCACTTAGAAGTGACCCCAGCGTATCTGTGAGGCTCGTGTGCAGCGTGTTTAGGTTAAACTAAACAACTAAGGCCTGTCAGGATATAGCTTCCCCGCGCCTCAGAGCGCACCCTCAGCCTCTAGTGGCCCCAGATCTTTTAGAAGCCCGTTTCCTCACTGTCCTGTCCAGTCCTGTTGCAATCACACACCTTGGGAGGCCCACAGACTTTGATCTAGAGACCGACTCTACCTCCTGCTGGCTTGCTGGCCCTGGGCGGCTTCCTTCCTCTTTTTCAGCCACAGGGCCCTCATTTGTGAACTGGGAAAACAAAACCTCCAGTGCCTAGTGACTGCCAAATTGAAACAAGCCATTTTATAGAAAGTGACCAGCGCTAGCTGTGGTTGAGAGGGGGCTCTAGGGCAGGTTCACCTTCCTGCCACTCTCTCCCTCTTTTTTTCTCTCCCAAGGTCATTGTGAGGGAGGAAGAGAAAAACAAAGTTTGCTGGGTTTGGACTTGGATGATCTGTCCTTCACTTCCCTGAAGGCCAAGGGCTGAGTTAGATATTAAATTCAAGGGGGGGGGGGGTGGTTCTTTAATTTTGGCAGTTTTGAAAGTTTTCCTTTTAAAATCTCTTATTTTTAATTAGTCAGAATTACTATTCTAATTGTGATTTTTTAACAGAGAGTTTAAATGAAACCCACTTTAAAAATAGAAAGGGACACAACTCTTTGAATTCCACGATAGCTCCCCTAATAAGCAGGTTACCAAAAGATCACAGTCTGAGAAGGATTCACCGCCACACACAGTGGTATTATTTTTCCTCTAATGCCTTTAAAATATGATTTGATTTTAAACATTCATTTTCCACACAATTAATTCTACCAAAACATGGGACCCGGCAAATGATAGGTTTTCAACAAATGTTTGAGGACAACCTGAGTGAATCAGTGATTGAAATGAATGAACAATTGGGGGACGTGCCCTCATTAGGGAATTTGAAATTAGATATTCACAGGCCTTTTCTTTCTTCCCTTCCCACCAGAAGAAACAAGCTTCTCATTTAACTACTAGAAAATTTTGATTTTGGAATTGAGGACAACATGAAACATTGTTATCCTGATAAACTAATTCTATTCAGGCCCAGATACAGGCAGTATAATATAGGGCTTGTCAAACTTAGTTCACATAGGGAGCCCAATATTTTTAAAAAAAGCGTTTGCAGAGGCCCCATAAATAAAATAGATGCCGTGGAGCTTCTCTCAATGAAGTAGGGGCGGGGGATTTGGAGTTGCCCCCTTCTCACCACTTCCAGCAGCCGCGAAGCCACCTCCAGGGAAGCCCTGAGGTTCTGGGGAACACGGTTTGTAAACCACTGATGGAGTGAACAGGACCAAATTGACAACCAGGAGATCTGGTTTCCTGTGACCACAAATTGGTGTTGACAGAGGATAGAGATGGAGTACCAGCCCCAGATGAAATACAGTTACTGAGTCACAGAGCAGATCATCAACAGAAAGTCGTACATTATTTTTCTTCCTAGAATAAGAGCTTTTGTGGTAAATAGAACACCAGACTCAGGACCCAGAGACCTAAGTTCAACTTCCAACCTTGCTAGTAACATACCATATGGCACAGGGCAAGTTACTGAAATGCTCTGAATCTTCTCGCTCATTCTCCTAAGGTGGGAGTGAAATGTGGGAAATATTGCACAAAAAAGTTTAATTTAATGCCGTGAAAATTACAGGTGGCTGTCTTCCGTCCTGGGTCAGCTTCCTGGGCCTCCCCCTTAAACACTAATGTTGTTCAGAGTTCTGTCTTCATCTCCCTCCCCTCCTCTTTTCTCCACCCCCTCCCCCCTCCCCCCATCCCTCCCCCATGCTACCCCCGCCTTCCTCTCCTCTGCTCTGTAGTTATTCTCCCCTGGGTGATGTACTGACTTCACTAGAATACATGCCCCATTGCTCCCTGAGCCCCTTACCTACACGTATGTACTAATGATAAAACTCCCATTTATTAAGCTATTTATACTTATATAAAGCAGTACAGTAACATTTTTTATAATTTCTTTACAAGGAAAGAGACAACATCCATGTTTTATGTTTAGCTAAAGCTTGGAGTGGTCCGCCAACTTGCCCAAAGGCCCAAAGCTAATCTTTTGAACTGGGATTCCACCGCAGTCCAAAGGCTCTGTCCTACTTCTACTTGAAAATTGCACCTGGACACCAATTTGGAGTAAATACACTAGATGGAACCTCATAGAACAGCCTCTCCTCCCCCTTGCCCCCACTTTTTGGTAACATTTATTTTGATCTAATTGTGAACTCACAGAAAATTGGCGGGAACTGTGCAAAGTATTATATGTTCTTTGCCCAGATTTAAACAACTACTTTTAGGGAGTTAATGGATAAGCTGGATCAGTCGCAGAGGTAGGAGAAGAGCCAGAGGCATCATGGAAGCCAGTGAATGTGAGTTTCACAGAGAGAGAAGGGTCAGACACTTTAGAGGGTCAGACACTTTAGAGGGTCTGACACTTTAGAGAGGTCGAGTACAACAAAGAGTGGAGAGCAGCCCCTGGGGTTAAGTGGCTCAACTAAGGGGTGGATGTTTGAAATTGCCCCTGTAAGGAACTGTCAAGGAAATGGAGCAAAGACAAGAGAGAGGACTGACTTGGGCCAAAGCTTCCATTACAATGGCAAAGCACAAGTCTGTAGTGATGCCATGGTTCTCCTGGCAGCTCCCGGGCACCCAGGATTAGGAATAGAGATGGTTAATCAAAGGCAGATAGGAGAGTGTCACAGGAGCTGCTGGTGAGGGTCTTGAGGTCCAGACTAGGTAGTGAGAGAAGAAGGGTCAGGAGGGGATGGAGAGATGGCGAGAAATGAGGGAGCCAGGGGTCTGGAGAGACCTAGGGTTTAGGACAGCAGGTGGTGCATGGAGACCAAAGTCACTCTGCTGGATGCGTAGGCAGCGGGGAAAGGAGCGGGGTGATGGAGTTTAAGATCTCACAGATGGACTCTCCTGGGTCCCAGAACAACGGGCCCTGGGTGTGGCCACAGACATGGTTGACCTTGGGCAGGGGCACCTGATCTCAGGAGGAGGCGCTGACCTCTGAAAGGTGAAGGAGCCATCCCTCTGTTGGAAGCGAAAGGAAGAAGATGGGCACATAAGCAGACGGGATTGCAGACTTGGGGGGTGAGAGAGAGGGCACGCCTGCCAAATGTCCTCTGTTCCACCCACAAAGACTGAAGCAAGGTCATCACCTGAGAGCAAGGGGAGGCAAGGGGAAAGGTGAGAGGTCCGAGGGACGTGCAGGAGGCGTGAAAGGGTCTTTGAGCAGAGTGGGAGAGTGAGCTTAATAGGGCTAAATGGCAGAGTTGCTGGACAATATCCAGGACTTTCTGAGGTGGGTGATCATGAATTTATAGTGACACCAATCTTCCTACTCATGGGATTTTTCTCCAGCAAAGCTCTACTGCATGGGGGCAGGGCTAGAGAATGTAGGTGGAGAATTCATCCACAATTGATGTCTTTCGGGCAATCATTTAAAGGAAAAAGAAGCGAGGGACTTAGGTGAATTTGCAAGAAAATGATCATAATGGTGGACCATGGGGTCTAAGTTGGGTAAGGATGGACGAGAAGACAGGGAGCTGATGGTGGAGAGAAAGTTGGTGTCAGTGGAGTGAGATACAGATGAAGGTCAGAGAAGACTTCCTCCGGGGGGTTAGCAGTTGTTTGTGGAACAAAACACTGGCGGGGAGGAGAAAGCTCTCCACTGCAGAGTGCTGCGGACCCAGGAGGGGAAGATGGGCTTCACTCACGGCAGGAGTTGGAGGAGGCAGTTCTGAAAGACGATGCAGCTACAAGTCAGAGTTTGTTTGCCTTAGAATTGGTGGTCAGGAGGTGGTTCTAGAGAGAGAACTGTGGAAAAGAAAGGATGAGGAGGGAGGTCAGTAGTAGAAGAAGTGAGGGAAGCCAGCATGGAGCAGGGTGGGAATAAGATGTGGGGAGAAGATAGAAGACCAGAGGCACTTGCACCTGGAGCAGTTCCCTTTTTGGTACCGAGTTGTTTTGATGCCAGAACTGGCTGTGGGTCTAAATGATATCTCCCTAAAGTCTCCTGGAATACTGCCCCTGTTATATGGTGTAGTGATGTTCAGAGGAAGAATGGGACTTTGCAGCAGAGCTTGGGCATGGAAGGTCCTGGAAAAGCCTCCTGAAAGCTATCCAGCAAGGCATTTGATGGGAAAAGGCAGCTAGAGAAACATAAATATGTGTTTATTCATTTATTCAGTCACTGTCTGAGCATCAGCCATCTCGCCAGCCCTTGTGGGTCACAGCGACGAGCTATCCATCTGTTGGTGGGATCCCAGCTGCCGGCTGCTCAGGGAGAAGTCTGTCTGTCTGCAGACCCCCTGACCTTATCCAGACAGCAGAGGAAAAAAGGAGCTGTTGCTCCATTCTGAACCTATTTTTAGGTGCTCCGTGCTAACTAGCTGCAGATTGTAATATTTTAATTAAACCCCTCTAAGCCCTTAAAATGGTAAATGCCTTTTTGACCTGTTCTCTCTAATTTATCTTCAGCACATTTCAACAAACTGCAAATACCATCTAATTTTTGGAAACAAGTGCAGGATAAATTAAGTCTGAAGCTGAGGGCTTTTGGCAGCAAAACCTGTCTCCCGAACAGGTGTAAAGGTCGTGCTGGTAGACATTTCTCAGGATCCCCCGCAGGCCTAGCAGGCGGAATCCACAGGTCCTCCTTGCAAAGGTGGCTGGGATCAGGGTTTCGGTTTTGACGACCTTATTCTAATTTGTTTAGTGATGTTGTCAGTCTCCAGTGTGGTCATGGGGAAAAAAAATCCTATAAAGAAACTTCAGGAAAGGTAGAATAAAGATCCCTGGCCTTGAGAAATCTTGGGGATAGTGAGATGGAATGAACATAATATCAGAGTCTGACAGTCCCAGCCCCCACTTTGTTAAATATTGACGATGTCCCGGATCCTGGTGAGCCTTCATATCCAAGCTCTCATAGAATTTCATCCTCACCGTGCCTCGGTGGGGCAATATCACTAGTCCCATTTTACAGATGAAGTAGAATCAGAGAGGTTTTCTAACTTACCAGACTTAAACACACAGCAAGTGGACTTCAAACCCAGAATGCCAAGCTGGTAAACCCCACAGCCTGCTCTCTCCTCCCCATGCAGTGCCGCCTTCAGGCCCAGTTGTATCAAGTGGAATCAGTGATTGTCAGTGTTTCTCAGCACAGAATTACAGGAGCAATCAGATGCACGGGAGGGGAGTGCGGGAGAGGGTTCCCCTAGGGCTTTGTTCAAACTTGATTCAACATTTGAGGTCAGGATGAGAAGATCCTTCAGGTGCAGGACTTGGGAGAGCCAGCAGTTCTAACCCCGGGTCTCTTGCACGTAACCCCTGACAACACTCGCTCCACTCAGTTGTAACTGTTTTTCACATCTGTTCCCTCCACTTGCTGGTGGCCCTTCAGAGAAGAAGGATTGTGTCTTAGACACTTTTCTCTCCCCACACTCTGCCTGGCCTGTTAATAGGCTCTCAGTATATGTGGGAATGAATGAGCACAGGAATGAGTGTGTGAAATGAGAAGAGATTAATTATGTTCAGAGCTGGGGAGCCTGCTTCCCCAGGCCTGCTAGGAAGGGTTTCCTGGGAAAGGTTTATCACAGCCCTGTCCACACGCGGAGAGGAGTTCTAGGATATTTTGTCCCATCAGAGGAAACCAGGTTTGACACCACTTTCATTTTATATACTTAGGCTCACTATTTCTTTACCGTTAGGCACTTTGCCTACAATTAAGACAAATTGCCATGTGGGCAGCAACGGAACAGACTCGTAGAACCTTTATTAAAATAGCTGAGCGCTAACATTGAAGAATGAAGTGGTTGGAACTAAAGAACACGTTTTTAAAGAAGGCAAACACCTAGATACAATGTAGTACCTTAACTGGTATCAATCACTACTTAATCTAATTAGTTTAGAAGCTATTTTAAAGAGCTTAATTAGATTAAGTTGTGATTGATAACACTTTATATCTACTTGAGGAGAGCACTTCTAATTTACCTTGAATCTTTATGCTTCTAGTCAAAAGCCTATTTCAGGCACGTGCTAAGTGTGGGGAAGTACTTTATTGTCCCTGAGATCACTCTAGGTGCCTGGCACCGGGCTGAGCCAGAGGCCCCGGCAGAGCCCTTGGGCTCAGACATTCTGATACCTAGGGGGGTGGCCTTGACAAGGACCCCCTGAGATTCTACTTCAGGAGGCCTGAGAGCAAATGGGGGAATGCAGAAAAGTCAGCAGAGCAGGAGGAGAGCAGTTTAGCAGGCCCATAGGGGCATGGGGTCCACCTAGCTTGAGGTCAAGGTGTGTAGTAGCCCACCCCCTCTTGGTAGACATGTGCTGCTCGGTAACAGTGGAGTCAGGGTAGGGGGCTTGCTTAGCCTGACGGTGGAAGTTCATCGTTGCCTAGAGAGCAGCGGGTCAAGGCATGTGGGGCCTACTCCTCCCCCAGTGTTTGGGGAACTGTGACTTCCTTTGAGCCCGCTAAGAACCATGGGGGAAGGAAACAGGAAGTAGGAAGTTATATCTGGGGTGGGATGTACAAACTTCAGTGTCTTCTGGGCTGGGAGTGGGAGGTGGGGATGGGAACTCATCCTAACCTAAACTAAAATGCTTCTCTTCCATCTCCTCTCTGCAGCCCGTATGTGTGATGCCCACCTTCGAGGCCCCTCAGGCATCATCACCTCCCCTAATTTCCCCATTCAGTATGACAACAACGCACACTGTGTGTGGATCATCACAGCACTCAACCCCGCCAAGGTAAGGCTCTTGGGGAGGATGGGGAGTGTCCTGTGGGCAGGACTGGATTGGGGACAGTTGTTCTACCAGGGATGTCAAACCCAGAACTTGGTTGTGGTAGATTCTCTGCAGACAATTATGAACAATTGTTTTTACTAAATACCAAGTAGATAAAAAGCATACTTGTAAAATAGAAGATATAAAGAACATCAATACAACAAACACCTGTGTAGCCATCTCCCCACTCAAGAAAAAAAAAAAACACACACACACACACACACAGATATCTTAGTGATGTGTGTCCCTCACTAACCTCATTCCGTTCCCTATCCCTCGGGTCACCATTACCTCGACTGTGTGCTTTATTTTTCCTCTGCTCTTCTTTATAGTTAGCACATAAGTATGTATCCATAAAAATATTTAGTTTGCCAGCATTTGAACTTCATATAAATGTAATCATGTTGTATATAGTGTTAATCAAGTTCACTCAAAATTATGTCCTTAAGATTTATCTGTGTTGTCGTGTATCATTTTGCACTGCTATATACATCTTTTCACATCTTTATTTCCGAGTTAGTGCTTTTTTTCCTGTGAAGTGCCCTTTGTTCTCTAATAAATTTTATAAGTATCTTGCCAAGATCCACAAAATGACCTGTTGCAATCTTTATTTTAATTATACCAAAACTACAGGTAAATTGGAGAACTGATATCTTTATGAGACCAAGTCTTCCAGTCCATTAATATGCTATATCTATATTTACTTAGGGCTTCTTTAAGGGCTTTCAGTAAACTTGTGTCATTTTTCCATTGTAAATCTTGTACAATTCTTAATATATTTATTCCTAGATATATTTGATGTTCTTTTATAAATCATATCTTTTAAGATTTTATTTTCTACCTTTTTCTTGCGTGGTGGTTAGAAATGCAATTAATTTTTATACTTTGATTTTTGTATATAGCAGCTATTCCATAATAATTTATCTGTGAATTCTTTGGAGTTTTATACATAAGACAGTTATCATCTGCAAGGAATGATGGTTTTGTTTCTTCCTTTTCAATCTTATACCTTTTCTTCAACCTTTTTCTTGCTCCAATGTTCTGCCTAGAATCTCTAGTGTAATGCCAAACCATTGTGATGATGGTAGGCACTTTTGCCATGGTTCAGTGTTAAACACAATGTTTTACTTCCTCACCATTAAGTATGATGTTTGCTGAAGTCTTTTTCTTAAATTTATAGTTCCTTTCTAGTCCTAGTTTGCTAAGAGCTTTTATTGTGAATGAATGTTGACTTTTATTAAGTATCTTTCTATATCTATTGATATAATCATATGATTTTCTCCTTTATTATCCTGTGTGGTGAATTCCACTGGTTGATTTTTCTGATGTTAGACCAACCTTGTATTCCTGAGATAAACCCAGCCTGGTCATTTAGTATTATCATTTTTAAACATGCCTATATTTGATTTACTAACATTTTGCATAGTGAATTTGCTTCTATTTTGTTATGTATTATATATATAACAAAATAGAATATATTATACACACACACACACACACACACACACACACATACATACATACATACACATGCATACACACACACGCCTGCCAGATCTCTGTGTCAAAATATTTTTAACCTCATAAAATGATTTGGAGTTTTTCCTCTTTCTATCCTACCTTTGTTTTTGGTGTTCTACAATTTCACTGTCATATGTCTAGTTGTGGATATTTTCGTATTCATCCTATTTAATATCATTAAGCTTCTTGAATCTATGGATTGCATCTTTCATCAGTTTGGGAAAATTTTTAGCCACTGTCATTTTGACTGTTGTCTCTCCTTTATTCTCTCTCTTTTCTGCTTCTGGAAGTCTGACAAGGCAGACTTCTATCGTTTTCTCTCATTCTGTTCAATAATTCTCTGTTCCGTTATGTCTAACTCTGTTGAAGTCATTCACTGGAGATTTATTTTAATTTCAAATATCATTATTTTTAGTTTATGAAGTCCTATTTAGTTTTTTTTTCAGGTGCTTTTTGAGCTAATTTTATAATCTCTTGCTCCTTACATACATTTAAGTTATTTAAATAAGTTAAACACATTTATTTTATATTCTGTGTCTATGAATCTCAGTATATGAAATCTTCACAAGTTTCGCTCTGTTGCCTGTTGTTTCTCACCTGTTGCCCCCAGAACCATGTTTCTTTCTTTGTTTTGTAATTTTTGACTGTGTGGTTAGAATCGTAAACTTTGTCTGTGGGAATTCCTTGAGACCTGGGTAGAAGCTGGTGTGTTTGCTTCTGCTCAGTGCCTGGGGGCATTACCAGCCAGAAACCACTTCAGACTAAATTCTCAGTATGAAGGTTTCAAACCACCCAAGTAATCTGAAGGCTGAAAACCCATGTGAAGACAGATTTAGCATGATGGAATCTCAGGGGAAGTTTTCTGTTTGCTGTTCACTCAGTGTCAAGGTCTGAGATAAACAATCAGCCTCGAGATTACCCAGAGGGTAGCAGTGCTGTATGAGAAGGAAGGTAGGCTTATTTCTAGCTCATCCTCACACTAAAGGTGCAGCCTTAACTAGCTCAGCTTTGTTCAGGGGTGTCATCGAGAGTCCCTAACTTTGGTGGACACTGACCTTTGTCTACTTCTCCCTCTTCTCCACAAGGCCCTGAAAACCAAAGCTCTACTTCACCAGTTTTTAAAAATGCACCCAAGGCCAAAGCCAGCTTCATGCTCTGAATCACATTTTGTATCTCTACACTGACTGGGTTTTAGACTCTGAGAATTCTTACTATACTAGTCTTCTCAGGCTTCCATAACAAAATATAATAGACTGTGTGGCTTTAACAAGGGACAATTGTTTTCTCACAGTTATAGAGGCTAGAAGTCTGTGATCAAGATGCCAGCAGATTTGGTTTCTGGTGAGGGTTCTTCCCAGCTCATAGACAGCCTCCTTCTCACTGTGTCCTCACATGGCCTTTCCTCTGTGCACATTCAGAGAGAAACTTTCTGGTATCTCCTCCCTTCTTTTGAGGACACCAAACCCATTGGATTAAGGCCCCACCCTTATTACTTCATTTAACCCTAATCACCTTCCTAAAGGCCCCATCTCCAAATACCATCACATTGAGGGTTTGGATTTCAACATATGAATTTTAGGGGGATATAATTCAGTTCATAACACTTACTAACTTGTAAAAAGCTTTTTTTTTTTCTTTTTAAATTTTACTCAACATTTTAAAATTGTTTGCTCAAGAGTGCCTAGGACCGTAATACTTGGAACACTGGAAACAGATTTCCTCTGCAAGGCATTTTACAAAGAAAGATTCATATTTTATCAAACCATTTGATGATGAACCTAGTCAATGGAGAAGGATGTTTCAGCCACATGAGGGTGGAAATGGAGGCTAAACCAGAAGAAGGACCTACTACCATGAAGTTGTTAAGTTGCTGACTAGAGGACTCTTTCTCGGGCATTGTTAAAAATGCTTATCTCTGTTTGCTTTTGAATCTGAAGGTGGGGTACAGGAGGAAGTGTAGGTAAGGCGTGAGAATTTTCTGAGAAACAATTTGATTTGCCCGCAGAAGGCCTAGCCTTTGCTGGTGTGTGGAGGTCAATGGCCCCATATTGGTCACTACCCCACATGCCCTGCAGGAGGTCACTCCAACCTGGGTTCCTGAAGCCAGCCCCTCCCTCAGAGTCAAGTTGTTCAGAAGCGTGTTCTTAGCAGCTTCATGGGTTCTTACCGGGCTTCAGGTAGTGCTAGGGGAGCCCAGAAAGGCTGAAGGGAGTTCCTCACTGACACCACCCAGGAAGACAGCCAGAGAGCATACAATGCCGAAAGGAGGGTGTAAGAGTAGAAACTCGAAGTCTTAGACTGAAGACTCGGAGCTGTCTTCCTGCCAATAGCAGGGAAAATGCATAGTGTTTTCCTACCCCTGTTCAGTGGCCCACAGGAGAGATACAAGTGTGTCCAAGGACTGCTTGTCTGGTCACTTTAGGAACATCTCCTTCAGCAAAAATCACAGCCTCTCCAAGTTTACAATAATTTTTATGAGATGAGCATTTATTCGTTCGTTGACCATGATATGATCTCTGCCCTGCACAGGAGCGCTCACATAGGAGAGAAGTCACGTAAGTAAATGTAAAGCTAGAGTTTGGATAAGTGCTAATGGAGATGAGTCTAGAGTGCGATGGGAAAATCTAAGAAGGAGCCACTACCTGGAAGGTCAGGGAACTTTTCTCAGAGGAGGTGACATTTGAACAGGGTCTTGAAGGATAAGTAGGCTTAGAAATCAGTATTTCAGAGTGGATACATGTGCAGAGGCACCAAGGTTTGGAACAGTCTCTTAGAACTGAAAATAATTCAACATGCTTATATCAAGATGAGGCTGGAAAGTTCAGCAAGATTTAGATCATGGTGAACACACATGCTTGGTAGAAAGGCTTGAGTTTTATCCTGAAACGGATTTTTAAGGGTAGAAGTGTTAGGCTGTTGGTAATAACAATAATAGCTATCTCTTATTGTATGCCTGTCATGTGCCAAGAACTGAGCTAGGCCTTCTGTGTAAATGAATTTCTTTCATTCTCTTCATAGCATAATTAAGTAGGTTTTAAAAAGACCTATTTGATGGATGAAAAAACTGAATCGTGGACAGGTTGAAGGTTAAGAAACTTACTCATAGCACATAACCGGGAAGTAAGTGGCGGCACTGAGATTTAAACCCAGTCTTCCTGGGTCTGTTGCCCACAGCAGCTATGCTGTGCTGCTGGATGGAACAAGGTCTCAGAATAGATGGGAGGGGTTGGGACTGGTAGCACTGGGATCAGCCTTGGGAAGGATGAGGGCCATTCTTTCTTCTGAACCAGAGCAATAGGAGGAAGGTCTGAAGTTTTGAAAGATTACTCTGACATCAGTAGAGCTATTAGAGAGGGAAACTGGGGAGAGTGAGACCAGTTAGGAAGCTGAAGCAGTTACCCAAGTAAGAAATCTGGGGTCATCAGCCAAGGCTTTGGAAACATGAAGAGGAGAGGCAGATTTAAGAGGAGTTTAGGGAATGGGATGGGACTTGATGGCTGATTGGGCGTGAGATGGAGGGAGAAGGAAAGGTCTCATTCAACGTTGTGTCCCAAGCGACCACCATAGTGCCTGGTATATAGTAGACACTCAGTAAACATTTATTCAATGAACAAATAGATGATGACTCAGTGTTTTCTGACGTGGACCAATCGGTGGCTTTAAAAGGAAATACAAGAAGAGGAACAAGCTTGGCAGCAGTCAAGAGGGAAGCATGTGCATTTGAAGTGTCTGCATTTCATCCAATGCCATTTGGATGCACTGGTTGGAGACTGGATAAATCTGGGTTCAAGAGAGAGATTTGGGGGTCATTTCGTCAACACACAGTTGGGAACAGAAGCGTAAGGAATGGATAACCCTTCTTGGAGAGAGCAAAGAGAATGAAAAGACATAGAATGGATCTGGGAACACAGTCCTTACAGATGAAGGAGATCCAGTGAAAGAAACAGAGGAGGAGCAGTCAACGTGGTAGGAGGGAAATCAAGCTCCAAAAGCAGGAAGAGTTTCCAACCAGGATGTGTCTAATAATGGCAGTGCTGAGAAGCGTCTTGTTGGAAAAGGACTGGAAAGAGACTGTCGGCTTTGGTCTTGGAAGAAGACCTTGCACTGGAGCTTTGGGGGGGCAGAAACAGCAGTGGGATGGGGAGTGAATGGATGGGGACGGGGGGATGCTCAAGAGGCCAGACATGTAGACAGCCTTTTTGACTTCATTGTGAAGTGAGGGAAGGAGAAAGGGCACATGAGGGAGGTCGGGTGGACAGAAAGCTTTGGGCTACTTAGGGTGTTTGTTTAGGATATTGGGATTTTGAGCCCGTTTGTAGGCTGTGGGCAGAACAAGCACAGAGAAAGAGAATGAAGGTGTAGGAGAAAGGATGGTGAGTGAAGGATCTGGAGCGAGTGAGAGGCAAATTGGACTGAGACTGCAGGAGCTCCTTTTACAATGAGCAGGTGAAGAAAATTGCTGTCATGAGAAGGAGGTGAGAGTTTTGCCCGCAGGAGTGCAGAGTAGGTCTCCTTATAATCATGGAATGATTACACATCCCTAGTACCTGTATGTGTGTGGGCATGAGGACCCTTCCTGCCATTTCATCCCCCTTGTAGGACCTCTCCTGGTTGAGCTTGAGAGGGAGATGGGAATGTTTCAGTGACTACGGCCACCTCCAAGGGCAATTGGAAGGTCCAAACAAGGCCCCAAAATGGTCTGACATGGGAATGGCCAAGAACCTATGTCAAGATGCCAGCCTTGATCGAGCACCATCGTCTGTGCTGCTCTGCACTGTGGGAACAAGAACTGATAGTCTCATAGCAGAGGCAGGTGAAGGGTATGTCTCTCCTCGAAAAACTAAGAATAAAACAATTAAAACCACCTCGGTCCATCCTCCCGGAAGCATCCTCCCGGAAGCTGGGCAGATTCAGGGAAAAGAGAAAAGGCGGCTCAGAGCAAGTGCTGCTGGCCTACTAGGTACACAGCTCTGCATTCTCCCTTTGATTGGGATGGTCTGGAGAAATGCGAGCCCCGCCTTGGCCAGATGGGCTATCTTAGTTTTTGTAGTCATTCTGCCCACAGTAACATTTCCCAGATTTGGTCAATCATCAGAAATAGCTGGAGAAAGTTTAAAGACACAAATTCCAAAGCTCTTTCCTCAAAGATCTGATTCAGTGGGTCTGAGAGGGGAACCTGGAACCTACATTTTTAAAGAGCATCCTGGTGGTTCTGACCAACCTGGCGTATGTGATAAATAACAACCCCCTTCCCTCCCAGCAAAGCACACAAGGCCCTCCTGCCCACCTCCCCTCAGGCAGCCCTGGCTTCAGCCACACTGAACTCCTGGTTCAGACACAGCTGGCCCTTTAAGAACTCCATCCAGCACATCCTATCCCAGTGTGCCTTCCCTTCTCCTCCGGGCAAATCCCTACCCAACTTTGAGACACAGTTCAGATCCCTGCTCTTCAGAGAAGCCTTCCTAACGCCACCAGGTCTTAGTCCTGCCTCTGTTCCTCCAGCACTTCATCAGCCCCTTCCGTTTGCATGCATGTTGCATTGCACTGTGTTGGGAATCTCTTTCCTCCATAGCTCATGAGAGCCCCCAAAGCAGGAGTGGCATGTTGTTTATCTCTCCTGCAGTTAGCACAGTGCCCGGCACAGAGGAGGAGCTCAGCAGATGTTTGAATACGTTAACAACTGACGGAAGAGACTTATCTCTGGGTCAGGTAGCTCCTCAGGTATGGCCCCGCCCATGCTGGGCCCCAGAGCCTCCTCCTGTTAGGACCTTTCAGCTCAGCCTCAGGAAGGATGTGGCTGATGAAATTTCCGTGGTCAGGACTGAAACCCAGACCTGAGTCGGTGCCCCCTACTGGCGCCCATCGGCCTTTGCTTCACAGCTTCTCAGTATGAACTCAAGACATAGGAGTCAATTTGCATATGATCCTCGCTGGATTTGATCAGGACAGTTAATCCACCTGTGCTAGAAAAGAAGTAAAAGGCAGGCAGGAGAGAAAGAGAGATACGGGAGGCAGAGGGCTGAGGATGCAAAGGAGAAGGAGGGGGCCTGGAAGGGAGAGGGAGAGGAAAGCGCATTTTATGAACTTCAAAGCCAAAGATAACAGCGTTTTGATTATTTGCTCCTTGGGAATTATCAGTGTCACTCTTCCCTTTGTAGATCTGAAGAACAGAGAAATAACTGTCCAGCCAGCAATGACGCTCTCGTGCAAATGTCAGGAACCCATGTGTTGGCCCTTTTGTTCACTCACTTATTCATTGAGCAAACATTCACTCTCACACTCTCTGTGCTGCGCCCCGCGCAGATGCTGGCTGGTGATGAGAGAGGTTTTCCCTAAATTCCCCCACAGCTCATTCCTCACGACTGGGCGGCTCTAGAGGGACCCTTCCATGGCCTCCTCCGGTCCTGACCCTGATCCCTTTCCTTTTTACAGTTGTTTTCAGTTCCCGGTGTATTTTGGCATTCCTCTTCCCCTAGAGCTGGCCGTGGCCTGTTCCCACACACTCTCCTCTATTCGTGAAGACAAAGCCTGCTCCCTCCTCCAGCCAGGATTTTGTGCCCCTAGCGTTTGCCCCATCCCCGTGTTCCTCTGATTTCAGCACTCATCACACTGCACTGTGTTTCGCATATACTCGTGTGTCTCCCCTTCTAGACTGTGAGGTCTCAGGGCATTGGCCATGTTTGTCTTCCTCTATTGCCTCTCCAAAGCCCAGCACCTGGCAAGGACGTATTAACTGTTGAGTGAATAATTGAATGAATGAATCCATCAACCAATGAGTGAATGAATGGATGAAGGGCTTACTACTCTCAGAGCCAGCAAAGTTAAACCTGAGGTAGTGACCAAGGTTCCAGAACCTCTGAAAGTTCTCAGTCTCTGCCCCTGGGCTTTCTTTCCCAACCTCCTCGAAAACCTTCCTTAAAGGGGCTGGGGCTTCCCTGGTGGCGCAGTGGTTGAGAGTCCACCTGCCGATGCAGGGGACACGGGTTCGTGCCCCGGTCCGGGAAGATCCCACATGCCGCGGAGCGGCTGGGCCCGTGAGCCATGGCCACTGAGCCTGCGCGTCCGGAGCCTGTGCTCCGCAACGGGAGAGACCACAACAATGAAAGGCCCGCGTAAAACAAAACAAACAAACAAACAAACAAACAAAAAGGTGCTGGAGGCCTCTCTGCTTGAACTCCTGAGGGTTCAGAGCAGCCCTTCCACCAGACTCCCCTCCACCCCACCCCAGGAGCCAGTTCTCCAGCCCTGCCCTGGGCCCTCAGCAAGACCCAGGCAGGAGTCACCATGCAGGCCGTGCCCAGGGAAAGGGAGTTCCCTTCCTTTCATGGAGCTAATAGGCTGTTCAAAGCATTAGTATCCTGAGGCGGGAGGGGTTGGGGGAAGCCAAGGTCAGCCCTCAGGAGCTCAGAGAAGCGCTCTGAGGAGGAATAGGGAAGCAGGCCTGGAGCCGAGGGTTGTGGAGGGAGCTCTGACTCACAGGGAAGGGGCAGGGGCAGGCCATGGAAAGCCTAGGGTTTCCATGCCAAGAAGCGGAACTTTCTCCTGAGGCTCAAGAGTTGATAAACTTTTCTGTGGTGATGAAAGCCTTTCTTCAGAACCCATAGTCATTAGGTTCTGATTGGCTGTGAGTTGCAGAAAACTCCTCCACAGAAGCTTAAACGAAACACTGATTATTTTCTCCATAACCCAAAGGTCCAGAAGTGAAGACTCCAGGGCTGGTTTAGTAGTTTTCTCAGTGTCTTGAGCACCTCTGCCATGCTTTGCTTGTGGCTCTTGTCCTCATGATCACAAGAAGGCTGCTTCACCTCTGTCCTCACATTTGTATTCCAGGAAAGCAAGGAGAAAAGTGGGAAAATGCCCTGAGGGCTCCTCAGCTCATGTCTCATTGCCCAGAATCCTGTCACTTCACTATCCTTAGCTCTGAGGTTAGCCACATATATTGCCACGCTCCAAACAAAGCCAGCTTTCTATTAAGATGCATAAATGGTGGGAGGAACATTGAGTGAACCACTATGTCTGTCACAGAGTCCCAATCATGAACTAGATCAAAAGGAACTGCTTTGGTTGGAGCAAGGCTCTGCCCACTCTGGCTCTTTTCCCACCTCTGTTTGTGCCCCCTTAGAGCCTTTGTAGAACCCCGGGGTGCCTGGGAACTCAATTTGAAAACCATTGCTCTGGGCCAGAGGTCAGCAAACTTTCTGTAAAGAGCCAGACCATAAATATTTTAAGCTTTGAGGACCATGTGAGGTTTTTGTTGCACATTCTTCTTTGTAGTGGTTTATGTATTTTTTAACCCTTTAAAAAAAGTAAGAACACTTCTTAACTCAAGGGGCCAAACAAAAATAGGCCACGGGCCTGATTTGGCCCAAGGACCATAGTTATCCAACCCCAGCTCTAAGGGGTCGTGGGGCACAGGGTTTTTGGCACAGAGTGAAGGATGGGCAGCAGAGGCCAGAGCCCAGCTAGGAGGCAGTTATAGAAATGCAGTCACTGGACAGAACAATCTCAGTCTAGATCTCTTGGGACTCCAGCTTCCCAAAATATGCCTGAGAGCTGCCACATCCTCTGGAGCCTCGCTGAGACCTTGGGCACAGGCTGGCAGGACTGGGGTCCCTGTCCTTCGGCTGGTCCTGGACGGTGCTCAGGAAGCAAGGAATGTCCTCTGGGCCCAGGGTGGGCACCCTCCAGGGTCCCACTCCCATTGCCCACAATTCTCCGGAAAGGCGGCTGTGTGCTGAGGGGTACAGTCTCCAGGATTCCCTCCCCCACCCGCTCTCTGCAATGAACACAGACTCAGGCTCCCCTAAGCCCTCGTCCCACTGCTGGGCCCTGGACCAGCCTCCTGGCAGGTCTGTCTGCCTCCAGCCCTCCCTCCATGCCGAGTTAGAGCTTCCCCCGCATCTTCACCCTCAAATCCAGACTGCTTGCTCTGGCCTGCTAGACAAAATGCAGACTCAGCCATGCTGCTCTCCCCTCCCCGCTGACCCCTCGGCTGCCCTCCTGGCTCCTTGTTTCCCTGTTCACTGCTCAGAGCATCTCCGGGACGGAGCCCACACCCTCCTCCATCCTGCAGGTCCCTGCACACCCACCTCCTCCATGCGGCTGCCTTTCATCTCTCCCTCCTTTGCCATCCTCCAATACTCACCGTCTGCACCGTGCACTTGGCATTTAGGTTCTGCTGTAGATTGTAGGACAAGTGAGATAACTTATGGGAAGCAGCTAGCTCGGTGCTTGGCACAAGGCAGGCGCTCAGTAATGATGTCCTAGTGCAGGGTTTGTTTATTCAGTTACCTAATGGGTGCAAATTGGGCGTCTGAGCTGTATACACACGTGCCTCTTAATCATGCCTGTTTCATGTGCTGCCACTCTCCTGCCTTAGAAAGACACCTTGCCAGCTTGATTTACCTGCATGTTAGTTAATGAATCATTATAGGATCCTGTCTTTAAAGAAAGGCCAAAGAGAAGAGCGAAAAATAAATGAAAGCACCAGTACACTGGGCCCTGGGGGCCCATCCCAAAGCTTCAACGTTGTGTATGTTGTGCTGTCTGCCTGGTGTAATTAGCTCCCATGTTAGGGTCAGGCACTCTAAAATGCAGCTCACGTCAACGGTGCTCTACTCAGTGATGTGAATCACTTTATGGCTCTGGTTCTGGCCTTCAAAGCAATGTTTTCCCATCATAGACATAGTAATCACGTGCTCTGTCTTTTGGCGGTGGCTTCGTGAGTGGGGGCTGGCTGGAAGGGGTGACGGTGGTGAGAATGTACAGGCAGGACCCTGACTCCCTGCAGAGGCCAGGCCCCTCGGTCTGCAGAAGGCACAACTGGCCTTGGAGTATTTTATGAGCAAGTGTTAGCTGAGCTGCTGGGATACAGAAAAAGAGCTTAGGAAAGACTGAGAGCATAAGTCGTGGTCCCTACCTTGTGGACCGGAGACCTCCCTGGGATGCTGTGAGGCAGTCGAGCACAGTGGTAAGGGCCTGGCCTCTGGCTGCCTGATGAGTCCCAGTTCTACCACTTAGCTGTGTGATCTTAGGCGAGTCGCCTAATGTCTCTGTGCCTGGGCTTTCCCATTCGTAAAATGGAGGTATTCACAGTCGCTGTTGTCTTCCATGAGTTGAGATGTGTAAAGCGTTCAGAACAGAGTCGAGTACATTATAGGTGTCAGCTCTTGTACTGACAAAATCTCTCAAGAGAAGATCAAAAACTGGGATTAAGTGTCTCAAAGAATCTCCTAGACCAGAGGTCGGCAAACTCCCACCTTTGGGCCAAATCCAGTTCATTGTTTGTTTTTGTAAACTAAGTTTTATTGGAACACAGCCCTGCCCATTCGTATACATATCAATGTACATGGATTATGGCTACATGGATGTGTGGCTGCATTCATGCTGCAACAGCAAAGGCGGGTCGTTGCAACAGACATCATATGGGATGCACAGGGGCAAATATTTACCACCTGGCCCTTTACAGGAATAGTCTGCCGACCTTTGTTCTTGATGATAGCTCCTGTGAGGGGTCCAGGAGCCTGGCGATAAGTCCATGCTGAGGAGTCAGGAAACGTTTGGAAAGCGTTCTCGCATTCAGCATTGTCTGAGCCCGTGGCGTGTGCCTGGCACACCGACAGGTGCTGGTGGTTCAGAGGCCATGAGACCTGGCCCCTGCCCTCCAGGAAGTTCATGGTGTAGTGGAAGACCAGGTAAACAGATCAGTCGCAGTACAGCAGGTAAGTCCTGACACGGAGAGGAGAGGAAGGGCAATCAGGGAGCACTTGGACAAGAGCTCAAGGATGCAGAGACGTTGCTAGGGAAACTGCGGGCGGGGGAGGGGACTGTGCAAACCAGGGTTGTGAATGGGCCGATGTGAGGGGAGACCACACAGGTCCTGTGGTGGGAGGGCAGAGGGGAGCAGGTGCCGAGGGCCCCTCCTTGCGTACTGGGCTGGGAAATGGCAACATCGTTCTGTAGGGCAGGACTGGGGAGGGTGAGAGATGGGAAGGCGATTCCAGCCTAAGCAGATGGTGATGATGGGTCTTCAGGGAACATGGAGGCGAGCTTGCCTGCTCGGCGGGAAAACCAGAGGGGCTAAGGCTTCCCCACTCGCTGTAGGTTGCTCACTGTAATATGTGTCTATGTAGCCAACAAGGATTTTTATCAGTAGGGTCTACTATTTTTGTCGAAACTATCTGAGAGCCCCAAGCAGGAATGCTTTCCTCACTCTTCTTGCATACCACTGGCGATGGGCTGCTCACTACCTCTGAATGCACTCCTTTTCATTGTGGGACAGTTCTGACAGTCACAGAGTTGGGTCTCAGTGCCTTGTCATCTCCACGTTTGCCCTTGGAGACAGCCAGGGTTACCGCTGCTCCTGCCTCTGCCCCTGAGTCTCTCTTCTCCAAGGTCAGTACCCCCAGTTCCTCCATCCCCAGTTTTCTAATAGGCCCCAACTGCTGCCTGCTAAGGGCCCACAACCTCCCTCACCCACACTGTTGCACAGCCCAGACATCGGTCTGTTTTCCACCAGCCCTCAATGCTATTGCTCCTAAAACAAAAGTCTCATGCCATACACTTACTTACAACTCTTCCATGATTCCCCCTTGTCTTTAGGACAAAGCCTAAATCCTTAGCATGACAGACAGCCCTTCCTAACCTGGCTCCTCCCACTTCTCTGGCATCACCACCCTCTGCTTCCCTCTCAGTCATACGACTCTAGATTGACTCACCCCACCGCTCTGCCCCAGCACCTGCTTCTCCCTCTGCCTGGATCACTTTCCTTTCCTTCTCCATTTATCGGACCCCAGTCCATCTCCCAAACTCAGCCTGGGCTTCATTTCCTCCAGGAAGCCTCTTCCAGCCTCCTTCTAGCCAACGGCACCCGTCCTCCCTGTCCTGTCTGTCCACGCTCACGGCTTCTCGCCGTGAGTCCCGTGCCCAGGCAGAGGGCACTGCACAGGCGGTACGGGGCTCAGCCACAAGTACAGCAGCAGTTTCCTTCCGAGGCACCTGAAGGCACCCTGGGCTGAGGCTCTGCTGGGCTGCTTGGTTTGGACAGAGGAAGCCTGCACCACTAGGAAAAGCTATCTATCCATGGGAATTCTCTACTCCTTGAGTAGCAGAATAGAAAACAAAGAAGCACTTGCAGCCTCCCTACTGGGAGACTGAAGATCCTTATCAGATTGAAACCAGCCCGAAACAGGCAAAAAGAGGCCCAGACGAGATGTTAGGGGAGGGGACTCTGTGTTCTGTCTTCACGAACGGCACTGTCACCCACCACCCAACTGCCCAAGCCGGGAAGCTGCAGGTCTTCCCAGACTCCCTCTCTCCCTCAGTCCCCACATCCATCCAGTCACAAAGCCCTAAAGACTGCAGGGCCGTCTCTCTCTTGCGTCCCCACTGTGTGGCCCTCCTGCATCGCTCACCTAACTGCCACTGAAGCCTCGAATCAGCCCCACCGGCTCTGGCCTCTCTCCTACCATGTCAGTTTCCACACGAGCAGCCAGACCCATGTTCTTCTCCAACACCTAACTGTCCCCGTCACCCACTGTTTAAAACTCTCCTGCCGCTCCTCCCTCAGGATAAAGCCCAGCTCTTCGGGGCAGGGGAGGCTATGAGGCCCTTTGGACCTCGCTGCAGGCAGATGTCTCAAGTTCTGGACCTCCTGGAGCCACCACCTTGCACAGAAGGCCCAACCACATTGTCCCCCAGAATGAGGCAGCTGACGGCTATGCTCAGTTTGTGGACCTGCATTGATAGACACTGACCACTCCAGAATGTTCCATCTCTGCCACAGCTCGGGCCTTGTGCCCTAGACCCCTGCCTCTCCCGTCATCCCCTTCTGACCCCGACAGTCTTCCAGAACCTTCAGAACTCTCAGACCACCCACCCCCAACCCCCGCCAATCACAAGCAGCCTCCCCGCCTCCCCCCGCCAATCACAAGCAGCCTCCCCGCCTCCCCCCGCCAATCACAAGCAGCCTCCCCTCCTCCCCCCGCCAATCGCAAGCAGCTTCCCCGCCTCCCCCCGCCAATCACAAGCAGCCTTCCCGCCTCCCCCCGCCAATCACAAGCAGCCTCCCCGCCTCCCCCCACCATAGGCTAGCGTCTGTCACCTGGGGTTCTGGTTATCAGTTTACTGTTCTGTCTCCCCGCTCACCCAGGGCAGGGACCGTGCCATGCTCACCATTGAAACCCTACCTCCTAGGCTGGCACGTGGTGTGAGTGCTTAGTGAGTATTTGTAGCAGGCAGGGAGAAAACAAGATAAAAGAATCTTGTCGAAAGCCCGTTCCTGGAACGTTCATTTATTCGACAAATAAACAAAGTGGATGGAGAAAAGCAGGCAGAGGAGAGGCGGAGGGAAGTGTCTGCAGGTCCCTGAGGACCGCATAGCTCAGAGTCCACATGTGGCCTGAAAATCTGCCTCCAGTTCCGCGAGGATTTCTGTGCATTAAAGCATGAAGGAAGAGTCTCATCCTCTCACAGGTGGCCAGATGTGCCTGGTGTTGCCATGACAGCCTCCAGAATTGGCCAGATGTACCATGATCGTCTTTGGAAAACGTCAGGGGACCCCAGAGACTGTATGGCCCCAGAGAGAAAAAGTTGACACTCAAAAAGGTGGCATGGAAACACTCAGTTTGGATTGAGGGCTGTGTGGGGTGGTGTCGCGGGCGCTCTGGGCATGGCGACGTGAAGATCCTTGCTGTCTTCAAGGCCGTGGGAGTCTCTCCCGGCAGCCCTTGCCCTCTCCCTAACCCCTGCTCCCTCCCTAGGTGATCAAGCTGGCCTTCGAGGAGTTTGACCTGGAGAGGGGTTACGACACCCTGACGGTCGGGGACGGCGGTCAGGACGGAGACCAGAAGACGGTTCTCTACATGTGAGTGAAGCGGAGCACGTGGTGGGCAGGGCAGGAGCTCGGGTACCTTGGCTGGGGACGGGGGATGGGCTTGTCGAGTCCTGCTTGGTCCCCCTGACCCTACCCCTCGCCACCATGCTGTGACAAGGAAAGGTGTCCTGCAGCACTGTCTCAGCCACAATCCTTCCGTCTCCCTCTGCTCCTACCAAGGAAAACAGAGCACTGGGCCGGAGTCTCGCTAGGAAGTCACAGGGAAATTATACAGAATGAACAGCCTCTCAGGGAGCAGGGGGAGTAGAGGTTTGCTGCGTGCGCCTGGAGCATTCCACTGGACTGCCTGCGTCTGTGCAGACCCTGCTTCTCCCCCAGGAGTTTTTCCTCAAGGCCACGTATACGTGTGGTGGTCTAACTTCAGACAGAGACAATGGAAATGTTTTGCTCATTTCCCTCCATGCTCATAACTGTCTGGGAAAAGGATAGTTTCAGGGAATTGGGACCACATTTTCTGAGGCCAGAAGGGCTGGTTTGACATGATCTAGTCACGGGAGAGGATGATGTCGGGCTGTCCTGGGTTCCATCACACTGGGTCTCAGCTCCTGGGGGCCATTTGGCTCCTCCTTCACCCATCATGATTAGCCTGACACGAAAGCAGAAGAATGCTCCCGTTCAGGGCGTGTGGCCCAGCGTTAGAGAGATAGACAGGCCTGACCTCATCCACCTCCCCTGCGAAGAAGGAGGGGAGATTTCACATATGTTGGGCACCTGCTGTGTGCCCAGGCACTGTGATGGGAACTTTCACATCAGTTATCTCATTTAATTCCCACAGCAGCCCTGTGAGGAAGGTGCTATTACACCCATTTAACAGGTGGGAAAACTGAGGCCCAAGGGTACAAAGATGGTTGGTGGCAGAACCAGCACTTGAATTCATGTCTTTTGATTTCCATCAAGGACAGCATCCCATGCCACACCCCCTCCCAACCACACTAACACCCTCTGGTCTTAATGCTAAATAAAAAAAGGGCCATTCTGTAATAGCTGACTCGTCCAGGAGCTGTTCTGTTCTGGGTGCTTCTCATACCTTCCTCACATCTACCTGGAATATCCTGTTAGGGCAGTTGAATAACATTCCCTACCATGTCAGGTGACATGGCTGGGACTTGGGATCTCAAGAGAAAGGAGTGGAATGTCAGCCTGAAGGGCATCCTCCCTGCTGCCTACTCTCCACTGTATTAATCAGGGTTCTCCAAAGAAACAACCAATAGGATGTGTATATAAAAAAAGGGATTTATGATAAGGAATCATTTTGTGTGGTAATGGGGACTGACAAGTCCCAAGATCTGCAGGCTGAGTCAGCGAGCTGGGGATGGACCCAGGAGAGCTGATGATGTAGTTCTAGAGCGAAGGCCAGCAGGCTCAAGACCCAGAAAGAGCTGATGTTCAGTTCAAGTTCAGGGTGGGAAAAAGCACTGCCCTAGCTGGAAGTCACGCAGGCAGGAAGAATTCTCTTTTACTTGGGAGAGAGTCAGCCTTTCTGTTCTATTCAGTTCTTCAACTGATTGGATGAGGTCCACCTTCATTGGGGAGGGCAATCTGTTTTACTCAGTCTTCCAACTTAAATGTTAATCTCATCCAGAAACACCCAGAATTATGCTCGGTCAGATATCTGGGCACTTTGTGGCCCAATCAGGTTGACACATGAATTACCCATCATACTCAACCCCTCCCCTCCTCTCTGTGCATCCCCATCACTCACCTGCCCTGGCATGCTGACCTGTGTGGTACATCAGCTCGATGTGTCCAAGAGGCCAGGATCCCACTCTGTCTCCCCCATGACCCCATTGTGCTCTGTCATAGAGAGAACCGCAGAACAGCAGAGCTGAAAAGACTCTGGGGGATCATACATTTCAACCCCTCATTTATATGGAGTGAAAAACCTCAGAGAGGCTCGACCATTTGCTCAAGATCTCACAGCAAATGAATGGCAGATCCAGGGCTTGTACCCAGGTCTCTGGACCAGTCTAGTTTGAGTGAGATCCCAACAAGTTCTGTAGCAGCCCAGGGGCTCTCCCACCACCCTCAGATCTCTTTAGGCCAACATCAATATCAAAACTTCAGGGAAACACATGCAGAATCCTTGGGTTCCTTAGTTGTCATAAGTGGGTCACACAGAGGAAGAGCAGAGGCCTTGGTCTTCACCCTTGCTCACCACCACCCTGGAGTCCATCCTTACTCATTACAGAATGTCAGAGCCCCCAGCCCAGGGATGTCACACGCACCAGACTGCTGTATCCCAGGTGGTCTCTCCCCGCTCCACCGGCACGGTGCTCACAGAGTACCGATCCCCTCTCTGCGGCCAACTCAACAGCCCTCCTCAAGCTTTGAGACCCCAGGGTAGAGCAGGGATTAGGGTCCGTTAATCCCACCACCCCCTCACAACCCCCCACACCCCATCTGTGCTGACAGTTTGTCTGGTCCCAGCAGAAAAAGGAAGCCAGGTTTCTTCTAGGAGCCCCAGGCTGTGCCGTGGACTCTGACTCTGCCACTCCAGCAGGCTGACCTTGGGAAAGCCACTGCCCATTTTGCACCTCTGTCTTCTCATCTGTACAGTGGGGATAACACAACCTCTACCTCACTGGGCTACTGGGGACATTAAATAAGATCATGAAAGGGACATGGTCTGACTTGGGTAGGTGCCTGGTAGATGTGAGTTGAATCAGAATCCTCTCCATGCCTACACTCTCTTCTTCAGAAAGAGCGTTGCCCAGGGTGGTGGCTGCGCTTTAAGCCTCACTTCTCATGCTGGAGTGGAAAGAGGTGCCTCATTAAAAGGACTGGCTGGGTTCCGACTGGGGAAATGGGTTTCTGTCTGTGTCTTTTCTGCAATACAGTTCACACGAAAGACAGGAGGTTGCAGGGGTGTAGACACCCCCTTGATTAGATCTGGCTCCAGCCATCCCTCCCCTGTGCAAGTGAGGACACAGACCTCTCTTCCAAGCCCTGGAGTCTGGGCAGGGGAGTCGTGGCTGAGATGCAAGCTCTGCCTGTGGCCGGAGGGGAGTGGTCCTGAGTATCCCAGCACGTGAGCACGTGCTGCCGGGCTCAGTGCCAGAAACACTGTGGGGCTCAGTACCTGCCCGAGTGGGCCTGGCACCTAGATATTCCTTTAGATGCCATCAGTCACACCGTCATTCTCTTGGGGTGCCACAGTGGGGTGCACGCCTCTGAATCTCTCTCTCCTGACAGCCTGACAGGTACGTCGGTCCCAGACCTCATTGTCAGCACCAACCATCAAATGTGGCTCCTCTTCCAGACCGACAGCAGTGGCAGCTCCCTGGGCTTCAAGGCTTCTTACGAAGGTAACTGCTGTTGGGGAGCCAATGAGTCAGACGCTTGGGGTCTGGTTTGGAGTCAACAAGCCCTGGGTTCGAATCCCGGCTCCGCCCTGCACTAGCTTCCTCTCCTTAGGCATGTTATTCAACTTCTCTGAGTCCCAGCCTCCTTCTTTGTCCAGTGGGTCTCCTGGGCTGTTTTGAGGATTATCTGGGATCAGTCACACACACCAGTTCCATCCTGGGTTCATACCTGGCTTATGTAGACCTTTGAAAAGCCCCATAAACTTTCTGAGCCTTGCTTATTTTATAATATCTTCAGACTGGAGACAGTAGCTTCCCAAGCTACCCTGTTTGGGTGTCATAGTGATGAGTGACTATGTGCACAGGGCTAGGGACAGACACACACCGTTGGTGACCTGAGGAGGGTACAGACGCGGGTGACCTGCATCTCTTGGTGGGAACAGGCATTAAGGGAACGGCAAAGTCTGGGGTCCAAGAGATACCTTTACCATCACCCCTCCATGCACTGCCAAGCCTCCTGATGACTGCTAGTGCAGATCCCCACAGAAGGTGGAGCAGAGACCATCCCCCGAGCATTTGTGAAGGCCCTGTTGGGTATCCGCCCCTAGACCAGCACTGCGGGAACAGATGCATCGGATCTAGGCCCTCGCTGCAAGGGGCCTGCGCTATCATGGTAAGACAGGAGAAAACAAACGAGCTATTACTAAAGCAAGATAATTGCAGCAAACAGAACCAGTGGGAGCACAGAGAAGGGGCAGCCGTCCTTTCTGGGGCATCGGGAAAAGCTTTATCGAGAAACAGAGCTTTAAGTCTTTTAAATGACTAGAGAGACAGGAGGCAGTGGAGGGGGAGAGAAAGCGTCCTTCTCCACCCCATTTGGAGACGTGATCATTCTACACGGGACTATTGAGGGTCCAAAGGACTCTCGCTCTGCTCAGTGTGACTCACACCCCCAGTGGACCAAAGGCTCTTCCTATACCAGGACCTGGATTCTGTCACCAAACTGGGTACACAGGACATGTATTAGTGTCCTAGGGCTGCCCTAGCAAAGCACCACAAACTGGATGGCTTTAACAACAGAAGTTTATTCTCTCCCAGTTCTGGAGGCTAGAAGTCTGAACTCAAGGTGTCAGGAGGGCCACGCTCCCTCCGGCACTCTGGGTAGACTCCTTCCTTGCTTCTTTCTAGCTCCTGCTGGTGGCCAGCAATCCTTAGCTTATAGCTGCATCATTCTCATCTCTGCCTCTGTGGTCACACGTCCCCGTGTGTCTCTCCTCTTCTCATAGGACACCAGTCATGTTGGATTAAGGGCTCGCCATCTTAACTTGCTTTCGTCTGCAAGGACCCTATTTCCAAATAAGGTCACATGCACAGGGACCAGGGGTGAGGATTCAGCACATCTTCTTGGAGAATACGATTCAACTCATAACGGGAGGCTAGCCCTCATTTCCTGCAGGAACACTGTCAAACCATGATAGGCCCACTGGGGTAAGGATGATGGATGTACTGTTTGAAGAGTAGGAAACATGCATCTAAGTGAGACAGGACAGCAGACAGAGAACACCTATTGGGTGACAACGTGCTGAGTTCAAATCCTGGTTCTGTCACTTTCCAGCTCCATGGTGAGTCAGGGAGCCTGTCTGGGGCTCTGTTTCTTCATCTGTGAAATGGACATCATAATATACCTTCGGGCACAGGGCTTCTGTGAAGATTAAGTTTAGATAAAGAATGTGAAAATTAAAATGTTGCAAATTACAAGGTGAGTAGTGAGTGAGTACATAGGTAGTTAAGTGAATGGGCTCTTCTGGCACATCGTTATATGTACGCAGCTGTGAGGCAGTGGAAAGAGACCCAGACGAGAAATCAGGAGACCTTGATTCTGGCGCAAGCCCTGGCCCTCACTACTCTGGAAATGGGAATGGGTTTAGACTCAAAAGGTTTCCAAGGTTTCCCCATTTCAGAGCTTCTACGGATGTTCAGCAGTGAATGTTTCCAGAAGTGGGGAGGAATGATTCTGTGCCATGCACATTCCCTAATCTTTCCATATCTTATTCATGGCTTGGATAAGACAAAAGTCACGTGAGCTTGCGAGGGCTGATGGTACAGCAGTCAGCAAACAGCGTGCAGAAAGATCTGGATGGAGTGGAGTATTGGCTCAATTACCAGGATAAGATGAAGTGGGAATAAATATCAAGTCGTTTGAAGTTTCAGAAATATCAGCTACTAGAATTTATCCCAGGGAGTGAGTGTTGCTTTATTCTCTTCTGATCAGGCATCAGAGAACTGGGCATAGACGTGGGGACCTCAGCTTGAGATGGATAAGGAGAGGACTTAAAGTCAAGCCCAGTGAGCAAGGTTAACGGCCCCCTGAATGTTTATTCGGGGGAAAGTGGACTCGGGAGACTTGAGAGCTGTGTCCAAATATTTGAAGGGCTGTTCTGTGGGGAAGAGGAATTAGGCTTGTTTGGTGTGATTTCATTGGAAAAGAAAGGGACATATCGTTTGTTGAGAGCCTGTTATGTGCCAGAAGCTGCGTGTTCATCATCTCAGGGTTTTCAAACTGTCACGCAAAGACCTGGGCTACCCTCGGTGACCACCAAGGTGGTGGGATAGGGGATGCCCAGCAGGGAGGCCTCTGACCCTGCCTCCATCTCCTCCTG
Organism: Pseudorca crassidens; assembly: GCF_039906515.1. Taxonomy (NCBI): domain Eukaryota; kingdom Metazoa; phylum Chordata; class Mammalia; order Artiodactyla; family Delphinidae; genus Pseudorca; species Pseudorca crassidens. The sequence continues at coordinate 26,685,083 of NC_090297.1, read as the reverse complement.
TAAACCTTCTTCTAAGAGGGGATTTGTAGCTAAGCACGAGTTTGAATAGTACCGCTTCATCCCATGCAGTGCTCACAGCTATGTGACGATGGCTGCTCTTCTGTAGAAGAGGAATCAGAGCCTCAGAGGGTAAGTGACCTGCCCAGGGCCACACAGAAATGTGGGACCTGGCAAAGTCAAGATTCGACGCTGGGTCTCTGTAGCTTGAAAGCCCATGATTTTCTCTTACACTGGGAGCCTCCCAAAGTTACAGAATTTCAATTCCTTATCAAATCTTTATAGAAGCTGAAGCTTTGCCCCAGTCAAGTGGGCCATGAGCCCAGTCAAATAAGTCATGAGCCTGGGTTCCTTGTTGCTAGAGATTGGGATTAGGTTGGCCATTTTACTCAGCCAGTATTGATTAAGCTCCTGTTATGTGACCAGAACGAGGCTAGGTACTGTGGCAACAATAGAAGACAACATAGACTTGGCCTAAAAACATACGCTGTGTGACTGCCGGTCACAGACTAGGTGTGGGCCGGACTTCTCCTCGGAACCATGACAAAATAGGAAGAGAGAAGAGAGTCTGGACGTTTAGACCCCTCACTAACCCACAGGGGCTACACGGGTTCTGTGCACAGAGGCAGCAGCTTCTGTGAAGATAGAACAGACTCTGGAATTGGACCAGAGCTGGTGAATCCCAGCTTGGCCCCAGCTGTGTGACCTTAGGCAAGTTATATGGTCTCTCTGAACCTCAGTTTCCCCACTCATAAAATGGAGGTAATAATGCTGACTATATGGCATTGCTGTGCAGTGTTATGAAATGAGATCACGAAGGCTCTTGGCACAGTGCCTGGCACAGAGGTGCTGTCCCCTGGGAGCTGAGAAAGTTCCGTGATGACCACTGCCCTCCACTCCGGGCTGTGCCCTCCTCTGCGGGCCACGTGGCTCTGTGCCTGTCCCCCAGGTGGCCCGTGGTTGCTCTGATAGCCCCGGTCCTAGGCCCCTGCCTCACCCTCACTCCCCAGACTGGCTGGGAAAGGAGGTGTTTCATGGTGGCCACTGTGTAAAGTGTGAAGGCAGACGTGGCAGAAGACAGACCCTGGTCACCAAGGGCCTCAAGGCCTCGTAAGGAGTTAGCACTTTGTTCAGCGGGAAGAAGAGCCTGGGAAGGGTTAAATGTCAGGATGGGCCTGCCTTTCCCTTCTTGTCCTTCCACCTTTGACCTTTGTTTGAGGGTGACACCCATGGGTCTCACACCTTCATGGCGAGATGCCCTCTTCTGTGGAAGAAGTGGGTGGTCGAGTTCCCTGAGGCCCCGATATGACTGTGCCCTTTCCCATCTGCTCTGGGCTTCTCTCCCTGCAGCCTTCTAGGTCCCCTCCACCCTCCTAGCTACTCCCCCTAAGCTCTTGCATGGCTCCCCACTGCCCCCTCAGCGCACGCACTTCTCAGGCTCTCAGCTTTCATCCTCTTTTTCTAGAACCTTCCACCGTTGATCACATCTACTCCCATGACTTCAACCTCAGCCTGAACCCTGGTGACTTTCAGATCTACTCCCCACTTGCATGTCTAGCTGTGACACATCTTACATAGCTTCCCCCTCGGACATCTCAAGCCCACCCCATCTGTCTTAGGCCTATTCTGGCTGCCATAACAAAATACTGTAGACTGGGACGCCTGAATAACAGGAATTTATTTTCTCACGATTCTGAAGGTTAGAAGTTCAAGATCAAGGTTCTGGCTGATTTGGTTTCTGGTCAGGGCTGGCTTCAGATGGCTGCCAGATGTCTTTCTGGCTTGCAGATTGTCCTCTCACTGTGTCCTCACGTGACCTTTTCTCGGTGTGTGCACATGGAGGGAGAAGAAGAGTGCGAGTGCGTTGTCTGTTCTTATAAGGACACTAATCCTATCAGATCGGGGCCCCACCCTAGGACTTTGTTTAACCTTTATTGCTTCCTTAGAGGCTCCATCTCCAAATACAGCCACACTGGGGGTTAGGACTTCAACATCTGAATCTGGGGGAGACACAAACGTTCAGTGCATTAACACCATCCCAAACCAAGCTCTCCGTCTCCACCCCCACACCCCCTGCTCCCATGTCCCCATCCCAGTGAACAGCACCACCATCCACACCATCACTCAGCCTCATCTCCGCCTCCTCCTCCCTCTCCCACCTCTGACTCAGTCCCCAGATTCTGCCAGTTCTCCCTCTGCGGCACCCCAGCTCCTCTGTCATTGACGTGGCTAGGCCCTCGTCGCCTCTCACCTGATGACCACACAGTCCTCCTACCCAGCATCCCCAGCATCCCTGACTCCAGGCCCCTCCCCCAGCCCCACCCATCTGCCTCTTGCAGCTCAGTGATCTTCCTAGAATCCAAGTCTGGCACAGTTCCCTGCTACTTAAAAAAAACAAAAAAACCACAGAACTTTAATGACAGCTTCTCACTGCTTTCAGGATAAAGCGTTGTCATTCGTGTGGCATCCAAGGCCCTCAATGATGGTAATTCCAAGCCAAATGCTGGCTCCTATGAGCCCATTCCAGGCAGATTACAGTTTATTGATCTATCTGGTCCTACAGGGCATAGCCCAGTGCCTGGCACCATCGGGCACCCTTCCTCTACATCCTCTCAATCCCCTTTCGTCCCGCTTTACCACCTCCCGGCACTCGGGTGCCAAGAGCCCACATTCTTCACTGTCCCCATAGACTCTGGGGTCAGACAAACCCACTTTGTAACCGAGTTCTGCCATTGGCTCTGTGTGTGTTCTTCAGCCAATCCCTCCACATCCCTGAGCCTGAGTTTTCTCATCTGTGAAGAGGGGCTGATAAACATTCATCTCACAGGGGTCTTGCGAGGATTCCGTGCAGTGAAGCCTCCAGCGTGGGGCATGGCACACTCGGTTTAAAAGCCTGACCCCCTCCCCTGCTTCCCTAGTCCTGCAGCTCTTCTAACCTGCACTCATGGCCCAAAGCTTCAGAATGATCTCCACCCCCATCCTAGCCCTTCTTTTAGCCCAGCTCCTGGGGAATTCCATGCAGGACAGACATCTTGGCTCAGGGATGGGAGGGTGGCCGGGATGCATGTGTTCCACAGGTGGCATGAGGCATTTGAAGGCAGAAACCCCCAGGCATACCTGGCCCCATCAGCATCAATACCCCATCTGCCCCTGTTCAGGTAGAGAAAAACTTCCTTAGAGCAGGCAGGTGACACTGCAGTATCATCACCACCACCCCCCACCACCCATTAAAAGTTTGAGGTCCTGGGTGGGAAAAGTTGAGGGATTTATTTCCCAGAAATACTTCTCATCATGCTTGTCACAATCCCAGGTCAGGGTGGGGGAGGGGCCTCCAGCTCTGTCAATATCTGAGTCTTTGGCACCTAGAAACTCAGGCCCCCTCCATGAGGGCAGCCAGCTGTAGGAAAGCATTCATATTTGCAATTGCTCTGCTTCCCAGCAGAATAAGAAATATTTAAGGAACAGGCAATTAGCACTTACCAGAAACATTATAAAATTACATACAACTTGCTAACAAGTTTTAGCATCAATCTCGGAGTCGCTTCACTTCCTGACTTGGAGCCTGGAATCTGGAAGCCTAATGCTGGATCTCGGAGGCCGGCCTAAGGGAGGAAGGAGCTGGGACCCTCACCCTGGAGATATGGAGGAGCAGGGCCGTAGAGATCACGCAGAAAGGATGCCCAGTAGTCCAGGGGACTCGTGTTGGAAATAAGGTCCCCTGTGTATTCAACATCATCTAGGCCCCTGTTATGCATTACAGACACTGTTCAGACCACAAGGGGATACAAGGATAACAAGACAATCTGTGCCTTCACCCAAGTCTTAGTCTGTCTTCATTAGAGTCCAGGAAGTATGAGAAAATGGGGAAATATCAAGGAGGGGCAGCTAACCTTACTTGAGGGCATCAGGGAAGCCTCCCTGGAGGAGCTGGTGTCTGAAGCTAAGACTCGTTTATAAGATGGAAAGGAGTTGGTCAACATTCCAGAGAGAACAGGTTGACTTAGAAAGCCTGATCCCCTAGGGTTGCCTAGGGTTGAAGCTAAAACTTCCACAGAATGAAGTTTGAGAGCAAGTAGGGGGAAGATGGCCAAGTCTAGCCTTCTGCAGGTGGTGCCTGCCTCCCCTTCTCCAGAACTGAACTCTGGTGGCACCAGGAGGCCTCCTGAAACAGATGGTGTTAGAGCTGAGCTTGAAAGGAGACCAAGGGCAGCAGCCCAGCATCCCGACTCTGCTCCTTTTTGGACCCTGCCTTTCCTCCAATCAGAGCGTTAAGCACATGGCCATTTTCAGCCTCCAGTCTGCAATTTTCAGGACCTCTGTCTCTTCTTACTTTATCCCCATAAGCTCAGAGGCCCAAACTTTCCATCTTCAACCAGGAATGACACCAGGCATGTTTCTAAGATGTTCACTGAGTTTCCATGATACCCTTAAAGCTTCCTCAGGCACTGGGACCTAGAGGTTTGCTAGATACAGGCAGCAGCTGCCCCTCTCAGGAAGGCCCAGTGGGACCCACGCTACACACGAGTCTTTCTTGGCCCCTGGGAGGTCAGGGGTGCTAAGCAGCAAAGGATGCTGCACCTTTAAAATTTGGCAGGAAGTCATCTGTCAATGAGATATACTCTTTAAATCCATGGGCTTTTGCAAACGGCAAGCTCCAGTTTGGAGCTGATACAGACAGCCTGGGGGCAACCTGGATGTTCTGCATGTTTGTCTTCACCCCATATTCACCATATTCACCCCTGTTTCCCAACCTCCTTCAGTCTGTGACACACCTATGACAGTGTGGTGGAGGAAAGGGATGAGAGGGAGGAAAGAGATGGGAGGGACGAATGTCACCCACTTCCTCCACCCACATCTCCATCCCATTCATGAAAATTGTGTGCAGAGAACGATGCACAGGTTCCCGGAGATACACGTACAGCTGCCCTCTGTCTCCTGCCGGCTTGTGCCCTTCCCATCATCAGTAGAGACGTACAGTGGGATGTGGTTCCCAGGAAATCCATGAGATCCAGGCATGCCCAGAGGTCGTCTTAATGCACCAAAGATGTCCTGGTCACTCATTAGGAGTCTGTGCTGGTTGAACAATTGGTCTGGAGGGCTCAGGATGCATAAGGCACTGCGCTTGGTTCTGGAGGTACAAAGAGCAGTAGGGGTGGGGCCCCCGTCTGTAAGGAGCTGATCCCGGCTCTTCACGGTCTCCCAGACCATCTCTCCAGCCTCATCTCCTTTCATCATCACATCCTGCCACACTGAACTTCTAACTATTCTCCAGAATTAAAATAAATAAATAAATAATTGTCCAAGGGGGCTGGGAGTGAGAGAGAGAGAGAGAGAGAGCTCCTAAGGCTGCCTGGGTGACTCAAGGGTACAGCCCCAAGGAAGCACTTGAGCTGACACTGAGAGGTGATTCTTTGTCTAGTTGACAAGTGGAGGGTGTTTATTAGGAAGAAAGGACAGCAGGTACCAAGTTAGAGCCACGTGAGAGCCGGCTGGGCTCTGCCAGCAATGGGCCAATAATGACCTTGAGGAAACACCTCCTGGTTCCTGGTTACGTGCCACGTGCTGGACATTTGGACAGTTGTCTTATATACATAAACTCATTTAATCCTGAAAACAACCCTGCAAGGTTGCTGTTCTTATTACCATTTCTGTATCACAAGTGACAAAACTAAGACTCAGAGAGGGTATGAAAGGTACCCAAGGTCTACTACTTAGTGTCAGAGCCAGGATACAGATCCGGGACTTGCTCAGAGTCCTCACCTTCGCGCTATTTTGCCCCCTGCCCGTGGCTCCGTTTTGTGGTGAACCTCAAGGTCGGAGATGGACAAATAGGAGGCTGGGGCGGGAGGGGCAGGCAAAGGTCCTGCCACGCCAAGGAGTTGGGGTTTTCATCTGTGGATTTTTGGGAAGCCATGGAAGAATCAATGAGCAGGGCACACTACTGATCAGATGTTTGTTCCCGAGCGATCTCGTGCTGCTTTGCAGAATACGACAGAGTAGAGGGAAGGGGCAGGGGAACGGCTCTTGCCTAATGCCATGCCCAGGTGAGGAATTGAGAGGGGTGGACTTGGGCGGTGAGGGGAAGAATGGAGAGCAGAGGGTGCAGGGGTATCCCGGAGGAGGAACCGCCAGGAGGTGGTTAGCGAGGGCTGTGACGGGGAGGGGAGGGCAGAACCCAGGCTGATTCCTGTGTCTGCCTGGACAACCTCCATGAAGCCTCTTGCCTCCCCCAGCCGCAGCCCGAGACCAGAGCTGCCTCCCCTTCGCCCCCAGAGGTTGTGTGGTCAGGTACACAGTGAGCCCGTCCCGGCCCGCATCATTTACTCTGTAACTATCTCTAGAGCCACCTGACTGGGAGTTGTCCAAGGGCAGGGCCCTGTGTCAGGCAGCTCTGTATCATTAGCACTGAGCGTGGCATTGGACACACTCCCCGTGCAACACATATCAGCTGTGCTCACACACTGAGCAGCATGGTCCCTGTGCTCCAGACACTGTGCTAAGTGATCACCAACACATAACTGACGCCTGCCTCCACAGCGCTTCCCTTCCGGTGGGTGGGGAGATGAGAAACGAGGAAGCCACCTGGCAGCCGGCAGGGCACCAGTGGGGGCTGAGATGGTGAACCAGGTTGTCCCTGATGCCCCAACAGACAGTAGACTCCAGGAGAGAGGAGATTTTTGCCCTTATTTCCACCGCTATACATGCAATGTCTAGAACAGGAGCTAATGAAATGAATAGAGGAATACTTACAATCGGTGCTACAAAGGAAAAGACCAGGGTGCCAAGAGAGCAAAGGAAAAGGGAAACATCTAAGAAGAGAGGTCAGGGAAAGCACCTTGAGGAGGTGACGTCTTAAGCTAAAGTCTGGGGCGTGAGCAGTCGGCCATGTGACATTGGGGAGGAGAGGAAGCTGCAGCCCGGGCTGAGGGAATAGTGAATCAGTGAAGGAACAAATGAAGTCCCACCCGGTTGGAAAGGCAGCAAATCGTAGCCCATGGTCAGACCCTCCTCTTCCTCTACACGGCGCTGCTCTTCTTGGAGCACATCCAGTGGTGAATTTATACAGACACGAGAAGCAGTTCCTTCTCTACAGACATTGTCATAAAAGAGGATTCCAATTTGGTATCACAAATTGAAAAACCTGGGGAGAAGACAGTAAGGTTGATCACAGACGATAGGAATAAAACAGCGGAGAAAGGGGAAAGCGAGTATGCAGAGCCCAGTCGTGATGGAATTCTGAGGGTCTTTGAAGCACGCATCTTGTGTTCGCCTTGCTTCTGGTCAGCAGAAGGAGGGAGAGGGAAAGATGAACACTTACAGAGGGGAATTCTGTTAGGCCAGGTAACAGGAAGCTGCGCGTGATTTCCTCCAAGTCAGAATTTGGCTTGTGGATTTGCAGTTCTGGGTGGCCAGGAGGGTCAAGGTCACATGCCTTTTCAGGCAGGGCTGTGGAGCCCAGGGAGTCCCCTTGCAGGAGGGCAAGGGGACTTGGTTCCCATGTGTCCCCAGCAGGGGTTGGCGCTGGGCTTGGAGGGAAGATCCAGGCCAGGACAAGGGTGTCTGAGGGCCAGCCCCCAGCCCCGCTGGCTTCCTGAAAGGAGCTCTCAAACTCTCCAACCATCCTGCTCTGTTCTTTTTTTTTTTTTTGTGGCACACGGGCCTCTCACTGTTGTGGCCTCTCCCGTTGCGGAGCACAGGCTCCGGATGCACAGGCTCAGTGGCCATGGCTCACGGGCCCAGCCGCTCCGCGGCATGTGGGATCTTCCCGGACCGGGGCACGAACCCGTGTCCCCTGCATCGGCAGGCAGACTCTCAACCACCGCGCCACCAGGGAAGCCCAATCCTGCTCTGTTCTTCCTCTCCCCCGACCTGGTCCTGATTCCATGGTCTGCACATGCCCCTCTCCAACGCCTTGGCCCTCTTTGCCAAGTGCACCCTTAAACCTGACTTCCCCGAGGTCACCCCTACCCAGGAGCCCTCTCCAGCACTAGCAGCTCCTGTCCACAGGCCCCGTGAGCTTCACATTTGAGCCGTGGGCTCATGCGCTCGCTCTCCATTGCTGTTCCACCTATGTGCAAACCCTTCCCTTTGACCTAGACTGTCTCCACCTCTGCCACTCGCTACCCTCCTCATGGATGTCACCAGCCTCTTCCTCTCCACTCTGGGTCTCGCCATCACCTTGCCTCTTGTTTCTCAGCCTTCTCCCATCCTGTCAGTGCGGACCTTGCTCTCTAGCACCTCTGAAGCCTTCACTCCACCCACCTGCTCTGGGGCCCCTTGTCCCTTCCGCTCCCCCACCAGTTCCTCCCTCTACTCCATTCACCATCCTTCTCTTGGCCTCTACATCCCCATGCCCTCCCCCGCTCCTCCTCTGTTCACTTCCTTCCTCCTTCAGCCTGAGACCCTTGCATCACACATCAGCCATTCCTTGAACAGTATCCTTGACTCCCTGCCCACCGCCCTGCCGTTTTTCCAGGTTCTGAGGGATCTGGGACAAGCCACACAGCCCTGCTCGGTTGCAGCACCCCTGTAAATGAGCTGTCTCCACCCTCCATGGAACCCAGGGTGCATGGCAGTCCTTCCAGCCATGATTCCTCTTCTCCAGGTGACTGTTGCAGACGTTCTTGTCAACGTCGCATCCTTTTCCCCACAACCCGTCCCTCACCTTCAGCAAACATCATGACACTTCGTCCTCCTCCACTAGGAAAGTAGAGCCTGTGTCATCACAAGATCTTCTTCAACCTCCCGCTCTCCTACCTGAAAGCTCGCTGTGATCACCTCTTCCCTCTGCCCCGCATCACGAGGGAAGGGGAGCTTCCTGGTCTCTAAGGTGAGCCCCCCAGCGTGCGCTGGGCCCCGGGCTCCTGCTTCTCCATAGCCTCGTGCTGTCACTGCCCATTTCAGCTAACCAGTGTCTCTCATTCAGTTATATCCATTCATATTCTCTCTCTCTCTCTCTCCCTGCCCTCCCCTAGCATCTAATTATGGTCAAGTTTCTTCGACCTTAAAAAGCCTTTTCAGCTGCCCCCTCAAGGCCATATTCCTCATAAGTTGCCACCTGAATTCTCCCTATTGCTTCACTTCCAAAAAATGCCTTCTTTATGAGTCACCTACTCTTCCTGGATCATCTTCCTCTTCTCCCGTCAGTGCCGGGCCGGCCCCATCATCACACTCAGTCTCCTGCCAGTATCCAGTGAGCGCCTTTCACTGACCTGCTTTCCAGTCCTTTCTACACTTCCCTGCCACGTTCGATGCTGTTGGTCTCCTTCCTGAAACTCATTCTCCTCTAAGCTTCCAGGGCTCCGCTCCCTGCAGGATCTCAGACTAGCCTTCTGCTGGTCCCTGCAGTGTCCCTAGCTGTTCTGTCCGGACTGATGTCTCCCCTTGGGTGGTCTCATTCTTCTCATGACCCTCTATGAGCTGAATCCAAATTCTGTATTTCTAGACCAGATTTTCCTCGTGGGCGTAAGACCCACGTAGCCCCTTTCTACTAGGTTTGTCCCCGTGGAGGTGCCAAGTGACCCTCCAGCCCTGCTCCCTCCACATGTGTTGAAGATGAAAGCAACCCAGTACCCAGCCAAGCCCTGCAGTCATCGTAGCCCCTGCCTCCCCGTTATCCCCTGTCTGCTCCATCTCAGTGTGGCTGTGGCTTCTTCCTGCTTTGGACCTCCCAAGTCTTTCTGCCTCTCCCCATCCCCTCTGCCTGTGCCCAGTCCAGGATGCTGTCAAAACAGCTCCCATGGGCTTCCCTGGTGGCGCAGTGGTTGAGAGTCCGCCTGCCGATGCAGGGGACACGGGTTCGTGCCCTGGTCCGGGAAGATCCCACATGCCGCGGAACGGCTGGGCTCGTGAGCCATGGCCGCTGAGTCTGCGCGTCCAGAGCCTGTGCTCCGCAACGGGAGAGGCCACAACAGTGAGAGGCCCGCGTACCGCAAAAAAAATAAATAGCTCCCAGATCATTGGAAGCCTCCCTCTAGAACGGAACCTCCATGGCGGCAGGGCCTGTGTCTGCCTTGTTCTCTGTCTCACCCACAGTACCCAGCACAGTGGCTCATGCTAAGGAGACACTCAAATGTTTGTTGAATGAATGAACGATCTCCCTGCCTCCAGAATTGCTGCCCCCAGACCGTTCTCCAGGCAGCAGTCAGGGTGACGTTTTAAAATCCACACTATGAAATGCCAAGTGGAATGAAACCCTTTCCTGAGCCCGCATTGCCTACACTCTGAAGTCCAGTCTCGTTAGCAGGTCGAACAGGCCCTTTTGTGGGTTGGCCCTGCCTGCCTCTTCCAGCCTCATCTCTCATCACCTGGTGGAAAGTACTCATGCTTGTGGAAGGGCAATGTGGCATGGTGGTGAGGAGCCCTGGAACCATACAACCTGGGTTTGGACCTCAGATTCACCATTTCCTGGCTCTGTGACCTTGGATAATTACATCACCTCTCTGTGCCTCAGTCTCCTCACCTTTAAAATGGAGATAATAGTACCTAGGTCACAGTGTACTGTAAGGATGAAATGATTCACTATATGTAAAATTCTCAGAGTGGCTGCCAGCACATAGCGCTAGAGTGATTAGTTCTATAACTAAAAGTTCGTTATGATCGTAACGATTAGTTAGTTATCATCACTGCTATCATTGCAGTCCTGCAAACAGCCTCTGAGACTCTGGATGGGCTCCTCCCCCACCTGAAGGGTCCTTCCTCTCCTCTTCCTCCCACTAATGCCTTTCTCTTCTTCCCAGCTTTACTGAGATGTAATTAACATATAACACTGTGTAAATTTAAGGTGTACAACGTGTTGATTTGATATATGTATATATTGTGAAATGATTACCACAGTAAGGTTAGTTAACACACCCATCACCTCACCTTACAGTTTGTGTGTGTGTATGTGTTGAGAACTTTTAAGACCTACCCTCTTAGCAACTTCCAAATATACAATACACCGTCGTTAACCAGAGTCGCCATGCTGTACATCATCTCCCCCTGACTTATTCATCTTATAACTGGAACTTTGGATCCTTTTACCACCTGCATCTATTTCCCCCACCCCACTCTTGTCAACCACCATTCTACTCTCTGTTTCTATGAGTTCATTTTTTTTAGATTCCACATATAAGTGAGATCATACGGTATTTGTCTTTCTCTGTACAACTTATTTCACTTAGCATAATGCCCTCAAGTTTCACCCATGTCACAAATGGCAGGATTTCCTTCTTGTTTGTGGCTGAGAAATATTCCATTGTATGTGTGTGCCACGTTTTCTTTACCTGTCCATCCATCAGTGGACATGTAAGTTGTTTCCATGGCTTGGCTGTTAGTAAATAATGCTGCAATGAATCCCACATAACTCCTTTCACCTGCTGGCTCCTACACAGGCTTCAGGCCTCAGCTTAAACATCCTCCAAGAAGGCCTCCTCCAGGAAGCCTTCCCTGATGCCAGGGTTGGGATTGGGCTGAGATGAGAGAGACATTCACCTTGGGCATAATTTTAAGGGAGGCACCAAAGAACTCAGTAATTAAATCATATTTTAATGTAGTATTTTTTAAAAACCAAGATTAATGCAAAATATCCATGATAAAAAAATAGCATTTCAATAATGACAGACTCTGATGGCCAGGACTAGGGTGGGACAAGTGAGGTGAGCTGTGCAAGTGCTGGGTCGGATCTGGTCTTTTTATTAAGTTCTGGTGTTTTTCTTCATGTTGGATTTGACTTATAGGCATCAATTTTGATTTTCTAGAAACATAATATAGCACTAAGATCGTATTTGTCTAGATGGCTGAGTTTCTGTGCTCCCTACAGTTTTGTGCGCAAGGTTAGTGCATCACTTCCCGCACCCTGTTTCCAGCCCCGCCCTCCAAATTTGAGTTGTCTTGCTCCTCCTGGGCGCATCCATGGCACAAAGCACCCTGTGTCGTAAATACTCGCTTCCTTGTCAGTATCGTTCAGTCCTTGAGACCAGAGCCCACGTCCAGGTCTCAAGTGTCTGGCACAGGGCCTGGCACACAGTAGGTGCTCATTATATGCTTCTGATCGCACTGACGGCAGGAGAAACCGGATGGGTGTGGAAACAGCCAGGCCTGCACCATGGAGAGGCCTGGGCAGCTTCTTCCTCCCGCTCAGGATGCTTGTTCTCTGGAGCTGATCACACCTTCAGGGTAGCTGCTGTGGTCTAAGATGCAGCCAGGTGGACCCCACATTTACATCTTCTACAGCATGTTGGGGCCTCACCAGGACACCTTAAACCTGGGTCCTGTCCCAGGCAGTGAGCCCCAGCTCTGTCTTCAAACACTGGGTACCTTCTTCCAGGTCTCAGGATGCCCGCAGTGACAGTCCTCATCAGGGCCTCACGCCCCAGAGAGAACATGTTTGGGGACTCCGGAAGAAAGAGGGCCTCGCTGCTCACTCCTGCAGGCTGACTTGTCCCGGGGCCCGTCTTCCGTTCCTCCGATCCCCTGGGGCTCTGGGACCCGGAGCCAAGGGGCCACCTTCCTGGGAATGCCTCAGTGGCTGCCTTCCCCCAGCCCTGGCAGAAGAGCCAGCTTCAGAGGAGGGTTGAGGTGTGCTTTCAGGCTGTGTGTAGAGGGACAGGCCAGGGGCACGTGTGAGATGAGAGGCGGGTGAGCTGACCTGCCCTTGAGTTCTCAGGTCTGATGTCTGCTCACACAGACCCCTCTTCTCCCCTGAACCCAAGGACTCTTGCTGTTTGACTTAGATCTCTCTCTCTTTCACACACACACGCGCGCACACACACACACACACTCCCACAATCCCAGCCAAAGAATTCCTTGTTCTGCCAGTAGTAGGGAACCATGAATGTGACAGTCAACAGCCCATCCATGTAAGGCGGCAGTACTCGGGGCTCACCTGACCAGCCCACAGGGCCCAACAGCTGTGGTAAGAAAGCTTTTGCAGAATCACCCGTGTCAGGGCCACGCACAGCAACTTCGGGGACTATGGCTCCTGGCAGCCCATAATGGTGCCTACGGAAAGCGCAGGGTCCCTTTGGCCTGAGAGTCCTGGGAAGGTGTCCAAACACTTCCCCTTACTCCAGCCGCCTCTCTCCCGAAGCATAGGACTCCTGCCGTCCTCACCTCACCATCTGTCACATCAGCCATGCCCCGCGTCCTTCCTGCAGGGTGCCTTCCTCTCTGGGAGCAGAGCTCCTCCCCCGCCCTCTCTCCTGCTTCTTCCTCCCCGCCTCCCTGCCCTTCATCTCTCACAGCTCCAAGCACGGGGCTGGTGGAGGCGGGGCAGCTCTGGGGGAAACTCCAGGGACTTGGCCAGGACAGACTCCTTTCCTGGAACGTCGGGGTCCCGATTGACTCTGCCACGAGGCAGCCAGCCCATCATGTCCCCAGAGCCCAGACCCTCAGAGCTGTCTCAGGGAACGCACTCCCTGTCTGATTCACCACTGTTGAATCAAGTGAAAATTTAAAGGCATACGTAATGAGTCATGGGTTTCAATTTACCTGCTCCCGTCTTCAATCGAATTAAAAATGTATCTTCGTGAAAGTGCTTCCGTATCAGAAGCCAGTGAATATTGATTCTCACTTAGTCTCTGGTTGGGGGAAAGGCAAGCAGCAAACCGTCAGCCGCCTTCTCATCTTGCGCTTGCCTGGACGGCTCCGGAAGGGACTGAGCTGAAAATCTATCAAGTGACGTGAGTAATCTGAATGCGAGTCAAGTCAGGAAAGATCGCTCCGAACCGTGAGCTTGTGAATTCCTAGGACAGGTGTCTCACAAAGCATGTAGCCCCACCTTCCCTGAATGAAAATATCCAAGCACCTGGAACACTCTGTGTGGACATAGAGTCCAGGCATTGGAGAGCAGGAGGGCCTCATCCTCCCAAGATGCTGTTTTAAACACGACCTTGCAGGGTTTCTCATCAAAAGCCCACCTGGGTCCCTCTGAGCCCAGCCTCGTGGCGGAGGTGCAGCATGGCCTTCCAGCTCCGAGAGGCATGGAGTCACCCTGTGTCTCTGTTTTCTCTTTTCCTGTCTTGCAGAGATCGAGCAGGGCAGTTGTGGAGATCCTGGCATACCTGCCTACGGCTGGAGGGAAGGCTCCTGGTTTCGCCACGGTGATACACTCCAGTTTGAGTGCCAGCCGGCCTTTGAGCTGGTGGGGCAGAAGGCAATCACGTGCCAAAAGAATAACCAGTGGTCGGCTAAGAAGCCAGGCTGCGTGTGTAAGTGAGCGGGGAAGGCGCCGCTGCGGGGTCTCCACCGAGAGGCCAGGGGCCCACTTCCTAGCTAATCCGGACCCCATCCTTGGGAACCTCGTAGGTCGTAACCGTAGCTTCACTCTGGTTGGTTTCTTCTCCTTCTCAAAACGTTGCCGGCTGAGTCCTCGTTGCTGGCAGTGACGTGGATCGTAGCACTGAGAATGATTGCTCTTGACTTTTGGGGGCCTTCTTCAATGCCGTCTTCCTCTCCCTGGTGACCCTTGAGAGCAACGTCAGACCCCGACATTTCCTCCTCACCCTTCTTGCTGTCATTGACGCCATATAGTCGAGCCAGGGCAGAAGGTGCTGGCGATGATTTCGTGAGACGGTAGACTCTGTGCCAGCCTTGGGGTACCACGAGACACCGTGGCCTTGTGGGGATATATACAAAGTTTCATCAGATTGCTTCCTCTTGCATTGGATTTAGGGAGGGTTGGGGATCAAGCTGTCTTTGAATTGTTGATCTTTCAGAGAAAGGGTTGGAGTTGAGTGCTCTGTTCTCCGGAGATAACAAGGAATCCTTTCTTCCTTTCTCTGGGATGGTCTGACCTCACTTTCCGGCGCAAAGAATACTTTAAGTCCTGGCTCCCAGGGAAATTGGCAAGTGTAAGGGGACTGTGTATAGAGGAGCAGGCTTGATCTTTGTTGAGAAATCATAGGTTCCACCTCTCGGGGCTGTCACCTCTTCTCCCAGCCCTTGCCACTGCCCCTCTCCGTCTCTTACAATCTGCTTCCCTCGGGGAAGGGCAGACAGACTGACCCTCTCATCTTTCTTGCCATCTCAGTGGGCTTCTCAGGGCCTTGGAGGGCTGCCTCATAGAGAGTGGTTGCCCCTTGGGGCCGGGGAGAGGAATGACATGGGAGACTATAAGGGAGTATCTGTGATGACAGAGAGTTTGGCATGTGAGTTGGTGAGTTGGGTCATACCACGATGATTCTACTTTTCAAACAAAAAAATCACTTTGTGTAGTTGACAAAGCATTTTTGATGACTTGCGAGCTTATGTAAGAATTCTTGCCGAGGTTTAAAGATCAAATCGTTCTTAGATACACATTAAGCAAATCACCCTTATTGAAAAAAATAAAATTGCATGAAATTGGCTGCCCATCTCTGGCCCAGTGTGGTTAGATATGTGTACCCTGAAAGCCAAGGGGACCAGAGGGGCAGGGGAGGTTAGCAGGGGGCAGCTCCAGGCAGGCAGGAACAAAGGGCCTGACAGTCTAGAAACGAGCCCAGGGCAGAGTGGGTGGGTGGAATGGAGTTCCCCAGGGTGGGTCGGAGGCAGGACCTCAGAAGGCAAAGGTCCAGACTGTGGGAGTCCCAGCTAGTGTGGGTGTTCCATCTCTGAAATCCATCTAGGTGAGACAAGGCAGGGAGAACTGGAAAGGGTCAGGTCTCTGGGGCAGAGAGCTGGCAGGAGGGAAGTGTGTAGCAGAGCCAGCCAGCCACTTGGAACCAGGATACGGTTCCCTGCCTCACAAGCTGAGAGACGCGGGGAGCAGAACGCTACCTGGGGAGGGGGGGCGGGGTCTATCACTCCAGCCCTCCAGGAATTTACTTGACCCTTTGGCTCTTAGAAGTAGTTTCAGGAAATGTTTCTAGAACCTTCTGTAAGTGCTGCTCAGCAGGCCCCTCGTTGCCAGGAGGAAAGCTGACAGGATGCTAGGTACTGCTTGCAATCACCTGAGAAGAGATGAGGGCAGAGCAGTCCTGGAAGATACGGGGCGGTGCTCTCTGTGGTTTAAAATAAGGAAGAGGGGCTTCCCTGTTGGCGCAGTGATTGAGAGTCCGCCTGCCATGCAGGGGACGCGGGTTCGTGCCCCGGTCCGGGAAGATCCCACATGCCGCGGAGCAGCTGGGCTCGTGAGCCGTGGCCGCTGAGCCTGCGCGTCCGGAGCCTGTGCTCCGCAACGGGAGAGGCCACAACAGTGAGAGGCCCGCGTACCGCAAAAAATAAAATAATAACAATAAAATAAGGAAGAGGAGCCCCAGGCTTACTGATGAGAACTGTGAAGCAGGCACTCTGGGGGGCTAGGATGGCATTTCTTCTTCTGAATGATTCTGGGAGGTGGGGGATGGTATCCCCAAGGTACTCCCATTACTAGGGCTTTTCTGGTCATTTGGGTGTAAGAGACACAGCTTGAGTCTCAGGGGTGCTGGCTTCAGTGGAGGAGGCCAGGGAGAGCCAGCTGGCCCCAGGCCTTTGCACCACAAGCAAGGTCACGAGTGAGTGCCATCTGTCCGCTCTCTACTGAGTACCCAGCCCCTAAGCTGATGCATCCCTAGGTCCTGGGCTTTGCCCTCAGGTGGTGAAAGACGGTACTAAGAAAATCCGGGTGCTCTGAGAGAACTTTGGATTCAACGTCTGGAGACCTGTATCTTAGTCCCGGCTCAGCTTTGTGACTATGTCCAGGGCAACTTCTCTCTGGAGTTTGGTTTACTAATCTATCCGATGGGGTGGCACTCCCCAAATTCTAAGCCTCTATGATCGTATTTATAGAAAAAGACAACTGTGACATGGACAGTCCTCACGTTTTCCATCGTGAATACTTGGAAACCACTCTCTAAACTGGGTCATTTACAGAGCAGCCCATGCTTCAAGGGATAAAGTTAAACTTTGGCGTTCTGCCTGATCCCAGATCAAATATATCATAGTGTGTGATCTGCAGAAGAGGGACAACATCTGTAAGCATTTATAAAAATAGAGAATAGTACAGTCAGCCTCTGTGTTTTATAATGTGGTCAGAAATGTACATAGAAAAGCACCTCTAGCAAACGTTAGCTTAAGTGTCCTAAATTTTAGCACACATTAGTCACAATAAACATTAACACAATATGTAGCAAACAGTGCTGTTCTTTCCTTCTGAGGGTTGAGAAGAGGATTGGGGGGATGTTTCGATGGCTCAAATTTCTTTGAACATTTGTCCAAAAAGTGCACAGCAGTGCATTGTTCTTCTCTTGAAACATTTTCTTCAAAAGAGTTCCTTACTCGGGAATTGCCTGCCGAGACGACACAAGTACACTGTTGCCTTCATGTTCCAAAACATTTTCTGTAGCAAGCAGAGACTTCAGAATCATTTCGTTGGCTTTCGATCTGTCCTCACAGCAGTAGATGCTCAATAGACGGTCTTTTTTTCACTCGGTTTTAAAGATGATGTTTCTCGCGGTGAAAAGCATTTTGAAAGAAAAGATGGAGCCAGCTCCTCTCCTCTTACCCTCTCTTCTTCCTTGGCTCATTCACATCTCCAGGGATCACTGCTCCAAATCAGGTGGCACCGGTGCCACTTTCCATCCATTCAACAGTATGTACTGTGTGTCTACCCCGTGCCAAGAGCCAGGCATTGGAGTCAGAGCTCTTTGGGCTCTGCCTGGGAAACATGCTCAACCTGGGGTCCTGGTGAGAAAGCTCCCCGCAGGTTACACATACTCCTCACCTCCCTCACAGGCACATCGAGAGCCTGTCCCCTTATTCCTCCACGACAAGAGATACAAGGGAAGGAAGATACAAATAACTCTGACGGTGGTTTGCACAACGCTTGATGCTTTGTTGACAGGCTGGCAGAATACTTCACACTTCATAAGGAAGTCAGGAAACCAATTATCGGTCCATTAACAGCCACTCGCAGAAGAAGTTTCAAAACAGCCTTCACCAGAGAAACGCCAAGACTGCACAAATGCCAGCTTCCCTTCGCCATTTTGTAAACCACCACGAGAAGGTGTGAATCCTAATTGCTCAAGTGCCCAATGTATATAGCATAGGTGTGAAATGGGAATATACTGAGATGTATACAGTGCGAGTTACAAACCAGCAGCCGAACCTTGAGAGACCAAGGGAGGGAGAAGTGGGTCCTCTGGGGCTCAAAGAAAATGTCACAGATGATACAGGGCTGGAGCTGGGGCTTGAAGGGTTGGGAGGTAACGGAGGGCGCTCCACACAGGGATGCTACAGGGAACGGTCCTCTCCGAGTGCCCTCCTGTCCCTCGCTGGACAGAGAAATGGATTGACTCCTAGGGCCATCAGGATCCTCAACCTCAGCGCTACTGACATTTGGGGCCAGATGATTCTTTTTTGTCGGGGGCAGTCTTGTGCATTGCAGGACGTTTTAGCAGCAGCCTCGTTCTCTACCCGCTAGAAGCCAGTAGCACACACACCCACCTCCCGCTGCCAGTCGTGACAGCCAAAACTGTCTCCAGACATTGCCATGCGTCCTCTGGGGGAAGAAGCCACCAGGATGGAGAACCACCAGTCTAGGATAACCTAGTCTTGTCAAATTCTAAATACAGTGAAATCTGTATATTTGCATTTTGTGTTAGATCGTGATTAAAATCTATAGAATAGTGACAGTGAGGAAGCATGGGGTAAGGGAACATGCCAGCATTTATTACATGTTTTGTGTCATTGGGAAGATCGGCGTCTTCCCTACAACATTATGGAATATTTATTTTCTCATTTTTACAGATGAAAACAAAGCTCAAGGAGACAAGGTACATAGGCTCAGAGGTTATAGAACCATTAAATGATGGGCTGGAATTTAAACTATTGACTGACAGCGCAGGCTTCTACTCCATATCCTGTACTCTGTCTATAGCACCAGACATCCAGAATCCAAGGGGT
The DNA here is from genome assembly GCF_039906515.1 of Pseudorca crassidens. Taxonomy (NCBI): domain Eukaryota; kingdom Metazoa; phylum Chordata; class Mammalia; order Artiodactyla; family Delphinidae; genus Pseudorca; species Pseudorca crassidens. Next base: position 26,666,243 of record NC_090297.1, on the reverse strand, counting down.
CATCTGCAGCAGGAGGAACAGGGAAGTCTTAGGACAACAAAATTCGTCCAGACTACAGAAACAAACTGTTGTCTGTGTTACCCCCCATGAAGTAGCAGAGATTGACAAGAGTGAAACAGGTTCATGAAGGCTAGATCCATGTAGTCCCTTGTTGGGACTGCATCAGTATTTGCACACCAATATGCAGTATACTGGTGTCAAAGGCATTTCCTCATCTTTACTTTTTCTCGTTCCTTCTACCCATCCATTTATCCATCCATTTTGATTTATTGAGCACCTGCTGTGTACAGAGTCAGCTGCATAAGAGGGTATGGCTTTTCCTGATAAGATTCTAAACTGGAGGGCCTCTGGGGATGCTGCTGCTCTGCTTGAAGTGGTGATCTCGTAGTGCCGTGTCCTATATAATGTGCCGTTAACTCTTTCAATAAGTATCTGGGGCTTAAGGGCCACTACTCAACACAGGCTTTTGGTATATTCTAGTATTTTAAAAGTTTAAATGAATAAGATACTCTTCATTCATTTCCTTAATCACTTTCAAATTTGGCCATTCCTTTTTGATTCTTATGCATGTACACACATATTTCCTATGGTTTTAATCAGAGTGAACATAGCGTCTCGCAGACTGTCTCTTCAAGCTCACATTATATTGCATATCTTGCCATGCTACTGCATGTCTTTTGTAGTTATCATTCTTCATACCTCTGGAATATTCTGTCTAGTGAGTGGACCGTAACTTAGGCTACCAATTATGTTCAGTTATTTTTATACACGGCTATAATGAACATCCTCAAGTGTATGGCCTTTTTTTTTTTTCTTCTCTTGAATTATTTTCTTAAGATAAGTTTCCAGGAGTGATGTTGTTGGGCCAGAGTAGGAACATTTAAACATAGCTCTTGTTGTATACGCCTATGTTTCTCCCCCAAAATGTTGTGCCGGGTCATAATGTCAACAGCAAAAGCTTTAAGGTTAAAAATAAGATTCGTATAATACATGTCCTTCCCATCCAGAAATATGGCATAGATTTCTCTTGTGTTCATCTACTTCGCCTTTTCTAAATATAACAACTTTGTGGTTTCCTTCATGTAGGTCACATATATCTCTTGTAACCTCTACCAGCATCGCCAAACCTCAAGTATTTGTGCGGCCTTTTAAAAATTGCTAATTTAATAGGTATAAGTTGAATACATCCCTCCAGCACACCCTTGTCAACTTCCGCCAAGTGCCAAATGTTATGATAAGTGCTGCGAATGTAGAGACGAACTGAGCACAGCCCTTGACTTCAAAGAGCTCGCTCTAACATGAAGATAGACATAATTATGTAAATTAAAGTGGGCTCTTGTGGTTCAAAATTTAGCTTTTCAACTAGAAAGCATTGGTGAATCAGATGCATTTAGAACCTGCCCCATGAAGATTCATTCTTTTATTTAACACATATTCATTGGGGGCCAGCGATGGGACAGGCATCGTAGTGGGTGTGGAACAGGGAAGCAACAGCCCCTCTGCTCTTACAGCATAGACTTAGGTCATCGCTATTAGAATAGTTGGGGCTCAAAGAGGGAAGGACAGATTTGAAGCCCTGCTGGGAAGGGAGCTACCCTAGTGGCAGTACTGGGTTCTGAGAAAAGCCAGGGCGTCTGGACCTCTACAAAAGGAGGATGTTCATTGGATACATTGACACACATACACGCACACACTCATGCGCGTGCACACACACATGCACAGTCTGCGTACTTGATTTGCAGTGGTTCCTAAAGGGCTTGGCTGCTGCCAACCGTGGGTGAGTGAAAGAAGAGAGGTGGGGTCCGTGGGAGTAGGGTCTGGAGAGACTGGTTGGTACCCATGGCTGGAAGCATGCCCCTGTTGGAACAAGAGGTATGAAAGTGGTGTCAGGATGTCCATTACAGGACCCTGGACAGAGACTCCAGTCCTGGCCTTTCTCCAGCTGGCCTGGGTCCAGTCCTGCCCAGCAAGGACATGGAGCATTTGCTATTTGTAACCCCCATGTAACAATTGTCTGTCCTGACGTGTGGCTGCGAGAGTATCATGTTGGTATTTTCCTTTCCAATTTGAAGGATCTCTCTATTTGATACACATATCTTCCCAATCTCTAGCTTTCTTTTTTCTTTCTTTTTGTTTTGTTACTTTACATTGTACAGTTCTTTTACATTTTTATATAGACAAATCTCTTGATATTTGTGATTTCTTTTCAAAGCTGACAAAGTTATCATTCTGCCACAGATCTGAGAAACAGCTTGTTGTATTTTTAGTTATTTGTCAGTAATTTGATTTTTTTAAAAAAATATAATTTGTTATTCCATCTGGAGTTTATTTAGATGAATGCATGATATTGTCCAAACTATTACACAGTTTTCCAACACGATTTATTGAGTAATTCATTTCCCTTTTGATTTGAGAGAAATGAATTGTTCTATCACATTCTGAATCCTCAAATGTAGTTAAGTCTGTTTCTTGACTCACCACTTTGTTGTGCTGCTCATTCTATCTTAGCACCGGTGTTGAATAATTTTAATTGTTGTTTTATAATATGTTCTAATATCTGGCAGAGCTGGAAACTACTCCTTCCTCCCTTAATTATTTTCTCTTTCAGAATATTCATTGTTATTCTCATCTGTTTGCTGTTCAAGATTAATTTTAGAATCATTTTGTCATAGTAAAAAAAATCCAATTGGGATTTTGTATGTGTGCTCCCATTAAACTATAAATTAACTTGAGGAAAATAGGCGTTTTTATACTACACAGCCTTCCCATCCAGAAACGTGGTGTGTCACTCTCTTTGTTCATCTACTTTCATTTCTCTAAATATAACAGCTTTGTGATTTTCTTCACATAGGTCACATACGTCTCTTGCTAGCTGTATTTTTAAACAGGCAGGTGCTTTTTCACTCCCCTCCCACCTCGACCGCGATGCCCTGTGCACACATGAAGCATGTCCCGTTTTCCCTCCTCTCTGTGGCTGAATCCTGGCGTTCCCCCTAAATATATAATCCCAGATTTTCCAGGACAAGTGCAATTTCAAGCATCCTTTCCTTTGTCCCAGAAAATATGATCACAATGGCCAGAGTCCTTGGAAATTGCCTCTTTCAAATGTTCAGAGCTAGAACTGGGATCGGCTGAAGTCTGAAAACGTCAGCCTCGGTGTGAGCGATAATATTCCTGGGAACTGCTTGTGATTGGGGCAGGGGCTGCGATCAGAAGGGTGCTGTGAACTTCCTCCGCTGATGTAGTGTTCTCCTCATTTCTCTGGGCTGCCTTAAAGGTCCCGTGAACACACACGTGGCCCCGGGAGAGAAGCAGGGAACCTGGGGATTGCTTTGGTCCGAGTTTGTCAATTTCAGGTCCATTCCTGGAAATTGAAAACCAGCGTGTGTAGTTCTGGGCCCCCTTCCTCCATTACCCAGGCCCCCAGCACCTGGACACTGAAGACGTGTGGTCTCACTGTCCTAGTGATGGGCAGAGCTGGGGGCGCCTGCTCTGTAGAAGGACCCCAGTATTCCAAAAGTGTCAGTTCCTTGAGCAGAAAGTCCTGATGATGGCAAGAGCTGGGAAGCATCTCTGTCTGCTCCTGCAGTGGGGAATGGACACTGCAGTCATGGCTGCAAAGCCTACCAGGACCACAGGGGCAGCCTGGGAAAGGTAACCCAGAGTCGAGGGAGGCCGAGGCTCGGAGAACTAACCTTGAATGAAGGGATAGCTCACAAAGGGGCCTGCCAGCACTTCCAATCAGAATATCCAAGGAAGTAGAGCCAACACTTGTCCTACCAGGCCAGTGTGGGTCATACATCACTTGTTACCCTTATTCTTAAATAGGCAGATACTTGATGGGTGAAGGTGGCTTCTGGGTTGAATCAGGTCCTCACCCAGGGGAACAGGGTCTACCTGTGCAGGGTATCCCAGACCCAGCAGGAGGCTGCAGTTTCATTAAGAGCTTTACTCACAGCAGGGACTGGATAGGAAACCAAGAACCAGAACAGAAGCCCAGTCCCTGAGCTGGGGCACACATGGTGGGGCCGGGGTGGCAGGTGAGGAGGGTCCTGAAACTCTGTGGGCCTGTGGGTGTGCTGGGTTCCTCGCAAGCCCACCAGATGCTGACTGTATGAAACCAGACTCACATCTCAGCCCACTGGTTTGAGGCGACAGGACTTCCCCATGACTGTCAGGCGTGGCTGGGCTGGGCTCAGGATCTGGCTGTAAGAAGTGAGTCTGTGGAATAAAAGTGTTCAGTGTACCTGGGTAGGGTCTCATCAGGCAAAGACTGGATGTGAAGGGATGGCTCACAAAGGAGGCTCCCAGCACATCCAAGGAAGCAGAGTCATCGCTTTTCCTACCACACCAGTGTGGGTCACAAACAGCACTTGTTACCTTTATTTTTAAATGGATACATTATGGGGGAAGGAGGTATCTTTGATGGCCCTGCCCAATACAGAATAGACCCAACCCAGCGAATCGTGAGAATCACTCATAGGCTTTTTAAAATACAGAATCGTGGTCTCATCCCCAGAAATTCTGATTCAGCAGGTCTGGGATGGGGCCCAGGAATGATTGTTCTAAAGCCTTCCTAAGTGTTCTAGATCAGCTTAGTGAACCCCACTAATAGGCAATACCTACTGTGTGCCCGTTGCTTGCAGGGGTGTTTGGGATCATTCCTGAGGGGCTTGGTCCCCTGACAAGATGGCAGCCTCTTGAGGCATGGCGCTGGGATGTACGTGGTCATATGTTGTGATCATATGTTGTTGCTATGAGGCTGGCCAGGCTGAGGCTGCCATAACTCAGGTGGTTACGATGATGGTGGCCTTCTGGGGTCCAAGGAATGTTGACCTCAGTATTGATATCCTAGGGAGGCATGGGATGCAAAGTTCAGTACTGTGACGTTCCAACTCGATGTTGTGACTGCCTGCCTTTCACTTCTCTGAATGCAGCAAAATGTGGAGGGGAGGAACTGCTATACACCCGACAATCGGAAAAGGGAACTGAGGAAGGGATGGGCATAATTCTAACATGGTTCTTGTCCGCCAAGAGCTCACGGTCTAGTGAGTGTGACAAGCACATACTTTTATTATAAAGCAATCTTTGAATTACTGCAATTTATAGATGTGACCACAAAGTGCTACCAGTATGTAAGGAAGAAAAATTTATTCCAGTTGGAAGATTCTCAGATTTCTTGGAGGATCATGGGCAAAATTTCAGCCCAGTCCAACCCAGGGATATATCCAGAACCAAGCTGCAGAAACAGTCTGAAGGCCATATTCCTACAGCTAAGAGTCCTGGTCCAAGGTACCTGGGGACCACAGCCACCTGGGTGGACTGGGGGCTGGAAAAACTGACCAAGTTTTAGGGGTCTTATCCTGGACTGTGACCTCTGCTTGAGGGCCGGTGGGGAATGGGTATACCTACCATTCTCACTTCAGCTTTCAGCTTTGGAATCAGAGCAAACAGGTTCTCTTCCCTTTATAAAATTTTCAAAGTTATGTGTATGCCAAGTGCATTCCCCATGCAGCAGCACAGACTGTGCCTTCTCCATGGTGCTCTGCAGTGTCTGCTAAGAGAGCTATGGGGGAGACACAGCCTCTCTAGTCAGGGTCTGTTTTCACAGCTGCTGGCTCAGGAGCTGGGACTCAAAGCTCTCCCAGTACCCTCCCCCGTCCTGTGAGCCTCTGGATGAACCTGTCATCTCACGTGGCCAGAAGTACATCCCCATCAGTGCTGGGTGTTGTGGGTGTCCTCAGGCTCTGTGGTTCCTGGGGAAGGCACTGCTCGCCTTTTCTAGGGGTTGGCTTTCAAGGAGAGCCTTGGGCTACCTCTCTTGGGGGAACAAAGACCCTTCCTCCAGTCCTATGTACAAAGGCAATCTGGGGGTCTCAGGAGATGGACTGAGTACAGGACTGCTCCCCTTGGCTACCTGGTTAACTCCCATCTTACTCAGGGAGTCAGGTCAAGCTCCCGGTCTTGAAGGTAGCTCTCTCAGGCTAACCGTAAACTCCCCTGGATCATCGTGGATTCCCCTGGAAGGAATCCAAACATACTCCCTTACAATCCAGGGGAACAGCCGCTAAGTGTTCTTGTCCTGTCTGCAGTGGCTGGTGGTCTGTGGTTATGACTGGGCTTAGGGTGGCCAGGACCATGGATAGCACTAGAATGCCTGAGTGAAGATGCTCTGCTGAGGCAGCCTCAGAGGAGATGGCGGGGCTCTCCGAGGGGTCCCAGAAGCACCTTCTGAGCTTTGGGGGATGTAGTCTACACCCTTTCTTGAATTCCCCTGGGTAATAGGAAGTCTTGGGTTCTTGGGCTACGTCGTGCCCGCATACTTTTCTCGCCAGCTAATACCTGTGTCTGGCTGATGAAGTTAATTAAGAACAGTTGAAGCTAACCCCAGCAGAGGGCACAGAGGTCCACTGAGGTCTGCCCTGTGGCAAGGAGAGTCCCCACGAGTATCACTCAGAGATCCTGGGGGCTGAGCCCAGGCAGCTGTAGGACCTCACAGCAGTGAGAAGCGCTTTTGAGAAGCCTTTGCTTGGCACGTGGAAAGACCGGTCGTCAGGGCATCCATTCCTCACCCCACAGGGCACAGCACCTTGGAATCCCAGACAGAACTCAAGTCTGACAGAATAGCCAACACTCAAGTGTCAAGCTGTTCAGCTCCAGGCACCTCCGTGCAGCTGACAGAACACATCTCCGTCCCTAAGTCGGTCTTCCCAGAGAAGGTGACACACGGAGTCTTAGCAGCCAAGCATTCATTCCCACAAAGGAGGAGTTTTGTCAGAATCCTCTGGGCTTGGAGTTATCTGCTCGTCCACTGAGAAGAGGGACTGAGGACCAGAGTGCAAACCTTTCGATCTGGAGTCTTGCTTGGTCGAGGAATGGGCTATGCTGGGGAGAGGTGAGGGGACCCCGCTCTGGCTGCCTCCTCAGGCTGGTTGAGACTTGGAGACATGCCGAGCAGAGGCCTGTGTGGAGACGTGGCCTCCGGCAGCAGCACTGACACATGCCTCTCATTGCAAATTCAACAAAGATTGGACGTATAACGCCCGCGTGCCCAGGCATGGGGCTACACGTCATGCCTTCAGAAGCTTCAGCACAATGAATTGTCACAACAAAGGTGTGATTTAGAAGTTGTCGATCTAATTTTTCTGCATGTGGAAGTAGAAAGCAAGGTACAGAAGGCTTCCGCCCACCTCCCCGCTCAAAACAACAGGCAAACCCAAATTTTCCAGGATTCACATTTGCTCCAGCTCTGGGGTGGTGGCTTGCTTTGCCTACATATACTTTCCGAAGAATTCATAGCCTGTTTTCAAGGCAAAAGCGGAGCCCCAGGAGTGTAGACTCAGTTCCTTCCCAGGAGCGGAGAGCAGGGATTTTTCTTCATGCTTTGTTCCATAAGGGACCAAAACTGTCCTTCGAGCCGGTGGCAGGAGATTCTTAGCCAGCAGCTACGGAGTACATAAGACCCCAGCCCAGAGCCTGGCCTGGGCCAGGACCTCTGAGCAGGTCTGAAGAGGGTCTAAAGCCTAGGGTAAGCGCCAGGAGTGGTTTGGGTGGGCATTATTCCAGAGGTGTGGCAAAAGTCGATCACGACCGCAGGATAATTCCAGGCAGCGGGTAATTCCCCGACGTTGGCCTTTGCCGATAAGCAGTCAGTTTATGCCAAGAACCTAGCAAGCCTCTAAGGGGGTACAGGGATCAGGGTCCAATCGCAGGAGACAAGAATTCAGCAATTGTTAGGCCCCTCCCAGTGAGCTTTGATTGAAGATTCCATTCCAGAAGGGGATTGGATTGTGAATGAGGAACTTGAGGCAGAAGCTACTTTCTCAGGATAAAGGATACTTTTGTGGAAGGGAAATAAGAAGACCACGTGTGGAGTGACCATACATCCATACTTGCTTGGGACCCTCCCTGTTTACATCTTTTGTCCTAAGGTAATTATTAGTGGTACCATCTTTCATTCCCAAAAGTGTCCCAATTTGGGCATTATATTACGTGGCCTCCCCAACCATGACCCGTGATCACTGAGGGTGATCTCTGAGCCAAAGATCTAAGAGGTGCTGTAATGGACCCCTTCCTCCCTCTCCCGTCATCCTGTGCCCCCCTCCACTTGCTTACTTTTCCCAGACACACAGGCCCTCTTTCAGACCCTCAGATACACTAAACTCTCCTACCTCAATGCCTTTGACTTGAGGTTCACCATGTTGGAATGTTCGTCAGGAGGCTGGATCCTTCTCATCACCCCTAAAGCTGTCACCTCCCCAGAGAGGCCTTCTCTAGCTACCCTATCCGAAAGAGCCATCCTTCACTTTCTGATTTCTCCATATCCCATTTCATAAACACGTTAGTCAACTTTTGCTGTAGCATCAACAGTGCAAAAATCTCAATGACTTGCAACAACAAATATTTATTACTTACTCGCGTCGCATGAGGGCTGTAGGTCAGCCGCAGCTCTGCAGGGCTCAGGGGAGCTCTACATAGCCTCTTATTCTAGACGTGCCTGCTATGCACATGTCCTATGCCGTGTCCACTCACCTTCCATGGGGTAAAGCAAGTCACGAGGCCAAGCACAAAGTCAGTGGGGTGGTCAGGAGGGCTCTGCCTGAAAGGAAGCAAGGCGAGGGCAGGGCGGGAAGGAATGGTTGTGAATGCATAATACGTTCTAGCACAATAAGCTGTGCTTATGTCATTTGTTGATTGTCTGGTGCCCTCCTAGACTGTAAATTTCCTGAGGGCAAAACAGTATATGTCTTGTTCACTATTGTATCTACGGTGCCAATTTTTAGTAAGTACCGGTTTCCTATTTTTGTTATAGTTATTACTAATCATATTAGTGTTGGAGTTATTAGGTGGACAAAGCCAGCATGGTGGGGATGGGAGAGCCTCTGGTTTGGAAGACACTTGGCAACCCAGAGCCTACTAATGCAGGATTTCATTCTTCAGCTCTCAGGCTGGTGGGGTTATAGCCAAGGGTGGCTAGGGTACTGCCTTAGCCCATTCGGGCTACTATAGTAAAATGCCACAGACTGGGTAACTTACAAACCACAGAAATGTATTGCTCACAGTTCTGGAGGCTAGAAGTCTGAGTTCAGGGTGCCAGCCTTGTTGGTAAAGGTCCTCTTCCAGGTCGCAGTCCTTGTATCCTCACATGGCAGGAGGGGAGCAGATCTCTCTGGAGCCTCTCTTATAAAGCACTGATCCCACTCATGAGGGCTCCACCCTCATTATTTAAGGAGCCCCCAAAGGCCCCACCTCCTAATACCATCACCTTTGGGCATTAGGATTTCAACATATGAATTTGGGGGAACACAAACATTCAGACCTCAGCAGGCACTGAGTGGGATGAGCCTGGTGTACAGACTCTATGGCTGCAGCTAGGAAGGATAAATGGGCGGGGGGGACACATCATTTCTACAGAAATGATGCATAACAGAGTTTTCCAGGTGGAAAGGAGAGAACATTCTAGACAGAGAAAATAGAGCAAGACCTGGCGTTAGCCTTGCACATTTGTAGGGCTGCAGGAATCTAATGTAGCTGGAATGTCAGGGTGAGTTGGGGAGTGGAAAAATAAAGACAAAAGAGCTTGGCAAGGGCCTTCAGTCTTTGAGGGTCCTTTTGTGCTCTTTTGAGAAGTTTAGGCTTTATCTTCTGTGCAACAGGGGGTCTTTATTTAAAGAGTTCCAAGCAAAGATGAAATATCGTGAGAATTTGTGATTTACAAAATTCATTCTGGAGCCAGTAGGTAGGATGGATTCAAAAGGCATGAGATTTAAAGACAGAAAACCAGATAGGCTATTGCAGTAGGAAGAGGGCCTTCACTTAACAGGGTGTGGTGGGGCTGTGACAAGTACAAGAGACACTGAAGAGAGAGAATCAGCAGAAGTTAGTTACAGACTGGATTCGGGAGCAAGGGAAAAGAAGGTGATATATTTTGCTTAGGCAACTGGGTATTGTCATTCATGGAGATAAGGAATGAAGGAGGCTTAGGAAAATAGATAAAGAGATCAATTTTGGACACGCATTCAGGGTGCTGGTGGGATCTCCAGTAGAGATGTACATCAGACAGTTGCATACCAAGTATGAATGTGGGAGGGTCTGGACTACCAGTATTATTTAGGAGGCAAGGGCATAAGGAAGAGTGGTGGGAAGCGGGAAGGGGCCAAGGGAAAGCCCATAACTGGGTGACGGCAGAGCTGAATCATTCCCTGATGCCGGGGAATGTTCCAGATGCAAGAGTCTAGGAGAACCAGTTTGGGAAAAAAGACTAGGAGATCAGTTTTGGCCATTTTTCATTTAATTTGCTCTGATAAAATCCAGACTCCTTCTGAGTCTAAAAGATCTTTGCTGTCCTCTCCTACTCATGTCATGTTCCTAGCTCCATGGTTCACCTTGCTCCTGCTCTATTGACTTCCCTTCTGTCCCTCACATACACCAAGCTTGCTCCCACCTCAGGGCCTTTGCACTTGCAGTTCCCTCCACCTGGAACGATCTTCCCTTAGGACAGCTGGCCACATCCCAGAAGATGCCTCCTCAGACGGGCCATCACTGACCACCTTATTGAAAGCAAGCACCCCCCCCGCCATTCACTCTTTTCCCTTCACTCTGTCTTATGTTCTTTGCCACCTATTAGAATGTAAACTTCATGCCAGCTGAGGACTTGCTGATCTGTCTGGTTGGTTGCCTCCCATATCTAGATTAGTGTTTGTCGCACAGCAGATGCTCCGTTAGTACTCCAGCTAGGTGGAGACATTCCAAGGCCATGCAAAGGGACCTGCACAGGAGACAGAAAGGAAGCGTTTCAGGAATGGGGGAGGGCTCAGCTCTGTCGAATGCCCTGCTCACCTAACGCAGGGGGCCTGCGCTTTTGCCTGCCTGCGAGGTGGGGATGGAACAAAACAAAGAAACACAAAAACTTGACACAATTCATGGCTTTTCAATCAAACTACATCAAATATGAATTGAAGAGGACATGTTCCTTGCTCAGGAAATATGTGGACAGCATCATCTGTTTATGCCTGATGCTCCTTTTGGAATGTGTATGAGTTTCTGGAAGGCATCCTCAGTTCTCCTCAAAGAGAACCCAGCATTAACTTAATCTTGTTTATGATAAGGATGAGCCCGGCTGGATGACCAGTTTCAGCTTCATGCATGTGACTTTGAAAACCTCATCCAGCTTCCTCAGGCCCAAGGAAGTTAAATAATAACTCTCACCAGCTCCAGTGCCAGAGATGTTGAAAAACCTCAGATGAAAACTACTGTACTCTGAGCTTCTGAGCAGAAAGAGGTGAAAGGAATTCATTTGTGGCTTTGTAAAGCCTCTGGCTCCAACTCAGTTCTAGCATTCATCAACAGAGCTACCCCAGTTTACTGGTTCAGAGATGCACAGTGAAGCAACAACAATGTGATTGGGCCTCTCCTGCTTGGGTGAGCACTGCTGGAGAAAATCGCCCAGCCAGGCAAATTGGTGCTGCTACAAGTTCAAGGTCACCAGTCTCAGTCAAGCCAGCCACAGTGCCCAGCCTCCATCTGTGTTTCTTAAGTCAGTCTGATCTCCTCTTCCCCATGGAAGCTATGCGGAGCATTCTCCACTTCCCCTACCCCATCCTGGGAACAGCGCCCCCTCCTCACCTTACCCTGGAGAATGACCTTGTCTCCCACCTGGCAGATGACGTCCTCAACTTCCAAATTCCAAAGACACCAAGCCTGCAGATCATCACCATCCCCATCCTTCCTCTCACCTTCCCACCTTTAATATGAGATGCTCACTCACTCCTCTCTCCCATCAAAAACCAATCCCCCTGTAGCTTCTGCATCCCATTTTGGCTTTAGATCAGGTACCTTCAAACACCTTTAAACTAACAGTAAGAAATGCAGCCCAGCACACGCTCACCCATGATTGAAACAGATTCACAAACAGTACTTACCTTTATCCCTATAGTGCACTCAGTTATTTCCCGTTCTCTTCCTTTTGTTTTTGTTTTTTTTCTTTTAGCATCCAGCCCATGACCCACCACATTGCTTTCACAAAGAGTCACTGTTTCAAAAATTTTCCTATAGATTCCCCCTCGCCTCCCACCTTCTCAGGAGTCTATGCCTCATGTAATTCATCCTCTTTCGTCTGTCTCAGCCTCCCCCTTCTGCTACGTCCTTCCCATCACCATTTAAATTTCCCCAGGTCCCTCTTCTCTTAAAAGTAAAGCTCTTTCTTCACGCCTCCCACATCCTGCCCGTTCTTGAATACTCTCCTTCGCGTCGAGACTCCTTTGACGGGATGTCTTTCCTTGCTGTGACCACTCCTTACTTCCCAGTCCCTTCTCACCCCATGCGTTCTGACCTCTGTGTCCACCACACCTGGAAACTGCTCTCACCGAGGTCACCAATGAGCCTCCTGTTGCTAAAACCCAAAGGGTTTTACCCAGATGCTTCACTCTATTTCCGGACAGGTAGCCCTTCCCTCCTTCTGGAAACCACTCTCTTGTTTTTCCTCCTACCTTCATCTGCTTTGTCTCCATCTACCCTGCCAGCTTCTCTCCATCCTCTTGCAAAGTTCCATGCTGTCTGTTTTTTCTTTGCCAACTTGACAGCCCTATTGTTTGAAGTTTTTGTTTTCTTATAATATTGTACATTTCCCCAATCTTTATTGACCAGCTTTATTCACTTGTTAGTTGCCTCTTAATTACCTTAGCCCATACTTCTATTTTGAGTGTTTATCTTTTTGTGGAATTGTAGTTCTTCATATGTTAAACATAGTAAATATTTAATGGTAATATCTTGCAAATATTTCATTTGGTCCTCGCTATTTACCTTTTATGGTGATATTTGAAATCCCAAAGTTATTCATTTCTGTAACTTAAAATACTGTTTCCTTTATGATTCTAACCTTAGTATAATGCTAAGTCCTTCCCCACCTCTGAGATTATACAAATATTCCTTATATTTTCTTCTAGTACTTCTACGGTATACTGAGTGAAACGTGGATCTAATTTCTCCATTCCAGATCCAAATGGTAGCCATTTGTCCAAGCATCCCTTATTGATCAATCAACTTTACCCTGCTAATTTAAAAAGCCCCCTTCATCACATACTACATTTTTGGATGTCTGTATCCTTTTCTGAACTTTCTTTTTTGGTTCCATTGATCTCTCCTTTGAAGTTGATACATTACAGATTTTATTATTGCAGCTTTATAATATGTTTTAATATCTGAGTTGGTAAGCCTCCCTGCCACTGGAGAAAATCAGTATTGTGGTTGCGAGCTTGGGCTTTGGAACCAGCTTGACTGCGTTCACATCCCAGCCCCATCACTTACATGCCTTGTGACTGTGGGCACGTTACTTGAACACCCAGACTCAGCATCTGCATCTGTAAAATGGGGATAATAATAGTATCCACCTCAGAGGGCTGCTGTGAGGGTTAATGGGTTAAGACATATGATGTCTTGCAATGCCAGCTAGCACCACCTCATATGCTGTTTTTCCTTGTCTCTCTCAACAGATCAATCTTATAGTTGTTTTAAGCTCCAGAAAAAAAAAAAAAAAATCAGTGTGGGCCTTGTCTGGAATTACATTAAATTTTGCCTGGAATTACGTTAAATTTATACAATGATATGAAGATAATTGTTATCTTAATAATATGAACTCATCATCTAGGAAAAAAGTTTGTCTCTCATTTTTCAATTTTCTGCCTATCAATAAAGTTTTGTTGATTTTATTATATAGGTCTTGTTTACTTATTGTTTTAGGGCTGAATTTGACTTGGTAGCACTTTACAAATAAGATTTTTTTACACTGTGGGTGTATAGATGTGTGAGTAGATGAGTGTGAATATGTGTATCATGCATACTATCTTACGGGAATATTTGTATCAAGACTAATTAAATAGCATAGCTACTATAGCTTGCTTAAAATTTTAAAGCTCTGGCCCTAAAAATACCTATTCCCTAGATGTTTTCCTGTCTCCTCCGGTTTTTCTCTTCACACAATTTTTGTAATTTAAAATTTCCTGGGAAATTCTCTATTTTGTGAATATTTCAATTTTATTAGTATGTTATACATACTATTCTTTTATAATTGGCTCATCTCCTTAATTTTATTATCCTGTCTCTATGTATATATCTTTCCCCTTTACTTCTTGAGTAGACCAATGAGAAGTTTCTCTTCTGCTGGTCTCTTCAGTTAATTTTTTCTGCTTTTATCTTTATTAAATTTATTCTCCCTTTTCTCCTTAATTTTTTTTAGTTATTCTCTTTGTCACTTTCTTAGTATAAATGCTCATTTCACTTATTTCTTTTTTACTTAATAATGAATAAGGCTATTAATTTTCCCTCAAATACTGCTTTGGCCTAGTATCATCATCGTTATTATAAGTAGTCTGTACTGACAGCCTTTGTTTCGTCTTTAAACTCAAGAACTTATTTAGGAAAGGGTTGAATAACTTTTTGGGTGATTAGGGGTTTTCTTCATTCTTTTATTATTTTTGTAACATCTTTATTGGAGTAAAATTGCTTTACAATGTTGTGTTACTTTCTTCCGTATAACAAAGTGAATCAGCTGTATGTATACATATATCACCATATCCCCTCCCTCTTGCACCTCCCTCCCACCCTCCCTATCCCGCCCCTCTAGGTGGTCACAAAGGTCTAAGTTGATCTCCCTGTGCTATGCAGCTGCTTCCCACTAGCTATCTATTTTACATTTGGTAGTGTATATATGTCAATGCTCCTCTCTCACTTCGTCCCAGCTTGCCCTTCCCTGTCCCCGTGTCCTCAGGTACAACTCTACATCTGCATCTTTATTCCTATCCTGACCCTACGTTCATCAGAACCATTTTTTTTTTAGATTCCACATATGTGTGTTAGCATACGGTATTTGTTTTCCTCTTTCTGACTTAACTCTGTATGAAAGAATCTAGGTCCATCCACCTCACTACAAATAACTCAATTTCATTGCTTTTTATGGCTGAGTAATATTCCATTGTATATATGTGCCACGTCTTTTTTACCCATTCATCTGTTGATGGACACTTAGGTTGCTTCCATGTCCTGGCTATTGTAAATAGAGCTGCAATGAACATTGTGGTACATGTCTCTTTTTGAATTATGGTTTTCTCAGGGTATATGCCCAGTAGTCGGATTGCTGGGGCATATGGTAGTGCTATTTTTAGTTTTTTAAGGAACCTCCATACTGTTCTCCATAGTGATTGTATTAACTTACATTCCCACCAACAGTGCAAGACGGTTCCCTTTCCTCCACACCCTCTCCAGCATTTATTGTTCGTAGATTTTTTGATGATGGCCATTCTGATTGGTATGAGGTGATACCTCATTGTAGTTCTGATTTGCATTTCTCTAATGATTAGTGATGTTGAGCATCCTTTCATGTGTTTGTTGGCAGTCTGTATATCTTCTTTGGAGAAAAGTCTATCTAGTCTTCTGCCATTTTTGGATTGGATTGTTTGTTATTTTAATACTGAGCTGTATGAACTGCTTGTATATTTTGGAGATTAATCCTTCATCAGTTTTTTGCATATTTGCAAATATTTTCTCCCATTCTGAGGGTTGTCTTTTGGTCTTGTTTATGGTTTCCTTTGCTGTGCAAAAGCTTTTAAGTTTCATTAGGTGCCATTTGTTTATTTTTGATTTTATTTCCATTTCTCTAGGAGGTGAATCAAAAAGGATCTTGCTGTGATTTATGTCGTAGAGTGTTCTGTCTATGTTTTTCCCTAAGAGTTTTATAGTGTCTAACCTTACATTTAGGTCTTTAATCCATTTTGAGTTTATTTTTGTGTATGGTGTTAGGGAGTGTTCCTAATTTCATTCTTTTACATGTAGCTGTCCAATTTTCCAAGCACCACTTATTGGAGAGGCTGTCTTTTCTCCACTGTATATTCTTGCCTCCTTTATCAAAAATAAGGTGACCATATGTGCGTGGGTTTATCTCTGGGCTTTCTATCCTGTTCCATTGCTCTATGTTTCTCTTTTTGTGCCACTACCATACTGTCTTGATTACTGTACTTTGTAGTATAGTCTGAAGTCAGGGAGGCTGATTCCTCCAGTTCCATTTTTCTTTCTCAAGATTGCTTTGGCTATTTGGGGTCTTTTCTGTTTCCATACAAATTGTGAAATTTTTTGTTCTAGTCCTGTGAAAAATGCCATTGGTAGTTTGATAGGAATTGCTTTGAATCTGTAGATTGCTTTGGGTAGCATAGTCATTTTCACAATGTTGATTCTTCCAATCCAAGAACATGGTATATCTCTCCATCTGTTTGTATCATCTTTAATTTCTTTCATCAGTGTCTTATAGTTTTCTGCATACAGGTCTTTTGTCTCCTTAGGTAGGTTTACTCCTGGATATTTTATTCTTTTTGTTGCAGTGGTAAATGGGAGTGTTTCCTTAACTTCACTTTCAGATTTTTCATCATTAGTGTATAGGGATGCAAGAGATTTCTGTGCATTAATTTTGTATCCTGCTACTTTACCAAATTCATTGATTAACTCTAGTAGTTTTCTGGTAGCCTCTTTAGGATTCTCTATGTATAGTATCATGTCATCTGCAAACAGTGACAATTTTACTTCTTCTTTTCTGATTTGGATTCCTTTTATTTCTTTTTCTTCTCTGATTGCTGTGGCTAAAACTTCCAAAACTATGTTGAATAATAGTGGTAAGAGTGGGCAACCTTGTCTTGTTCCTGATCTTAGTGGACATGGTTTCTGTTTTTCACCATTGAGAACGATGTTGGCTGTGGGTTTGTCATATATGGCCTTCATTATGTTGAGGTAAGTTCCCTCTATGCCTACTTTCTTGAGAGTTTTTATCATAAATGGGTGTTGAATTTTGTTGAAAGCTTTTTCTTCATCTATTGAGATTATCATATGGTTTTTTCCCTTCAGTTTGTTAATATGGTGTATCACAATGATTGATTTGCGTGTATTGAAGAATCCTTGCATTCCGGTGATAAACCCCACTTGATCATGGTGTATGATCCGTTTAATGTGCTGTTGGATTCTGTTTGCTAGTATTTTGTTGAGGATTTTTGCATCTATGTTCATCAGTGATATTGGCCTGTAGTTTTCTTTCTTTGTGACATCCTTGTCTGGTTTTGGTATCAGGGTGGTGGTGGCCTCGTAGAATTGTTTGGGAGTGTTCCTCCCTCTGCTGTATTTTGGAAGACTTTGAGAAGGATAGGTGTTAGCTCTTCTCTAAATGTTTGATAGAGTTCATCTGTGAAGCCATCTGGTCCTGGGCGTCTGTTTGTTGGAAGATTTTTAATCACAGTTTCAATTTCAGTGCTTGTGATTTGTCTGTTTATATTTTCTATTTCTTCCTGGTTCAGTCTTGGAAGGTTGTGCTTTTCTAAGAATTTGTCCATTTCTTCCAGGTTGTCCATTTTATTGGCATATAGTTGCCTGTAGTAATCTCTAATGATCCTTTGTATTTCTGCAGTGTCAGTTGTTACCTCTCCATTTTCATTTCTAATTTTATGGATTTGAATCCTCTCCCTCTTTTTCTTGATGAGTCTGGCTAATGGTTTATCAATTTTGTTTATCTTCTCAAAGAACCAGCTTTTAGTTCTTGATCTTTGCTATTGTTTCCTGCATTTCTTTTTCATTTATTTCTGATCTGATCTCTATGATTTCTTTCCTTCCAGTAACTTTGAGGTTTTTTTGTTCTTTCTCTAATTGCTTTAGGTGTAAGGTTAGGTTGTTTATTTGAGATGTTTCTTTTTTTTGAGGTAGGATTGTATTGCTATAAACTTCCCTCTTGTAATTGCTTTTGCTACATCCCATAGGTTTTGGGTCGTCGTGTTTTCATTGTCATTTGTTTCTAGGTATTTTTTAATTTCCTCTTTGATTTCTTCAATGATCTCTTGGTTATTTAGTAGTGTATTCTTTAGCCTCCATGTGTTTGTATTTCTTACAATTTTTTTTCTTTAATTGATATCTAGTCTCATAGCATGTGTTCAGAAAAGATACTTGCTACCATTTCAATTTTCTTAAATTTACCAAGGCTTGATTTGTGACCCAAGATATGATCTATCCTGGAGAATGTTCCATGAGCACTTGAGAAGAATGTGTATTCTGTTGTTTTTGGATGGAATGTCCTATAAATATCAATTAAGTCCATCTTGTTTAATGTGTCATTTAAAGCTTGTGTTTCCTTCTTTATTTTCATTTTGGTTGATCTGTCCATTGGTGAAAGTGGGGTGTTCAAGTCCCCTACTTTGATTGTGTTACTGTTGATTTCCCCTTTTATGGCTGTTAGCATTTGCCTTATGTATTGAGGTACTCCTATGTTGGGGGAATAAATATTTACAATTGCTATATCTTCTTCTTTTATTGATCCCTTGATCATTATGTAGTGTCCTTTGTCTCTTGTAATAGTCTTTATTTTAAAGTCTATTTTGTCTGATATGAGAATTGTTGCTCAAGCTTTCTTTTGATTTCCATTTGTATGGAATATCTTTTTCCATCCCCTCACTTTCAGTCTGTATGTGTCCCTAGGTCTAAAGTGGGTCTCTTGTAGACAGCATCTATATGGGTCTTGTTTTTGTACCCATTCAGCCAGTCTATGTCTTTTGGTGGGAGCATTTAGTCCATTTACATTTAAGATAATTATCAGTATGTATGTTCCTATTACCATTTTCTTAATTGTTTGGGTTTGTTATTGTAGCTCTTTTCCTTCTCTTGTGTTTCCTGCCTAGAGAAGTTCCTTTAGCATTTGTTGTAAAGCTGGTTTGGTGGTGCTGAATTCTCTTAGCTTTTGCTTGTCTGTAAAGGTTTTAATTTCTCTGTCAAATCTAAATGAGATCCTTGCTAGGTAGAGTAATCTTGGTTGTAGGTTTTTCCCTTTCATCACTTTAAATATGTTCTGCCACTCCCTTCTGGCTTGCAGAGTTTCTGCTGAAAGATCAGCTGTTAACCTTATGGGGATTCTCTTTTATGTTATGTGTTTCTTTTCCCTTACTGCTTTTAATATTTTTTCTTTGTATTTAATTTTTGATAGTTTGATTAATATGTGTCTTGGCGTGTTTCTCCTTGGATTTATCCTGTATGGGACTCTCTGTACTTCCTAGACTTGATTGTCTATTCCCTTTCCCATATTAGGGAAGTTTTCAACTATAATCTCTTCAAATGTTTTCTCAGTCCTTTTTTTCTTCTCTTCTTCTTCTGGGATCCCTATAATTTGAATGTTGGTGCATTTAATGTTGTCCCAGAGGTCTCTGAGACTGTCCTCAATTCTTTTCATTCTTTATTGTGCTCTGTGGTATTTATTTCCACTATTTTATCTTCCAGGTCACTTATCCGTTCTTCTGCCTCAGTTATTCTGCTATTGATTCCTTCTAGAGAATTTTTAGTTTCATTTATTGTGTTGTTCATCATTGTTTGTTTGCTCTTTAGTTCTTCTAGGTCCTTGTTAAATGTTTCTTGTATTTTCTCCATTCTGTTTCCAAGATTTTGGATCATCTTTACTATCATTACTCTGAAATCTTTTTCAGGTAGACTGGCTATTTCCTCTTCATTTGTTAGGTCTGGTGGGTTTTTACCTTGCTCCTTCATCTGTTGCATAGTTCTCTGTCTTCTCATTTTGTTTAACTTACTGTGTTTGGGGTCTCCTCTTCACAGGCTGCAGGTTCGTAGTCATTCTTTTATTATTGATTTGTAGTTTAGTTGCACTGTGAATAGAAATTGTGTCCCAACAGTTTTTGCTTTGTGGAGGAGTTTATGGAGAATTCATTGTAGCCCAATATAGGGTCCATTTCTGTAATATTCCAAGGGCACTTGTGAAGAAGGTGCTGTTCCTTGTTTGAAGGTCACAGAGCTTTATATAACATATACACACTCATAGTATTTTACAGATCCACTTTATTTACTTTTGACTTCAGATTATTATATTTTTCTCCAACTCTTATGTTTTTTTGGGTTTTTTAATTTTATTTATTTATTTTTGGCTGCATTGGGTCTTCGTTGTTGCACATGGGCTTTCTCTAGTTGCGGCGAGCTGGGGCTACTCTTCGTTGCAGTGCATGGGCTCTAGGTGCACAGGCTTCAGTAGTAGTGGCTCACAGGCTCTAGAGCACAAGCTTAGTAGTTGTGGTGCATGGGCTTAGTTGCTCTGCAGCATGTGGGATCTTCCTGGACCAGGGCTCAAACCCGTGTCCCCTGCATTGGCAGGTGAATTCTTAACCACTGTGCTAAAATTAGTTTATTTTGTCTGTTTCAGTGCTTTGGGGCCAAATGTATCATAACTGTCATATCTTCATTTTGGAATGTGCACGTCATCCATTTTTTAAATGTCATCTTTGGATTTGAGATTTTGTTTTGTCTCATTGGGTCCCTAGTAACTGAATTATCATTTTGAAAGCACTAAAACTAGCAGTGACAACACCTGAGGAAAAGATAGTAAAAGAGGGTTTTTCAACAAAACTTTTATTTCTTACTCAAGGTCCTATTGAATAATAATCCAATGTTATACACAGTAATGATACATCCATTTGGTAATGAGGTTTCCACTTTTATTATTTTTCAAAAGTCTGAACCATTTAAAGGCTTATCCAAGGTCAAGATCCATGAGCACAATGTGGTAAGAGCTTCCAAAGGGAGAGGGTACCCCATCTTTCTCTTTTACCTGGGTGATTGATAGTGAGGAGATCCAATCACAATACGTTTTGTTATCCTCATTTGGGACGCTGCGAAGCAAATTCTATTCTCCAACAGAAACATTCTACTGTAATATGTAAACCTAATTTTCCAGGGTGAGAGAGATTAGACCTTTGTTGGACAATGCACACTCCCTTTTCCTGCCCTCATTGTAACAAGTCTGAATTATACCTTGGGATAGAAAACTGAGCTTTACAGGGCCACATTTCTGTTCTATTAGTGTCAGTTTATCAGCTCCATCTCTTTCCAGGTGCAAGAGGAAACGTCTCTTGGTAGCAGTCCAGAGGACTCTTGTACTGAAAAAAAAAGAATCATCAAGAGTCTGGTGTGACATTATAACATCCAAGGATCTGATATTAGTATTAAAACTCCTTTTTTTTGTGGTTTGCATTTGCCTTCACCAGTAGCTCTCAAACCCTGGCTGTACACTGGGATCACCCAGAAGCTTTTAGAACCTCTGATGCCCTGGGTGTACTCCACCAAATAAATAGGAATCTTTGGGGCCTGGGCATTGGTAAATTGTAACACTCTTCTAATCTGAAGTCTGAGCTATCTTGGCCCATTTCGTTATTCTTGACTATTCTGAGTCACTTTAAGTTGTGTGTCTTTTCCCAAAATGAGGGTAATATTTTTCTAAGACAGATAAACCTGTATACATTTGCTATCATAAATGATGTTTTGTCTTTTTCCCCCTTTTTTAGCATCTTACTTTACGTTTCCCCTCTTTTTGATTCCTTGTTGTTTCCTTTGAATTCCATTTTTTTTTCTAAATTGACTGCTTTTGCTTTTTCCCCTTTGGTAATTTTGAAGATAAGCTACTTTATAGTCTATTACTAATTATACTTAACATCTTTAAAGACACACTCTAACCTATATTTCTCTAATTGACCACAGAAACTATGTAACAGAATTTCTTACAAAATGAGGAAATTAGCATATCTCCTTGCTTCAACTTTATACTTTACATCAGAATAATCTGCAATATTTTACCGTGGGATTTAGGCAGGAGTGATATCTTTTATCTTCTCTTCCAACAAATATTTGTTACACTTGCAGTCTGTTTTCTAACTATGTTTACAACAATTATTTAGATTCTTTACTATATTGTTTATTTGCTTATCACCAATCTTTTTCATTTTTTATTAAGCATAACTTTCTCATACTTGAGTTCTGCAGTTTGATTCATCTCTTGGTTGGGTTGATAACATCTTGGAGTATTTCTTTAGTGTTGTATGGATAATATACTTTTTGAGGTCTTTGATACTGGAAGAGGTTTCTGTTGTCTTTGTTCTTTGACAGTTTGGCTGGGTCATATGCTTTTCTACTCTAAATTATTTAGGGACAGATCTGTACTGTGTCTAAGAGACATACATTGAGGATCACAGCATAGTATTTTTTCCATGTTTCCAGAGCTAACACAGACTTTGGTCAGTTCTTTTGGTTGGGGTTTGGAATGGGATGGGGATGTGAGGCACACGTATCCATGTCACCATCTCTTCAGATGGTATCAACCATTAAATGCTCATTGATTCATTCAGCAAATATTGATTGAGCACCAACAATGTACCAGGCATTGTGGGAGCCATAGGGATTCAGAGAAATCAAACAGACAAGATTTCTGCCCTCGTGGATTACATGTGTGTGTGCTGGGGAGAGGGAGGGAGAGACCATAAACAAGCCAGTGAACAAGGTAATTTTAGAGAGTGATAGGTAGATCTGCCATGTATAGCTACTCAAAATGTTGCCCCTGGAGCTTTACAACATGGCAACTCTGGATAAAGGGTATAAAGAAAAAAATGTGACAGAGTGATGGAGTCAGGGTGGGAACTCAGGTGATGTTAATTAAATTCTCTGCAGTAAATCCATTTGTTCTCATGCTTTCAGTGCCTTTGAAATCATAGAGCTTTTCTTTGTCTTTGGTCCGCCTTGGTGTTGTTCTGCTGGTAGACAGGCCATGTGGTTTTTCCCCTTCTGTCTTCAAGGTAGTGGTCTTTGTTGGTTTCAGATTCCTCATTATTTGTATTATGCTCCCAGCTGGACTACCACAAAGCCATAGATGGGATAGCTGTGTGGGGGCATCTGTGTCCAGCCTAGAACCTCCAGTTCAGGGCTATTATAATGCTTGGGGTTAACAGATGAATCTTTAACAGATTCTAAGAACACCCCCAAGGACTCCACTATTAGACTTTGTGAGCAATACTGTTCTCATACTGGGAGACAGTGTTGCTGGGTGGCTAAGGGCTTGGCCCGTGGAGTCAGGTGGATTTGAATTTGCATGGATTTGCGTGGATTTGGACTTGCTGCTAACATCTACTGGCCGTGCAGCCCTAGCAAGCTACTTAATCTCTGTGTGCCGCAGTGTCTTCATTTTTAAATGGGGTTAATAACAGTACCTACCTCATGCCGTTTTTGTGACAGTTAAATTGAGTAATTGATGAAAGTGCTTAGAACAGTGCCTGTACTTAGTAAACGCCCAATAATATACAATGGTAATTACTATTAACTATACCTTGTGTTGCCTAAAAGCTTTTTCATGTCCTTCTCTCCCCTTGACTCAAACTTTCAATACTTATAAAATACAGAGATTATAGGGATGAGACTGATTGTGTCCTCGGGACCGGGTTCACTTTGCTGAATTTGATGGGAGGGCTTTGAGTAGCAGATTGAGAAAGTAATACCTAATACAGAAAAGGGGAAGGTGGGTAGAGTCAGGCAGAGGAAAGAGACACTCAGCGGAAGGAATCACCAATCCCTTTGTTTTGTGTTTTTATTTTTTTCTTTTGCAAACATGATTTTATTATTATTTTTCACCTTAGCTTCATTATAATTAATAATTAGACTTTAATTTCAATATAATACCAAACATCACTATAAATGTTATAAAGGCACTTAAATGTTTGTCCATATTCATTTCTACCTTCTTTACACTTTTATATATTAAAAAGTGTTTCAATGAGCCTATATCATTTTTGCCGTCAGAAAAATTAAATATTGCTTTCATTTTGAAAAACTATCACCCCCAAACCTTTTACTCTAATACAATTTTTATTTGGGGGCTCCTGTCCAGTCTTTACCCATATATGAGTAAATATTTAATAGCTCTAATCCAAAGCATGCATATAATTTTATGAGGTACAGTTTTACTTTAAAATGTTTAACATTCTTCTTTCTACAGGGTCATATTTATCACTTTAATGATTGTGTTCAAACCGCACCCCATTAAAGGCTATAATTTACCTCGCATTATTGGGCTGGCATGTAGGTTGTGCACAGTTTTTCCTCTGTAATAAAATTATGTCCCTGTAAACATCTTTGTCCACGTGGCTCTTTTTCTTTTGAATTAATTCCTAGAGATTACTGAGTCAGAATATTTGTAGAGTGTTGTGGCCGCTGGTAAGAATGCATACACTCCCTTCCAAAAGGATTATATCAGCTTTACTGTGTAACTGGCCATAAATACACATGAGTTTTCATGAAGCCTCAACAGTATGGGTTGTGTATTTTTATTTTTTTTCTAGTGAAACGGGCTGTGTTTTCATATCAATCCTGTTTTCTCTCATACGCACCCCCTGAGCACACAGCTCTGCCGTCTTGGTGGCGTTCTCATACAATCATACAATCATAAAAGCTCTGATTCGATATTGATAGCTGTCCTTTGGCATACTTGTTGCAATTTGTTTTCATTCTGTTAGTTTTCTTTTTAATTTTGGTTTAGTGTTTGTTTTTCCATTTATAGCACTTTGCTATGCCTCAGCCTTGTTCCAGGGTCTGTTAGTTACTGGCATGGAAAGGGTTGAAAATAAAGATTTTCAGAAGATCCTTGGAATGCATGCAGGGCCTCAAGATAAGGCGCCGTCACCTCTCTCCCCCAGTTTCTTCCAAAGCTCTGGGCTCTGAAAGATGGTGCCTACCTAGCGCCTCCTTAGCATAGTTTTGTAGCTTCGAGGCTGGCAGAATCCCCAGGGGCACGCCTATCATTTCCCCACTAAAAATGTTTAAAAGATAGAAATGAACTTGGAATATTTCCACCCTGGTTACCACCCAGGGGACCACCACCAGCTAAAAGGAGCCAGGCACTGGGACTACATTTAAGCTTGAATGGTGGGTTTTTTTTCCCCAACGCAAGGGACCGAGAAGCATGCAGACCCTGCCTGGGGTGGGTTCACCGAAACGGAGAGAGGGCCAGGAGAAGACCAGCTCCACCTTGTCTGTGATTTGCCAGCGGGGCCCTTCCCAACACCACGCGTGGCATGGAACCCAGCATGTCTCCCACCTAGAGCTCAGAGCCCAGCCAGTCTAGCCCAACCCTCGTGTCATCCTTTCTCTCTATTGCTCTTAGACTAAGAAATGCTCCCCTGCCAGCCCTCAGTGGCCCAGGCACAATACCAGGGATGCTCACTGACCTCCACGGCTCTTCTCTTGCAGTTTCCTGCTTCTTCAACTTCACCAGCCCCTCTGGGGTCGTCCTGTCACCTAACTACCCGGAAGACTACGGCAACCACCTCCACTGCGTCTGGCTTATCCTCGCGCGGCCCGAGAGCCGCATCCACCTGGCCTTCAATGACATTGATGTGGAGCCTCAGTTTGACTTCCTGGTCATCAAGGATGGGGCCACGGCTGAGGCCCCAGTCCTGGGCACCTTCTCGGGAAACCAACTCCCTTCCTCCATCACAAGCAGTGGCCACGTGGCCCGTCTTGAGTTCCAGACCGACCACTCCACGGGGAAGAGGGGCTTCAACATCACCTTTACTAGTGAGTCCACCCTGTGTCCTCAGCTGAGCGTCCCTCTGGGGATGTCCAGTGGAGGGGGCTCCAGCAGAGGAGTGTTGATGTGGGTGGACCAGTTCCAAAAGCCTTGCGAGGCTGCAGAGCCAGGCATGGGGCTCCAGCATGAAGGGAAAAGCGGAAAGAGTTCTTTTCTGTGGCGTCACTCGCTTTTGAGCATTTATTTCCTATGGATGTGCCATGTAATGTGAAAGGAGCCTGGAGCCTCACTTCTCCCTCCCACCCTCCCCCTCCTAGAAGGCCCAGCTAGAACCAGGAAGGGCCCGAGGGAGAGCAAGCCTTCCCCATCCTCTTCTAGCTACCGACGCCTCTCTGATGTGCTCCCCCAAGTCCTTGGACGCCTACTCACTGCCAACGTCATGTATTCCCCGTGGGGCTGCTCACACTTTGCCAGTTCCCACTCCCGTAGGCAAACCAGAAACAGAAATCGAGAGCAGTGTTTCTGTTTGGCTCTGAGACTCATTAGAGCCAACTCTTGGGGCATTTCCTCATGGCCCCTCTCAGGCCCACAGTCCCAAAGTCCTCACCTCCAGTTTTAGCCCTTGGCCCCTTCTCTAGAAGCAGACTGAAGCTCAGCAGTGATTACTGTCGTTTCTGTATCTCGGCAGTTGGGCGGGGCAGAAGCTTGGAGAGTAGAAACTGCAAGCGGCAAAGGTAGCGAGAGGGGCTGTTCAGGGCGGAACCAGCTACAGACCCGGTGAACTTGGCCAATGGCAAATCTTCAGAGCCGGCCGAGGCTAGGCCCGTCTGAGCAGATTAACCAGATCCTTTCCCAGAGGCTGTTTGTGAAATGCAAGTCCCCGGTTCAAGCTCCGCCCCACGAACACAGCGCATGCGCAGCGCTTGTCCCTCCCGCACTTTCTGATAGAACTGATCTCCGCCCAGCCCCCCTCCCACCCTTGGCAGAGACGTCTTGCTTCCTTGGCCCATCTGTCCCCAGGGTCTAGTCGAGCTGAAGACAATAAGTGCCAAACAGGGGTCATTGGGGACCCCAGATTCCAAGCTAAAGCCCTTGGAACACCAACACCTTCTTTGGGAGGCCGGACTTGATAGAAGCAATCCATCTTCCCAGGGATGCCTCCTCCCGGGCACTCCTCTTCCCATCATCTGTGGGCAGGAGGAAGCAGAGCCCAGTTCTGTCTTCCCTGATCTTCCTAGTCTAGCACTGCAGCACTGACTTTTAGTTTATCTGTCCTCATCCCTACTTTCCCATGAGGTCATGAGCTCTGGAAGGATGGGGGTATGTATTACTTACCTTTCTATGCCCTCTGCCCAGTTCAGGGTCTGGTACATGGTGAGGATCCGTAAATATTTATTGAATGCAAAGATCCATGAATGCCTAATGCTCTTTCTTCCTCCTGGTGGGAGTGGGAAAGAGAAGGCTGAGAGCTGTCCCAGGGAAGCCCACTGATCCAGGATGGGGGAGGGCCGAGGACTCTACGGGTTCAAAGCAGGTGTGGATACACCGATGGAGGACCTGGGTCAGAACCAAATAACTCATAGTCTCCGAGGAAAACCATAGCCTAGTAGGTCCCCACTTTCCAGGAGAGGAGCAAATGCCAAATCCTCAGGAGGAAGAGGCAGAAAGAGGCAAACCCGACCTGATGAGCAAGCTCTTACCCAGCATCCCTCTTGAAGGTTCCTCCACCACTGTAAAAATGCTACACATCCAATACGCCAGTAATCAGAAACCAGGGGCAGGCCAAGGAAGAAATGCTGACTACCACCCTAGATCCCCCCACCCAGAGATGATCCTTGCCAATATTTGGTGAACACTATTACAGACGTTACAGGTAATTTTCTGTGCATTAATACAGATAGAGTGGGATGGATAGGTAGCAATAACTTTTAAAAATCTGAGCCCCATCCTAGACCTGATGAATCAAAATCTCTAAGGAGTGAGGCCCTAGAATCGACATTTTTTACAGGCTTCTGGGGTGATTCTGATGTAGCTAGTGAACCACAGTCCACGGGCAGGTGTTTGGGAACTAGCGTAGTCTCCCCCGCAGGACGTGCATCTCCTCAGTCACGTCCCAACTGACGATTGTCTGGGAAGAGCTGGAATTTGCCCAATGTCAGGGAGCTCGCATCCCCCCGCCCCCAAGACAGCTCTCTCCACAGTTAGAGAACACTCGGGGCTTCCCCTCACGATGACCTGAAATCTCTGTCCCTGTAACAAGGCTCAGGGATCCTGTTTCCACCTCCAGAGCTCCTTGGAGGAAACCTTCCATGTGAGTATTTTGGACAAAGATGAGAGTAGCTGCTGTTTACTCAGCACCTACTGTGGGGGCATCCTGCGGGCATCACTGCCAACCCCGCAACAGAAACTTCCTAAGCTAAGGTCTGTCCCCTTTCACCTGCCAGGAAACAGATTGAAAAGGTGCACAGGTAGAACTGGGCAGTGTTTAAATCCTTGACTTAGAGCATTTGCTTCAAGGTATTGGAAATAGCTGCATATCCCTGCTCAGTGTGTACACGTGTGTGTGTGTGTGTGTGTGTGTGTGTGTGTCTGTGTGACTGACAGGGTTTTGAATAGACAAACGCCTGGACTTATGGGCCCCAAGTGCCACTTTTCTTCCCACCCCGTGTTTCTAAATGTGAGGGCAAGCTCATGGTCATAAGTTCCTAATGAGGAAAGGTTGGGAGACTGATGTCTGGGCTGACTTAAGATTGCCTTTCAGAGGGAAGGGGGTCGGGGCTCAGCTGGGATCATTCAGACCGTCTCTGTGTCAGATGCTCCCTCAGCCCAGCTTCAGTAGGAAGGACCACCAGGTTTGCTTCCAGCAAGATGACCTGACAGCCTCCAGGGCTGCTTCTGTTTCTGACTGTGCGAGTGTTTCGGTCACTAGGGAATCTCAGAGGCCTCTGAAGTGGCCCATGCCCTTGCAGCCGTGGAGCCTGGTCTCCACTGGGAAGCCACCGTCCTTAAAACAGCAGGGATGCAAATAGGGCGCGGCCTCAGACTCGAGTGTGAGAACTGGGCACCCCTGTTGGAGGAAGGTTGGGAACAGGAAGAAGGAAGGGAGCACAGACTTAAGGGGCACTGACCACCCGTCAGGCGCTTACCAAGCATTCACCACTTGCAAATTCAAATCACCTTTCATGTTATTCCTATCTCGGAACGGCCCATTTTATAGGTTAGGAAACAAAGGCTCAGCAAGATTACATAGGTTGCCCAGAACCATGTAACTAATAAGAGGCAGAGCTTGATTAAACCCACAAGTGTTCTGACTCTTTCCTCCCGCCCCCCACCCCCCCCCACCACCATGGTATTAGCAATTGTCTGGGCAGAGTGAGAGGCAGCCTGACAAGGGGCGAGGAAATGAAGGGAATGGCTTCAGACAGGGTTAATTCCAGGGCACCTACTTTACGGTGCTTGGTATCTATTAGTGTCACAGGATTTAGAGCCCGGTTTTCCTGCAGCATAAATGATCCCATAGCTATCTGAAGGTGGGGACGCATGGAATGGATTTGACATTAAGGACACAGATCTGCTCCTTAACCACGTTGAGCGTCAGTTTCCTCATTTGTAAACTGGGGTAATAATACCTACGTCACAGAATCATTATTTGGTGTAAATGAGCCAGCAGGAGAAACAGCCCGCTGCCTGATCTATAAATATGCTTTAGAATGAAGTTGGATTAGGTGCTCAGGAAGGCAGGAGATAAGTTTAAAAAGTACCTGCTTTGTGCCCAGTGTGGTTCTAGGATATGTAGCTCTCCCCGCAGCATGCCAGGCTCTTGGGGAAGTGGGGGAGGTCTAGGATAGACCATGATAATGAAGCTTATTTTCTTTGGGGGTCCATCTGCACGCCAGCTCTGTCTAATCCCATCCTTGACCCGTATCCACACAGCTTTTCGACACAATGAGTGTCCAGATCCGGGCGTTCCAGTAAACGGCAAACGGTTTGGTGACAGCCTCCAGCTGGGAAGCTCCATCTCCTTCCTCTGCGATGAAGGCTTCCTCGGGACTCAGGGTTCAGAGACCATCACCTGCATCCTGAAGGAGGGCAGCGTGGTCTGGAACAGTGCCGTGCTGCGGTGTGAAGGTGCGTGCCTGCCGGGCCGGGGGCCGGGGCTGTCAGCCAGAGAGGCCGAGGAGGGGGACCGACTGGCCCAAACCCCAGTCGTCCTCTTCTCCCAGGACATGGGACCACCCTCTCACCATCACGCCGGAATGGCCGGGGCTTTATAGAACCACAATGCACAGAAATTTGAATTATAACCAGAGATTAAACAGGAGAAACGCTGGTTCTAGACTGTCAGGCATCAAAAACACTCTTCTTTCAACTGGGAACGCTCTCAGTATCACAGCCATTAGGAGCCCCGCTCCCAGCTCCTGCACAGGGGAGCTCCATCAGCCTGAAGCGGTGTTGGCAGAGCTGTGAGTCTGCGTGTCTTTCAAGCTGCCTGCCACTCTTTCCTTCTCCACATGCTAATTTACCCCGATTCCCTGGGACATCTCCCAGGCTTGGCCTTGGTGTCCCTGTTAAATGCTGCCTTGATAATCCTTGCAGTGAATCTCCAGGAGACCAGGGGCAGACCAGCCAGAAAAAAGACACAGCTTGAAGCAAGCACAGGGGTTGTTATGGTGTCTCCTCGGTCCTGCCTTGCCACGTAGACAGGTTTTGACTCAGTTTCAGAGGCTAGCCATCTGGTCCCCCCAACTGCAGGCATGGAAAACACAAATTAAGCTTCTTAAGGGCAGGAATTATGTCAAACTTGTGCACCGAGCACAATGCCTGGCACAGAACAGGCCCTCGATAAATACTTGTGAATAATGGGTGGAAAGTGAGTCTCCCACAGACCCCTTGAAGCAGTGACAGTGGAGGCAAGGGCTGCAGTTCCCTGCTTCTGGGACCCAGAAAGCGCCTTCCTCTTACCTCGCGTGATGGACAGAGGGTAGCGACCTAAGGGACCTCTCCATACGCAGTCCCCAGACCCAGATCCAAGCACCCCGGCCAGCAAGGGGGAAGGACAGGAGAGCAGAGCAGCGAGGGGGGCGTGCCTCGGGGCGACTGCTGCCCCAGAGCTGACAGGCAGGGGGAGCGGGGAGGAGAGACCACCAAGGGCACAGGGTCCAAGGCAGAGAGGGTGGCGTCAAGGTGGGCCGTCGAGTCAGAGGGACCTGTGCTGGAATCCTGGCGAGTCGCCTTTTTCCCTCTGAGCCTCTGGTTTGTTTGTTTTTCTTCAGCTAAAAAACAAGCGGGGAGATGATAATAAGATGCACATGTAAAGGGCACTGCCTGGCAGAGAGTGAGTTCCTAGCGTAAGTGTTAGCCATGCTCTTGCTGGTGTGTAAGCTCCGTGAGGTTAGGGAGTCTTCCTTGGGCTCGTACCCCCACAGCTGGCATATTGCTTGATGCCTGCTAGATGCTCAGTCAGTACTGGTTGATCAATCACTGAATGAATGAATGAATGAATGAATGAATGACTCTTTAACTAGGTTAGAGCCTCCCTCATGGCCTCCAGAGCCCTGACTCTCACCAGACTGCGTTTTGTCTCCTCCCTGAAACTTACCCGCTGAGTCGCCGGGGCCAAGTGACTTGATTTCTCTGTGCCTCAGCTGCCCCATCTGTAAAGTGCAGTTCGTAATGGGAGCCCCCTCACAGGGTGGTCGGGAGCAAGCCCCGCTCCTGGAGCGGCGCCTGGCAGAGGGGCAGCGCTCACTCAGTGTTGGCTGTGAGCATGATATTCACCTGATTTTAACCATTCCTGACACCATCAGATGCATATTGGTCCACTTCGGGGGATCATGTGGTGGGTTCATCCTTCCAGGTGCCTGCTCCAGTCGTGACACAAACAGGCGTCTTCCTGCCCTCCACGGTCACACAACCACGTCCACACAACCTCCCCTGCTGTTTTTACCCAGCAGAGCGAGCACTTTTGGAAACAGCATAAGCTTTGGTGTCAGGGAACCGTGAAACTCCTGTCTCTGCCCCCTCCCAGTTGTGGACCCGATGGGTTGGGTAGCTCCCTTGTCGACAGCAGGGGCATAACCACTCGTGTCTGATGGGGTTGTTTGGGGGTGAGGCAGAGCCCAGGGTCTGGGGGCTTGTCGGTCAGTGGTCTCACCTTTCCTACAAGCTGGGCCCCCCATTCTCCCTCATGCTCGTCAACCTCCTCTGACTTCTTTGGTTTTCCTCGTGGCCCATCTCATCCAGGACATCTTCCCTGCTGTCTCCCACTCACCTGATCTCTCCTGCCTCCTGGATCCCTTGCTCTATGGGCCACCGCCGGACCACCCTATCAGATATTTGGTGTCACCATGGCTACGTTTTTCTTTACCAGGTCCACGATTCTTGGCCCTATCTCCCAACCAAGACTATAGGACTTCCGGGGGCCGAAGCCCAGACCACAGTGCCCCTGAGCCTGCGGGGGCTCAGTCCCAGTGCAGGTGACCCCCCTGAGAGGGATCACGACTTGGTAACTACAGAACCCTCCTCCACTTTTCTGAATCAGGTGCTCCTAGACCATAGTTCTGCCGGTGCAGTGAACCACTCCAGACCATGAGTGAATGTGCCAGAGAACTCGACCTTCATTAAAGGACCTTAAAGCGGTTCACTGCTTCATAGGCTGAGTCTTAATTTTGAAATTGGAGCCGTCTCATTCGTTCTGTCCCTGGAGGGGAAAATGCTTAGGTTGGGGGACAGTGGACAACCAGAAATAAGGGGGCAGCCTGTTGGAGAGATGCTGACTTGGCACAAGGGGAGTCTGCTCAGTCTTCTTAGAATGATGAGCATTTGATACCAACCTGGTTTCCGGAGACCTGGGGAGCAGCAGGTTAGAGAGCCAGAGTGAGAGCCGGACGCCACCTAGGGTGGCCAATTCTGGACTTGAAACCGTAGAGCAGACAGAGTAAGAAGCTCCTGGCATCTGGCCCCTCCTTGGCCCCTTTCCCTCCTGGGTTGAGCCTTGGAAGAACCCTGCTTTGTAATCAGCATCTTTGTCTTTCCGTTTTTTCTAGTTTTGTTTTTGATTAAGTATCCCCACCTTGTGGACAATTAAATGTGGAAGCTAATGGTCTTTTAAAAAGTCTTTTAATATATGCTAAAAGCCTCTTAGCTTTTGAGAGGCTATAAGAGGACAAGGGAGAAAATGGCTTCTTCTCCTAAATTTAGAAAGAAGGATGATCATCTAGCTGATCTAAAGCAGAAGTCGGCAAACTTCTTCTTAAAGGGCTAGCTAGGAAGTGCTTTCAGCTTTGAGGGCCCTAAGATCTCCCCTCAACTCTGCCATCGTTATGCAAAAACAGCTTTGACCAAACAGAAATGAATGGGTCGGATTTGGCCCCCGGGCTGTAGTTTGCTGACCCCTGATCTACAGAACAGAGGACATAAGAGATCCATATGTTTAAAATCAGAAATTTCCTAAGAAAGACTTCCAAGAAGTGAAACAGCTACAAAGGAACGCAGGGTTCTCACCCCCGCGTTCATCTCTTCCTTGTCTCTTTTAAGGAAGAACGAACTAATTATACATCACTACGGTAGGTGGTTTACAGGTGTCACCTCATTTCAGCCAGGTACCAGTCTAGGTAGCAGGTGTTGTTATTGTCCCATGAAAGCACAGAGAAGCTAAGTCACTTGCCCAGGGTCCTCCCAGCTTGTAAGTGACAGAACCAGAATCCAAACCCAGGCTCTTGGCTACCCCGTTACTGTATTTTTCTTGAATTATATCACTAGAGAGAATATAATTTCAAACATATTTGTAAAAGACTTAAAAGCATCCACAAATAGGATGACAAGCAGGTTTTCTACTTTCCATATCCCAGTAGAGAATTAAAACGAAAGGAAACATGTTGCCTGTCACAAAAGACAAAGGAAACAGGACACCACGTGGAAGCATCAGAAATGGACAGCATAAAACAAAATGACAGCAGTAAGACAAACGTATCAGTTATGATAATAAAGGTAATTACATTCCCTATTAGAAGACAAAGACTCTCAAACTGGGTTTAAAAAAATATGCTGTTTAAAAGAAATACATGGGAAAAAAGGAGATAAATTATCTACAGTGAGTATGTATTTTCATTTTTAAAGTAATACTTGGTAGTTGTAAAAAACGTAAGCAATGCACAAGTGCAATAAAGCTGAAGTGGAAATATTCATTTCCTAATCCCACTCCCCAGAGAAAAATGGCGTAACGCTTTGGTGTGGACACGTCCACATTTTGTTCTCTCTGTATGTAAAATAAATGTGTTATTTTTATAATTTTTTAAAAAGTCTTCCAAAAAAGAAAGGTCAGTTCTCCCCACTCCCACAAAGAGGAGTCTAAGTGATGGTGGTAGCTCATTTAGGCCTCTGAGGAAGAAGGGTAGTTACTGAGTTTCTAACATTATTTCATTTAATCTTCTTGTCACTCTTGTGAGAAAGATGATTATGCTCTATGCATGAGAAATCTGCAAACCAGCAAGGTGAATTGACTTGCCTGCGATTACCCAGCTAGTAATAATTGAGCACTTACTATGTGCTAAATACTAGGCCAACTGCTTTACATGCAGTGTCGTATTACATCTTCATGATGACCCTACAGGGAAGGTACTGTTATGATCCTCACTTCACAGATAAGGAAACTGAAGCACAGAGTGGTTAAGTAACTTGACCAAGATCACACAGCTAAGTGAACGGGAGAGTCCAGATTCAAATCCAGATATTTTGATACCAAACGATCACTTTGAACCACCAAATGCGGTCTGACTCCAAAGTTCATTCTCCTTTTGCTCTACCACAGAATGGTGGAGGATAGGTGGTGAGGGGTATGGGGGGGCGGGGGGCGGTAGTGGGGAGGCAGCGCTGGAGGGAGTCAAGGGAAAAGCTTCCACTGCTTCTAGATATTCACACTGAGACCCCTTTGAGGGCAGTAGTCGGGGTGGGGGGGTGGGGGTGGGGGGGTGCATTCCCACGTCCACCCGTAGTGGTTAGAAATGGAGGCTCTGGAGCCAGACTGCCTGGGTTTAAATCCTGGCCCTGCTGCTTCCCTGCTGTGTGTTTCTGGACCAGTTACCTAAGCCCTCTGTACCCGTTTCCTCAACTAGGAAATGAGACTAACGCCAGTACCCACCTTAAAGTTTGCTGTGAGGGTGAACATACAGGAAAAGCAGAAGCACACATGCGGCCTGTGAGGGCTCAGGGAGCATGAGTTCCCGGCATCACTCTATCCCATCACCACCCCCAAGTGCCCTTTGCCTCGTACAACTATAGCATCCAAGGTCAGGAGAGGTGGATCCTCCCTCACAGGGGACACCAGCCCCTCATCAGAAGCCCAGCGTATTAGCCATCTCGTGCTGCCATAACAACATATCACAAACTGGGTGACATAAACAACAGAAATGTGTTTTCTCATGGTTCTGAATGCTGGAGGTCCAAGATCAAGGAGCCGGCAGGGTTGCTTTCTCCCGACACCTCTCTCCTTAGCTAGCAGATGGCCATCTTCTTGCTGTGTCCTCACATGGCCTTTTTCTCTGTGTATGTGCACTCCTGATGTTTCTTCTTCTTGTAAGGACACCGGTTCTTTTGGATTAGATCCCACCCTTATGCCCTCATTTCACCGTAGTTATGTCCTTAAAGGCCCATCTCCAAAGCCAGTCACATGGGAGTTAAGGTTTCAACCTATGAATCTGAGGGGGCACACAATGCAGTATTTCGTCCCTTCCACAAACTATTTATTGAGCACCTACTCTGTGCCAGGCACTGGGATAAGGCACTGGGTACCTCTTTTGTCTTATTGCTGAATTCTTCTCTCTGTTCAAGGCAGGACCCTCTCCTCTTTTTTTGTCTTTTCCGTGTGTGTGTGTGTGTGTGTGTGTGTGTATCTCTGTGTATATCCTTCTTTTCACCCTAACAATTTTAATGGAAAATTTCAGAGAGAATAGTATAGCGAACCCCATGTACCCATCACCTGGCTTCAACAATTATAAACTCATGGCCTATTTCATTTCATTCATACCCTCTGCATTACCAGTATCTCCCACCATTACCCTGCTCTGAGATTATTGTGAAGCAAATTTCAGGCATAATATTTCATGCACAACATTTTAGTGTATATTTCTAATGGATGAAAAGAAACTCCTTAAAACAGAACCACCATGCTATTATCTTAAAATTATGAAAATAATTACTTAATACAACCAAGTTTCCATGATTATCTATCTAACCCTTTCTTTCATAGTAGTTTTTAAGAAGTCAGAGCCCTAGTGAGGCTGTATGTCTCAAGTCCTTTTTAATCTGTAGGTGTCTTCCCACCCTCTTGCGATATTTTTGTTGAGGAAGCCAGGTTGTTTATCCTGAGGAGTCTCCTGCAGTCTGAATTTTGGCGATTACATCCCTAGGAGGTTGTTTAACATGATCCTCTCTCTCTTATATTTCCTTTAATTGGCAGTAAGGTCTAGAAGCCTAATCAGATTCAGGTTCTGGTGTTTGGCCAGAATATTTTATAGGCAGGGCTCTATGCCTCTGTCAGATGCATGTAATGTCTAGTTGTTTCTCTTTGGGTGATGTTAGGAGCCATCAGTGATCATAGCCTAGAGATTACAAAATGGTAACGTTCCATCTCTTCTTTTATAAGCTGGAATACTTACGGAAAACTTGCCCTGATCAACTATTTGGTTACCCTGTGGTATAGTTCATACAGGAAAGACAGGAGAAATACTTAATTATTTTCCTTTATTTACCAGTTTTCGTATGAATGGGTTGACTCTAACGTCTTCCAAAGCTGAACATTTTTTTAATATCATTACAATCCAAAGGACTGAAACATATTTTATGCATTTAAATCCATTGCAGTTATTACTGTAGTCAACGCTCAAATCGTCCCATTGGCCGGCGGGAGCCTTTTGAAATTGGCCCAACCTCATCTTGTACATTTTCTGTCCCTGACCTAAAATCAGCTGTTTCTCCAAGGAGTCCTGGTTCCTTTTAGTGAGAAATAATATTCGGAATCTGGGCACTGGCTCTGCTTATTACTATTGAGTAGGTCCTCATTTCTAAGCCTTTACAATGAACGGAGCTAAGAAATACTTTTTGAAAGATAAAATGCATCATGGGTTCATTTCATTTCCAATGTAGGAACATTTTTTCTTTTGCACTGAACTTCCTTGATGTCGTATCTGTATCTTCTTTCACTCTTGCTGGTAATCCAGGTTCTCAACGCCAACATAATTTCCCATATTCCTTAATATACACCCAGGAGTCTCAAATTGTAATACCAATACTACCAACAGCAATACGATTACTGAAAATCGTTTGTGTGTTTTTCCTTTCAATTCTTCTTGTCTGTACATCCTACTAGGGATGGACTATCAAATTGCTGTGTTTTAAAATCTCTTTAGTGTCTTCATGTGTGTTTATGCTACCAGCTGATACAGTATTATATTCATTTATTTTACACTGCTTTTAAGATTTGAGAAATTGCTTATCAAATTTAAATCTTTTTTCATTTTGTAAAATATTTACATAGTTCCAAAGCTAAACCTCTAAAAGAAGGTATATTCTGAGAAAGTCTAACTTCTGTCTCTATCCTCTCTACCCTGGCCCCTCCCCCCATCCCTAGGTAATCTTTTGCATTTTGAGTTTCCCCTTTCATTGATTGCTAATATGAGAAAATATGTGTGTGTCTCCCACCCTTTTCTTAGATAAATGGAATCATTACCCTTGCTTTTGCTGCTGTATCTTGCTTTTATTCACTTAATAAAATATTCTGGGGACCACTCCATGACATTATATAGAATGTTCCTTATTCTTGTTTTATAGCTGCATAAATAGTCCCTGTTGTTGATTACCCCAATTCATTTAGTCAGCTCCCTATTGCTGAGCATTCTGGCTGTTTCGATTCTTTGGCTGTTATAAATAGTACTGCGTTATGTAGCCTGGTACATATATATGTCTTTGCATATTTTTGCCAGTGTATCTTTGGGATAGAGTTCTAGAAGTAGAGTTGCTGGGTGAGGGAATAAATGCCTATGAATTTTGCTGGATGCTACCAAATTTCCCTGCGTAGGGTTTGTGCTCTTCTGCATGTCCAGCAGGAAAGTACTAGAATTCCTGCTTTCCCTCGGCTTCACGAGTCATCAGACTTTTTGCATTTTTCCCTACCTGATGGATGAGAAATAATTTCTCAGTAGAGTTTTGATTTGTATTTATTTTCTCAGTAAGAGGGAGGTTGAGCATCGTCTCAAATGTTAAAGAGACGCTGCACTTAGGAATCCTCCCCTCCTCCCTGCCTGGAAACCACCACCCTGGGATATGAAGATTAACTAGAGAGAGTGAAGGATTCAATGAATGGAGAGGTTGTTTCCCAATCACCTGAGCAGAGAAGAGAGGAACTAGCCATAGTGATAAAACGATACAGCAGAGAAAGAAAACAAAATGGTGGCCACCAGAGGAAAGATTTGAGTTTCCTTCTCTGGAAAGTTTAGATAGGGCTTTGTTGATGTATATGACTGAATAGAGAGTAGCCTTATCAGGCAACAGTGACTCTGTGATCTATGGCTTCCTGCAAAGTGAGTGACAACATCACAGTCCAGCAACCAAAGAGGCTGAGCCTGTGCTGAATGGGAGCCACGAGAGAGTCCCCACTCTCTTCTGAGGCTCTGCGCCTACCTGGGGAGCCAGGCACATCGCAGCAGGCATGCCCCTCCCCACCTCCAAGGTCTCACAAGTCCATTGGAAGAGTAGAGCAAAGTATTAGTAGTTTCAGTGCCATGGATGGATGGGTTTTGAAAACAGGTTACTCAGGAGATAACAATACCTATAGGCAATTTATGCTTTCAGTGTTTGATAGAGGTGCTATGTAATTTCTCAGTTTCTCCAAGCCTCAATTTACTGAAAATGGGATAATAATCCCCGCCTATAAAATCAGGATAATAATGGTTGTATACCTTTTAATGTTGCAGTTGTCACAAGGATAATCCACGTTAAGCCCAACACATAGTAAACTCACTAGCAGTGAGTTCACACCTATCAGCTGTGGTGGTCGTGCTATTATGTGCTGCAGGGGGATTTGGAGACAGAGGTCTTGAGGTTAAAGCTCTGCTCTAACTTTATTAGCTCTTGATCTAGTCTATCAGCCTACTTAGCCTCAGTTTTCTCCTCTGTAAAATGGGGATAACTTCATAAATGTGGTGCACATTTAAATGAGATAACACGTGGGATGGATTGGGTGGGATGGACTGGAAGACTGGGATTGACGTATGTACACTACTGTGTATGAAGTAGATGGCTGGTGAGGGCCTACTGTATAGCACAGGGGGAAAAAAAAGAAGGTACAGTCTGTTTGCAGGACAAATATTAAGTTAACCTTAAAAATGCATTCCACCATTTATTAGGTGCAGACAAATACTGTTTGATTCCACTTATACGAAGTACCTAGAATAGTCAAAGTCATACAGACAGAAAATACCTTGGTAGATGCCAGGGGCAGGAGGGTGGGGGGCATGGGGAGGAGGAATGGGGGGTTAGTGTTTCATGGGGACAGAGTTTCAGTTTAGGAAGGTGAAAAATTCAGGAGATGGACGATGGTGAGAGTTGCACAACACTGTGAATATACTTAGTGCCACTGAACCGAACAGTTAAATATGGTTAAAATAGTATGGTTTATATTGTGTGACTTCTACCACAATAAAAAAAATTTTTTTAATGAGATAGCGCGTGTAAAGCAGGTAGCATCGTAAGTCATCGGTATGAGTTGTCTACTATTAACATCATTATTATTCTTTTGTCTTCTTTGTTAAACTTTCTAATAGAATTTACTATTAAGAATGCTTGACAATTATTTTAGATATTTTCAGGAAGGTTCCAGAATTGAGAGAGGAAAGGTGTCGTACATTTGGCTGTGTTTTATGAGACTGATTCCTTGGGGAAATTTGCCAAAATTTTGCAGAGATAGGAGTGTTGGGAGCTCCTCGTCCCCTTGCCTTTCCAGTCTTGTTCAGCGCATCTTGGGTATCTGGTGACACCGCAGTAAGGGGATCCCCAGGAAGCAGGGATGCTGCTTAGGGTACGATCTCTGGTTTGATGCTATCTTCCTAGGTCTGAATCCAAGTTCTACCACTTGCTAACCCTAGTTAGCAAGGGCTAGTTACTGATTCTCCATAAGGCTCCACTTTCTTAGCTGTAAAATGGAGTAAATAATAGCACCCTCCTCACAGGGTGTGTGTTTTGTGAGATCAAACATGATAGACACATGAAGCTCAGCGTGTGACGGGAGCGGGCTCTCAGTCCATGGCCGTGGTGGTGACAGCAGCAGCGGCTTTGGTGCTCGTGGTGAGGGGAGGGAGGTGCCTTCTCAGGGTGGGTGAGGTTAGACTAACAAACAACCCCAGAATCTCAGTGGCTTAAACACAGGACTTTCGCTCTCACACAGACTACTCAGGCTACATGTGTAACCTGGGTCACGGGGCTCTTCTCCTCGGGGTCACTTAGAGGCCCAGGCTGATGGTACTTCCTTCTAGACTCTCACAGTCACAAGCTGCAGGTCCCACGCTGGCTCTTCACGTGCCCATGTGGATGGGACACGCATCACTTCCCCCCTCAATGGATTGGTCAAGGTAGTCACGTGGCCTTGCCTACATGGACACAAAAGGGTGGACGATGAGATCCAGCCACGTGGGCTGCAGGCAGAGCACTGGAGCAGCTCTAATGACCACCACAGGGCCAAGGGACCAGCTGCGGGAAGGGGCAGGAGTGATGGGAAAGATGGGAGAGAATGGAATGGGAAACTGAGGGATGGGAACATGGTCAGAGAGAGGCCAAAGGACTGAGCTAACAGGGTTTGCAAGCTCAGAGCCAGCGTGAGGGGTGCCTGAACCCTGGGGGTCTTGTGGCTTTACCTGCCGTGACTACGCTCATCCTTCCATCCACTCATTTATTCATTCAAGCAGTGGTCACTGAGGGACACCCGTGTGCCAAGCACTAGGCTAAGGGCTGGGGGTTCCGAGTTACATAAGACAAATTATACGGCCCCTGCGCTCAGGGAGCTCGCAGCGGAGCGGGCTGTGGGCTCCTGGGCCACAGCACCGGGTGCCAGCTGTGCCAGGGTGGGCCGGGCTTATGCCTCTGCCAGAGGCCTGATGATTGAGTCAGGAGCAAAGAGAGAACCAGCGTGACACAAATATTAGTTGTGCTTCAACACCACTAGAATGGCAAAGGACTTTGTTTAAAGGATTCTTTTCATTCCTCCCCTCTGGCCCTTCATAAAACTCCAAGTGATAGAACTGGACATATCCGTAAAGGACCCAAAAGACAGAGCTCACCGTCTATACAGTTTATGTAATTCTCCATAAAAACAAAAACAGTACTTGCTGGCAGACACGTTTTATAGAGAGATTTTTTTGTTTATCTGTCCCCCCAAGAAGCCTGCTTCTCTCCCTTCTGTCCCCCCAGCTCCCTGCGGCGGTCATCTGACTTCGCCCAGCGGCACCATCCTGTCTCCGGGCTGGCCTGGCTTCTACAAGGATGCCCTGAGCTGTGCCTGGGTGATTGAAGCCCAGCCAGGCTACCCCATCAAAATCACCTTCGACAGGTGCTTGTAACCACAACCTGGGGGTGGGGCTGAGGAGTGATATCTCTGCGGTGGTGTGGGAGGGAAGCTGGGGTGGGTGACGGACCAGCGCCGATGCTGGAATGTCAACAAGGTCAGAGAACACTCGAGTGGCTGCCCTGGGTGGGGTGGGGACAGGCTGCACTGGCTTTGCCCTTGGCCTTGGTTCCATCTCAGTAGCGGGGTCTGTGATGTTTAGGGGACTGTTAGTATCTGAGGAGCATTTCCAGTGTGGGAAGGCGGTCTTCCTCACCTCTGACCCGAATCGTGCTCGTATGCCCCACTTCTAACTCCCACCCTGGCTGTGCCCCTCGGGTGGGGGAAGTAGCCACCCAAGTATGAACACAGACTTCTTCTAGATGAAGCGTTCGTGGCATAGAATAGCTGTTGCAAACTTTTCTGTGAAGGGCCAGGTAGCAAATACTTTAGGTTTCATGGGACACTTGCTGATATCTGTTGCATAGTCTTTGCTTTAAAAAAAAAAAAATACTGCTTTATAAAGGTAAAAACCATTCTTAGCCCTTAGGCCATCCAAGAACAGACTCTAGACCAGAACTGGCCCTGGGGCTGTAGTTTACTGACCCCTGGCCTAGAACATTCTGACCCCCATGAGGCTAGTCACTGTACCTCTAGGTCTGAAGATGGGTCACAGCCCAGGCCACAGAGAGGACTGGGAAAGCCGCATCCAACCACAGGAGGAGGAGGGTTCAACACAGGAGGGAAGGTCCTCCCACATCTCCAGTAAATGTGTGCAGATTATACTAAAATCTCCCAGCCTGCCAAAATCCACTTGTTCTGAACCCCAGGTCAGGCAGGGCCTTTTGTCATTTGCAAATTAATGAAGTTTCTCAAGACGTCTTCACTTCCATCTTCGGCAGATTTAAAACTGAGGTCAACTATGACACTCTGGAAGTGCGAGATGGACGGACGTACTCGGCGCCCTTGATCGGAGTTTACCACGGGACCCAGGTCCCCCAGTTCCTCATCAGCACCAGCAACTACCTCTACCTCCTCTTCTCTACCGACAAGAGTCACTCGGACATCGGCTTCCAGCTCCGCTATGAGAGTGAGTGTCGGGGCGTCAGTGACAGGGTCGGCCGTGTGGGGAAAGGACCAAGGGCTGAGCTCCACCAGGAGGCCCCACTCGGCCACGTCGCCGTGGCGTTCTCAGTTAGGCTGTGCCCCTCGGGAGGTGCTGCCTGTTCTCAGCATCTCTCAGAGCTCAACTTTAGAAAGAATGGAAGGTCCCCCTCTGTGTGCAGATGACTGGGCGCCACCATGCGGGGCACTCTGGGGACAGATGGTGACGTTGGAGTGAGATGCCATCTCCCGCTCCCTCACCCTCTCTCATCACCTGCATTCATCGCTGGTGCCTCGATTGAAAGAGCTTGTTGATTCAGTTCTTTGCAGACCACTCTAGTAACTTAGGGCCGAGAGCACCATGAGAAGAGGGTCGTTTTCTTACCCGTGTTCGTATCCATAACCCTTAGCATGGCATCTAAGCCATAGGGGGCACCTCACTGATGGTTACTGAATGAATGATGAACGAACAAATGATGAAGACAGGTTGTTCTCCCTGACAGATGGGTCTTCAGATACCCTCAGCAGATACTGACAGCCACATTTGAGGAGGGGGCAGATGACAACTCCAGCCTTCTCTCTATCAGGGCTCTCTCCCCCCTCCCTTTGTGAGTCAGCTGGGGGCCCTCTATGCTCACAGTGAGCTGTTCCAGCTGTGGGCTCTCTATTCCAGCTATAACACTGCAGTCAGACCACTGTCTGGATCCAGGGATCCCCGTCAATGGGCAGCGTCATGGGAATGACTTCTACGTGGGCGCCCTGGTGACCTTCAGCTGTGACTCGGGCTACACACTAAGCGACGGGGAGCCCCTGGAGTGTGAGCCCAACTTCCAGTGGAGCCGGGCCCTGCCCAGCTGTGAAGGTGAGACATACCAGCAGGGGGCGCTAAAGTAGAGGACTCCTTTCCTGCCCTGAAAATACAGGCACTGACCCCCTGACCCTGTCAGTGAGGGTTGGAGGTTTGGACGAGATGGGGGCTGGGATCCCAGGGGGACTGTGAGGGAAGCTCCCTGGGCCACTCCAGTCTTTCAGTGCCCACTTCCCTCCTCTCCAGCTCTCTGTGGTGGCTTCATTCAAGGCTCCAGTGGGACCATCTTGTCACCGGGGTTCCCTGATTTCTACCCCAACAACTTGAACTGCACCTGGATTATCGAAACATCACATGGCAAGGGTAAGTGTTTAGGCCCATGGCAGGTATGGGGATGCAACGTGGTCAGGGCCCCAAGGTCCCCAGGTCAAGATGACCTCAATGGGGATCTCCCTCTCTAGTGACCTCTGGGCTTAGTCTGAATTTTTCTCACCAACCAGAAAACTCCCAGAACATTCCTATCTCTTTGAATCACAGAACTCATTCAACAAATATTTTTCAAACCTAAAATCTCCATTCTAGAAGAGATCTTAGAGATTACCAGCTCTCAAACCTACTTAATTTGGTCGGGAATCTTCTCCAAATCACTCTGCACAAGACGGCAGCACACCTTCTGTCTAAACACCCCCCGTGGTGGAGAGGTGACCAACCCACTCAACAAAGGGGCACCTATTCTCATTTTCTGCTAGGTCTGACCCCTCCTAATAACCTGAGACTGAGTTCCTTGTACTGAGTCCTGGAGGAACATAGGCTGCCTCTGCTCCCTGTTCCTCACATCCAGCCTTCAGATATCGTACGTGGCAATCCTCTTCTCACAGCACTCACACTGTTCCTCAGAGGAGTGTTTTCATATTCC
Organism: Pseudorca crassidens; assembly: GCF_039906515.1. NCBI lineage: Eukaryota > Metazoa > Chordata > Mammalia > Artiodactyla > Delphinidae > Pseudorca > Pseudorca crassidens. The sequence continues at coordinate 26,622,469 of NC_090297.1, read as the reverse complement.
TCACCGGGCTGGACTCTTGCCCTACCTTCCCTGGCATAAATGACCTTTGGGAGTCCCAAGTTCAAAGTAAGGGCGCTGACTACAAATAAACATTAACTAATATACTCTTTCACTCCACAAATATTGATTGAACTCCACCTATGCGGCAGACCCTGAGGCTGGGAATACACAGTAACCAGGCAGAGATGGCTTCTACCCTCAGAAGCTTGCTCCAAAGTTCATCTAGAGTCAAGGTTCTTAAAGCAGTTTGGCAAATACTCTAATGTTAGACCCCTACACTAGAGGCTTAGATTTTCTATGTTGGTGGTGGAAACCAGGCAACTATGTTTTTAGAACACTTCACTAGTAACTGTGATGCGTGCCTTTAAATAAGAACCTCTGATCTAGAAGAATGAACGTGTTAGAAAAGCCAAGAAAAACTTTAAAGGGAAGAGTAACCCTTCCAGATATTGAAATGTTATTATGGGATAATATAATTTTAATGATGTGGTATGAGTATAGGAGTGGACACACAAATCAGTGGGGGAAAATAAAGGTCCAGAAATAGGTTCCCCTGTGTGTGTGTGTGTGTGTGTGTGTGTGTGTGTGAAAGAGAGAGAGAGAGAGAGAGAGTGTGTGTGTATATGTGTGTGCGAGAGAGAGACAGTCTTTAGTATATGATTAAAGTGTCATTTCCAATCCATTAAAGAGAGGATGGATTATTTAATAAATGATTTTAAGACAGTGGGCTTAACCATTTGGGAAAAAGAAAAAACCAAATCATGCCTCACGCATTTATCCACAAATTCTAGTACTAGAAGGATATGAAAGTCTAACCTCAGGTGGGACTTACTTAAAGAGTAACACCAAAAGTAGAATCCATAAAGGCAAAGACTGTTAGATTTGATTAAATAATACTTTGAATGGATTATGGGTTTTTTAAATAAATATATAAATATTCAAAATATTCAAGTAAAATATTCAAATAGTTAATGGACAAAAATATTTGCAACCTATGTAATCATCTAAGGACCAAGAACCTGATGCATAAAAAGCTCTTAAAATTTTTTTAGAAAAATATGCCTGGTCTACAGGGCTATAAAGTAAGCAAAACTATAAACACTTTGTAATAGAGGAAATACAAATGAAAAGACCTCGACCGCCCCTAACAATTTTAAAAATGCATATTCACCCAGTAAATGAAATGCCATTTCCCTTTTCAAGTCAGCAGAGAACATCACAACAGTGTAACAGTGTGGGGGACAGTGTAGAGACACGAATACTATTCTTCCGTGCTGCCATTGTGTGAAACTGCTCAAACTTTCCAGAGGATGATTCAACAATGAATCAAAAGTCTTAAGAATATACGTGCCTCCGGTACTTTCCTGGTGGTGCAGTGGTTAAGAATCCGCCTGCCAATGCTTGATCCCTGGTCCAGGAATATCCCACATGCTGTGGGGCAACTAAGCCCATGCACCACAACTACTGAGCTTGTGTTCTAGAACCCGCGAGCCACAACTACTGAAGCGCGTGCTCCTAGAGCCCGTGCTCCACAACAAGAGAAGCCACCGCAATGAGAAGTCCGCGTACCGCAACGAAGAGGAGCCCCCGCTCGCCGCAACTAGACAAAGCCCGCACACAGCAACGAAGACCCAACACAGCCAAAAATAAATTAATTAATTAAAAAACAAAAAAAAGAATATATGTGCCTCTGGACCCAGCAGTTCTACTTCTTGGAATTTATCTGAAGAAAATAAATAAACTGTACATCAAGATTTAGCTACAAGGTTGTCCCCTAAAACACTTTATTAGTTGAAAAACTAGTAACTATTCCCATGTCCATCGATCAGGAAATGTTAACTAAACGTATGGTATAGCCAAATAACGAAATATTCAATATTACCATGCAGCTACTGAAAGGAGTAATGTGAAAGAATATTTAAAGCCCTACACAGATGGTTGCAATACACTGTTGACTAAAAAAGAAGTTTGCCAAAGTAATATATTCAGTTTATAAAAATTAAGCAAGGAGGCTTCCCTGGTGGCGCAGTGGTTAAGAATCCGCCTGCCAGTGCAGGGGACACAGGTTCAAGCCCTGGTCCAGGAAGATCCCACATGCCGCGGAGCAACTAAGCCCCTGCACCACAACTGCTGAGCGTGCGCTCTAGAGCCCACAAGCCACAACTACTGAGCCCGTATGCCACAACTACTGAAGCCCACGTGCCTAGAGCCCATGCTCAGCAACAAGAGAAGCCACCGCAATGAGAAGCCCGCACACCGCAACAAAGAGTAGCACCCACTCGCCACAACTAGAGAAAGCCCGCGTGCAGCAATGAAGACCCAACACAGCCAAAAATAAATTAATTAATTAATTTAATTTATTTATTAAAAAATTAAGCAAGGATATGTGCATAGAAAACAGTCTGAAGAGCTATGCCCCCAAAGGTTAATACTAGTTGTCTCTTATTTTCATCTTTTAACTTTTTCCTAATTTTGAGCACTAAATATGTATTCCATGTAAAGTATACTATTTGTATAAAAAAAGAAAATTTGAAAGAAAAGTCACTTATAATCCCACCTCATGTATTTAAGCACTGTCACTGTTGCCTTTAATAGGCCTGGTATTTAGCCGGGATTAGGACAGCCTTGAGCAAGACAGGACTCTCCGGAAGTCAGGGCAATGCGGGGCTGGCCCCTTTTTCCCACAGTATTGTTCCCGAGGAGAGGAGGGACGGAGGCAGTGTCCTTGTTCATCCTGCAGAGCTGTTTCCACCAAGCCTGGTCCAGAGTTGGCCATTGCCAGGGCCAGAAGCGACTCCGTGGCATCAGGAGGGAAAGAAAGGCAGCCCCCTGTGACCCCTAGAGTAACGACCCCCCATAGTCATGATTCTCTCTGCATCTGACGTCTGTAATTATAGGGGGTGTATGTTCCTCTTTGCCTTTCTACCCGTGTCTTTCCTTAGAAGTCAATGCAGTTCGACAAATTTTTAACAAATGCTTATCTGATACTTGGGCTTGCTGTAGGTGCTAGGCAAACACAGGGGAACAGACCCTCTGGCGCTGCCTGCCTTGTAGTCTAGTGGTAGAGATCCAGCCTAAAGAGACCTCGCAATGTACCATGGTCAATTCTGGGATAGAGCAGACACAGGTGGGGAGTTGAGACTTAGGCCAGTCTTCAAGGATGAACAGGAATTAGCCAGGATGAGAGGTGTTCCAGGCAGAGAATCAAGAGGTCACTGATGTATAACCAGGTCACTTCTTCCTTAGAACCATTGAAAGGGTTCACCAGACCCTAAGCATTGAGCCCCAAATTGTAAACCAGCTAGCATGGCCTTGTAGCCCTGGCTTATTACCTTTCTCAGCCTCCTTCTGAGCCCTCTAAGCACTAAGTCCTAGTTGCACTGAACTTCTTTCAGTTCCTAGAACTTCTTAGGCTTTCGTTGTCCTCTAGGGCTTTGCACAATGGGACAATTTTCTTCTCCTGGAACACTTCCTGTCCCTGCATCGCCTCCACCATTCCCCTTGCCTGGCCAGCTGCTCATCCTTCTGAATTCACTTCCTCTACCGAACCTTCCCATCCCCCTGCCCCCAGCGCTGGGTCTGGGTGGGGCCCCCCTCCACAGGCTCCTGTGCGACCCTGTACCTTCCCAATCCCAGACTTCTCCCCACTGTATGGAACTTCGCATCCTCGTCATCTGTCCCCCGGACCAACTCCAAGCTCTTTCAGAGAAATGTCTGCCTTGCTTCCTGCAGTTTCCTCAGCTGCTGGCTTCATGCCTGGCACATAAGAAACTCCAGAAATGTCTATATGAATTGAATTAAAGTGAACTCACACCCTTCTCCAGAGGGCACCCCTCAGGCTCTGCTTGTAACAGTATCTCGGGTTAACAGACCTATGGAGGCTGCTGACTCCGATTGCTCCCTACCAGGTAGAAGTCCAGCTGGGAAAACTGAAAACGCTGTGAAATTCAGAATTGTTCAACTTACCACATGCCCAGCCCAAGGGAGCAGCCATTTCAGGAGTCCAGATAACATACCGTTGCTAAGACCCCAGGCCTGACATCTTTTAACCCACAAGGCTGTCTGGGAGTTAGATGAACTGAGTACTAAGAACGCCTACTGTGTGCCAGGCACTGTGCGGTGGGCTTTGCATGTGCTGCCCCAGGTGTTCCTCTCCCCAAGGATTAAATGTCACCTAAAGGCGCAGAACAGCTTTGGCCCAGACACTTTCGCTGGTAGACGGGCTTTTGACCCAGGTCTACCTCCCTCCAAATCCCCTCCTTTCCCATGGCCCTGCTCTCTCCGCTCCAGTGTGGTGTTAATGTGCTTTGCACGACTCTGCATGGTTCACTCCAGCGGAGTCTTCGCTTGTGTGTGCATCTGTCACACCAAATCTGGATTCAAGCTCCAACACAGGGCCTCTCTATTTCTGTGACAATGTCTTCATTTTCACACAATGGCCAAAAGAGCCCCAAGCAATCAGCATAGCTGGGAAACCCAGGAGTTTCACCTCGGTTGTTTACTCATCCTTAGAAGCCAAATGTTTATTCCTTTGGAGGGGCTGTATTTGCATTCTGGAAAAACAGAGTAAAGGCACAGTGCTTAATTCACCTTCTTTTCCGCCTGTTACTGTGTCTGACTCATCCTCCACCCAACCCTGTGTTCCAGCGAGGAGGGAAAGACATCTATTCCACCAAGCCTCTTCCCAAGCTCTGCAGACTGAGAACAGTTTTCTCAGTTGCACACGTGTTTATGTGTCGGCAGTACAGGATATGTACGGGCATACATGCCCGTGGGGTTCCAAGCATGCTTACACCCCTCGTGTCACAGACTGTGACCCCTGTGAAGCCTTCCCAACCCCGGAGGCGTAGTTGCGCACTCTCCCTCTGTGTCCCCACTCTGTATTCTCACTGCTCATGTGCCTGTCTCCTCCTCTAGACTGGGAGATCTTTCTCGGTGCTTAGCACAGGCCTGGCACTTAGTAGGCGCTCAGGGTCTATGTCTTTGAGTAAATAGATAAATGGATGCATGTCAGCTGCCCGGGCACAGGGCATTCACAAGCTGCTTCCCTGGTCCCACCTCTACTGGGTTCTGTTACCCCGACCCCCACCTGTATAATCCCAAATACTCCAGATCACCAGTTTCTATCAACAGAGAGGCAAAAAACCCAAAAACATCTAAAATGCTTAAGCATTAAGACCTTGGATCTAACCATCGTTTATCAAAAACGTGTCAGTAATTAGAGAAGTATTCCTCACACTTGTATGTGCCTACAGATCTCTTGGGGGATCTTGTTAGCATGCAGATTCTGATTCAGGAGGTCTGTGGTGGAGGCCAAGATTCTGCATTTCCAACAAGCTTCCAGACAATGCCCCAGATGCTGAGGTCCGTGGACTTTGAACAGCACTTGGGTGCAGCATTCCTCGCCTACCCAAGTTCCTGCCCTGGTACATCCATGGCATGTATTCCCATGGGCACACTCACCCGTGGGTGGACGTGCATTACACATCTGCCCACACAAGCACAACTGCCATCTGGACAAGTTCAAGAGTTGCCCTGGGTGTTAAGATCCTGCTGCTCCATAACTTACCCCTGAACCCTGCGGCCACCTGGCCCCTCCTACCACGGGCTCTCTTTCCATAGTGAGAGAAGATGCCTCATGGGGTGGTTTATTGCACAGCCTCCGCCACCAGATTGTCTCAGTTCAGATCTCAGCTCTCCCACCTACTAGCTGGAACTTGTAGAACTTGTAAATGTTTCCGTATCTTCCCTTCTGATTGATAGGGGCCAACTAAAGAGCAACTCAGGACAGTGACACCCATACTTAGTGCTGAATGTTATTGTCTTTATTGAGTGCTCTTAGCCCCTCCCCCTCAGTGGAGGTCCCCTCCCTTTTTCCCATCTCAGATGGGATGGCTGCCTGTCCCCTCCCCCACCAGTCCCCCTCCTCCCTGTCTTCTGTTTGACGCCCCTCCTACCCCAGGCTTCCAATCTGCCCCTCCTCTGATGGGCACCCTTCCCTGCTCTGGTCCTCTTCATGCTTGTGGATTCAGGTAACAGGTGTCCCAGATCTACTGCTGTAGTCTGACCTTGGTCCTGAACTCTAAGTCTGTACTTCCAGTTCCCACTAGCTCATGCTGCTTGAATGTCAAACATGCAGGGTGTTCAAAGACAAGGCCATTACCCTTCTACCACCTACTCCTCTTCTTCCTATGATTCCAACCCCGGGTCACAAAAGACATCACTGTCCTTCAGGTCAAGATCTTCCCCGTCATCTGGGGAGATCTTCAAGATGGCAGAGGAGTAAGACTTGGAGATCACCTTCTGCTCCACAAATACATCAGAAATACATCTACATATGGAACAACTCCTACAGAACACCTACTGAACACTGGCGGAAGACCTCAGGCTTCCCAAAAGGCAAGAAACTGCCCACGTACCTGGCTGTGTGGCTGACAGGGTCTTGGTGCTCCGGCCAGGTGTCAGACCTGTGCCTCTGAGATGGGAGAGCTGAGTTTAGGACATTGGTCCACCAGAGACCTCCTGGCTCCACGTAATATCAAACAGCAAAAGCTCTCCCAGAGATCTCCATTTCAACACTAAGACCCAGCTCCATTCAAAAATCAGCAAGCTAGAGTGCTGGACACCCTATGCCAAACAACTAGCAAGACAGGAACACAACCCCACCCGTTAGCAGAGAGGCTACCTAAAATCATAATAAGGTCACAGACACCACAAAACACACCACCAGCTGCGGTCCTGCCCACCAGAAAGACAAGATCCAGCCTCATCCACCAGAACACAGGCACTAGCCCCCTCTAGGAGGAAACCTACACAACCCACTGAACCAACCTTAACCACTGGGGACAGACACCAAAAACAACAGGAACTACGAACCTGCAGCCTACAAAAAGGAGACCCCAAACACAATAAGATAAGCAAAATGAGAAGACAGAGAAACACACAGCAGATGAAGGAGCAAGGTAAAAACCCACCAGACCAAACAAATGAAGAGAAAATAGGCAGTCTACCTGAAAAAGACTTCAGAGTAATAATAGTACAGATGATCCATGTTCTTAGAAATAGAATGGAGAAAATATAGGAAACGTTTAATAAGGACCTAGAAGAATTAAAGAGAAAACAAACAATGATGAACAACACAATAAATGAACTTAAAAATGCTCTAAAATGAATCAATAGCAGAATAACTGAGGCAGAAGATCAGATAAGTAACCTGGAAGATAAAATAGTGGAAATAGCTACTGCAGAGCAGAATAAAGAGAAAACAATGAAAAAAATTGAGGACAGTCTTGGAGACCTCTGGAACAACATTAAATGCACCAACATTCTAATTATAGGGATCCCAGAAGAAGAGGAGAAAAAAGAAGGGACTGAGAAAATATTTGAAGAGCTTATAGTTGAAAACTTCCCTAATATGGGAAAGGAAATAGTCAATCAAGTCTAGGAAGCACAGAGACTCCTATACAGGATAAATCCAAGGAGAAATGTGCCAAGACACATATTAATCAAACTATCAAAAATTAAGTACAAAGAAAAAATATTAAAAGCAGTAAGGGAAAAGAAACACATAACATAAAAGGGAATCCCCATAAGGTTAACAGCTGATCTTTCAGCAGAAACTCTGCAAGCCAGAAGGGAGTGGCAGGACATATTTAAAGTGATGAAAGGGAAAAACCTACAACCAAGATTACTCTACCCAGCAAGGATCTCATTCAGATTTGACAGAGAAACTAAAACCTTTACAGACAAGCAAAAGCTAAGACAATTCAGCACCACAAACCCAGCTTTACAACAAATGCTAAAGGAACTTCTCTAGGCAGGACACACAAGAGAAGGGAAAGACCTACAATAACAAACTCAAAACAATTAAGAAAATGATAATAGGAACATACATATTGATAATTATCTTAAATGTAAATGGATTACATGCTCCCACCAAAAGACATAGACTGGCTGAATGGATACAAAAACAAGGTCTGTCTACAAGAGACCCACTTTAGACCTAGGGACACATACAGACTGAAAGTGAGGGGATGGAAAAAGATATTCCATGCCAAGGGAAATCAAAAGAAAGCTTGAGTAGCAATTCTCATATCAGAAAAAATTGACTTTAAAATAAAGACTCTTACAAGAGGCAAAGAAGGACACTACATAATGATCAAGGGATCAATCCAAGAAGAAGATATAACAATTGTAAATATTTATACACCCAACATAGGAGCACCTCAATACATAAGGCAAATGCTAACAGCCATAAAAGGGGAAATTGACAGTAACACAATCATAGTAGGGGACTTCAACACCCCACTTTCACCAATGAACAGATCATCCAAAATGAAAATAAATAAGGAAACACAAGGTTTAAATGATACATTAAACAAGGTGGACTTAATTGATATTTATGTGACAATCCATCCAAAAACAACAGAATACACTTTCTTCTCAAGTGCTCATGGAACATTCTCCAGGATAGATCATACACAGAAATAAACTCAAAATGGATTAAAGACCTAAATGTAAGGCCAGACACTATCAAACTCTTGGAAGAAAACATAGGCAGAACACTCTATGACATAAATCACAGCAAGATCCTTTTTGACCCACCTCCCAGAGAAATGGAAATAAAAACAAAAATAAACAAATGGGACCTAATGAAACTTAAAAGCTTTTGCACAGCAAAGGAAACCATAAACAAGACCAAAAGACAACCCTCAGAATGGGAGAAAATATTTGCAAATGAAGCAACTGACAAAGGATTAATCTCCAAAATTTACAAGCAACTCATGCAGCTCAATAACAAAACAACAAAGAACCCAATCCAAAAATGGGCAGAAGACCTAAATAGACATTTCTCCAAAGAAGATATACAGATTGCCAACAAACACATGAAAGAATGCTCAACATCATTAACCATTAGAGAAATGCAAATAAAATCTACAATGAGATATCATCTCACACCAGTCAGAATGGCAATCATCAAAACATCTAGAAACAATAAATGCTGGAGAGGGTGTGGAGAAAAGGGAACACTCTTGCACTGTTGGTGGGAATGTAAGTTGATACAGCCACTATGGAGAACAGTACAGAGGTTCCTCAAAAAACTAAAAATAGAACTACCATACGACCCAGCAATCCCACTACTGGGCATATACCCTGAGAAAACCATAATTCAAAAAGAGTCATGTACCAAAATATTCATTGAAGCTCTATTTACAATAGCCAGGACGTGGAAGCAACCTAAGTGTCCATCAACAGATGAATGGGTAAAGAAGATGTGGCACATATATACAATGGAATATTACTCAGCCATAAAAGGAAATGAAATTGAGATATTTGTAGTGAGGTGGATGGACCTAGAGTCTATTAAACAGAGTGAAGTAAGTCAGAAAGAGAAAAACAAATACTGTATGCTAACACATATATATGGAATGTAAGAAAAAAAAAAAAAAGGTCATGAAGTACCTAGGGGTAAGACGGGAATAAAGACACAGAACTACTAGAGCATGGACTTGAGGATATGGGGTGGGGTAAGGGTAAGCTGTGACAAAGTGAGAGAGTGGCATGGACATATATACACCACCAAACGTAAAATAGATAGCTAGTGGGAAGCAGCCACATAGCACAGGGAGATCAGCTACGTGGTTTGTGACCACCTAGAGGGGTGGGATAAAGTGGGTGGGAGGTAGGGAGATGCAAGAGGGAAGAGATATGGGAACATATGTATATGTACAACTGATTTACTTTGTTATAAAGCAGAAACTAACACACCATTGTAAAGCAATTATACTCCAATAAAGATGTTTAAAAAAAGTTTCTCTTTACACATTTCTCTACTTCTAAAGCTTTTTTGCAATAAACACGTGTTACCTTTAAAAAAAAAAGCAATGAAAAATAAATGAAGGAAACAATAGCCAAGATCAATAAAACTAAAGCTGGTTCTTTGAGAAGATAAACCATTAGCCAGACTCATCAAGAAAAAAAGGGAGAAGACTCAAATCAATAGAATTAGAAAAGAAAACAGAGAAGTAACAACTGACACTGCAGAAATACAAAGGATCATGAGAGATTACTACAAGCAACTATATGCCAATAAAATGAACTACCTGGAAGAAATGGAAAAATTCTTAGAAAAGCACAACCTTCTGAGACTGAACCAGGAAGAAATAGAAAATATGAACAGATGAATCACAAGCACTGAAATTGAGACTGTGATTAAAAATCTTCAAGCAAACAAAAGCCCAGGACCAGTTGGCTTCCCAGGCGAATTCTATCAAACATTTAGAGAAGATCTAACACCTATCCTTCCCAAACTCTTCGAAAACATAGGAGAAGAAGGAACACTCCCAAATTCATTCTACAAGGCCTCCATCGCCCTGATACCAAAACCAGACAAAGATGTCACAAAGAAAGGAAACTACAGGCCAACATCACTGATGAACATAGATGCAAAAATCCTCAACAAAATACTAGCAAACAGAATCCAACACCACATTAAAAGGGTCTTACACCATGAACAAGTGGGGTTTATCCCAGGAATGCAAGGATTTTTCAATATACACAAAGCAATCAATGTGATAAACCATATTAGCACACTGAAGAAGAAAAACCGTATGATCATCTCAATAGATGCAGAAAAAGCTTTTGACAAAATTCAACACCCATTTATGATAAAAACCCTCCAGATAGTAGGCATAGAGGGAACTTACCTCAACATAATAAAGGCCATATATGACAAACCCACAGCCAACATCATTCTCAATGGTGAAAAACTGAAACCATTTCCACTAAGATCAGGAACAAGACAAGGTTGCCCACTCTCACCACTATTATTCAGCATAGTTTTGGAAGCTCTAGCCACAGCAATCAGAGAAGAAAAAGAAATAAAAGGAATCCAAATCAGAAAAGAAGAAGTAAAGCTGTCACTGTTTGCAGATGACATGATAATATACATAGCGAATCCTAAAGATGCTACCAGGAAACTACTAGAGCTAATCAATGAATTTGGCAAAGTAGCAGGATACAAAATTAATGCACAGAAATGTCTGGCATTCCTATACACTAATGATGAAAAATCTGAAAGAGAAATTAAGGAAACACTGTCATTTACCACTGCAACAAAAAGAATAAAATACCTAGGAGTAAACCTACCTAAGGAGACAAAAGACCTGTATGCAGAAAACTATAAGACACTGATGAAAGAAATTAAAGATGATACAAACAGATGGAGAGATATACTATGTTCTTGGATTGGAAGAATCAACATTGTGAAAATGACTATGCTACCCCAAACAATCTACAGATTCAATGCAATCCCTATCAAACTACCACTGGCATTTTTCACAGAAGTAGAACAAAAATTTTCACAATTTGTATGGAAACACCAAAGACCCCAAATAGCCAAAGCAATCTTGAGAAAGAAAAACGGAGCTGGAGGAATCAGGCTCCCTGACTTCAGACTATTCTACAAAGCTACAGTAATCAAGACAGTATGGTACTGGCACAAAAACAGAAATATAGATCAATGGAAGAGGATAGAAAGCCCAGAGATAAACCCATACACATATGGTCACCTTATTTTTGATAAAGGAGGCAAGAATATACAATGGAGAAAAGACAGCCTCTTCGATAAGTGGTGCCAGAAAAACTGGACTACATGTAAAAGAATGAAATTAGAACACTCCCTAACACCATACACAGAAATAAACTCAAAATGGATTAAAGACCTAAATGTAAGGCCAGACACTATCAAACTCTTAGAGGAAAACATAGGCAGAACACTCTATGACATAAATCACAGCAAGATCCTTTTTGACCCACCTCCCAGAGAAATGGAAATAAAAACAAAAATAAACAAATGGGACCTAATGAAACTTCAAAGCTTTTGCACAGCAAAGGAAACCATAAACAAGACCAAAAGACAACCCTCAGAATGGGGGAAAATATTTGCAAATGAAGCAACTGACAAAGGATTAATCTCCAAAATTTACAAGCAGCTCACACAGCTCAATATCAAAAAAACAAACAACCCAATTTACAAATGGGCAGAAGACCTAAAGAGATATTTCTCCGAAGAAGATATACAGCTTGCCAACAAACACATGTAAGAATGCTCAACATCACTAATCATTAGAGAAATGCAAATCAAAACTACAATGAGGTATCACCTCACACCAGTCAGAATGGCCATCATCAAAAAATCTAGAAACAATAAATGCTGGAGAGGGTGTGGAGAAAGGGGAACCCTCTTGACTGTTGGTGGGAATGTAAGTTGATACACCCACTATGGAGAACAGTGTGGAGGTTCCTTAAAAAAACTAAAAATAGAGCTACCATATGACCCAGCAATCCCACTACCGGGCATATCTCCTTAGAAAACCATAATTCAAAAAGAGTCATGTACCACAATGTTCATTGCAGCTCCTTTTACAATAGCCAGGACATGGAAGCAACCTAAGTGTCCATCGACAGTTGAATGGATAAAGAAGACGTGGCACATGTATACAATGGAATATTACTCAGCCATAAAACGAAACGAATTCAGTTATTTGTAGTGAGGTGGATGGACCTAGAGTCTGTCATACAGAGTGAAGTAAGCCAGAAAGAGAAAAATAAATACCATATGCTAACACATATCTATGGAATCTAAAAAAAAAAAAAAGGTTCTGAAGAACATAGGGAAAGGACAGGAATAAAGATGCAGACGTAGCGAATGGACTTGAGGACATGGGGAGGGGGAAGAGTAAGCTGGGATGACGTGAGAGAGTGGTTTGGACATATACACATTACCAAACGTAAAATAGATAGCTAGTGGGAAGCAGCCACATAGCACAGGGAGATCAGCTTGGTGCTTTGTGACCACGTAGAGGGGTGGGGTAGGGTGGGTGGGAGGGAGACGCAAGAGGGAGCGGGTATGGGGATATATGTATACGTATAGCTGATTCACTTTGTTATAAAGCAGAAACTAACACACCATTGTAAAGCAATTATACCCCAATAAAGATGTTTTTAAAAAAATTGTTAAAATTAAAAAAATCTTCCGCGTCATCCCTTAACTCCTCCTTTGCATCTGTTGCCTCTGATCCCTGTCCATTTCACCTCCTGAGTCTCGTGTCCCTTTCCTGCTCTCACCCCCTCTGCCAGCCCCCATCCACTTTCCCGCAGTGCATGGCTGACATCCTTCTAACTGTTCTCTCTCCCTCCACTTCGTCCTCCTCACAGCCACCAACATGTTGCTAACCTGAAATCGGATACACTCTGGATAGGATGGCTTCTCAATGCCTCCAGAAAAATATCCAGTCCAGCCCCAACTTACATTTCCAGCCCCTCTTCCAGATGTTTCCTGCTTAGTGTGTCCAGCCGCACCGTGCCGCTCTCAGAGCCCTGGAATACACAGCAGCTCTGTCTCCGGTGCCCTGCCTGGGGTGCCCTTTCCCCTCTTACCTGGTTAATTCCTAAGTCTCCTTTTAAGACCTCAATCAAATGCTCACTCTTTAGTGAGGGCATCCTGCCCTCCCCTCTTTCCCTTCTGCCCCCCAGCGCAGTCTGATCTACATTGGTTCCAGCATTTGTCACTCTGTGCTGTAGCTATATCCCCTTGCACCCACGCAGCCCTGGATCCTGGCCCATAGGAAGTACCCAATAAATGTACAAATACTTGTTGACTGAATGAATGACCTAGCCATAAATCTCCCTTTCAAATTGGGACAACCAGAAAGCAGCATCCTTCTCCCTGACTGGACCTCAGGGCAGGGGCGTGTGCGGTTCACCTGGCTTCCTTCATTCAGGTTGGCTGGTGTGTTTTGGTCATGCTCAAGCTTGAGGTTCTGCACACCGATAGACGCTTGCAAACGGGAAACGTTTGTGCAGACCCCATCGTGCAGCCGAGCCCCTTCAGGCCTCTCACTGTCATCACCCTGACCCTCTGGTCTCCTGGCAGGTGTGTTCTTCACTTTCCACACCTTCCACCTGGAGAGCAGCCACGACTACCTCCTCATCACGGAGAATGGCAGTTTCACTCAGCCCCTGAGGCAGCTGACCGGTTCCCGGTTGCCAGCGCCCATCAGCGCTGGACTCTACGGCAACTTCACTGCCCAGGTCCGCTTCATTTCCGATTTCTCCATGTCCTACGAAGGCTTCAACATCACCTTCTCAGGTAAAGCATGTGAGGGTCCCTCGGGGTAAGTGATGGCTGAGTACTCTGTCCCTCCCACCCCCCCACCCTGCTGCCGGCCTCTGGTCTTCCCAGTAGATGGCTATCGGTCCCCTCCCCAGCCTCTGGGAGAGGGATCTCACTGCTGCAGCAGAAGATAGTCGGGTTAGACACAAGGACGAACTTCCTTATAGTGGGCTTGGAAGGAGTTAGCAGGTCTGTTGGGGAATCTCCTTCTGTGAAGGTATTTAGGCTTCACTCTGAACATGACCAACCCAACTGATTGAACTAGAGGACCTCAGGAGTCCCATCCTGCCCTAGTAATTCCAGATTCTTCTTCTGATTCCACTTCCACTACTTCACAACCACAGCAATTTCTAAAAAAAAAAAAAAAACGAAAAGGAAAAGAAGGGAGACTGAAACTCCCTTTTTGGAGTGTTTTGGCCTCGTGTGGGGGCTGCTTCAGCAATGCGAATTGAGTAGCGATGGGCATTTATCTCTGTGTTTAGGAATCTTGAAAAGAAAGCTCTTTAATGTGCATTCGGGGAGAAAAGAGGACCCTTCACTCCTCTAGTACCAAGTCCTCCTGCTGCTCTCAGACTATTGCTCCCAGACCACCCCCCTCCCACCACCAGCCGGGAGCAGAGACAGCAGATGGATTTCCCCAGGATGGCTGAGAGATATCTGACCTCTAGGAAATGGGACATGGCCGAGCTTAGCCTCACAGTGTCCCTCCAGCAGGTGCCACCTGCCATGTCCTGGCTGATGGGACATATCCAGCCAGTCTGCCTCATCCAGGCTCTTTCTCCCCACCACACAGAGCCCCGGGGTACTGTGTCCCAGACGGGAGATGCCCTTGGGGATGAGGGAAAAGGTACTTCTATATCATCACTAGAGGTATAAAAGTCACTAGAGGCAGGTCCCTGGTGCATAAATGCCACTCCGTCACACATGCCATCTGCCTCAAGTGCCAGTGTTACCAAGACACAGCTTCAGCTGAAGCACTTGCATTCTTTTTCCCAATGTAAGTTGCCCTAGGCTGGGTCATGCATTGTGAACCTCTAGAACCAGGCTGATTGAACTGATCTGGCTTGGTGCCCGGGGAGAAGGAGGCAGGAGAGTCCACAAGCCTGAGGCTGGGGTTCATGTGGAGATGAAGGGACAGAGGAGGGAAGGGTCAGCCTCAGAAGTACTCCTGGGAACCATGTTTCCAGGAAGGCGGTGCTCTCTCCCACTGCTCGTGGTCTGGAGGCACTCAGACCGCCCAGAACACACCTGCCTGTTCTCGCCTGTCTCTGTCCCTCTCGGGCTCTCTCTCCTTCTCTCCTTACTTTTCGTGCACCGGTGTGTGTCCTGTACCTCTGTCTTCCTGTCTCGTCCTCTTCTCCGTGGTGTCTTTGTCTGTGTGTTCCCATCCTCCGCGTGTGACCCCAGCTCTCCTGCTGCCTTTCCAGAGTATGACTTGGAGCCCTGTGAGGAGCCTGAGGTCCCAGCCTACAGCATCCGGAAGGGCTTGCAGTTTGGTGTAGGCGACACCTTGACCTTCTCCTGCTTCCCCGGGTACCGTCTGGAGGGCACGGCCCGCGTCACGTGCCTGGGGGGCAGACGGCGCCTGTGGAGCTCGCCTCTGCCAAGGTGTGTTGGTAGGTGGTCACGTGCTTTCATTTTGCTTCACTAATGGGGTTGGCCGGACTTTAGTCAATTGCTGGGAGGTGGTGGAACGCACCTGGGCCAAGAGGCCGACAGGACTGGGTTTAAGGACTGTCTTAGCACACGGTTACCTTGGGTGGGTGGCCTACCCTCCTTCCACGCCAACCTCCTTATCGGTACAGGAGAGACGGCAATGCCTGCTTCATGAGCTGTTCTGTAGCCTCAACTGCCCTTTACAAAGCGGGTCCACAGTAGGCACTCGGATGAAATCCATTTCTGTGCTGTTACCTCCCACCCTTAACACACATTCCCATGGCTAATTGATGCCTCTTGCGGAGAAATCTGGGTGGGGTGTGTGGGTGCACCTATAGGAAGGAGGTATGACCTTTGCCCATGGAGAATCCCCATCTGGTTGAGGAGAGGGCTGATTTTACTTGTCCAATGAGGGTCCGATAGCTTTTGAGAATCTCTAGAAAGACTTCCTCCATTCCGCTGGGGAAGAGAGAGAGAAGCAGGAGTTGGGTTCATTTATGGAGCACCCACTGCAGGTCAGGCATGCTTCTGGACGCTGAGAATACAAAGGTGAACAATACAGAGAAGGTCTCTCCACTCCTGGTCTCACATTCTGGTGGGGGGAGATAGGCTGTAAACGCATGGATGTGTAGTGTGTCGGGCAGTGTTGAGGGTTACAGAGAAAGATGGTCAGCTTAGAAAGTGCTGGAGGTTTTTATAACAAGTAGTCAGGAAAGTCTTCTCTGATGAGCTGACGTTTTAGTAGAGATCTGAAGGGATTCAAGGAGCTAATTCATGGGAGAAAAGGGAGCAGAGTACCAAGGCCCCAAGCCACGAGGATGCTCGGTGTTTGAGGAATAGCTTGGAGGCCAGTCTGGAGCTCGCGAGGGGGAGAGCAGTGGGTGGTGAGGTTAAAGAGGCAGCTGATGGAGTTGGCACCAGGAGCCCTATGACCCAGGGTCCTGCCGGCCTCCTTGCCAGCGTGCTGGAGCAGACTTTTCAGAGCTTCAGGCCCAGAGGGTGGAGAGAAGTGGGGTGATATCCCAAGGACTGGGGACAGGTGCTGGCTGTCCCTCATTTCTAAGGTTCACGGCTCTGCCTGCTCGATGCTCACACCATGGGGCTAGATGGAACACAGGCTGGATCAGTGGAGTACCTTCCGTGCTCACTGCTCTCCGCTAGTGCTAA
The DNA here is from genome assembly GCF_039906515.1 of Pseudorca crassidens. Classification (NCBI taxonomy): domain Eukaryota; kingdom Metazoa; phylum Chordata; class Mammalia; order Artiodactyla; family Delphinidae; genus Pseudorca; species Pseudorca crassidens. The sequence goes on along the minus strand of NC_090297.1, from coordinate 26,605,470 downwards.
ATATTACGAAAAACCCCAATATACCAAACAGGTCAAAGCAGCACTGCACTGACTGAAACAGGTGCCGGCGTCTTGAGAGCCCTTGAGGTCAGCCTTGCCCAAGACAGCCACACAGAGCCCTGGGGCTCTGCAGAGGACAGTCGTAAATAGGATGGCAAGATGGGCTGGGCGTAGGCTGTGGGGTCACCTGGGCCCAAGGGTGAGTCTCTGCTCTGCCACTTACCAGCTGTTATATCTTGGGCAAGCCACCAGACCCCAGCAGCTCCAGCTTCCTCGCTTATAAAACAGAGATAACAACATCCAATTCACAGGCTTTATTCCAGATTAGATGACGTAATTTACATACACCAATGGGGTGCTATATTATTATCATTTTGCCAATAACCTTTTTATCATTATTTATCGATGACATGACCAACAACCAATAACCCTTTGCGATCTCAGAGGGGAAACATTAAGACAAATAGATGCAGAATTCCATTTTTGATCAATTAACTAATCTCAAAGTTTATCCTTTTTCCTGCAACCATCCGCCAGAGCCTCCACCCACCCTGACCTGGACACACATTCAGACACACATGTAACTCCCACTGCGTAGGTTCAGTTTCGATGTGGCTGCTAGCAGCTCCTTTCTGCTCTGGAGAAATGTCTTCAGCTAAGTGGCCCTGAGGGGAATTTTTCCTGAATGGGATTATCCAGGACCACAGATACGCACACGCCCCAAGTTCTGCCTCATTGATCTCATTACATAAACTCATTCTTTAACTTATTATTCCAGTTACTGTTTGTTCATGGTGCCTCACAATATTTTCATTATTACATTTGTCTTCTGTTTTGTATGTATTCATAACGCATAGCAATTATAATCACCTCTAATTACCACCAGCCCGCAACAGAACCTCAGGCTGGAGGTATCACGGGAATGCCCACCCGGGAGATGCTCCCAGTCGCCATACGCACTGGAGGTGTAAATTGAATAACTTACCAGGAACATTCCCTACTGAGAAGGAGATGAACGGTCCTGGGCTCTAATTCATTGTGTGACAGGGCGACACAGCCCCTGACCTCAGGGTCCCCTGAGCTGGATGTGGAAGAGACAGCCCTGATCCCAGAGGACCCCATTCTGCGCCAAGAGTCATGACCCTGCCCTTGGGAGCCCCGCATGATGGAGCAGACCTACCTCTCTGCCTCGGGAGCCCCAGACTGATGGATAAGACACAGCCCCTGCCCTTAACGAGACCTCTTCTGATGGGGATGACAGAAGTCGTAGATGCCCGAATTAGCCGCAGCACTTTCTGGTGCAGATGACTGTTTGTTTCTCTGGAACATTTATTTCTCCATTTATGCTTGTGTTTGGCTTTTCCGTGCATCTGCTCACCTCCCCTGATACTTGGAAACTCTCCCAAAATCAAGTGCCAGGTCCTGCTACCTCCTGTGCACTCGCTGGTGCCCTGGAAAAAGGCCTCGGTAGGGGCCAAGGACTGGCCCCATCTGAAGCTGTCAGCCCCCTTCCCCTCCCCATAAAGGTGTCAGGCATGTGGGAAAGAGGAGAGGGTCATGCTGGGGCAGAGCTGGCATATAGCTATTGTGCAGCAAGCCAGGGTAGGAAGGAGGTGCAAAAATATGTCAAAGCCCACGTTTAAGGTAAACCACCTTTTAGGAACTAGGCAGAGAGCAAGAGGTATCAGGAACAGTGAGGGCGCTGTGAACGTCAGGCAGCCAACACGTGCTTCCCGAGAAGCTTCTTGGGCCTTCGGCCCTTCCCGGAGCCTGGGCAGTTAGGGCTCCAAATAGAAGCAGATAAGCTGCGCAGATTCATCAGGTTAGATGGGGAGAGAAAGGATTAACGCTTGTTGAGGGCCTACTAGGTGCTAGCCACTCCCTATATGTTCACCTCTTTCATCATAAAATTTCATATATGTATTCTCTCTAGTTTTATGTGGGTGCTGTTATTGTCCAGATGGAGGCAGATGAGGAGACCGAGGTTCAGAGAGTTGATATAACTGGTCTGTCTGAGTCTAAAATCCATGCTCATCCCACTGCACTTCCATCTAGTCATTCCCTAGACGGAAGAGAATACTGTGTGATGCCCAGAGATGATGGAGAGCTGCTTCAGGGGGCTGCCCACGTGATGTGACTGAGTAATAAATGTCTGAATATGCACAGCCCTCAGCACCCCCTCCCCAAATGCCCCCCTTCGTCAGAGGGCCCCCAGAATCCTTACACACTTCAGAAACATATCTACCTAAAGCGTCAGCAGCCGCCAGGGTGCCCGTCCACCACCCGCCCTTTAGTTTCATGCCCCAGCTCCCACATTCATTACGCGCGTTCGGACACTCTGCAAACAGGCTGAGTTTAAAGTACTGAAAAGCGAGATTTCTCCACCAAGACAAATGATGGCTGTCCTGTTCAGTTTGAGCTGCTATAAGAAAATACCATAAAGTGGGTGGCTTCAACAACAAGCATTTATTTCTCACAGTTCCGGAGGCCGGCAAGTCCAAGATCAAGGTACCAGTGGATTCAGTGTCTGGTAAAGGCCCTCTCCCTGGTTTCCAGATGGCAGCCTTCTTGCTGTACCATCACACAGCAGACAGACTGCAGGCTCTGGTCAATTCCTCTGCTAAGGGCACTAATCCCATCATGGAGACTCTCCCCTCGTGACCTCATCTAGACCTAATTACCTCCCAAAGGCCCCACCTCCAAATAGCATCACACTGGGGAATCAGGGCTTCAGCATAAGAATTCGTCAGAGGGACACAGACATGCTGTCCATAGTAATGACTTATGTGACGTCTTAGGAACCTGAAGCTGGTCCTGAACTGGAAAGGGCCCAGGGAGGAGGGCTTGTCCCACCAATCAGAGGACTGATTGGTGGGACATGGTCACCATCTTCAAAGTTCTAAGGAGCAGCCTTGGGGACAAGAGAACACACAGAGGTACAACTAAGCCCACTAGAGACTCAGCTCTGAATGTTCCTGTATCACGTGCTCCCTCCACACTGCTGTGGCCCAGCACACTCCAGGCTCAGGGCAATTGAAGTTGAATATGTGGTGACCTCAGGGTCCTTCCAGCCAATGACTGTGCCTAGAATAGGGACACTGAGGAATGGTTTGGGGAAAGCAGATGTGCTACCACCAACCTCAGAGATTCTGCACATGCTTCGAACTCCCCATATGTCCAGACAAATAATGGGCCTGCCATCGGACTTGCATTTATATCCTTCCGGAACCTAATCATTTTTAGAGCTGGCCATCCTCTGAGGTCAGCGTCCTCCGTATTTATTCATTCATTCATTTGGCAAATATTTATTTTACAGACAATCTGGGCTAAGCCTTGGAAATTCATGGATTCATTAAGCATGACCCTTACCTTCAAGTAACGCACAGTTTGGGTCGGGGGTGCAGACAAGAAACAAGCCGTCAGGGTGCGATCTGGTAGACGCTCTGCCACAGGAAAGCCCAGGAAGAGGCTTCACAATTATCAAAGACCCTAGAGAGCCAACTGCAGGTCCTTCAGCACATGCCCTGCACTGAGCTACCCCTTTCATCGCTGCTGCTGTCCTGCCCAGGCGTGGAGCAGAGCCAGTGGGTGCTGGAGATACAGAAATATGACCAAGCCCTAAAGCACCCACAGGGCAGTGGAGGAGATAGAAATGTTAACAAATAAGTCAAGTAAAGTGTGATGACCGGGCTTCCCTGGTGGCACAGTGGTTGAGAGTCCGCCTGCCGATGCAGGGGACGCGGGTTCGTGCCCCGGTCCGGGAAGATCCCACATGCCGCGGAGCGGCTGGGCCCGTGAGCCATGGCCGCTGAGCCTGCGCGTCCGGAGCCTGTGCTCCGCAACGGGAGAGGCCACAACAGTGAGAGGCCCGTGTACCACAAAAAAAAAAAAAAAAAAATGTGATGACCGCTATAAATAGCGGTATAGGAACAATGGGGAAAGAATGACTAATTCTGGAGGAGCAGGAACAGATTTTGAGAGGAAGGTGTGAATTCATTAGCTGTTGAATTAAACAGGGTTTCCATGTGTCTGTGCCAAAACTTTCTTCAGAGCCTCAGAGGCCCTAAATTCCAGGACCAAGGGGGCTGAGTTGTCAGCCCCCCCACCTCCTTGAATTGAGAGACTTGATCTAAATTGCTAAGTACCAGGGTCTTTATCTTGAAAACAGGGATGCTAATTGTGCCTGCCTTGTGGGGATCGGTTGCTGTGACTAATGGCTGAAATGATCCGTGTAAAGCTTGGGAGATGCTAGCAATTATTATTCAATCTTGTCCCCTCTTCGTTTGTATCCTCTGATACTGAAAGGCTTCATCCCTCCTCACTTGGCTGCCCCCATCGTCCCCTGACGCCCTCCTTGGTCATTTCTGTTGCTATGATACTATATGAACAGGTGGGAGGGAGAATGGCTGCTTCATAACACTGTAAAAGTAAAGGGTGCCTGGTGGGTTTATTTCAATTTCTGCGGAAGAAAAACAGACAAATCGAAGGAGAGAAATAAAGGAACGTAACAGAACTACAGGTGGGCAGGAGTTAAAAACAAACAAAAACTTTGATAAGCATTCCTATAGACAGGCAGACAAATGGACAGATAAACAGGCACTCTGACAGGTAGAGAGGCAAACAACTTGTCATCTTTGTAAGGTCCTCCAGCGCTGTGAGTTGTTTGTTTTCCGGATGTAGCTGATGGGCGTTAATCTGTGATTATTGTGATTCTCTTTCCAGCTGAGTGTGGGAATTCAGTCACGGGCACTCAGGGCACTCTGCTGTCCCCCAACTTTCCTGTGAACTACAGTAACAACCACGAATGCATCTACTCCATCCAGACCCAGCCGGGGAAGGGGATTCAGCTCAAAGCCAGGGCATTTGAACTCTCTGAAGGAGATGTCCTCAAGGTAACACTGATAGATTTCATAGGGTATGTATGTTACGGGATGCAAAAGTATGGTCACCACACTCACTTATCTCTGTGTGAATGACCCAACCTTTCTTCTTCCCTCCTGAGTCCCAAGATGTCCTCACGCAGCTGGGAGAAGTGAGAATCTAAGACAGAAGTGTAGGCGGGTGTATTCTAAAGAATGTGGCTTTAGAGTTTGCTTAGGAGCTGACTGCTCTCAAGTATGTATGTGATTGAGTAGGGGTTGTCTGGATAGTAAATCACCACAATAAACTCAGTTGGAATGGCCAGTGGATCAGGTTTTCCATTGTGGACTCTGACCATCAACCTAGATGAGGAAGAGTTCATAGAATATGTGCATTTGTGTAGATATGTGTGGCTACAGATATGTTTATATGTATGTTTCCACATGTGTGTGCATCTGTGTCTGTGTCTGTATTTGGTTGGGGTGATCTGTGTCTGTACATACTCGTGTTCTGTGTGTGTGCATTTGTGTATGTTTTGAGTTTATGTTTCAGTGACCGGTGGGCTGTTTCAGTAGCTTCAGTGTACCATGGTGATGGCCTGCATGTAGCAGTGGGGTTGAAGAAAGTGGATTCAAGATCTACATAAGAGAAAGAAGTGAAAGGACTTGGACTAAAGAAAGGGTTATAGAGAGGGACTCGTTAAAACATTGAACACACTATGACTGTGTTTCTTTGTGTGTGTGATTTGTACCTCCAATAACACATCGTGAGTGTGTAATCAAAGAGTTGACTCTGGAGAACTTATCAAAGAGTTGCCTTATTTAAAAGGATTATAAGGAAAATCTCATACTGAGTAGGTCCATTTTCATCCTAGGCCAAGAAACTTTTTTATCTTATTCTAATATAGTTTTATTCCCTGTAGCCAGAGAAGTCTAGACATTAGAAACAACCAAAAGTCACCACTCTAGAAAATCCAAAGAGAAACCATTAAATAATCCCCACCCATTAGGACTCTCTGTAGATATGATGAGTACACTGTGCTTTTTATGCAAAGATGATACTCTTGACCCACCCTCTGGGATATGTGTGTGTGTGTGTGTGTGTGTGTGTGTGTTTGGAAGGCATTTCTCACTCTTACCCAATTACTCTTGAACCCAAGAGGAAGTACCATGAGATGACCAGTTGGGCCTGAAACAGAACAGAATATGGCAAAGTGGCCCAGGAGGGAGTGGGTTCCTATCTGGCTCCTTAAGCTCTACTTTTCAACCTCTAAGCTCCCCATACACAGAAATGCAGTGTGCATCTCCCTGTAAGTGAACAATAGACAGGACTTTATACTTTCCAAGGGCCATGTCTTCAGGCGTCTCCCTTGACCTCAGTTCTCTCCATCCATTTGTTCATCATCAACAACAGAGCCTCAGAGGACACACCCAGGGCCAACAAGGCCAGAGGGACTTCCGTGCTCTAGTGCTGCAGGTGGAATTGAGGAAAGCTGGACAATGCAGAGACCTTCTTGGAGGAAGGATGCTGTTAACCCTGCAGAAAAAGGCATTTTGGAGACAGAGTTTTCGGGTTTTGAGGGGAGTGTGTGCAGTTCTGTGCGTGTGGCCTGATGGGACCAGCAGAAGGCCTCCTGCCTTGGTTGCTAGAGGCCACGTGGAGCGTGGCTGGTGCCCAAGCGTCCTCTCTAGGGTGGTCTGGACTCAGAGTAGCACCTAAGACATAGTCAGCAGGTGTGCATACCCCACTGCACTATCAAGGTTCTGCCTCAGGGTTGAGACAGAAGAGAGACTTTTGGAGGCGCTCAGGGTAAGAAGGGAGGGACCTGGGGCACCATCCCCAGGTCAGAGGTCAGGGAGGGCTCAGGCAGGGCTCAGGACCTCAGGTGACCTGCAGGGCTGTCGGGAGAGGGAGGTGATCTCCTGTGTTTCTTTGAGGGATCTTCCCAGACTTCAGACTTGGTCTCTGCAGCCGCCTGCCCGGCTGGCCCTGCTACCAGCCTTCTAACACTGGGCTCCACCTTCTTGCCGAAAAGCCTCTTCCTCCCTTTCTAGGCCTCTGTAGTGTCCTCCTCAGAAGGTTGGGCTGTGGTGCTGAGCTGGCCGAAAGGCCATCCACACGATCCTGTAACCACCAGAGCTTCCATAGTAGGGGGTCTGGGGAAGGGAGGGCAAGGCATCCAGGGAGATCACGTAGTTTCCTGTTCTAGCTCTTCCCCTCAGGACCCTTGCCCTCCCGAGGGAGAACCTGGGACACGAATTATTTTGGAGTGAAAAGAAATGCACGGTTATAGTTTCCACCCTGCAACCACTGTCAGCTGCAGTGGCAATGCTCTTTACACCTGTCACTCCGATCTACCTGGACACAAAGAAGGTGGCACCCAGAGTCACCTCCAGGAGCACCCTGCCCTTGCCCTGGTGTAACTGGCCCATCTGCCAGAACACTGATATATTTCCAATCCTGAGGATATACCTGTCCCTCCCAAGAACCCCAGTGCATACCTGGACTCCTTCCTGCCCAGCGAGACCCGCCACTTCCTCCACACTTGCGTCTGACCAACCCTCCAAACCTTCCATACACTCTTGGATTTCTGACCCATGAAATGACTGTTTTCTTGCATTTGTGACTCTCAATCTTTTCCTTACATTTAATAACTGAAAATTTCTTAGACCTCACTCCTACACATACTCCAGCTTGTCTCCTAGAACTACCTGATTTCTTCTGTTTTGGCCTCCACCAAAATTTCGACCTCTGTCATCTGCAAGACAGAAGGTCCTCTAAATGCAATAGTGTGGAAAGACAACAGCTCCCAGCTCAAGACGGCACACGAAGCCCATGTATATAACTACATCCTCTATGGTTCCCACGGAAATGACTAAAGGGACATGAAAACGGGAAGTTAGGCAAGGGTGCCTTTCACATACAACTTAAAGGAATATTTGCCAAATGGAATACCCCCCAAAAGGGGTCCATTTTGAGAAAGAGCCTAATCAAAGTGTAATTCACATAAGTGAATTGAAATCCTGCCAGTGGATTAAGTGCTAGAAACCTCAAGGAAAGAATGCATCTAAGACCACCTAACTCAGAGCAGCAGAGCCTGGAGCCAAGGACACACCATGGGGCTGTTGGCAGGGGCCGGATCTCAATCCAACTAGCTCTTCTGGAAGCGTACAGGTCTGAGAAACCACACAGAGCCACAGTTCCCTCTCAGCATGACTTTCTGGATTCTGTTTGGCTGTTGTTGGCAAGCTGGATAAAGCAGAGTAATGCCATGGCTGGCACCTAACAAGAGTGGGCAAGCTCATTTGAGAAGAGGCTGCCACAATCATACACACACACACATGCACACGTACATACACATATATGCAATCTCCCTCACACACACATGCTTTAGTACCAGGAGCAGGAGAAGGTGCTCCTATGGCCTCTTCTGGCTTAACTCTTCTGCTCCCCCTTAGGGGAGCTACTGGGTCTTTCCATTATCCATTTTTATTTTCCATCTGTCATGGTGTGCCAACCGGAAAATGAACTGGATATGTGTGAATATTCAGTAGATCAGAAGAAGGGGACCCGTCTGAGGAGTCAAAGTTAATTGCCCCTCTGCAAGCAACAAAGAAAAAAAAACACTTTAAAAACGTCTAATTTGTATTCTTAACAAGATTTGAGAGAATATTATATTTATGACACAAAAATAGGCAATAATGAAAACAGAGCAATCTGAGATGAGGGAAGACTGAAGAGATGAAAAACATAATCACCCAATTAAAAAATGGAATGGACGCAATGAACAGAAGATGGTAAACCACAGAAAAATGAAATCACTTTATTATAAGATAAATGTGAGAACTTCTCTCACATCTCATAATGAAATGGAAAAGAGAATTCTCTTATATTAATAAAATGCACAATCAATTCACAGTAAAACTTTATGTGCCAAATAACATAGCATGAATAAATTAAATAAAAATTGCTAGAAATGTAAAAAATTTTAATAAGGTCACAGTCATTGTGGAAGATTTAATATACCTCTGTTAGTCTCTGACGTATCACCTAGGTTAAAAATAAATAAGGATTTAGGTAGCTTGAATAATATAACAGAATAAATCCAAAGAGAGTGGAAGAAATACTTTTAAAGATAAAAGCAAAAGTGACTGAAAAAAGATAACTTTAAAAAATAGCAATTATCAACAAAACCAACTGGTTCTTTGAAAAATAGTAAAACAAACAAAATTTATGGGACTGATCAAGGAATAAAGAAGCCACAAATATGTAATTTTAAGAATGAAAAAGGAACATAGTCATAGATAAGGTAGAGATTATGAAAACAATAAGAAAATGTTTAGGAAAAAGCATAAGACAAAAAATCTGAAAGCTTAAATGAAATGGAAATTTTTATAGATAATAAGTACTAATATCAAGAAAAAATACAAATCTGAATAAACCAATAACCATTTAAAACATTGGAATTCTCCCGTATTCTCTCTCAAAGTCCCCAGACCTAGCCTATTTTACAGGTAAACTCACAAACTTCAAGAAACAATTAATCCCTGCAATAATCAAACTGTGTCAGAAAAGAGAAAAATTAGTATCCATCTCCCCACTCACTTTATTTAAATAGGACAAGTAGAAATATTGATATCAAACTGAATAAGGGCAGCATAAAGTATTAGGCCAGTTTCACTTATGACCATAGATCTAAAAATCCTAAATACAGGGCTTCCCTGGTGGTGCAGTGGTTGAGAGTCCGCCTGCCAATGCAGGGGACACGGGTTCGTGCCCCGGTCCGGGAAGATCCCACATGCTGCGGAGCGGCTGGGCCCATGAGCCATGGCCGCTGAGCCTGCATGTCCGGAGCCTGTGCTCCACAATGGGAGAGGCCACAGCAGTGAGAGGCCCCCGTACCGCAACAACAACAACAACAAAAAATCCTAAATACAGTATCATGTTGAATCTAGCTGTGCATTAAAACAAAAATGACCAATAGGATGGATTCCAGGAACGTAAGGATGTGTCAACATTACAAAAGCTCCTAATTGTCTTTATTGGGCAACCCATATGAAATTGTCATTTTTGTAGGTCAAGAGCAGTCCAATATCAGCAATTTCATCCTATAAACAGATTAGGAGAGAAAAATACATGATCCTGCCAAAGTGTCCCGAAACATCGTGTGATGAAATTCAGTACTGATTCATGATTTTTAAAAATATCTCATAAAGCTATGGACAGAACTTTCTTAATCTAATAAAAATTTTCTGCCAACACGTATAGCAAACATTATACTTAATGACAAAACTTCCTAAGGATTCCCAGTAAAGTCAGGAACAACACCAGTTCTGCTACCACCAATAGTATTCAGATCCAAGCCACTGCAATTATACAAAGAAAAGAACAAAGAAACTATAACAATTAGAAGAGAATATCCAAATTGTCTCTTATTTGGAAAATATAAAACAACCAGTTGATAACCTATCAGACCAATAAGACAATTTAGCAAAGCTGCTGGTGTTTCTACAACCAATTCAAACATGTATTCAGAGGTGGGGAGAAGGTCTCATAATAGAAACAAAAACTATAAGACACCTAGGAATAAGCCTAATGAAAATGTGTATAATCTTTACTGAGGAAATTATAAAACTTTATACTGAAGGACATAAAACTAAAATAAATGCAGGGAGGTTTCATATTCAGGGCTGGGCAAAGGCTATGAATAGGCAATTCACAGAACAGGAAAGTAGAATTGATAAACATACAAAAAGATATTCCACTTCAGTGATAATCAGGGACATACAAATTCAAATGGGATACCATTTCACACCCATCATATTGGAAAATTTTAGAGTGCCTGAAAATATCAAGTGTTGGTGAAGATATAAAGCAATGAAAGCTGTCATACGTTGCTAGTGAGAGATTAAATTGGTATTACTCTTTGGAGAGCAATCTGACAACATCTAACAAAGTTGAAGATGTGCCTTCCATGTGCAACCTGCTTCTCTTCGCTGTTTTAGTTCTAGATATATGCCCTAGAGAAACTTGAGCACCTGTGTGTAAGCAGACATGCATGTAGCATTGTTCATAGGAATGTTACATTGAAACTGTGTGTTAAAAGCTATCCATTTAGCATATTCATTTTGAAGGCAGCCATCTTGCTGAACTGTCTTATTAGATGTAGTGGTATGTGCATATCAAAAATCAAGTTGTATGGGACTTCCCTGGTGGCGCAGTGGTTAAGAATCCGCCTGCCAATGCAGGGGACACAGGTTCGATCCCTGGTCCGGGAGGATCCCACATGCCGCGGAGCAACTAAGCCTGTGCGCCTCAACTACTGAGCCTGCGCTCTAGAGCCCATGAGCCACAACTACTGAGCCTGTGTGCCACAACTACTGAAGCCTGCATGCCTGGAGACTGTGCTCCGCAACAGGAGAGGCCACCGCAGTGAGAAGCCCGCACACCACAACGAAGAGTAGGCCCTGCGTGCCACAACTACAGAAAGCCCGTGCGCAGCAATGAAGACCCAACTCAACCATAAATAAATAAATAAATAAATAAATTTGATTTGTACACCTTAAATATATGGAATTTTTATTCATCTGTTACACTTCAATAAAGCTGAAAAAAGTGGAAACCTATAATAGATAAAAAGAAAGAAAGAAGGTTAGATGTAATGGGTGTGTATAGATTCTCTTGGATTTGTCAGGGATAAATCCATCACCTGTATATAATGATGAACTGGACCATCAAAGCAATTTTCTTATGGACAAGCAATATTCTGTTAGGAAATAAATGTATACAAGGGCCCAATTCCCAGTATCAATAAAAAATATAAAAATGCCCAGGAATAAGTAATTTTACTGAGAGATATAAAAGACAACTTGATTAAAATGGAACCAGATGTCATGTATATGGATAGGAAGATTTACTATCATATAGATATGTTTTCTCTCTTATCAATCCAGGCATTTAATATTAATCAGTCAGAATTATACAAGTTGTTTTGGGTCTTTTGGAGGGATTGGGGGTAGTTGTTTCTCTTAATTTGATAAAATTCTTCTTGAGTTTATCTAAGAAAATAAACATGGGAAGACAATTTTTTACATTAAAAGAAGACAAATGCGAGGGGACTCGTCCTACCAAATATTTAAATATATTACAAAGCTACAATAATTAAAACAGTTTAGATCATGCACAGGAATAGGCAAATAGATAACTGCAGTAGAATAGAAAGTTGAACAAAAAAATTTATATAACTATATATGTGATAAAGTTGGATTTAAAGTTGGTGATGGGTGGAATATTTACAAACAGGGTTTTGTTAAAAATGGCTAATCAACCAGGAAGAAAATATATCTTATACCATATGCCAAAATTCCAGGTGGATTTACGAACAAAATTACTGAAAGAAAATATTGGTTTATTTATTTATCGTACATTTGTTGAGTGCATCTTATGTGCCAGGGCACATATTCCCCATATTCTGGACAGTGATATGCGAATGATTATATTGTGGGTTGGGTTAATTTTATGATGGTAATTTCTACAGCTGTTTAGGTGCTGTTGTGGAAAAAATATTTAATGATTTGAAAAATATACACATTATATTAAGTGAAAGAGCAGGTTACCATATAGTATCTATAGTTTGATCTTGCTTTTATAAAAAAAAAAATTTAAAAACTATATAAGGAAAGATATGCATAGAACGAAGCCTAGAAAGATAGTCACCAAAATGTTATGAGTGCTGAAAGTTGCCTTCAGTTTCTTCATGCTTTTCTGTGTTATAAGTTTCCTGCAATGAATATTTTATCATAATGACATATTAAGAACAAAAATATTCTTAATGAATTAAGATGAATTATTCTTTGAAATTAAGGAAAAAATCCTATTTCCATTATACTTTTATTGATTAACAACAATTTCTTAATACCATAATATATCCAGTGAGTGTTCAAATTTCCAATTATCTCATAAATGTAATATTTTTTAAATTTACAGTTTATTTGAATCAGGATCCAAATACCTTGTACATATTGGATTAGTTGCCTCAAGTATTTTTTTAGTCTTTAGGTTTTACCTCCATCTCTTCTTTTTTACTCCCTTGTAATTTATTTGTAACTTGTTTATTTGTAATGTATTCATTTCATATGTCCCTCTGTCCTCCATATTTCCTATAAGTTGGAAATTGGATCCAGTGGCTTGATCTGATTCAGGTTTGATGTTTTTTTGGCAAAATGACACCACAGGTATTGGTGTGTTTTCCATTAACAAGCACATGATGTCTGGTTGTCTCTCTTATTGTGATGTTAGCAAGTGTTGATGATTAATGCCTTGATCAGTTAATTAGAAAATATATGTTTTTTTTGTTTTTTGCGGTACGCGGGCCTCTCACTGTTGTGGCCTCTCCCGTTGCGGAGCACAGGCTCCAGACGCACAGGCTCAGCGGCCATGGCTCACGGGCCCAGCCGCTCCAAGGCATGTGGGATCCTCCCGGACCGGGGCACGAACCCGCATCCCCTGCATCGGCAGGCGGACTCCCAACCACTGCGCCACCAGGGAAGCCCCCCAAAATATATGTTTTAATGGATAAAACTCTTTTTATAACAATCTGGATGCAGCAGTGGGCTGAACTCTTTGAACTGGTGTCATGTCTATGTCTGCTGGCACTCTGGAATTCTCCCAGTCTATCAGCGATATAAAACAATTGCACATAGGATCTGGAAACAGATTTTTGAAGCTCCCAGGGGCCTAAACAAATCTCTGATATACAGCACTGTTAGCTTGAAGGGTGGCTTCTTTTAGAAAGCTTTGCTTCATGAATAGTAGAAAGAATGGAAATATTGTTCCAATTTGCTGGCAGCTGGTACCACATCCTGTGCCACGCACAAATATTCATCGCCCACCCATAGATCCCATCGTTGATGTTTACCAAAGCAACAGGGCGTCCTTCACTCAATCACAAATTCTGTTGTTATTTGCACAGTTATCTGGAAAGGAGCAGCAACCTCGGAACCTGGGGAGCCAGTTCATTATTCTGAAGATTCTTGTCTTTGCTGGTGCTCAGCAGTTCAGGGGACAGATGGGAGTCAGGGAAGCCAGATGCCTGCACGATTCCACCCCTGGCTTGCTCCAGCCCTCGTTGGAGCCCTCATTTTAGGAGGGAAGGGGCAGAGACCGAGCTTGGGGAAGGGGAAGATACCATGACACCTGACACGCTGGACATTTTAACTCCATCCTGCTGGATCCTAGGGGTCATGTCCAGCAGAGTGTGAGACTGAGGCCACTGCCACAGTGGGGTGGGATTAGGGAGGAGGACGATTGTCTCATCTCCTGGAAGGGCAGGATGGAGTGTTTAGCAATGCAGAAAAGTCAAATGCTTGCAGCCTGCCTGTCTGCAGAAACAGATGGTTTGGGCACTCAGGCAGCCCCAACCTGGTCTCCCCAAGCTGCTGAAGAGTAAGCTGGTACCATCTGGGGGTGGGGGAACTAAGACCAGATCTCCTCTGAAAAGGTTGGAACAGCAACCAGTTCCTAGGGGTATGATTCACACCAAGATGGGCTGGGCACAGAACTGGTACCAAGTAGGCTAGCAGGGCTGGTAACTCACCCGGTGGCAACTCCACTCTGCTGTCTTCCTTGCATCTGACGACTGACTGTCCCTCTAACAGTTGTTATCAGTGCTAAACTCTGGGAATGTGGGCTGTTGGGTGGGAAACCCTTGTTCAAGATAAGGCCATGCTGATGTGGGGTTGGGGTCTCTCCCGTGTCCAGGTCTACGATGGCAACAACAACTCCGCCCGTTTGCTGGGGGTGTTCAGCCGCTCTGAGATGCTGGGGGTGACATTGAACAGCACGTCCAGCAGTCTGTGGCTTGATTTCATTTCTGATGCTGAGAACACCAGCAAGGGCTTTGAGCTGCAGTTTTCCAGTAAGTCTTTTTCTCATCTGAGTGGACAGTGAAATCGGGCTTTCCCCGGTTCCACACACAGAGAGGCTGGGCTCTGGGACATCACCCCTCAGTTAGTGGGTTTGATTTTCTCTAACTGATGTGTGTTTAGCTGACTGTTTCCCCTAAGGCATTGTGCCCGTGATTTGGATAAGCTGCCACTTGGCGTACAGCTCCATGGTTACACCTGTGAGTAACTTAGCTGAGAGTCACAGCACACCTTTGACTCACTAATCACCATTTACTCACTAAAAACAATAAGCGCTGAGCCTTTGAATTAAAGCAACCAAAGATAGCCTTTCCTCATGGTGACATTTATAAACTAATGTTCAGCTACAGTCAGATGTAAAAAATGCAAGCACTAATGTATAATTATGCTCTTTTTTACTACTCCCTAAAGAGTCGAGGCTTGATTCTTTCCCTTTTTTCCTGATTTTAACTTTCTCCTTTACTCCTGAGATTTCAAAAACAGAAAGCACCGAGGTGTGTACACAGCCGCAGAGTACTTGGGATGACATCTCCATACTTCGGCTTCACAGCTATTTTATTCATCTATTTGAGCTTCTACTTGCCCAGTGGCTACAAAGAAATGTGCTTTTGTAGCCTATTTTAAAAGCCAGTGAATATCCATCAGCTGATAAATGGATAAGTAAAATGGGACGTGTCCCTCCATACAATGGGCTATTATTTGGCCATAGAAAAGGATCCAGTTCTGATCCATGCTGCAATGTGGGTGACCCTTGGCCACATGATGAGAAGTGAAAGAAGCCTGTCACAGTACATGTAGACACGTGTATTGCATGAACCGTTTATATGAACTGTCCAGAAGAGGCAGTTCCATAGAGACAGAAGGAAATGTGTTAGTTGCCTGGGGATGAGGGAGTTGAGGGGAAATCACCTTCTCTTTGAGGTGATGAAAATGTCCTAAAGTCGATTGCAATGTTAGTTGCACAACTCTGTGGATAAACTAAAAGACACTGAATGATATACTTTAGTTGGGGGAGCGTTTAGTATGTAAGTTATGTCTCAATAAAGCTGTTAAAATAAGAAAACCGATGAGTGCACTCAAGATTCCTCTTGCCTGGGTGTGTAGGGTCTGTGCTGTTACAGCAGGCCCATCAGTGGAGGAGGATTGAACAGAGTCATATTCAAATGCCGTTTCTGTCATCTGAGATTGTGTGACTTTGGAACAATTTGTGTGACCTTCCCGAGTCAATATTCTCAGCTATGCAATGCACAGTTACCCCTCCCGGTAAGACCTGTGAATAACAAGTGAGAGCTAACACAGGTGGCCACCGTGCCCTAGGAGCTCTGTGTAAGCTCACAGAGGTCTCCTTCTCCAGGCTCGTTCAATAGAGTGTATTTAAGCAGGACAAAATTGAGCTTTGAAACATACATTTAGAGTGACTTTTCCATAGTACACTCTCCCATCAGACTGTCTCAGTTAACAAGATGGGAAGAGCAGCTCCCGCTACCAAAATGCTATGGGGTCAAACCAAAAAAAAAAAATAGGAAATCCGGACTCTATACCTGAAAACTATTAAAAGCTGTCCTGGGAGAAATAAGTGAAGTCATTTACATATAGCAACAGGGAGAACGAACACTCCGTAACAGACCCTTACCTGAGCACAGCCATGTGACACCCCGAAGGGCATCTCCATCAGGACCCAGGGGCCTGTGCTGGGGGGCTTCCTTAAGGATGCGTGCTCTTGGTGGGGGGTGGGGAGGGCGGGGTGTGGTGTGTGCCATGACACCTCTTGATCACCCTTATCTCTTCTCTCATCCCCAGGTTTCGAACTCATCAAATGTGAAGACCCAGGAACCCCCCAGTTTGGCTACAAGGTTCGCGATGGAGGCCATTTCGCAGGGAGCTCTGTGTCCTTCGGCTGTGACCCTGGGTACAGCCTGCGGGGCAGTGAGGCGCTGCTGTGTCTGAGCGGGGAGCGCAGGACCTGGGACCGGCCGCTCCCCACTTGTGTCGGTAGGAGGCCTCTTGCTCTTCAGGTGACCCCCCTCGGGTGTCCCCTAACCCCGAGTACCCAGCTCTGGTCTCATTAAGGGTCTCCCATTGGCCCTCACACTCCAGGGCCTTGGGGCCGTCTGAACCGTCCTGTTCACCGGAGTCATGGCTGGCCCTGCCCACCCTTCCGCATGTCCTCACTCTCACACCTTATTACACCCGCACGACAGCAAGGCCAGGCAGTGGCTTGCCGCTGTCATACATTTAGCAAGCGGGACCAGAGCCAGGTCATGCCCTCAGAATCGTAATCCTCTCCGCCAGGAGAGGGAGGGTCAGTTTGAAGGAAGAGGTGGACTTTTTGCCTGGTTCCAGGGGTTCCTTCAACGCCAAGTCTCAGATGAGTCTCCAGCTCACTCTGGCCTCAGTTTCCCCATAGGCAAAATGGGGCTCATGCTTCCTTTTCCGGAATGTTGAAAGAGTCAGGTCATGAACTAACATCTGTCTTGTTCTTGAGAAAGAGTCAGATCATGAGCTAGCATCTATCTCACACTTAAGAAAGAATAAGATAATGAACTAGCACCTTCTTAAGCCTGTGGTGCTTCCAGCATGTCAGCACAGGCTCTCTGGAAGCTTCATCCTGTGTCACAGGACAAGAGAAGCCTGGTTCAAGGCAGAGGTGGGAAATAGGCAACACCCGTCCGTCTGTCTGTGTGGCCTTTCCACCTCTCACCCCCCGCCTCACTGTGCGTGTGACCCTCCCTGCTGACCAGGATTCCACCACGCTGCTTTGTCCTGTATCCCCAGCCCCAAACACCACACCTTTCCCTCTCTCCATCTCCTGCCCCATGGCTCACAACCTCAGCATGGCTGTGCAGCTCTGGTTAATCTTATAAGGACAAACCATCCACCGGGAGAACGTTTAAGTGCCTACTAAGCGCCACCTGCCAGAGTCCTCGCAGGTGCATGTTTGGGTATGTACAGAGGCGGAGAAATAAAAAGGAAAGAATAAAGCATTCTTCCTGCCCTTGGGGAGTCCATACCCCGGCAAGGAGAAGAGACACATAAACAGGTCGTTGTAATACAAGATAAGCACTGTAAAAAGAGTAAGTACCAAAGCGTTGAGGGAATTCGAGAAAGTTGTGCCTAGGAGGTGATATTTCAATTGAGACTTGAAAGGATGGGTAGACATCACCCACAGGCGGGGAGGTAAGAGCGATGTTCTTTTACCCCAGGCGACTGCATGTTAACAGGACCTTCGACATTGCTACCCAACAGAGGGTCTAACGGTGAGGATTTCAAACCTGGCTGTGGATAGATCACGATAGTGGCCTCTAGAATCTTCCTCCGTCTGCTCAAGTAGACCTCATCCACAGGCACGCCCCATCCCTTCCTCCCTGCTTCCCTGTTTTTGTCCCCTTGTTTCTTCATGTGCCAGGCCCTCTGCCAGGCACTGGGGATACAGGGAAAAGCAGCTCCCAGGCCAGTGAGGGAGACACAGGCATGAACAGACAACAGTATGATGCCATAGGAAAGCCAAAGCAAACGAAACGTGGAGGAGGTGATGGCTCCCACTGCAAGACACTTATCTACTTTGCAAAAAGCTCCACCGTAAGGTCCTTCTGAGTGTCTAACCTGCCAGTTGGACCAAACTTAGAGAATCCACTCAAGCAGTGCTAGTGAGGGTACTTACACTTTGAACCTCTGAGGGCTTCCCCACCGAGACTCCCTCAGGCCCCATGAAGGGAAGGGAGGCTGTGTGTTTGGGATTACGTGTGTATAGTTTTTCACATGTCATGTTGTGATGGACTTGATCGTGGTCAACATCCAGCCGTTTTCTTTGTGGATGAGTGGATGCTACAGCCCAAACGAAGCAGCCAGGGCTGTAGGATGGTCATAAGGGAGAAGACCAGAAAGATGAGAGTCTTAGGGTCTTGTTGGTAAATCTGCTGCATGCCAGCCACCTGGCTCCCCCTGCCCCCCTGTCCGTCCCCAGATAAAGTGACCCCTGAGGAAGGAGCAGTCGTGTCCCCGAGGAAATGCTGCTGGTGCCCCTGCCTCCAAACTCTTGCCTCTGGGAAGCAGAAGGGGCTGTCTCATCGGGAATACGGAAGGAAGCTACAGCGCAGGGGCAGGGATAACGTCCTGGCCCGTTTCTAGCTGCCTCTGCTATTTGTGGAGCCAGAAAGCCTTCCTCCCCACAACTTACAGCTCATCCTCCTATCCACACCCTGCTCCCTGCTGCCGGCCTGTGCAGCCCGACATCTCTCATTCAGGTTGGCATCTCCCACCCCAACGTCAACACGGGCGTAGTTACGCAGGAAGAAAGGGCCCGGTCTCGTGGGCAGGCTCACTGCAGAGGGCCCCTCCCCCGCCCTGCCTTAGTGGGCCCGGGGCAAGCCACGGGGCCCAAGAGACACTTGATGGGTCCTTTGTAGCAGCAGATGAAGGTCAGTCTCCCATGTGTGACTTTGATCCCCTCATCTCCTACTTCTAAGATCTTGCTTAATCAGATCTTTCCTAAAAAGCTTTGCAACAAATCTCTTCATCTTCTCTCACGCTCCCTTGATTCAGACCCTTCATAGTAACTCGCCTGGGAAGCAGTAAGCTTCTCTCGTTCATTTGATCATCCACCCACCTGTTCATTCAATAAACCCTTGTTAAAGCATCTGTGACGTGCCAAACACCATGCTAGGCACTTGATGTACAAATATAAGTAAGACAAGGTTCCTGCTGCTGAGGAGTGAAGGAGGTAGATTTTGATAACCGGTTACACGTCTGTGATAAAAACCAGTTCATGTTATAATGGAGACGCAAAAGAGGATAGTGTCAACTCGATGTGAGGAGGGGAGGGTGTCACAAAAGGTTTCATGGGGAAGATGCTGGCCGACTTGTCAGTCCAAGGAGAGGCCTGAAGAGGCCCAGTGTGCCTGGGCTTGTGGAGTTTATCACACTTGGCTGGACCAAGGGGTGCCAGGACGGGGCCAGAAAAGGCCAAAGGGAGCCTCTCCGGGGGGACTTGATGGGCTCTCCTAAGGAGCTTGGACTTCACTCTGGAGGAAAGCAAGCAGTGATATGGCCAGTTTTGTATTTTAGAAAGGTCCTTCTGGTGGCACTTCTGGGGGGGACGCAACTCTGCTACCCTAGAGATGGTAAGGGCCTGAGCCACGACTCTTAACAGTGGGGGCAGAGGGGGGGCAGGTGTGAAAAGCACCTGAGCCCTGGGGCTCAGAGGCAGATTAGACGTGGGGAGGAAGAAGGCCAGCCTGTGACCTGGAGGGCTGCTCTCACGGGGAGATGGACCTCTTCACTGGTGCCCTGCCTCTAGGTCCACCCCCCTGCGCCCCTTCACACTGCCACAGGAGCATTCTCTCTAATGTGTAAAGGGCACTAGTGTGTAAAGTGATCAATTTACTCTCGTGCATAAACACTGCAGTTCTGTGCGGTGCCCTCCGATGAAAGATGCTCGCCCAGCTTTCCAGCCCTGCCTCCCTCCAGGCCCCATCTCATACCCCGTCCCCCAAGCTGCCATGCTGTTTCCCACCCCCAAGGAGGTTCGCAGTACTCTTCCCTGTCGGCCTCCCCAGCCTACGCCTCCCACCCACCCGCCCGCCTCTCCCTGCCCTGCGCTGGAGGAAACCGATCACCTCCTCCTCTGTGCTGCCACTTGCCGTGGATGTGCGTCTGTCAGGGCGCAGGGCACACACTGTGGCCGCCTCTTCCTCCAGGTCTCCGGGGGAAGGACGCCACGCCTTGTGCTCCGGCCACGTGACACAGGCCCAGTTCCTGTCAGTGACCAGGTTCACATGTCTGTGCCTTCTCAGGAGACCTCAAAGATCTGGTCACAGAGTGGGCCATCAGCCCTACCCCCAGGGGCCGTTTTTGTAATAGCTTTAATGAGATAGACTTCACGTACCATACAGTTGGCCCCTTTAAAGTGTACCACTCACTGCTTTCCAGTGTAGTCACAGGGTGGTGCAACCATCACCACAATCTAATTTTTGAACATCTTGTCTCCCCAGAAGGAACCCTATACCCATTCGCAATCCCTCCCACTGCCGCTCCTCGTCAGGCCTTGGCAACTACAAATGTACTTTCTGTCTCTGTAGATTTGTCTGTTCTAGATATTTTATATAAATAGAAACACACAATATGAGGCTTTTTGCGCCTGGCTTCTCTAACACAGCATAACGTTTTCAGCATTACGTTCATCCACGTTGTATCGTGCGTCAGTACCTCATTCTTTTTTACGATCAGGTAATATTCCATAGTACGGGTATACCACATTTGTGAATCTGTTCAACAGCTGATGGACATTTGGGTCATTTCCCTTTTGGGGATATTATGAATAATGCTGCAGTGGTCATTCGTGTACAAGTTTTCATCTGAACATACGTTTTCGTTTCTCTTGAGTATGTATCCAAGAGCAAAATTGCTGGGGTCATAGGGCAACATTTTGAGGACCTGTATAGGAAACTGTCTTCCAGAGTAGCTGCACCATTTTGCACTCCCACCAGCGATGTCTGAGGGTTCCAGTTTCTCCACATCCCCACCTACACGTTAGTCTGTCTTTTTGATTATGACCGTCCTAGAGGTTATGAAGTGGGATCTCACTGTGGTTTTGATTTACATTTCCCTAATGACTAATGATGTTACACATCTTTTCTTGTGCTTCTTGGCCATTTGTATACTTTCTTTGCAGAAATGTCTGTTCAAAGGCTTTGCCAATTTTTAACTGAACTCTGTCTTTTCATTGTTGAGCTGTAAGGGCTTTTGTAGATCCTGGATACAAGTCTCGTCCAAGGGCCTTTCTCTATGCTGCACTCAGCCACCTGGAATGAACGAGAGGGACCCTGGCACACAGGCCGGAGGAGCCAGTGGGTGGCCGCTGTGAGCACAGGTCACCCCCTGAAGCTCACTCTTCTGGGATTTCTTTCAGCCGAGTGTGGCGGGACGGTGAAAGGAGAGGAGTCGGGGCAGGTGCTGTCACCCGGGTATCCAGCTCCCTACGAGCACAACCTCAACTGCATCTGGACCATCGAGGCCAATGCCGGCTGCACCATCGGGTAAGTGCCAGGGCCAGCAGAGGAACCGTTGCCAGCTGTTCAGGGGAGTCATCACCAGTCCACCAGCCAGTGGCTGGCCCTGCCCACCTCACCTGGAGGCCCTGGTGAGCAACAGTGGTTGCTATGACCCCGGGCTCAGGCCGGGGCCCATGGAAAACCTGAAAAGGCCAGCCTCGGCATCACAGGGCTGTAATCCAAGTTCAGACAATTCACTGGCCTAGGCGGTACGGTGTCCGCACAGCAGCTGAGGGCATAGGCGTGAATCCCAGCCCAGCCGTTTGCCATTTGTAGGACTTTGGGTAAGTTTCTTCTCCTCTCCATCTGTGGCGTATGAGTTATAATGTTGGCTTCTCGGGATAAAGCATCTAACCGAGACACTGCAGGTAATGTACTCAGCACAGTGCTTGAAACATAGGAAATATTTATTCATGGTTCGGTGGTTGTTTCTCTGATGGTAGTAAAGGTCAGTTTAGAACTGTATGACCCCAGATTGCTTCCCTTTCTCAGTCTGAGTTTCTACGTCTGTAAAATGAGAACAAAAATGCTTGTGATTTAGAGTTGTGGAAGCAATAGTCAGAAAAGCCCAGCATACTGTCAGGTACTGTGTACATATTCCCTCACAATGTAACTTCTTTTCCACGTACGTGCTTGACTAACAGGAAGTACTTTTTGGAGTTCCAAAGAGTCAGAGAAGAAAAGAGCTTTACCATTTATTGAGCACAGGGCCTGGCACACGTAACGTCTTATTAACTCTTCACAGTAGCCCTGGTAATACGAATAGTAAGCCCTAAAAATAAATAGACATTCTTATTACTCCCATTTTATAGATGACAGAACTGAGATTCCAGGAGAATTCATAGTGTGTCTAAGCTCACACAGTGAAGCAGAAAGCCTGGGGCGTGGATCCAGGTCTTTCTGAATCTTCGCACCAGATGATGCTGCTGGCAAACTGGGTTCAGAGGAGCTGTGAGGAAAAGAGGAGGTTGGCGTGGCAGGATGGATGAGGTATGGCTAGAGAATTGAACCAGGCAGTTGGAGCGGGAATGGTCTGGCTGGCGTGGGGAATGCGTGCGGAAAGGAATGGGAGACAGACTGGGTTAGGAAGCAGCCTGCTGGCGGAGAATGCTAAATGCCAGTAAGCAAGAGGGCGCCGTGGAAGGTCCCTAAGCAGGGTTATTTACAGTGGAGGGGGCTCATGGGAAGAAAACCAGTCAGAAGTCTGTCGCAGTAATCCAGGGATGAACTGTTGAGACTTTGGAAGAGTGGGGAGTCAAGACAAGAGGCAGAAGTGCGGCTAGGAGAGGTTCCCTGCCCTGGCGAGGTCTCCGTGAAGGGGAACTGGCTGAACGGGTGTGTTGCTGCCAGAGATACAGCTGTTTGCACATTCGCTGATGTACACATGGTCTTAGACCCAGTCCAGTTAAAGAAATGTATGAAGTGTTTGCCACGTGCAAGTTTTTGAGCTCGGCCCTGTGCAAAATGAGGTCAGCAGAGCTCTTGGGGGTTTTGTGTTAAATACAAAACTTCATCCCACACTGCTTCTGGAATCACTTTCTGGAAGCATGCCTGGTCAACTCACACTCTAACTAGAACCCTTGCGTGGCACCCATGCTCACAGGAGCTGAACATCTTATCCTGGTTTTCAAGGCTGTCAGGACTTCAACCCACCTCCCAACCTTATTTCCCACCACTTCTCTTCAACGACAAAGCTGAATTGCGAGTGGCCCCTGTACATGTACTCAAGGCCGTGCTCAGTGCCTTGGTTTCCACTCTGCCCTCCCCGGAATGCCCCCCTCCCTCCAAAGACTTAAGTCTACAACTCTCGCTCCCTCAAAGTCAAGTGCACATGTCAGCTCACCCAGGAAGTCTCCCCCAGTCCACTCGCAGGAGACTGCTAGGAGTCCTTTCTCCGCTTCTGTGTTCCCATTGCCCATGGCCTGTATTTCCCTTATGACACTGACCACTCCTCTCCTCCATTTATGCTCCTGCTTTAGCTCCCCAGCCAGAGCCACGCTCTCTGCCCGATTCATCTTCACAAGTCTCCTGGCTCTCAGCACAGTGGCAGAGGCTTAACAAGTGTCAAGTGTTGAATGAATGAATGAATGAAGCAAGCAGGACCCAGATATAAAGGTAGATTTATGACTAGCCGATCCACGAAGGTCCCTCAGTAAATAGTAAATGAACAATGAATTCGTCACAGGTGTCTCCATATACAAATCAGGAGGTTTTCCCATGTTCCCGCCTTGCACGTTACTCATTCATTCATTCGTTCCTCCATGTAATAGCTGTCTGCTGAATACATGGCAGTGCCTGTGGGAGACACTGGCGTTGCCCAGATGAATAAGACCACGGCCGCTGTTGGCAAAGAGGAGATGTGCGTGTACACAGAGCGAGGTGGTGGAAGGAGGGGGCAGGGGACTGAACAGTTGGACAGGAGACCAGAGAGGCTATCCTGGAAATGAAAACACTAGAGTAAGTCGTGTAGGATGGAGAGGAGTTGCCAGGTAGCCAAGGAAGAAGGTTGGCAGGACAGAAGGGCCTACTAGGCAGAAGAGGTGACGCAGGGTGTGCGGGCTCAAGGAGCTGGTCCCCATGGCTGGAGCATCACCTGAGATCTGGTGGAGGGAT
Source organism: Pseudorca crassidens (assembly GCF_039906515.1). NCBI lineage: Eukaryota > Metazoa > Chordata > Mammalia > Artiodactyla > Delphinidae > Pseudorca > Pseudorca crassidens. The sequence goes on along the minus strand of NC_090297.1, from coordinate 26,581,025 downwards.
GGGCCATGGTGAGGGATGAAACTGGTGGAGCGGGCTGCATGCAGCCAGAGCACAGAGGACCGTGGCGGCCGTGATGCTGAGTTTGGCCCTGTCGTGGCAGCCCTGTGGAGAAGGGGACAGATGGGGTCTGGCACCCCAGTGAGGAGGAGGCCGTCTCCAGAGTGTCGTCGGGATGAGGAGACCTGAACCCTGCCAGTGGCGATGGGATGGAGAAGAAGGATGGAGAAGAAGGATGGAGAAGAAGGGATGAGTTCAGGAGACATTTAAGGAGTCACACCAGCCGGTCTCACTCGCCTCAAGAAATGTGGAAACAGATTTCTTCTGTTTCCCTATTTTTTGTTGTGCAACATACAATATGTACAATAGAAAAGTCGAGCAGTATGCCGAGCACCTGCTTCCCTCCCACCTAGACTCAACTACTGTGAATATTTGCCCTCTTTCTCTTTTTTCTCTCTGTCCCTTTTTTTTTTTTTTTTCTTTTTTGGCTGAATCCCACAAAGGTAACTGTAGACATCCTGATACTTCTTGCCTAAGTACTTGGGCGTGCATCTCCTCCATGACATAGTAACCTTAGCACACCCATGACATGCGACATCAGTCCCCGGGAATTCAGGTTTAGGAGAAGGGTGGGAGGAGAGCCGAGAGATCTCAGAGCGGCTGACAGGGAGAGCACAAGAGTTCAGTGATGGCATTTCTGGGCAGACGTGAGGACTGTTATCACTTACAGGAATGATGGGTGTGGGGTGGGCTGGAGGGGAGAGCAGAGCATCCCTTCCTAGCCCTCAGGAAGAGAGGATCGAGACAAATAGAGGAAATATTCTCTCCAGAGATGGAAAGAACTATAGAGGGGGCCTGCTGGCTGTGTGTGTGAGGACCCTGAGGTGGGGAATGGCGGGGAGAGGATGCAAGTGACCTCAGCCCTCCATTGGGAAGGTTTCTTGGAGTCACACAACCTCCAAGGAGCTGATGCACATGAGCAGAGGCTGCACGGAGAGTGGCCAAAAGATGGGGATGGAGTGATGGGACACTTCCGCCTTCCTCCTGCGATCCCTCCACCCCAGGCTGCCGTGCCAGCTAGCGTCTGCAGTGTCCTCGTGCACATCTGTACTCTAGTGTGTTCTCTCCCTCTCTCCTCTCTCTCCCTCACCGCCCCCCATATCCCGCCACCCCTCCCTGGAATCACCGGCCACAAAGTTAAGGGAATTTGTAATCAGATAGAATTCAGACAAACACAAAAAATCCCCTTTTGTGTTTCTGCCCTTATTCAGAGTAAGACTTAGTTATTATTTTTTAAGTGAGAATTTCTTTACAGAATTTTTCTTTATAAAAAGGAGATACTCATTTTTAAAAATTTAGAGTACAAACCATAAAGAAGTTTATAAAGTAGAAATCAAAAGTCCCCATCGTCTTACTCTGCTCTCCTCTGCACACCCTACATAAGATAGCCACTGATATCCATTTGTTCAGCTTCCTCTTTTAGGTATTTTGTATGCCAGCGTCTACAGAAAGCAAATGCAATAAGCATGCTTGCTAAAACGAGATCACCTCTTTGAGTGGCTCGGTAACTTGCTTTGTGTTTTACCCTTTACTCATATATCATCATCTTATCCTCTCAGTCTATATAGATCAGCCTCATCCTGGTTAATGGTTACAGGGAATTCTGTTGTCTGTACAACCATAATTTATTTAACTACTTCCCTATAGATAAAGTGAATATTTTCAGTTTTTCGCCCGAGTAAACATCCTTACACATGAATCTTTAAACAGTTGTCCAGTGAGTTCCTTAGGATATGTTCTTAGAAGGCAAATTTTGATACATGACCTCAAATTTCCCTCTAGCTATTGCAGCAATTTACACATCTACCAAAAGCCTGCTTCCCTACCCAGCATCACTTTATGTTGTCAATCCTGGCAGTGTTAACCAGTTTGATGGGCAAGATGGTATTTAATTGCCTTTGCTGCTTCAAGCTCTTTGTATATTTTTCTATGGGGGAGTTTATTTTTTCTCATATAGACTGTTCAGCTGGGTTTATTTCTAGTCTGTAATTTGAGGTTAGATTTCTTTTCAACCTGAGTATTTAAGAATGTCTTAAAAGTTACTAAGTTATATATTTTGTATGATTTTTAAATCAGTTCCACTTTTACTGCATTGTGCCCTTGTTACTTTTTGAATTTTTTCTTACTTATGTTCTATGTATATTTGAAGAAAGGGGAAAGAGTTCAGGGATTTATACATTTCTTTTACATCCAATGTATTATGCTTTCTTTCAAACAAAATATATTATGCTTTTTATTGCTTTTTTTTATTTTTAACTCTTCCAATTTTTAGTTGATTTGATTTAATTTGCTCTGTTTCTCCTCTGGTGGTTTGAAAGATCCGTATCCCATTTGCATTCTGCCAATGGTCTTGTGTTTTCATTAATTCTGTTTTCAACAGTATTTATTCTGTGATTCCTCCCTCTTTATTTCGGAAATCTTGTTTTGGCTTTCGTTTTTATTTCAAGAAAACTGTACTTTTTGTTTTCAGATTTCTCTTGACAGCTTACTTTTGTTTTTATCAATGCATTACCATCTTGCATCTCTCTGAGGACAGTATTTATGTTTTGTTTTACAACAGCTCCTGTTCCCCACCCCACCCCACCCCACCCCGCATCGACTGCGTCCTGCAGTTGGGCCATTTGGGCTGATCATTTGAAGAGTTGACTATCTTTGTGTCCCAGTTGTCCTCCCAGTTGTCATTCATTCAGTATCAAGTTGCAGCTGAGAGCCAGACTCGGCCACCACACTACCTACCACTCTTATTCTCTCTGTAGCTTGGGAAGCTCTTCAAGCAGGCACCCTGTGCCTCAGTTCTCTTCCCTGTAACACGGTGATTAAAATGGTACCTACCGCTTGAGGCTGCCGTGAGGATGAAGTGAGCTAACATATCCGAACACTTAGAACAGTGCCTGGGACGTAATTCCCAAATGTGGAGAACCCCCTCCACGAGCTGTAGGTGGTTGTTCATTTGACCCAGATGGGCATCCCGGAGCACAGCAGGTGATAGGTCACCCCTTAGATCACAGATGATGGTGCCGTGCTGTTGGTGGGGGCAGGTGTCAAGCAGGTCTTTCCCTTGGGTGTGCCAGCCGGGAGGGGATGTGCGACAGCCCACAGGCCAGTCCATGAGACTGTCCCCGGGGGCGCAGACAGAAGGCTTGCAGATGCCTCCCAGCACCCTGCTCAGCCTCGACGAAGCATTGGAGGCAACGGGAGGGATCCGTGGTTGCCTCACCCCAGCAAGCTGGGCAAAGAGAGTCCCTTTCCAGGAGTGCCCGGGGGGACAGTGGGTGGCTGCAGGGATTCACGTTCAGGCTGACCCCTGGGTGGGGCCCATGTAGAAAAGCGGGCCCTTCCTGGGTGTGCACAACAAGGGTGGGCTGGCTGTGAGACCCTGCCCTTGAACATGGGGGCGGGGGCGGCCTACAGCATTTGGCAAGTGTTTCTCCCTGAGGGCCAAGAATGGCACAGGCTGACTGATGAACTCTGTCCAGGCCTGGCAGCTAACAGCAGGAGAACAGACCAGGGAACTGTGCCCTTCATGTCACCCCTAACTATGTTGTCAGTTCATAGAACATGGAAGTTTCAGCCCACATGGGTGGGACCTCTTCTCAGTTTCCGATGTTGGATCTGAGTTTTCCTTTTGATAATCAGTGGACCAGCTCAGATGACAACTGGGGAAGAGCGGGAGGCAAAACCTTTTGCTCTTGGGCCTCCCCTCTACTTAGTGTTTATCCAGTCACTACAGCGTACCAGGTTCTAAGTCAGTTATTATTGTCCCCATTTTATAGATGGGATCATTGAGGCCCAGAAAGGATGAATGTCTCACAATTACCCAGTGATACAGATTTCAAGCCCATTCTGTCTGGCCCCAGTCTGCTCTTCTGACCCTGGTTTAGTTCCATGTAACAAACCAGGACATTGAACACCTTCTCTGTGCCAGAGACTGTGTGATGCAGTGTGGTGGGAAACACAAAGATCAGACCACGGCCAGTCCTTGTCTGCCAGGGGCTCATATTCTAGTGGGAAATAGGCAAATAAACAGGTACCCCCAAGACAGTAAGTGCAAGCCAAGTTCAGTAATGGGGAAGAGAAAGACAAGTTCTACCTGGAGGTATAGAGGGGAAGCATGCCAATTGAGGGGAAGGAGAGTGAAGGCATGAACCTAGGGGAAAGTATAGGGTCTGTCCACAAAGGAGGAACAAGCAGTCACTTGATGTGGCTGGATGTGGGGGGACAAGGTTGCATGGGTAGAGACGGGTCTCTGCGGGACCCTGAATGCCAAGATGAGAACTCTACATGGATTCCTCAGGATAACGAGCAGCCACTGGAATAATTTGAAGACAGTAACGACATTCAGTTCATTTAAAAACTCGGAGCACTTAGTGCCAGGCATTCTGCCAGTCACTGAGCGTATAAATATAAATAAGAAACAGTCTTTTCCCTTGAAGGTCTCAGTCTTACAGATAGAAATTTTATCCATTAGGAATGAAAATAAAAAAACTGACTAAAGCTGGCTTCAGCAGATGGGGGTTCACTTTTTCTCCTGGAAAAAGAATCTGAAGATCCCATCCAGACCTGCAGCTGCTCAGGATACCATTGCTTTTCTTCTTGTTCTGCCATCCTTAGGCTTTCGTCCTCATAGTTACCTAGTCAGCTGCTGCAGCTCCAGGCATTGTGTCCGTGTTCCAGTCTCAAATAAGAGGGAAGAGGAAAGGGAGCAGAGTTTTCTTCTAGGGAGGGTTTACATATTTATTGAGGAAGAACCACCATCCTCACAGACATCTTCCTACATTCCATTAGTCTGAACTTGCCATGACTGGCTGAGGGAAAGTGAGAGATCAGTTTTGTTTTGCTTTTACAGTTTCAATAGCAGAGACAGATGAGAGGTTTGGAAATGGAGTACAGAGAAGCCTACCTATAGTGCCTACCTAGATTCTTATATAACGAAATAAATGCTATAGTAGAAGTATGTACAAAACACAATAGAAAGCATTTGCAAGGCCAGTTCATAATTTTAGGTGGCAGCTGAGGGGCTGGGTGTTACAGACAGGAAGTGCTAGTCTAGCTACACTTTACCGAACAGTAGTAGTTCACCATGCAGAGTGGAGGTAAAGACCTTCCAGGCATGTAAAAGAGAGGAAGGGGTGGGTAGCTGCTTCTGAAAGAGCTCATTATCTGGTATGTCATGATGATATCTCCACTTCAGGAAGTTCAGTGGCAGCAATGCAGAGGATAAGTTGACTGGGACACCAAGGAGGAATTGAGTATAACTGTTTGAGGGGTCCTGGTTACACTCAGAAGAACTGAGTACAAATTAGATGGAGGTTGAGAGCTGTATGTGGCTGGCTATAAAGAAGGGAAGGGGGAAAGGGATAAGACACAGTGCTTTGCCGGTAGGCTTTCCATGAAGAGATCTGGGGCACTTGGAGAATGGAGAACTTATTGTTCCTGGAAGCTCTGATTTCTGCTCCTAATGCCCATTTAGTTATAAAGTTCATGTTTGGCTAATAGTCCTAGTTTGTTGAATTTTAACTGTGGAGATGCTTCTTAATGATTAACACGAGGGCAACCTGGGAACTCTGTTCTTGGCTGTTGGTTAAGATGCAGTAGGATTGCTGAGAGAGGGGGCCATGGTTTTGATTAACCAGAACCCCTGCCCAGTGGAACTTGTCTTCCTGGGAGGATGCCGGAATAGACAAAACATCTGGCTGTGCCTGAAGCCCAGATGGCCCCGCTGCAGTTTCATATCAATCAGAGGGCAGCAATTCCCCACTGAGGTCAGTGAGGCTTCCCTTTACCCAGCAAGCAGGCAGCTGGCCCAGAGGAGGCACCAGAAGTAAAGCTTCTGTTCATAGCTCTTGCCAGGAATTGTGGCTTCAGGTTTAGCAGCTTCCAGAAGGTTTATTTTCTTGCAGTGACAGCAAGTCAGACCTTAAACAGAGAAGGTCCATGTACTCATACCACAAGAACTGACCTCCTGAAGGAACTGAACAGATAAGCACAAACACAATGGGCATGGCTTTGTCAGATTTACAATTTCAACAAACCAACAAAAAGGAGCTCAAAAGTGTTTGAAGGAGAGGATGTAGGTAACCTGGTAGGTATAAATGTAGCTTTAAGAGTGGTGGTGCACTCTGGCACTTTAGCTTTTCATAGGTTAACTCTAGAAAAAGAAAAACTACTTCAAATTATCCAAGAATAATAATCCAGCCGAGCTACACTGGATAGTTGAATTGGCCAGCATACACCAATTTGACTGCCAGTTTACAATCCCAGAAATGAATTCCAACATCTCTTAGGAAGAAAATAAACAGTTCAACCAAAGAAATGCAAACCTTGTTGGTTGGCCACATTGGACCACTATAAATCTCTCCCTTTCAAAAAATAAGTAAACAAATAAGCAAAAATTAAACTAAATTAAATGAAAAACTTGTGATGCTACTTAAAACATACCATTCTTAAAAAAAAGAGAACCATTTTCCTAAAGAAATAGAAACAATTTCCTGAAAAGATTTTACCATAGTAGGCAGAGGAAATTTTAAATGGGTATATAGATAATATTCTCATTTAAATATAAGAAATAGGGATGAGAAATAGCAGAAAATGGATGGTGAAATGGAGGAAGAGAGCTCCTGAACTAGAAACACAGTGACAGAGACAAGTGAAGAATGAAAAGAAACTAAATACAGAAGGAAAATTACAATCACAGTAGTTGTCTTGTAAGAAATAAAAACATTGAAATAGCAGGCAAGCTGGAGAATCTCTCTGAGACCGAAGAGAAAAGGTGTGAAGGTGGAGAAGTAATGAAAGAAAAGTTGCCAAATGTGGAAAGCAGAGCACCAATCCAGGCGGCATAAATGAAGAAGAACAATTAACAAATGGAACAATTAACAAAAAGTACAATAAAACACATGATGGCAAACTCTTCTTATCCCTGGTGAATTGAAAGGACTCACCGAGTTCCAGGCAAAAGGAATAAGATACAACTTGATGAAAAATGAAGCAGTTCCATGGAGAACAAAAAAAATCCCTATAAGCATTTGACAAAACACACACAGGTAAGCACACAATCAGCCCTCAGCAAATAAAACAGCCATTTCCGATAAACAATCACAACTAATCCAACCCTCCTGAAGTTTCTCCTCTAACATCAAAGACCAAAGACTTTGGAGAATCATTGATTCAGCCAGGATATAATATGCACAAGAGCCACAGAAAATTGCCCGCCCGGGCTTGCTGAAGAACTTGCAAAGAGAGGGCAGCAGGCCCCCAAAGTTATCAGGTCCTAAAGCCTGGAACCTGTAAACATTACCTCATTTGGTAAAAGGATCTTTGCAGATGTGGTCAAACCAAGGATTCTGAGATGAAGAGATTATTGTGGATTATCTGGATGGGCTCTAAATGCAATCATATATATCCTTATAAGAAGGAAGCAGAGGGAGATTTTATATACACAGAGGAAAAGGTGATGTGAAGACAGACACCGAGATTGGAATGATGAGGCCTCAAGCCAAGGAATGCCAACAGTCACCAGAAACTGGAAGAAGCAAAAAATAGATTCTCCCCTAGGGGCTCTGGAGGGAGTGCAGCCCTGCTGACACCTTGATTTCCACATAGCAATACTGATTTCAGACTTCCGGCCTCCAGAACTTCAAAAGAATAAAGTTCTGTTGTTTTAAGTCACCACATTTGTGGTACTTTGTCACAGCAGCCACAGGAAACTAAAATAGACATAATTTTCAGCCTACTGAGATGTTTAGGAAAAAACTATATAAAGAATTGGTGACCATGAAAGACGATATTTAATTTGAGTCTGTAGTCCCTGCTTGTATTGTCAGTGTTTTGATAGTTGGCGGAAGGCAGAGGGGAAAGTAAAATCTTTTTAGCTTTTCTGTCTTACACAAAGGAGAGTGAAATGCTATATTCTTTTTCTTTTTTTTTTTTAACATCTTTATTGGAGTATAATTGCTTTACAATGGTGTGTTAGTTTCTGCTTTATAACAAAGTGAATCAGCTATACATATACATGTATCCCCATATCTCCTCCCTCTTGCATCTCCCTCCCACCCTCCCTATCCCACCCATCTAGGTCGTCACAAAACACTGAGCTGATCTCCCTGTGCTTATTATTTTTCTTAAAGTTGATAATTAGAGAAAATACCCATTTAGGAATATTTTTGAAAATGTTTAAAAATGCCTAAAGTAGAATGAAAAAACAAAAATGTATACTTTGCAAATCACTGAAGGAAATGTGAAAATTAAGACATGTTACAAAGAAAAAGGAAATAGCAAGAAAACATAATAAACAAAAAGCATAAAACAGGTTGATGGAGATAAGCTTCTATTAGTCTCCCTATATTAGGCTCCTTTCACGTGAGACCCTCACAGTCCTCCAGTGAGTCCTCAAATTTGGCCAGCTGAGAAGGGAAAGAGAAGGCATCAGAGAGTAGAACAAAACTTGTTTTAAGAGTCAGGTCTTCCTCCTCATCCCACTGACCAGAACACATTTCCCAGCTCACCTAATTATAAGGGAGGTTGTGCCTAGGTGGAAGAAGAAACAAGAGTTTGTGAACACATAACATCATCGCTGCTTCAAGAACAAACATATCAATTCTGAAATGAGTATAAATTCACTTTTGTCTGGCCGCTCCACAGTGCGAGGTAGAAGAAAATAAGAGGAGAAGAGGTGGTCCCTGGAACAGGCCAGGGTTGCAGGAGCTCAGGATGGCTGGGGGAGGATTGAGGGATCAGCCAAGAACTAAGGTCAAGTGGGAGAGCAGAGTGCAAGACTGAAATGCTGAGCTAAGAGTCTGCAAAAGGAGTGGGCAGAATGATGTGTGAGCATCCCAGCGGGAGGCCCCGAGATGAGGGCACACAGGAAAAGGGAGCCTCTACTGTTACGTGTGGAGCTTTCACTGACCAACCTGTGGGTAGGGAGGGAGCTGTAAGGAGATTTGAGCTGGTGCACACAAGTTAAATTTCCATATTGCAAGCAAAAGAGTCTCAAGTACGGTAAAGAAAAAATAAATGCTGCTAAGAACAATAGAATATTAAAAAGTTGAGACAAAGGAATAGCATGAGAACATACATAAATAAAAACAGGGGTCACAATATTGCTTTTCTTTTTTTTGTTGTTTTACATCTTTATTGGAGTATAATTGCTTTACGATGGTGTGCTAGTTTCTGCTTTATAACAAAGTGAATCAGTTATACATATACATATGTTCCCATCTCTCTTCCCTCTTGCGTCTCGCTCCCTCCCACCCTCCCTATCCCTCCCCTCTAGGTGGTCACAAAGCATGGAGCTGATCTCCCATGCTATGCGGCTGCTTCCCACTAGCTATCTATTTTACGTTTGGTAGTGTATATATGTCCATGCCACTCTCTTGCTTTGTCACAGCTTACACTTCCCCCTCCCCATATCCTCAAGTCCATGCTCTAGTAGGTCTCTGTCTTTATTCCTATCTTACCCCTAGGTTCTTCATGACATTTATTTTCTTAAATTCCATATATATGTGTTAGCATATGGTATTTCTCTTTCTCTTTCTGACTTACTTCACTCTGTATGACAAACTCTAGGTCCATCCACCTCATTACAAATAGCTCAATTTCCTTTCTTTTTATGGCTGAGTAATATTCCACTGTATATATGTGCCACATCTTCTTTATCCATTCATCCGATGATGGACACTTAGGTTGTTTCCATCTCCTGGCTATTGTAAATAGAGCTGCAATGAACATTTTGGTACATGACTCTTTGAATTTTGGTTTTCTCAGGGTATATGCCCAGTAGTCAGATTGCTCGGTCATATGGTAGTTCTATTTGTAGTTTTTTCAGGAACCTCCATACTGTTCTCCATAGTGGCTGTACCAATTCACATTCCCACCAGCAGTGCAAGAGTGTTTCCTTTTCTCCACACCCTCTCCGGCATTTATTGTTTCTAGATTTTTTGATGATGGCCATTCTGACTGGTGTGAGATGATATCTCATTGTAGTTTTGATTTGCATTTCTCTAATGATTAATGATGTTGAGCATTCTTTCATGTGTTTGTTGTCAGTCTGTATATCTTCTTTGGAGAAATGTCTATTTAGATCTTCTGCCCATTTTTGGATTGGGTTGTTTGTTTTTTTGTTATTGAGCTGCATGACCTGCTTGTAAATTTTGGAGATTAATCCTTTGTCAGTTGCTTCATTTGCAAATATTTTCTCCCATTCTGAGAGTTGTCTTTTGGTCTTGTTTATGGTTTCCTTTGCTGTGCAAAAGCTTTGAAGTTTCATTAGGTCCCATTTGTTTATTTTTCTTTTTATTTCCATTTCTCTGGGAGGTGGGTCAAAAAGGATCTTGCTGGGATTTATGTCATAGAGTGTTCTGCCTATGTTTTGCTCTAAGAGTTTGATAGTTTCTGGCCTTACATTTAGGTATTTAATCCATTTTGAGCTTATTTTTGTGTACGGTGTTAGGGAGTGAACTAATCTCATACTTTAACATGTACCTGTCCAGTTATCCTAGCACCACTAATTGAAGAGGCTGTCCTTTCTCCACTGTACATTCCTACCTACTTTATCAAAGACAAGGTGATCATATGTGCGTGGGTTTATCTCTGGGCTTTCTATCCTGTTCCATTGATCTATATTTCTGTTTTTGTGCCAGTACCATATTGTCTTGATTACTGTAGCTTTGTAATATAGTCTGAAGTCTGAGAGCCTGATTCCTCCAGCTCCATCTTTCGTTCTCAAGATTGCTTTGGCTATTCAGGGTCTTTGTGTTTCCATACAAATTGTGAAATTTTTTGTTCTAGTTCTGTGAAAAATGCCAGTGGTAGTTTGATAGGGATTGCATTGAATCTATAGATTGCTTTGGGTAGTAGAGTCATTTTCACAATGTTGATTCTTCCAATCCAAAAACATGGTATATCTCTCCATCTATTTGTATCATCTTTAATTTCTTTCATCAGTGTCTTATAATTTTCTGTATACAGGTCTTCTGTCTCCTTAGGTAGGTTTATTCCTAGATATTTTATTCTTTTTGTTGCAATGGTAAATGACAGTGTTTTCTTGATTTCACTTTCAGGTTTTTCATCATTAGTGTATAGGAATGCCAGACATTTCTGTGCATTAATTTTGTATCCTGCTACTTTACCAAATTCATTGATTAGCTCTAGTAGTTTTCTGGTAGCATCTTTAGGATTCTCTATGTATAGTATCATGTCATCTGCAAACAGTGACAGCTTTATTTCTTTTTCTCCAATTTGGATTCCTTTTATTTCCTTTTCTTCTCTGATTGCTGTGGCTAAAACTTCCAAAACTATGTTAAAAAAGAGTGGTGAGAGTGGGCAACCTTGTCTTTTTCCTGATCTTAGTGGAAATGGTTTCAGTTTTTCACCATTGAGGACAATGTTGGCTGTGGGTTTGTCATATATGGCCTTTATTATGTTGAGGAAAGTTCTCTGTATGCCTACTTTCTGCAGGGTTTTTATCATAAAAGGGTGTTGAATTTTGTCGAAAGCTTCCTCTGCATTTATTGAGATGATCATATGGTTTTTCTCCTTCAATTTGTTAGTATGGTGTATCACATTGATTGATTTGCGTATATTGAAGAATCCTTGCATTTCTGGAATAAACCCAACTTGTTCAGGGTGTATGATCCTTTTAATGTGCTGTTGGATTCTGTTTGCTAGTAGTTTGTTGAGGATTTTTGCATCAATGTTCATCAGTGATATTGGCCTGTAGTTTTCTTTCTTTGTGACATCCTTGTCTGGTTTTGGTATCAGGGTGATGGTGGCCTTGTAGAATGAGTTTGGGTGTGTTCCTCCCTCTGCTATATTTTGCAAGAGTTTGAGAAGAATAGGTGTTAGCTCTTCTCTAAATGTTTGATAGAATTTGCCTGTGAAGCTATCTGGTCCTGGGCTTTTGTTTGTTGGAAGATTTTTAATCACAGTTTCAGTTTCAGTGCTTGTGATTGGTCTGTTCATATTTTCTATTTCTTCCTGATTCAGTCTTGGCAGGTTCTACTTTTCTAAGAATTTGTCCATTTCTTCCAAGTTGTCCATTTTATTGGCATAGAGTTGCTTGTAGTAATCTCTCATGATCTTTTGTATTTCTGCAGTGTCAGTTGTTACTTCTCCTTTTTTATTTCTAATTCTATTGATTTGAGTCTTCTCCCTTTTTTTTCTTGATGAGTCTGGCTAATGGTTTATCAATTTTGTTTATCATCTCAAAGAACCAGCTTTTAGTTTTATTGATCTTTGCCCTCGTTCCCTTCATTCCTTTTTCATTTATTTCTGATCTGATCTCTATGTTTTCTTTCCTTCTGCTAACTTTGGGGTTTTTTCTTCTTCTTTCTCTAATTGCTTTAGGTGCAAGGTTAAGTTGTTTATTCGAGATGTTTCCTGTTTCTTAAGGTAGGATTGTATTGCTATAAACTTCCCTCTTAGAACTGCTTTTGCTGCATCCTGTAGGTTTTGGGTCGTCGTGTCTCCATTGTCATTTGTTTCTAGGTTTTTTTTTTATTTCTTCTTTGATTTCTTCAGTGATCACTTCATTATTAAATAGTGTATTGTTTAGCCTCCATGTGTTTGTATTTTTTACAGTTTTTTTCCTGTAATTGATATCTAGTCTCATAGCATTATGGTCAGAAAAGATACTTGATACAACTTCAATTTTCTTAAATTTACCAAGGCTTGATTTGTGATCCAAGATATGATCTATCCTGGAGAATGTTCCATGAGCACTTGAGAAAAATGTGTATTCTGTTGTTTTTGGATGGAATGTCCTATAAATATCAATTAAGTCCATCTTGCTTAATGTATCATTTAAAGCCTGTGTTTCCTTATTTATTTTCATTTTGGATGATCTGTCCATTGTTGAAAGTGGGGTGTTAAAGTCCCCTATTATGAATGTGTTACTGTCGATTTCCCCTTTTATGGCTGTTAGTATTTGCCTTATGTATTTTGGTGCTTCTATGTTGGGTGCATAAATATTTACAATTGTTATATCTTCTTCTTGGGTCAGTCCATTGATCATTATGTAGTGTCCTTCTTTGTCTCTTGTAAGAGTCTTTATTTTAAAGCCTATTTTGTCTGATATGAGAATTGCTACTCCAGCTTTCTTTTGGTTTCCATTTGCATGGAATATCTTTTTCCGTCCCCTCACTTTCAGCCTGTATCTGTCTCTAGGTTGAAGTGGGTCTCTTGTAGACAGCATATATATGGGTCTTGTTTTTGTATCCATTCAGCCAGTCTGTGTCTTTTGGTGGGAGCATTTAATCCATTTACATTTAATGTAATTATCGATATGTATGTTCCTATTCCCACTTTCTTAATTGTTTTGGGTTTGTTATTGTAGGTCTTTTCCTTCTCTTGTGTTTCTTGCCTAGAGAAGGTCCTTTAGCATTTGTTGTAAAGCTGGTTTGGTGGTGCTGAACTCTCTCAGCTTTTGCTTGTCTGTAAAGGTTTTAATTTCTCCATCAAATCTGAATGAGATCCTTGCTGGGTGGAGTAATCTTGGTTGTAGGTTTTTCTCCTTCATCACTTTAAATATGTCCTGCCAGTGCCTTCTGGCTTGCAGAGTTTCTGCTGAAAGATCAGCTGTTAACTTTATGGGGATTCCCTTGTGTGTTATTTGTAGTTTTTCCCTTGCCACTTTTAATATGATTTCTTTGTATTTAATTTTTGACAGCTTGATTAATATGTGTCTTGGTGTGTTTCTCCTTGGATTTATCCTGTATGGGACTCTCTGTGCTTCCTGGACTTGATTAACTATTTCCTTTCCCATATTAGGGAAGTTTTCAACTATAATCTCTTCAGATATTTTCTCAGTTCCTTTCTTTTTCTCTTCTTCTTCTGGAACCCCTATAATTCGAATGTTGGTGCGTTTTATGTTGTCCCAGAGGTCTCTGAGGCTGTCCTCAGTTCTTTTCATTCTTTTTTCTTTATTCTGTTCTGCTGTAGTTATTTCCACTATTTTATCTTCCAGGTCACTTATCCATTCTTCTGCCTCAGTTATTCTGCTATTGATCCCATCTAGAGTATTTTTAATTTCATTTATTGTGTTGTTCATCATTGCTTGTTTCATCTTTAGTTCTTCTAGGTCCTTGTTAAATGTTTCTTGCATTTTCTCTATTCTATTTCCAAGATTTTGGATCATCTTTATTATCATTATTCTGAATTCTTTTTCAGGTAGACTGCCTATTTCCTCTTCATTTGTTAGGTCTGGTGGGTTTTTATCTTGCTCCTTCATCTGCTATGTGTTTTTCTGTCTTCTCATTTTGCTTATCTTACTGTGTTTGGGGTCTCCTTTTTGCAGGCTGCAGGTTCGTAGCTCCCATTGTTTTTGGTGTCTGTCCCCAGTGGCTAAAGTTGGTTCAGTGGGTTGTGTAGGCTTCCTGGTGGAGGGGACTAGTGCCTGTGTTCTGGTGGATGAGGCTGGATCTTGTCTTTCTGGTCGGCAGGTCCACGTCTGGTGGTGTGTTTTGGGGTGTCTGTGGACTTATTATGATTTTAGGCAGCCTCTCTGCTAATGGGTGGGGTTGTGTTCCTGTCTTGCTAGTTGTTTGGCATAGGATGTCCAGCACTGTAGCTTGCTGGTCGTTGAGTGAAGCTGGGTGCTGGTGTTGAGATGGAGATCTTTGGGAGATTTTCGCCATTTGATATTATGTGGAGCTGGGAGGTCTCTTGTGGACCAGTGTCCTGAATTTGGCTCTCCCACCTCAGAGGCACAGCACTGATTCCTGGCTGCAGCACCAAGAGTCTTTCATCCACACAGCTCAGAATAAAAGGGAGAAGAAAGAAAGAAAGAAAGGGAGAGAGAGAGAGAGAGAAAGGGAGGGAGGGAGGGAGGGAGGAAGGAAGGAAGGAAGGGAAAGAAAGAAAGAAAGAAAGAAAGGAGGATAAAAGAAAATAAAGTAAGATAAAATTAAATTAAATTATTAAAATAAAAAATAATTATTAAGAAAAAAAAATTTTGTAAAGAAAAAAAAAATGACAGATAGAACCCTAGGATAAATGGTGAAAGCAAAGCTGTATAGACAAAATCTCACACAGAAGCATACACATACACACTCACAAAAAGAGGAAAAGGGGAAAAAAATAATCTTGCTCTCAAAGTCCACCTCGTCAATTTTGGGATGATTCGTTTTCTATTCACGTATTCCACAGATGCAGGGTACATCAAGTTGATTGTGGAGCTTTAATCCGCTGCTTCTGAGGCTGCTGGGAGAGATTTCCCTTTCTCTTCTTTGTTCACACAGCTCACAGGGGCTCAGCTTTGGATTTGGCCCCACCTCTGCGTGTAGGTCGCCGGAGGGCGTCTGTTCTTCGCTCAGACAGGACGGGGTTAAAGGAGCAGGTGCTTCGGGGACTCTGGCTCACTCAGGCCGGGGGCAGGTAGGGGTACGGATGCAGGGCGAGCCTGCGGCGGCAGAGGCCAGCGTGACGTTGCACCAGCCTGAGGCGCGCCGTGCGTTCTCCCGGGGAAGTTGTCCCTGGATCCCGGGACCCTGGCAGTGGTGGGCTGCACAGGCTCCCGGAAGGCGGGTGTGGATAGTGACCTGTGCTCGCACACAGACTTCTTGGTGGTGGCAGCAGCAGCCTTAGCATCTCATGCCCGTCTCTGGGGTCCGCGCTTTTAGCCGCGGCTCGCGCCCGTCTCTGGAGCTCCTTTAAGCAGCGCTCTTAATCCCCTCTCCTCGCGCACCAGGAAACAAAGAGAGAAGGAAAAGTCTCTTGCCTCTTCGGCAGGTCCAGACTTTTCCCCGGACTCCCTCCCGGCTTGCCGTGGTGCACTAACCCCGTGGAGGCTGTGTTCACGCTGCCAATCCCAGTCCTCTCCCCGCGCTCAGACGGAAGCCCGAGCCTCAGCTCCCACCTCGCCTGCCCCGGCGGGTGAGCAGACAAGCCTCTTGGGGCTGGTGAGTGCCAGTCGGCACAGATCCTCTGTGCAGGAATCTCTCTGCTTTGCCTTCCGCACCCCAGTGGCTGCGTTCTCCTCCGCGGCTCTGAAGCTCCCCACTCCGCCACCTGCAGTCTCCGCCCGCGAAGGGGCTTCCTAGTGTGTGGAAACCTTTCCTCCTTCACAGCTCCCTCCCACTGGTGCAGGTCCCGTCCCTATTCTTTTGTCTCTGTTTATTCTTTTTTCTTTTGCCCTAGGGAGTTTCTTGCCTTTTGGGAGGTCTGAGGTCTTCTGCCAGCATTCAGTAGGTGTTCTGTAGGAGTTGTTCCACGTGTAGATGTATTTCTGGTGTATATGTGGGGAGGAAGGTGATCTCCGCGTCTTACTCTTCCACCATCTTCCCGATTCCCCACCCCCGCCATCTTCCCGATTCCCCCCGGCTTTTCTAAATAAAGGTAAAATTCAAGGTTAAAATATATATATACATATTAAAAGGGACAGAGGGAATTATTTCACGTGATAAAATGCTTAGTCCACAAGTGTGTCAACAGTCATGAATCTTTATGCGCCAAATAACCTAACAAGAAAACTTAAAGCAAAATCTGTCAGAAAAACAAGAAGAAATTGACAGCCATAGGAGACTTTAACGTATCTCTCTTAATGCAGTAAAACAAATACAGTTAAGTCTTCTACATATAAACAAGTTCCGTTCTCAGAGCACATTCGTTAAGTCCCATTGTTCGTAAGTCCAGCAAAGTTAGCCTAGGTACCCAACTAACACCATCGGCTATAGAGTACTGTACTGTAGTAGGTTTATAATACTTTTCACACAAATAATACATAAAGAACAAACACAAAAAATAAAGAAAACATTTTTAATCTTACAGTACAGTGCCTTGAAAAGTACAGTAGTACAGTACAACAGCTGGCATCCAGGGGCTGGCGTCGAGTAAACAGGCAAGAGTTACTGACCGGAGGAGGGAGAGGAGGTGGGAGATGGTACTGTACTACTGTACTCTATACAGTGTTGTACAGTAAAGTACGCAATAGCACAACCACTTGTGGAGGATGCACGCACGTGACAATGTATGCCAGGCACGTGAACTAACATGTGATTGGACACGCAAATGCACATTCACATCTTTGAAAGTTCACAACTTGAAGGTGCATATGTAGGGGACTTACTGTAAAAAAGCAGAACTAAACTGTAATTTGTTTTAGGTGATTTGACCATCTTTTGATTTGATATTATGTATCAGGCTCAGTGCCAGGTACTTTATATGTGATTCCATTTACAGTAATCCTCTTGGCCACACTGCTGGATAGATGATGTTACTGCCATTCTACTGGGGAATAAACTGAGGCTCTTTCAGGTCACTCAATTATCAAGAATGAGTATTTGAACCCAAGTCTTTGACCCCGTAGCCATTTTGTTAAATAGCCTCTTCGGGAGGCAGAGCTTCATTTCATGGAAAACATTTCTTCCATAAAGGATAAAGACACCTCTGCCCCTCACAGAGTCCCTGACACCTGCAGGGCAGGTTCTGGTGAACAATAGGCAGTCACAGAGCCTTCATTTACAGGGCGATGGTAATGAGAAAACAAGTGGTGCAAGGTTACTCAGCAAGGAAGAGTGAAACACAGGGCAGTAGCTTCAGTGCTGCACCTGTACACTGCCCAGCCTCCCAGAACACCAGTCACTGCAGCTTCCTCAGTGACTGAAGCCCAGGTTTATTCTTTCACTTAGGAAAATAACACAAGAAGGATCTTTCTGTCTTCCCAATACCAGCTGGCACCAGGAAAGGACACCCTCTATTTTTGCTCTAGACACCAATGCTTGCTTTGAGCTTTGGTCTGTCTTCTCAGTTTTTGCTCTTTGGATGACACAATGCTTTAATTATTATTGTCTGCTATTATAATCATGGTTTAATTGTTGGTTTGCTGCACCGTGGCTCAGAGGGGGGCATTTTGTGAAGCAAGTATTATTTTCTTATTGTCATTTCCAAAGTCACTGAGGATAATTTAAGCTGCGTTCTCACTTGGGGACAGGAGTGATTTCTGACCCCTCCCCCTGCTACAGCAGCTGTTCGTTCACATGCCATTTTCGCCTGATGTAAAGATCCGCTGTTAACACTCTTCCCAGTGCAATATCCATGTGTTCACGCAGTGGTGACAGTTGCTTCGAAGCACCCAAAGCCTTTTCATATTCTGGGGCCCAGTCAGAAGGCAAGTGAAATCAACATATAAAGATGCTGTGATTTTTTTCCTTTCTAGTTTTTGCATTTTTCTAATGTGTGACAGATACAGATGAACCACTTCTAAGTGTGGAAGTGGGCAGTACCCGAGAAACACCCGATGTGTTAAAGTTTCCTTCAGAGTGAGAGCTGAAAACCATAGTCCCAGACTCGAGTTTGTCTATGGACAGCACTTAAGGGGTGCAGCCCCCTACAATGACAATTTGATGCTCTCCTAGCTTTTTAGATGAACGTTCTGGCAGTAAATCTCTTCCTGTGGTTGAAGCTGAGTGTCATGAACCTTAACCGCAAAGCCTGGGGGGACTCTTAGTGGTGGGCTGGTGGGCAGAGGTAAGGGAGTGAGGGCCAGGTGAGGGCTCCCTCACCTGGGGAGCTGCTGTTGGGACACTGTGGTGGAAGGTGGGACTCTGTGGAAACACCATGATGAAAAGGTGTACAGAGATCCCGGAACAGGGATGGCCCCACGGTCGGGGTGCCCTGCAGTTAAAGGGAGTGGCAGCCAATCTGACATGAAGACCCAGCTCCAGAGAGAGCAAGCAGAGGTTCCGGGCAGCCCCCAGGGGAATGGGAAAGAGGACCAGAGACCAGCGGGACTCATTAGCTGAGCTGGCATACTTGTCAGTAGTGAAAGCCCAGGCTGTACCCCAGGCAGATTTAGGACACTGAGACCAACTCAAGGCCCCTCCTTTTTGGAAACGGGTCTCCCCCCTCTCTGCCCCTAGCCTGACCCAGCACCATGGAAAGGACCGAAGAGGCCATGCCTGCCTTGCCTTCTTCCACAGTTGGACATCATTGCCCTGCTGAGTCTCTCTTCTCTCTCTTTTTTATTTATTTATTTATTTTTGGCTGCGTTGAATCTTTGTTGCTGCACGAGGGCTTTCTCTCTAGTTGCGGCGAGCGGGGGGCTACTCTTCGTTGCAGTGCACGGGCTTCTCATTGCGGTGGCTTCTCGTTGTGGAGCATGGGCTTTAGGCGCGTGGACTTCAGTAGTTGTGGCATGCGGGCTCAGTGGTTGTGGCGCACGGGCTTAGCTGCTCCGCGGCACGTGAGATCTTCCAGGACCAGGGCTCGAACCCGTCTCCCCTGCATTGGCAGGCAGACTCTTAACCACTACGCCACCAGGGAAGCCCCTCTCCTCTCTTGACTCCTTGGGCTGCACCTTCTTCTGGTTTACCTTGTACCTCCTCCACTCCTCATTCTTAGTCTCCTTCCCCTGCTCATCCTTAATGCCGTGGATCTCCAGGACACCCTTCTCTGTGTGCTGCCCACACTGATACTCGTTGGGTGGGCTTGTCCAAACCCATGGCTTCAGGTCTCACCCACCTGCACCCATGCTCTCATCCTCCTGAAGAACCTGTACTGTCCTGGGGGTGCCCGTCTCTCCATCCCATCCGTGTCTTTGCACAACCTCTTTTCTCTGCCCGGCATTCCCCTTCCTTCTCACACTCCTCGCCACCCCCTTCATCTGGAAAATCCTGTTCACCTCTTAAGACTCAGCTTAGTTGTTCCCTCCTCCGGGGACCTTGCCTCACCCCTTGGCCTGAGGTGGGACCTTCTCTGTGCGTATCTGTACCATAGTACTTATCACACCACAGCTAGGGCAGAAACAAGCCATGTTCTTGTCTGTATCACCAGTGACTGGTGTGATATCTGCACCCACTGCCTACTATTCATTGATTGGATGTGTGAATATTGGTCAGAAGACTTGTAGAGCTGTATTTGGAGAGTGTGAGACCATGGCTACAGCATCCCCCTGTCTTCTGGCTTTAAACTAGGCAGCCACCTGTGGCCCAGGGTCTGTGCAGCTAGGTCCTATCTCTATGGTGGCGATAGGATGCCAAAGACATAGATTCAAGGGGCGGGATGTGGGCAGTAAAGAGAGATGTCAGAACCTCCAGTGAAATAGGAAGTATCTTCCTTAGCACATAGGATTTAAGTTGCCCGTCACCAAGTGGCACGCACAGCACGGACTGAACTATGGGCGTCCCCGGAAGCTGATGAGCCATTCACTTACTCATCAACTCAACCAAACCAGGAGCTTAGTGTGGGTCAGGCCTGGCGCTGGGTACCAAAGATACAAACACAAAGGAGACACAAACACAACAGTTAAGGAACTCAGTGAGACAGGTTATTCAGTGGATGACTCTGATACACAGAGCACACAGAGGAGCATCTCACGAGATTGGGGCCATGGGCAGGGCATGGAAAAGCCCATGGAAAAGCTTACCAACTGGAGGTGGGGATCTACTGGGACATGGTATTCAGGTGGTGTATGAGTTTACTAGGGCTGCTGTAACAAACCGAATGACTTAACAAAAATTTATTTTCTCACACTTCTAGAGCCTAGAAGTCCAAACTCGAGGAGCGAGTAGGGTCACGCTGCCTCTGAAGGCTCTAGGGAAGAATCAGTTTCACTTCCCAGCTTCTGGGAGTTGCCAGCACTCCTTGGCCTTCCTTGGCTTGTGGGTGCATCACTCCAGTCTCTGCCTCCATCTTCACATGGTCCCCTTCCCTGCTTCTCCACGGTGCCTCTGCATCCAAATCTCCCTTTCCTTTCTCTTAGAAAGACATCAGTCATTGGACTCAGGACCCACCCTACTCCAGTATGTCCTCATCTTAACTTGATGACATCTACAAAGACCCTATTTCCAAGTAAGGTTACATTCACAGGGACCGAGTGTTAGGACTTGAACATATCTCTTGGGGGGAGACCATTGAAGCCACTACAGGTGGTGTGAGGGCACGTGTAGGGGTTGGAAACATCCAGGCAGAGGGAAGTCCCTGAAGCCAGAGAAAGAGAAGAAAATGGGTAAAGAGTGAGAGGAAGAGGAGGAGGCAGTTGGGGCTATTCGTGGAGGGCTTGGAGCATTCCCTAGGAAGCCTGACTTTATTCTGTAGGGAAAAGGGAATGACTGGTCAGATACGTGGTTCAGAAAGGTCAGCTGGCCCTGGTGGGAAAGGTGGATTGAAAAGGTGAGAGGGAGTTTGGGTGCACACTCTGTGTGCCTCTGTAATGCTGTTCTCTCTCTCTCTTTTTTTTTTTTTTTAAAGAAGTTGTTGGGGGTAGGAGTTTATTAATTAATTTATTTATTTTTGCTGTGTTGGGTCTTCGTTTCTGTGCGAGGGCTTTCTCTAGTTGTGGCGAGCGGGGGCCACTCTTCATCGCGGTGCGCAGGCCTCTCACTGTGGCGGCCTCTCTTGTTGCGGAGCACAGGCTCCAGACGCGCAGGCTCAGTAGTTGTGGCGCACGGGCTTAGTCGCTCCGCGGCATGTGGGATCCTCCCAGACCAGGGCTCGAACCCATGTCCCCTGCATTAGCAGGCAGATTCTCAACCACGGCACCACCAGGGAAGCCCCTGCTCTCTCTCTTGCAGTCACCTTCCTCTCTCACTTTCCTTGTGCTTCGCTTTTATTTCTCCAAACCTGCTTCAAAGACATCTCCTCCTTGAAGTTTTCCTTGCCTCTCTCAATTAGAAGAAGATGACTATGTAAAAGAAAGGCCTTTGGTCCCAGACAGACGTGGTTTGAATACACCCTCTGATCCTGACAAGCTGTTTGACGCCCCCCCCCACCCTCAGCAAGTCTCCCCAATTAACCCCCAGGACTTCAGTTTCCACATCAGCAAGATGGCAAAAATAGGCTCCAACTTACAGGCTTGTTATGAGGATATTAGACAATATACATGAAGCACTTGGCACGTAGATTTCCAACAAATGATTAGTTCTCTTCTTCGTCCAGTTATTTCGATAGCGCTTTATTTATCCCACGCGTTCAGCACCTCCTGCACGTATTACTGTGTTGTGTGTGTCTCTTTCAATAAGCAGCAGCAGCCCCCAGGGCAAAGACACAGCCTTCCACGTTCCGGCAGCTCTCAGCACAGAGCGCGATGCACATCAGGCCCCCTCCCTCTTCCGGGGCTATCGTTGTGTCTGTGGCCCAGAGAAACAAGAGCGCAAACGGGTGAGGCGTCAAGATGAAGGATCACCTTCTCACAGCATGCTGGGCGCAGGATCCTCAAATGGTTTTCAGTATTTCAAAAGCCAGAAGGAGACCGGATGGTCACCTGCAGGGGAGCTGCTCAGGCAAACCCAAATGTCTGCTTGGGCCCAGAGTTATCCCTATCAATGAGAACCTCTAATTAGCATTTTATAGACTTTGATTTCTATGGGATGAAAAACGTCTTCAGTAAGACTCTTAATCCACGTGGTCGGATTGGCAAAGCTTCACTGGCTAGCATCAAGGATTTATCATGAAAGAGGTCACTAGCACCTGTAGTAGCCCCCTAGCTAATTTCCCTGCATCCGACGTTGCCCTTGCCAGGCTGTTCTTATCCGGGCAGCAGGAGTGATCTTCAAATGAAAATTGGATCTTGTAAGCCTCAGCGTAAAATCCTTCAGTGACGTCCCTTAGCCCATAGAATAAAATCCAAAATTTTCCCCGACCCACCGGGCCCCACGAGACCTGGCCTCTGCCTACCTCTCTTGGCCCAGGGACAGCCTCAGTGGCCTTTCTGTTGCTCTGATGCTCCGAGCTGCTTCCCTTTCGGGGCCTTTGCTCATGCTGCCCTTTATCCACAGAAAACGTCCTCCCACCTCTTGCCCTGCCCTGGTGCCTGGCTCCCTCTAAGCCTCTCCTCTTCCTTACATGTCACCTCCGTGGAGAGGCCTTCCTGGCCAGTCTGTATAACCCAGTGGCTCCATCTCAGCGCTCTGCCGTTTCCTTCATCGCATTTGCCCACAGCTGGTAGTCTTCTGTTGGGGTTGTGTGTGCAGGAGTATTGCCCGTCTCCAGAAACAGCTGGAAAATGACACCCTGTCTGTCATCTTCGCCATTATCTCCCAGCACCTAGCACACAGAAGGCATTTACATAAACGAAGGCAGTAAGAGGTCTGGAACTTCAGCTTCTCTCCTTTCCACTGCCAAGCTGCATGGTTTCTGCATGCACAGGACCTCAGGCTCCCTCCTCCGGCCTCGTCCTCCCACCTCAGTTGACCTCATCAATGCCAAGCCTTTGACTTTGTCTGACTAACAGATCAGTTAAGCTGAATGCAGTGAATTGGCACTTTTAATTAAGGGTCTTAAATCTCAGCCCTTTAACCTTGTGTATGATTGACATGTAAACTATTGATTACTGATGGGGCCTCTCTGGAGCAGGCCTGGCTCTCGGCCACAGCCTCTTCCTTCTGGAGGTGCAGGCAGTGTTGTCAGGGGAGAGAGAGGAAGCGCCAAAGTCTGACCTGGACTGGAATTATATAATGTAATTCTGTGTCGCTCTCTGACCAGCCCTTGACCTTGAGCAAGTTACTTAACCTCTCTGAGCCTCAGTATTCTCATTTTTAAAGAGGGGAATGGTGCTACCTACAAAATAAAGTTGCTTGTGAGGACTAAATGGGATAAGGTGAAATTGCCTTGTACACAGGGGTTGTATAAATATGTTTTCTTTCATTTCTACCTAGTGTACATATTCTCTTTTCACACTTCCCATCGGTCTGGTCCTTCTGGGATTTCATTTGTTCATTCTTCAATTCACTCACTCATCCATTCCATTATTCACCCTCAGGGACCTCAGTCGGTCTCTAACCAGAAGAGGATAAAACCCCAACTCTGCTAGCTAATACTGATGTCCCTCTCTCAATCCAGCTCTGTCCCCATGACATACTCATGCCACCTGAACTCCAGTGTGGGCATCGCCTGTCTTCCCAGGTACCTTAACCTCTCCCCTGCCTCTGGGTCTTGTCTTGTGTTAGTACATCCAAAGAAAGCACCCTCTGGGCTTCCCTGGTGGCGCAGTGGTTGAGAGTCCGCCTGCCGATGCAGGGGACACGGGTTCGTGCCCCAGTCCGGGAAGATCCCACGTGCCGCGGAGCGGCTGGGCCCGTGAGCCATGGCCGCTGAGCCTGCGCGTCCGGAGCCTGTGCTCCGCAACGGGAGAGGCCACAACAGTGAGAGGCCTGCGTACCGCAAAAAAAAAGAAAAAAGAAAACACGCTCCCTTTCACGCCACCCAAACTTCTAGCCTCGTCTCCTCCTGCCTTCCCTGACAAGCCTGGCCCACGAGAACCTCTCTTCCCTGAGAGCACATCCGGCAGCACCACACAGCTACCGCTTGGTCTGCGCCTGCAGGCGGCTGCCGATTTCCCAGTGCCTCACTGACCATGGAGGAAGCAGAGAAGCCAGGGGCAGCTTAGCACAGCAGGGAGGATGCTTGTTTGCTCCACTTTTCCTGCGGAGCTCCTTCTCCCCTTCCAACCACGTGTAGGGCCCCAGTCTGTTCCCTCCTAAACGCCTTGAAGAGAAGCCTGTTTTCACTCATCAGAAGTCCCTGGAGGAGAGGCCCTGCCAGGGGGATGAGAATACAACCATTGAGGAAACCCACACAGCTCTGGTACTGAGGAAGCTCCACCTGTATCTATAAAAGGGTCTACCTAGGAAATCCAAGAGCTTAACTTGAAGCCTGTTAGAACTTAACTAGTGACTGAAAATAAGAAATACATGCACACACACACATATACATATATATATCCAACAATAAATATGTAACTAATAATTAAATCCCACTCACAATGGAGCTAAAAGCCAAAAATTGAATTTAAGAGGAAAAATGCAAAGAGGAAAACCATAAAACTTTACCAAAGTACCTAAACTAACCCCTAAATAAGTTACAACATCTACAGTGTTCCTGGCTGGGGAAAATAAGTAACGTAAAGATATCAATTTGCCCGAATCAATCAGTAAGTGTGTGCAGGGCTTCCCTGGTGGTGCAGTGGTTAAGAATCCGCCTGCCAATGTAGGGGACACGGGTTCGAGCCCTGGTCCGGGAAGATCCCACATGCCGCGGAGCAACTAAACCTATGCGCCACAACTACTGAGCCTGCGCTCTAGAGCCTGAAAACTACAACTACTGAAGCCCACACGCCTAGAGCCCGTGCTCTGCTATAAAAGAAGCCACTGCAATGAAAAGCCCGCGCACCACAACAAAGAGTAACCCCCGCTCTCCGCAACTAGAGAAAGCCCACACAAAGCAGCAAAGACCCAATGCAGCCATAAATAAATAAATAAATAAATTTAAAATAAATAAATAAGTGTGCAATTTCAATCATAGTATCCACGGGATTTGGAGGAATTTGAAAGGATAAATTTGGGAAATTAGCTAAGAAATTTTGGGGGAAAATACGAAGGGGAGCTTGCCCTGTAAGAATATCAAAATATGAGACTGAAAACTGAAATCAGCCGAGTAGCTGAGCTCCTGGTACCACAAGTATTTAGAATCCCGTCACGGCAAAGGAGGAAGCCCTGGAACAGAGGAGAGTCTAGACTCATACCCATGGCCGAGGTTTCAGACCCGTTGAGAGAGAGAGCCTGGGTTATCCAGGCACAGGCATCTTCATTCAGGTACTTATGAGCTCTGTGAGAAGGGTCAGGCATGGCCCAGGCAGTGGGGCTACCAGAGTGAAGAGGACCTGCCCCCATGCTCGTGAAAGTCATGTTCTAGCTGGGGAGAGGAGTAGTAAACAAATAAATAAAGTATAGACTGTAATAAATGCTAAGGAGGAAAGAAGCAGAGCATTTTGATAGAACATGGAAGAGGCTACTTTAGGTAGGTGGCGGGATAATTGAGGGTCCATTTGGAAAAAATAATGAACCAATAAACCCAACAAATGAAACTACACAACTGCTGAGAAAATATTAAAGTTTTGCTTTTTTTTTTTTTGCGGTACGCGGGCCTCTCACTGTTGTGGCCTCTTCCATTGCGGAGCACAGGCTCCGGACACGCAGGCTCGGTGGCCATGGCTCACGGGCCCAGCCGCTCCGCGGCATGTGGGATCCTCCCGGACCGGGGCACGAACCCGTGTCCCCTGCATCGGCAGGCGGACTCTCAACCACTGCGCCACCAGGGAAGCCCTAAAGCTTTGCTTTTTAATCATATAGGGAAGAAGAGGGTTTGCCCAAGCGTACCGTGACATCCAATATCCTTAAAGGAAAATATTAACATTTGATTACATAGAATGAGTAACTTCTATACCAAAAAAGACACCATAAACAAAATTTCAAGGAAAAAGAGATACCAGCTGCTGGGAGAAAATGTCAGCAACAAATATGTAAAAGAGAAATAAAAATATATAAAGATAATAAATAAAAATTATAATGTGTGAACAGAATTTAAAAAGACAAATAACTCAAGCTGGGTAAAGGATGTGAAGATATACAAATGACCAATAAATATATGCAGAGATACGCAACCTTACTGAATTATCTAAATTTAAAACACTAGTGAGATTCCATTTCGGTTTAGCAGACGGGCAAGTATTTTAATATAGAATATATTTACATTGTAATATCTGATGTTGGTAAGGTGAAGTTTAAAGAGAACAGTCATATGAATACTGTTCAGGGGGAATGTAAATTGACACAATCACTTAAGAGAATAACTGAGCAGGATTTATCAACAACTTTAAATATATTGTATACCTGTCCCCCCGACCAAAGTATTCCTACAAGCCAACTGAAATATTAACATAAATGTGAAACACTGCATAAAGATGGGAATGTTCCTTGCAGTCATATGTGAAATAGTGAAATATAGCAATGTACATTTCTACAGGAAAAAAATGAAGTAGATGTATATCTCCATTATATAGTATTAAGTGAAGAAAGTTACATAAAACTATGTAAAATATAGTCCCATGGCGGAGGCGGGGGGAATGTATGTGTGCACATTGAAAAAAATCTGGAAGTATTTGCACCAAACCTAATATCAAGTGGAAAGTTCTAGAGAACAGATTGGTTTGTGTGAGAGAGACTTCTTAAAAATTCAGGACATCTGTATATTGTTAGCCTTTTTCTGCCTTGAGCATATCTTATTTTTATAATTTTAAAAGACATTTTTAAAAGGATATAGTGATAAATGGATTGGATCCTGGAACAGAAAAAGGGCATCAGTGGAAACACTGGTGAAATCCAAATCAATGGGAGTTGAGTTCATAGTAATGTACCATGTTGGTTTCTTAGTTGTGACAAATGTACCAGGGAAATGGAAGGCATTGACAATGGCAGAAGTGGTCAGGGGTCTATAAGAATTCTCTGTATTATCTTTGCAACGTTTCTGTAAGCCTAAAATTAATCTGAAATAAAAAATTGATTAGGAGAGAGAGAGACAGAGAGACAGGCTGGTATCCAAGTTCTGCTCTGGGAAGTGGAGGTGTAGGCTCACCCTTGCCCCCACTGCAGCTGAACCAGTTTCCCGAAGATCCTGCCATAACCCCTGACCTTTATTTCCCACACACACACCTTTTTTAAGACTTAAATTTTTAGAGCAGGCTTACGTTCACAGCAAAGCTGAAAGTACAGAGATTTCCCATTCACCCCCTTGCCCCACACCTGCACAGCTTCCCCCATTATAAGCATCTCCCATCAGATTGGTACATTTGTTAGACCTGATGAATCTACATTCATTGACACATCATTATCACCAAGAATCCATCGTTTATATTAGGGTTTGCTCTTCGTGCCCATATTCTATAGGTTTGAACAAATGTGGAATGACATGTATCCATTATTACAGTATCATAAGAGTATTTCCACTCCCCTAAAAATCCTGTGTGCTCTACCAGTTTATCCCCTCTCCCTGATCTAGCCTCTGGCAATCACTGACCTTTTTACTATTTCCATAGTTTTGCCTTTTTCAGAATGTTACATACTTGGAATCATACAGTATGTAGCCTTTTCAGAATGGCTTCTATCACTTAGTAATATGGATTTAAGGTTCCTCTATGTCTTTTCAAGGCTTGATAGTTCATATCTTTTTAGCACTGAATAATATTCCATTGTTGGATGTACCACAGTTTATTTATCCATTCATCTACTGAAGGACATCCTGGTTGTTTCCAAGGTTTGGCAATTATGAGTAAAGCAGCTATAAACATCTGTGTGCAGGGTTTTGCGTGGAAATCAGTTTTCAACTCCTTTGGGTAAATACCGACGAGCACAGTTTCTGGATCGTATGGTAAGAGTGTGTTTAGTTTTGTGAGAAACTGCCTAACTGTGTTCGCAAGTGGCTGGACCATCTTGCATTCGCACCAGCAGTGATGAGAGTCCCTGTTGCTCCACATCGTCATCCGCATTTGGTGCTGTTCTGAATTCTAGCCATTCTAATGAGTGTACACTGGTATCTTACTGCTTTTTTCATTTGCATTTCCTCGATGACATACGATGTGGGACGTCTTTTCACATGCTTATGTGTCATTTGCATATCTTCTTTAGTGAGGTATCTGGTAAACGTTAGCCCATTTTTTAATCATGTTATTTGTTTTCTTACTGTTGAGTTTTGAGAATTCTTTGTGTAGAATTGGCTCTCCATATCTGCACGTTCAGGATCCACCGATTCAACCTACCTCAGATGGAAAATATTTGAAAACAATCCACAAAGTTCCAAAGAGCAAACTTGAATTGGCCATGCACAGGCAACTATCTACATAGCATTTACATTATATTTACAACTATTTACATAGCATTAACATTGTATTAAGTATTATAAGTAATCTAAAAATTATTTAAAGCATACAGGAGGGTGTTCTTTGCAGATACCAGGCCATTCTGTATGAGGAATTTGAGCACCCTCAGATTTTGGTATCTTGTTATCTTTTGCAGAGCAGCAATGTTTCTTTTTAATGAAGTCCAGCTTATCACCTGTTTTCTTCATGGACTGTACCTTTGGTATTGTATCTAATAAGTTATCACTATACCCAAGGGCATCTGAGTTTTCCCTTATGTGATCTTCTAGGAGTTTTATAGTTTTACGTTTACATTTAGGTCTGCGATCTGTTTCGAGTTAATTTTTGTGAAGGGTATAAAGTCTGTGTCTAGATTCATTTCTGCATGTGGATGTCCAGTAGTTTCTGCACCATTTGTTGAAAAGACTATCTTTGCTCCTTTGTTAAAGATCAATTGACTATATTAATATGAGTCCATTTCTGGACTTTTGATTTATCTGTCTGTTATTTCACTGATATCACACTATCTTGATTACTATAGCTTTATAGTGAGTCTTGACATTAGGTAGTGTCAGTTCTCCAAATGTGTTCTTCTTCAGTGTTGTGCTGGCTCTTCTAGATCTTTTGCCTCTCCATAGAAACTTTAGAGTCAGTCTGTCAATATCCACAAAATACCTTGCTGGGCTTTGGACCGAGTATTTGTTTTTTTACCTCTATCCTTTATCCCCAGATCCTGCCTTCTCAGCATCCCCTTCCAGCTAGAATGATAGGGATAGGGGCTCAGGAGTGAGGCCTGGGGACTGCCGTGTAGAGTTGAGGAGATGG
This sequence comes from Pseudorca crassidens, assembly GCF_039906515.1. Taxonomy (NCBI): domain Eukaryota; kingdom Metazoa; phylum Chordata; class Mammalia; order Artiodactyla; family Delphinidae; genus Pseudorca; species Pseudorca crassidens. The sequence goes on along the minus strand of NC_090297.1, from coordinate 26,551,525 downwards.
GCGGGGTTTTACAGTGGCAACAGGAAACTCCACGATAATAAACAGGATGCCCAAAATCTACCCTCCCTCACCCTTGTTCCCATTTTCTAGTGACCTCCAATGGGTGGAGCAGGCTGGATGGAAATTGAGAGGATAATTCTCTCTAATCCTCTTCCTTCCTGCAAGTCTGTCTTAGGTGTATGACTTTGCCTGAACGGAAGCCCCTGGAAAGAAGGGGCTGAGCCCCGAGTGACCACCTGCTTCTTCTCTCCGTTCAGACTCCACTTCCTGGTCTTTGACACGGAGGAGCTCCACGACGTGTTGCGCATCTGGGATGGACCTGTGGAGAATGGGGTTCTGCTGAAGGAGCTCAGCGGCCCGGCCCTGCCCAAGGACCTGCACAGCACCTTCAGCTTGGTCGTTCTGCAGTTCAGCACCGACTTCTTCACCAGCAAGCAGGGTTTTGCCATTCAGTTCTCAGGTCTGTGCCCACCTTCCGCCAGCCTCCATCCATCGATCCTGCCGTAACCCCCCTTCCTCCTCCCGCAAGTCCCTTCTTTCCTCCATCTCTCCACTCGGGTAAAGATATTTATTGAGCATTTGCTCTGTGCCTGGTCCATGGGTAGTGCTTGTTCTGATATCTGCGCCGAGCTTACTCTGAGGGGAGGGGAGACAGGTAGGTGAATAAACACTGACATACAAATCAACGAGTATCTGGAGGGAGAAACGTGAGCTATCATGGTCACCTTGGAGCATCAGGGAAGATGTTCCAGGAAAGGTGATGCCCACGCTCCAACCGGAAGGGTGAGTAGAAGTTACAGAAGAAAAGACAGTATTTCAGGGAGGGCACAGTCAACTGTGACGTGGATTTAGAGTTGCCGTGGAGTTGGACTTGGAGGATTTGTGGGTCCTTATTAGATGAGAAAGAGAGAAAAGGGCATCCTGGGTGCAACGAGCGTGTGAACGTGTGAGAGGCAGGATAACGGGCTCTGGAAGTGGAGGGTTGTCCACTGGGGCTGAAACGTGGAGAGTGGGGAGGGAGGCAGGGGAGGGACAGCTGACACTGGCTTGGAGCACAGTCACAGAAGAGCTGAGCTGACATGTCACACACTCTTGTTCTTAGTCTGGTGCACATCTCAGGAAGGACCGGAAGCCAAATACGAGTCATCTAAATTCAATTAATTATGTGCTGCGGTAGCCAGCTATGGAGGAGCGTGACAGCGGGCTACCAAAAATGGGCAATGCTCAAACATCCAAGTCCCAGTACTGGCTCGTTTCTATGATTGGTCCTGCCTCTCCCTGCGATGCATCATCTCATCTCCTCTGAAGTGCCTCTTCCATCACTCATCTCCCTGCACGAGTGACTCTGCCTCGGTCTATGCTTATGTTTATTATACAGCAGCTGTCTTCATTACCATCTCCTTACTCCACTGTGTGTATGTGAGAGGGGGGTTTCCATGGTGATGCCAGAGCGAGGCTGTGTGGCACCTGGGCCATGGCTTTGCTCCACACTCTCACCTGGTAGGTGTGTCAGCTAAGGGTGGTTGGGTATAGCTCCAGCACCAGTAAGGCTGCAGTGGCATTACAGAGCCTACTTCTAGCTCTTTCCTGCCTCTGTCTTCCCCATGGAGATGAGCATTTAGCAGCATGTGTGGCAAATGAGGGTCTCCAGGATCATGTTCCTGTGTACTCATGAACTTGCCCACTTAACGCTCATGCAGGCTGCCGGCCTCTCGAGGAATAGCTCCTTGTGGAGTTCATTGGGAGTCTTCTGACTGGAAATCCCCGCACCCATTCACCCATGGAGAGGGTCCCCGGGAACCAGTGAGTAACATTGAACTCACTTAAGGTTAGGGTCCCACTGCGGGGCGACAAGAGAGTCATTTTAGATAAGCATTTCCCAACATCTGTTCCCAGGAGTTCCATGGACAATTAATTGGTATTTAAAGGAAAAGGAAGTCTGTGTGGTCACGTCATGTCAGGAAGGTGCTTAGGTTGAGGCAGACCTGAAGAGGTTATCTGTCGTTCGGAGCCTCCGAGAACATTTGTTCTGCTAATGCAGATGCATTAGGAAGGGGTCTGGTAGGTCACAATTCTCAAACATATTTCATCATGGATGACTTTTCTCTAGGCCCTCTCAAGAGACTAGCATTTCATGGAACAAACTTTGGAGACGGCTGGGATAAGCAATGGAAGGCTCTCCCAGCAGTAAGGAGAGTAGAATGCTGAAGAGACAGCTCAGTCCACTTGCTGCGGGGAGGAGAATTGGGAATAATTAAGCCAGACACGTATGTTCTCTGTGCTCAAGCTGATGGGTATGGCTTTAAAAAAAGAAAAAAAAAAAAAAAGAGCCCATCATCGTACCGGCAAATTCCCCCGTGGATTTGCATTATCTGACCTCCAACGTGTCCTTGCAGTTGCCACATGGGCCAGAGTCCCCGGGCGCTCTGGTGAGCCGGGCCTTCGCCCAGCAGCTTCAGCTGCTTTCTCATGCATTGCCCAACTCGTAGAAGCCCTATCGTCCTTCAGGGTTCATCTCAGATGCCACTTCTTCCTAAGCTCCCCATTCAGAACAAACTGCTGTCGCCGATAGCGCCCCCAGCACTCAACTTCTATTTCTTCAGCACGTTGCCAGTTCCGGGCACCTGGCCTCGCCTGGGAGCTGGCCACCTATTTGCCAGCTCACAGGAAGCTCTTAGAGGGTAGGGGCCACCTCATGCCCATCAGACTCCCGCACAGCGTGTGTTTGCAGCAGGAGCTCACTCACCGCTTACTGGACCCCTGGGCACAAGAAGGCTTGAACAAATGAAAGGGTGTTTTTCTCTAACACAAGAGTTGCTTTGGGCAAGCCACCCTGAACATCACTTAGGCCTACAGACAGGGGAGTGGGCCAAACTACCTGGCCTGGTGTGCTGGTGTACCCGAGGTTTGGAAAAGGTCACCTTCCCTGTTGCTGTCATCGCTTAGCAAATACCAGCACTACTCTAGGGAAGAGAGAACGGCTCACCCCATGTTAACATTATAGTGTGTGTTTGACGGGGGATTGTACAGAAATGCCAGGGACGGTTAGTGCAGGCTTGGCTTTATTGAGTAAACATGACTGTGTAACATCTAACATCCTGTGTGTACTGCGTGGATCCAGCCTCTCCCTGGAGGCTTTGCCAAGCAGCTCACATTCAGTAGCATTAAAGGGGGAAAGTGAGAACGAAGAAAGGTGAGCGGGAGCAAAGAAGGAGAGGAAGGCGTAACCACTGCCATCTATAGAGCCGACACCACCCTAAACTCTCTACAACGTTATCTCTTATAATTTTCACAAAAACCATAAAGTACAGGCATCATCATTAATCCATGTTGCAGATGTGGGCTCTGAGGCCCAGAAAGGTTTCTCATTCAAGGTCATCTAGTTAGTAAGTAGCAGAGCCTGGGTCAAAACACCTGTGTCTGATTCCCAGACCTAGGCCCTTAATCATCGCACCCCACTGCCTCCCCTATAAATAATCTTTCTGAGTGTGGTCACAACAGTGAGCTAGTTTTCTTCCAAGGAATCATTTACATGTGTACGCTGTAGAGCTAGAGATGAAAGCTAAGTCTGTTTTTAATTGGGTGGTAAGAAGATTGGTTCTTGTTTGACTTTATAAATTCAGTAAGTATCTGATGGTGATAGTTTGTTCATTTATTTATTCACCCAAGAAATATTTACCGAACACCACTGTGTGCCAGGTACCACTCTAGGCCCTGGAGATACAGTTGAGATCAAAACAGCCAGGGTCTCTATTCCTGTAGAGATGCACAAGTGATCTACAGTAAAGAGGCAAACACATGAGCTAGCAAGATGATTACAGATGGTGTTATGAAGAGGACAAAACAGGATAATGTGACAAATTTGATGGAAGGGGTTTAAGGGATGAGCCCAGAAGGTGACCAAAGAGGCCTGTATGAGAAGAGGATACTGGAGCTGAAAACTAAATGACAGGATGGAGCTGGCATGGGAAGATGTAAGGCAAGAGCATTCCAGGCAGAAGGGCCAGCAGGTGCAAAGGCCCCTGGGCGCGGGGATGGGGGAAGATGGAGGGGGCTAAGCTGGCTGTATTGGAAGATTTTACCAATGTGCCTGGAGCATAGCGATAGCAGATCATTGAGGGTGTTAATGATTTAAAGCTGGATCAAAGCAAAGGGTAGGTTTAAAATGTGATCTCAAAAGAGGAGAGTGTGAGAGACCATAAACCAGGGGTGGGTAACCTTCTTCCGTGAAAGTACAGGTGGTAAATCTTTTTCTGTGAAAGTCCAGGCTTTGTGGACCACATGATCTCTGTCATAACAACTCCACTCTGCTGTCGGAGCATGAAAGCAGCTGTAGACAATATGTAAACAAGTGAGCATGCCTGTGTTCCAATAAAACTTTATTTGTAAGAACAGGCATAGAGCCAGATTTGGCTGTGGGCCTCGGTTTGTTGCATACTGTCTTAGCCGTTACTGGGTGTGAGGTATTAGATACTCCAACTCCCGACTCGTCCGTGCAATCCTAGATGGTATAATTAGTGCTATTAGTGTATACAGTTGCCCTGGGCTTTTCCACCGAAGTCATCCTAAAAGCAGAGGAGAGTGAATGTATATCCCCAGGAGATCTGAGGGATGTAGGAAGCATAAAATCTCTTTGAGGCTTCCTGGTTTGCTTAAGAACTAATGTGAATCTTACATTCTACTCCATAATAAATTCATTTGTCTTAGTGTAAAAGTTATTTTTCCCAGAATTTCTGAGAAAAACTGCCAGAATTTCTGAGAAAAACAAGCCGATGAACATTATGGGTCCTGTGTCCTCCAGAACCTCCTGTCCCTGGGGCCTGCCAACCACAGTCTGTGAATGATGACACAGGCGGGGGCCGCGGAGGCAGCTGCCTCAGAATCTTTTCTCTGGAGTTCCTGTTGTACCATTTCCTTTGGTGTGTTTTCTCATGCTGCATTTTGTCCATTTGTTCCGTCAGTTGTGCTTTTATTATTTATTCCTCCCTTCCATCATTCATTTGATGTTTGCTCTTAAAACACCTTCTCTGTATTATGCTGTCTGGTATTAGACTACAAACATCTCCCAAATTCCTGAGTTTTTGGAATTTTTAATACACCCCAACTATTTATACTTATTTTGAACTCTACTTTGCCACTTGCTACAAACACCAGAATTCTCTCGGGTTTCAGTCTGATGAGTTGGTGGTGGTTTGCCATACAAGGGAGAACATGACCTTCACCTGACCTTAGTAACTCCAAGCATCTTCTCAACCACTGCTCAGCATTCAGGCAGGACAACTCCCAAACTCCTTTGCAGACCTTTCTGGTTGAATATTGGAGTTTATGCTTAATTACCTTGTCACTCCCTCATACGGATCATGTTAGCTACATTTTGCAAAATTGCAAAGCTAATCTTTGTAATAAGGCTTGTATCGTTATAACAAGTTGAACTCAGTCCTACAGTCATAGCGGTGCAGTCATGCTTAACTCATAGTATAGTATCCCAGGACAGGTGGATGATGGTAATGGTGAGGGTACCAGTAGAATAAGTGATGGTCACAAGTAGTGGTGGAGGTGGTGACAGTAATGGGTGTGAGAACGGAGATGGTGGTGCTGTTGCTCCCGCTGTTACACCGGCGGGAGGTAATGGAGATTCCAGCAGTGGCCCTGGTGATGGACGTGGTGATGTCAGTGAGGGTGGTGAGCCAGGAGCCTCACTGTCTGGCAGACACCTAGGCAACCCCACTTCCTCCTCTGTTTTCTTATCCCAGTGTCCACAGCAACATCGTGCAATGACCCTGGGGTCCCCCAGAATGGGAGCCGGAGTGGCGACAGTTGGGAAGCCGGTGACTCCACGGTGTTCCAGTGTGACCCCGGCTATGCGCTGCAGGGAAGTGCAGAGATCAGCTGTGTGAAGATCGAGAACAGATTCTTCTGGCAGCCCAGCCCACCAACGTGCATCGGTACAAAGCAGCTGCAGTGTGAACCCTCCCCTCTGGTCCCACCACTTGTGTGCTCCAGACCTCCTACCCCCTTAAGTGGCAGCTGCATCTTGAGCCTGGCCAGGAGAGTCAGAAGAGCTGAAGGTCGCAGAAAACTCAAAGTCTACTCTGCTTCGCGTGTCTGTGTGTACACACACTCACTCGCATTCACACACCCACACTCTACACACTATGAATCCTTCACTCTCCAAAATGGTCCCAAAGATTTTTAAGCCAGGTGTGCCTGTCCCTCTTCTCCTGACCCAGACCCTATAGATTGGAAGGAGGACTGTGGATCACCTCAGGTAGCAAGGGTCTTCAGGTTCTGAAATGACCCTTCTATTACCTGGAGCGCTAGAAGGGCAGCCACAGACCTGGAGGTAAAGGAAAGACCTTTGCTCTTCCTCTTGGCAAGGAAATTATTGGTTGCCTGGGTTTTGGTTCTCCAGATCTGTCCTTAGTCCTTAAATCTCCCCATTTGCCAGATGAAGCAGTGGAGGCTCTGTGATGTGTCCAAGGTCATGTAGCTCGTAAGGGTTGGTGCCTGAGGAATCGATCCTGCTCCCCAGTTCCTTAAGGCTGGGAGGAGGAAGGAACTTGAAGGGAGAGGAGGACAGGAAAGAAAGAAATTGATGGAAACAAACGTTCCAGGGGCTCACGTCCACATGGCTCTTTTCTTCAGGCAAAATACTGAGTGCAGTTCTCTGCTGTATCAGCGATGGCTCTTAGAAGAGACCAGTAGTCGTGGAGTCCTTACTGTGTGCAACTGGACATTTACTTACACACCCTCACTTAACTTTCCCTGCAGCTCTCTGTAATGAGTACCGTTCCCTCATTTCACAGTAGAGGAGACTGAAGCTTAGGCGACTTTGAGGATCTTGCCTCAAATCCCAGAGCCGGGATTTGGCAGAGTCAAGAGTCACACCCACATCAGTCTGAATGCAAAGCTTTTCATTTTCCTACCTCCCACACTGATTCCCACCCCGGAGATGGGCTCAGGGGACTTCCTGAGATGCACCCCAGCATTGCCCACCCCGGCGACGCCCTGCACCTCTTTGCACACAGACTCAGGGGAGGCGCTGTCCAGGCATCTGAGGACTGGCCTCTGCTGGGCATGCTCTGAGGCCTGGTGTTGACACTAAGTCCTGTCCCTCGGTGGCAATGAGGAGTCACATGGGTATGTGTGGTTGGATCTCCGTGAATGTACTGCAGACAGGAAGGCGAGACCTGGGTTTCAGAGCAATTTCAGTTCTCAACTATGTGCTGTGATACATTGAGAGAGTATAGGATATTGAAGAAGACAGATCCAGGTTCAGTTCCTGGCTCTGCCATTTACTAGTTCAGTAGCCTTGGGGAAATTGCTTCAACTCTCTGACCCAGTAAACGGGCAGCCAGCAGAGCGGAGAGGTTAATTCAGCTTTCGTTACCCACTCTTCTGCGCTCGGCGTGGGGAAATGTTCCTCGCAACTAAGTGAACACCTGCCTGTCCTCTCAAACGGTCTGGAAATCCCAGTGACAAGCCCCTAATTTCCAGCTCCCTTGGCAGTCTGCCAGGACGGTCTGGCTGGTCTTCATCCCCCTTCATTATAGGGAGGAAGCAAAGGGCGATAACAAATGTTCATGGAGTGTCATCCCCATGACAGGTGCTGGGATAGACGTTGTACCTACGTATTCACAAGTGAAATCACCGTGCGTAAGTTTAGAGCTTGGGTTCTGGATTCCAACTGCCTGGGTTCGAGTCCCGCTTCACCATGACAAACTGTGTAGCCTTAGACAAATCATCTCCCTGTGCCTCATTTTCCTGCCCTGTAAAACAGGGAAGGTAATAGTACCTATCTCATGGGGTTATTTTTTGTTTTTTTTTGTTTGTTTTGTTTGTTTGTTTGTTTAAATTAAAACCTGTACACTTTTTAATTTTATTTTATTTATTTATGGCTGTGTTGGGTCTTCGTTTCTGTGCGAGGGCTTTCTCTAGTTGCGGCAAGTGGGGGCCACTCTTCATCGCGTTGCGCGGGCCTCTCACTATCACAGCCTCTCCCATTGCGGAGCACAGGATCCAGACGCGCAGGCCCAGCGGCCATGGCTCACGGGCCTAGTTGCTCCGCGGCATGTGGGATCTTCCTGGACCAGGGCTCGAGCCCGTGTCCTCTGCATTAGCAGGCAGACTCTCAACCACTGCACCACCAGGGAAGCCCACATGGGGTTGTTTTGAGAATTGAATAAGATAATGCTGTAAAGCACTTAGAACCATGCCTGGTTCATAGTAAACATTGTGTATGTTAGAGGCCATTATCGTCATTATTTTTTCTCTTTTTTTTTTATTTTATAGATTAGATAACAGAGGCTCAGAGAGGTGGGATGGTCTTGCGCAGACTCACAGTTAGGAGGTAGCCGGGTCAAAATTGGAAACCAGGACTGTGTAACGTCAAAATCGTTGGTCTTTTTCACAACTCTCACCTGTCGGCACAGCCTGCCCGCTTTTTAGCCGCCTGGAATGATCACCTGTTCCCATTCCAACCTGGGCAACGTGGTTTGTAAGGTCAAGCCTGGGCCTGAGGATGGAGCCTGCCTTCTCCTTCTAACTCAGTGGGGAGCAGACCGGGCCTGACGGTGGGGCGAGGGGGCGCCAGTGCCCAGGATTGGAAGAGAGGCCTGGCTTCTGGTCCAGCTTGGTTGAGTACCCGCTGAAAGGATGGGGTGCCACTGGGATGTCACCAAGGCCTCATTTAGTCTCCTACAGCTCAGTTGTCCTGCTGGCCAGTGCCTGGGCCTAGAAGGGGAAGGGGGACTTTGTGCCCCTCTGCCAGCCCCGCCCAAGCAGTGGGACCTGTCTGTCCTGTGGGTGAAGCAGCCCAGGAGTCCAGCCAGGGCCTTGAAGACAACTGGCAGAGGGCGGTGAGGCCCACGCCGGGGTCCTGAGTGGGAAGCGGATGCCTGACTGTCCGATACTGGGGAGCATCTGGCAGGGAGCTGGGCCAGGGCAGGGCCACGAACCCAAACACACTGAGGGCACTTTGGGGGTTGGCGGAAGAATAACGAGAGCAGTTTTGAAACACCCAGATTCACCCCACCTGTGGCAGCTTAAGGGAAGGAACCCCTGGGCTGTAAAGGCAGGTCGTGCCTAGCAGCCCTTGCCCGAATGGAGGCATCATTGGGAAGATGCCACAGTAGCTGGAACTGCTGCCATGACTGGGCTTCCTACTCTCACTGGCTGCGTCACTGTGTTTCTAGCCCAGACTCGGTAGGGCCACTCTGTGGACTGCGCTGTGTGGTCTTGCTTTGTTAAGTCCAATGTTTTATCCTTATCAGGCAGGCCTCTAGTCTGTCCCATCCATCCAAACCATCTTGTCTGGAGAGGGTTCAGTGGAGAAGAAGTGAGTGAGATACAAGGCAGACCACACTCGAGGGACCATCCTCGCTCCTAGAATCTCTTCGCCTGGGGCCCCGCCCCTGCCAGCTTGCAGGGAGGGACAGCCCTCTCCCCTCCCACTGCGGCCAACGATTCCAACGCAGTGCAGAAGAATGGGGAAGTGACGGACTTTGGGACCAGGCAGATGTGGGTCTGAGTCTCAGAGTGCCTCTGGGCAAGTTCCTTAACCTCTCTGAGCCTCAGTTTCCTCCTTTCTGAGTCAGGAAGAATAATCCATAGCTCAGCAAGTTGTTATGAGACAGAAATGAGATAATGGATCTAAAATGCTGTACGTGTGTCTGACATTTAATAGGTGTCCACTTGAGTGTTTCTGGTACTCAAATTGGTACTTGAGATGTATTCTCCGCAGAAAAAACCCCACACTACTCGTGACACCTCGGGTTTTGTGTTCAGCCACGTCAGGGCTTTAATGGCCTGGTCTGAAGACCTACCATTTTGTAAAGAGACCCTGCTGGGGATTGATCCAGCCCTTTAACCTCACCCCGAGTAAAAGCTACACGGAGGCAATAAAGCTCAGCCCTGGGACGAGCAAATGGCCACTCTGAAGTTCAGTCCTGGATGTACCCTTGGCTCCCACCTCCATGTCCATTCCTGTGGGCTCACCATTTGCCTCAAGTACCGCCAACCTCCATTGCTGCCCTGATGTTTTCAGACCAAGCCATGTTTAGAGTGTCAGCCATCTTTTCCTGTTAGCGGCCCCATACACCCCCAGCCTCTACTTTATCAGACCCTCATGCTATGGAGCAATAACCCAGCCATTTGGGGGAGAACCTGATTCAGGATCTGGGAAGTACCCCCAGAGGGCTCTGGATGAATCGCTTGCTGTATCCCTGGCCACCTCCCCACTCCCTGCCCCTGGAAAGGCCCGTCATCTCAGGGGAGGGGGACCACTGTGGACTAATTGGGGTTTTGTAATATCTCCGTACAACAGAGGAACACGTGATCTCTTGGACAAAGGACTTTGAGAAAATTGGAAGGTATCTACAGCCCTAAGAGCACTGGCAGTGTAGGAGGCCAGGCACGCTTGGCAGGTACACGATTGCTTTCCGCTCCTCCTGACATTAAGTGCGCTGGGACTCGTGGTAAATACCCACAAAGCTCGCCCAGAGACAGGGTGTGAGGCCCTGGAAGGAGACCGTGTATTTCATATCTAAAAGCCTAGTGATGGCTCTATATATTGACTATGTACGGTATGCCAAGTGCTTTAACAGACATCTCTAAAACCTTTACAACTACCCCCATGAAAGAGGTATTATCTGTGCAATAGAGGAAGGACACTGAGGTCCAGAGAGGTTAGGTAAATTCCCTAAGGTCACACAGCCAGGAAGTGGCAGAGCCAGGTACTTTGGTTTTGCTTTTTAATAACAGCATGGTGCAATTCCCATATCATAAAATTAACCATTGAAAAATGAACAGTTCAGTGACATTTAGTACATTGACAATGTTGTACAAGCACCTCCTCTATCCTGTTCCAAACATCTCCATCACTTGAAGGTGAAACCTCATGCCCATTGCAATCCACCCTCCCCTGGGCCCCTGGAGCCAAGTTCTAATTTAGGTGTATCAGACTCAGTCCCTCCTCTACCAATACCCATTGAAAGGTGACCAGGTGAAGGGGACAGTCTCACCCTCATCTTCCTCTCTCTTCAGCTCCCTGCGGGGGAGACCTGACGGGACCATCGGGAGTCATCCTGTCACCAAATTACCCAGAACCCTACCCACCAGGCAAGGAGTGCGACTGGAAGGTGACCGTCTCTCCAGACTACGTCATCGCCCTGGTATTTAACATGTATGTACCTTTCCCCCCGGTGGGAGATGGAGGGTTCAGAGCAGCGAGGGGTGCAAACCCGGGTCTCTGGGTGAGTATACATAGGTCTGCTGTGAGCGGGGTTTCATCCCAGGGGGGTGAAGGAGTCCAGAAAAGGAGAGAAACCAGCATTTATTGAACATCTCCTGTGTGCCCAGCACTGTGCTCCATGGCTTCACACATATTATTGTCTTATTTAATCCTTAGGATAATTTATGAAGTAGCTATTATTATTTCTTTCTTTCTTCCTTTCTTTTTTTTAACCTCTGATGATGCTAATATGCAGAAAGTAGGGCACTGCTGGGTCCTTTCTCCCCTGCCCTTCTGAATTCTCCTCCTCTGCTCTCACCGGCTCCTCCCATCTGCTTCCCCAGTGTAGGAACAGCCCAGGTGTCTCTCAGCTGCTCCCGCTTCAAGCTCCGCCACCATCTCCTTGGTTTCTTTTAAAAGCAAACTCTTCAAAAGAATTGTCTCTGCTTTTCTCTCCTTCCTCGCCTGTTGTTCACTTTCACATCACTGACATCTGGTTTCTTCCTCCACGGTTCCACTGGAAACTCCTCTGAAACTCCCACGCACTCCTGGCTGCCAAACCAAATAGCACTTCCCATGCTTTATCCTCTTCATCACTCCCTCCATCCTTCCCCTGCTTCTCCCCTTGGTCTTGTGGACTTACTCCCCACTGGCCCTCCAGCTCCTTCTGGGACTTTGTGGCTCTTTTTCATGCCTTTTGCCAGGCTCTGTCACAGATTCCTTGTCTTCTCGCCACACCTCCTTCCTGGACAAGCTCATCCTCTCCGATGCTTCACTCTCCTCTTGTAAACTGGAAACTCCCCTCTACCACCCGCCCAAACTCTCTTGTGGGCTGCAGCCTCCATAGCCAGCTGTTGGATGGTCTCTGTCTGATGCCTACAGGCTCCTCAATTACAACACATACAAAACTAAGCCTCCTGCTTCTCCCCACAGATGAGCTCTATTCTGAAACTGCGGGAGCAACCCCATCATCCACCTTCACTGCTCCTTCTGTTAGAGGCCGAGGCATGAGCCTCTGCTGCCTTAACCTCAGATTTTCCCTTCTTCTGGATTCCCCCGGCTGCTGGCTTGGTTGAAGCCCTTATTGTTTTCTGTCTGAATTACTGCCATAGGCTCCTAACGGGTTCCTCCCCATCTTTGCCTCCCGTGCCAATCTCGTCTTTAGCTAGCTGTCAGTGTGATGTTGACCCTGGAAAACGCTGAAATATGCGCCTCATTTTCCATTTTAACATACGGTAATATACGACTCAGCAATAAAAAGAAACGAACTACTGACACATGCAACAACGTGGATGAATCTCAAAATCTCCCGCTGACTGATAGAAGACACACCAGAGTACCTAATGTATGATTCCACTAATATGAAATTTTAGGATCAGCAAAACGAATCGAGGTGATAAAAATCAGTTCAGTGGTGTCTTCTGGGGGCGGGGATGGGAAGGGGCACCTGGGAAATTTGGGGGATGGTGGAAACCTTCTGGATCTTGATATCCATGTGTCAAAACTGAGAGTGATTTACTTTAGAGCTGATTATTTCATGGTGTATAAATTATACCTCCGTTCAAAAACAAAGAAACAAATGTATCCTCTATTTCTGAATCCTATAATGGCTCCTTCTTCTCTATAAATTAAGGTTCCAAACCTTTTGTTTGTTCTGTTTTGGGATTTTTTTTTGGTCCAGTCTTTTGAGTTTCATTCCAAGCCATGTGGCCCCTGCCTACCTCTCCCCTCAGTTCCCCCACCCAGTCCTAACCCCACCCCGTCTAACCCCTGGGCTTCAGACCGAACTACTCACAGTCTCCAAAATTATTTCATGCCTCGTGACTTTGCTTCTGCTTCTCCCTTCATAGCGACTTCCTTTTCCCTCCTTGTCCAATCGCTGAGGGTCTTTTAATGCCCAAGACAAACTTCGTTCCCATCCTCCCCCACAAACCTGGTGCTGTGTTCCCACATGCCTGTACAGACTTTAGACTTTGCTGTCCTCACGTCTGTCATTTCCTTCAGATCCGTCACCGTCTTGAAGAAAGGATGCATCCCTGTATCCTGGGCACCTTGCACGGTGCCCAGCATACTGAGGGTGCTCGGATAAAACCTGATGATTGATGGAGGGCGGGGCAGATGGAAGGCATTTTGGAAGTGATGGAGCCATAATTTGTGACCCAAATTGACCCACTCCCAAACCCTTCCCTGGTGCCCTTTGAAAGAGTCAATGAAGCGGCTGAGCTATGGGAGCCAGAAGACCATAGACCCAGCAATGGTGGGGTGACCCTGCAGCTGACACCAGTGTGAGAGGGTGCTGTGTAGGAGCGAGGCCAGTGCACACCTGGCTCCACCTCCAATCCTCCCAGATCCCCATCCTGTCTCTTTGCAGCCCTACCCCTTTTGTCCTCGATATTTCATGGCCTCATCTCTCTGCCATGTCTTAGCTAAAGGGTAGAACCGCCATTTTGTTCTCAGTCCTGCCAAGTGGACTGTCTGAGTATCCTAGCCCTTGGTTGGGCTATGAACCAGTTTGCATCAGAACTCTATTCTCTGCAAACTCATTTACTTCTGTTGTTTCCATCTTTACACCCTTGATTGGCACCAGTTGCCTTTGTTGGATGTACACCCAAGAGTGGCACCGCTGCATCGTAGGGCATGCATATGTTCAGGTCTAGTAGATACTGCAAAACAGTTTTCCCAAGTGGTTGAACCAATTTACACTCCCACCAGTAGGATATGAGCGTTCCAGTGGCTCCACGTTCTTGCCAGTCCTTGGTGTTTTCCATCATTTTCATGCTAACCATTCCAATAGGGCAAATTACACTCAAAAACTCTTAATATTCAGTTTGCTAAGCTAAGACAGTTTGTAAAATGAGTTTTTTCCTAGACTGAGGTCAGGATTGCTGAGAAAGAGGCATACCTGTGAGAGCCAAGAGTGGGATGGGAGCAGATCCTGAGGAGAGCTGAGAACCAGCCCCAGGGTAAAGGAGTAAAGTGAGGGTCCTTCATCAGAATAGGCCCCTTCCTGCCTGGGAATGGCTCGTGGCGTGGCTCTTTCCCCTCAGAAAAGGGGGTGCAACGTGGACAGTATAAAGACATTAGAGGCAGGTAAGAGACCTGGGTTCTGACCACTCTGTGTGTAGAGCTGGTAACTGATTTTCCCTTCTGTGCACAGTGTAGTAAATATAGACAACAGTATTGTGTTATCATCATCAAACTCGCTAATAGGCTAGATCTTAATCATTCCAACCACTAAAAAGAAACGATAATTATGTGATGTGTCAGAGGTGCTAATTATTGCTACAATGGCAATCATATAACAATGGACAAATGTATCCAATCAACATGTTGTATGCCTCAAATTTACATGCCATGTCAAATATATTTCGATTTTTTAAAATATTTTAGCTCCAGCTAAAATAGGTTTTCAACTCCAGCTTTCTGGACACCGATGCTAGAATCTGGTTCCTCCGCCCGAGGCTGCCTTATCCACCTTCTCTCCCTATTGGGAGGTCACAGGGGCTTCATCCTCCCCCTCCCCACCAGTAGGTCTTGGGTTGGGCGCTGGGGGGATGGAGGCCGTGTCCTTCGGTCGAACCCGAGGCCAGTACCGTCTTTATTTGACCTTAGTGGGATGGGGGCGGGATGTTTTTGTTCCCCAGCTTTAACTTGGAGCCTGGCTATGACTTCCTCCATATCTACGATGGACGGGACTCTCTCAGCCCCCTCATAGGAAGCTTCTACGGCTCCCAGCTCCCAGGCCGCATCGAGAGCAGCAGCAACAGCCTCTTCCTCGCCTTCCGCAGCGATGCGTCGGTGAGCAACGCCGGCTTCGTCATCGACTACACAGGTGAGGGCCCTGGGAGCAGAGGTGACGAGGGCCCTGGGAGCAGAGGTGACGAGGGCCCTGGGAGCAGAGATGACGAAGGCCCTGGGAGCAGAGATGACGAAGGCCCTGGGAGCAGAGAGAGGTGACTGAGAGCAGGGCTGGCCAAACCTGGCCAGGGATGGGGAAGGTGTAGTGTGGCGAGGAGAGCGTTGGACGGGATCACGGGGAGCCCGCTGCCACCTGCAGAGCCCCCGCCTCTCTGCGGCCCTCTGGGTGGCTTAGTCCCTCACACCCAGGTGCCCCAGGCCTGGGAGAAAAGGGGCCTCATGTTCTCCTTGCACCTCATTTCTGCTTCCACGTCACTACTCCCCTTCGCTCCTTGTTCTATGAGGATCATGCCTAGGTCTTCTTTGAGTCTCAGAACCTCAGCTCATGCCATCAGCTGACATCTTCGTTGCCACGCCCCTGCATTTGCTGAGGGTTCTGATACGAGGCTCAGTCCTCCCCTCTACCCCAAAGCATCCCACCCTCCTGGATAACTTCAGCACCCATGTGGACAGCCCATCCAGCTCCTGGGGGCACAGTGCCTGGACCTTTGTCCCAAGGCCATGCCTCGGCTATCCTCTAGCTCCTTGTCATAGACTGGACACTTTCTGATACTTCCTGATCACATTTTCTCATCCCTCCAGCTATCCCATCCTTTTATTCTCATTCTGCTTTTAGATTAATGAAGGCAAGAGGAAGAGTGTGGGGTCGAGAGCCGAGGGTGCCAAATTTTTTCTTAAAGGGCCAGGCAGCAAATAGTTCAGGTTTGCGAGCCATGCGGTCTGTCTCGGTTCCTCAGCACTGCCCTTGTAGCAGGAAAGCACCCAAAGGCTGAACAGAAAGCAACGGGCGTGGCTGTGTTCTAATAACAATTTGCTTACAGAAACAGGTCTTGGTCCTGCCCAGTCAAGAGCATGGACACATCAACTGGGTGCACAGCTCGCGTTTGTTGTGTGGCCTGGAGCAAGTTATTTAACGGCTCCGAAACGCCATCTCTTCATCCGTAAGATAATGGTCGAATAATTCCTACAGCACAGAAACATAATCGATGAGTCCACGCGTTAAAGCCCTTGGTCTGGGCTCCGGCACCTTCCAGACATTTTGTAATGTTCACATGGTAGCAGCAGCAGGAGTATTCCAGGCTCTCGAGCGCTCCGCTTTCTTCTACTCTGCCATTCTCTCTTAGACCTTTTCTTCTTCTCTAACGAGCCCAGGCCCCGTTATCCAAATCCCAGCTCCATTGTTGGCTTGATTGGTGATCTTGGCAAATTATTATCTCTTGGAACCCATTTCTCCGTCTATAAAATGGTGGTAATAATAGTTACATTGCAGAAGGTATGTTATACGTATAAATGAAATGTGTGAGGATAATGCCCGATATGGACTAAAACACTCTGTAGATCCTGTTGAGATGATCGATTTTATTATTGCTACTGTAACCCAGGTTCACCCAGGCCTCATCAGCCTGTGTGTACAAATGGGGTCACAGTACCAGTTAAAATTAAAAAGCTCCCGGCTCATGTCCCCCACTTGCATAATGTGGGACCTCAGCAACCTTTTAAAGTGTCCCTTAATTAAATATTTGTGGCAACTCCTGGGAATATCTCACACGAGCTCACAAACAATCCCAGTCATAATGGTAGTTAACTTAGCGCCTGCCAGCTGCCAGCACTGTCCTGAGCAGTTCACATCCATCAACTCACCGAAATCCTCGTCACTCTCCATCGCTTGCTGTGTGTCAGATACAGTTCTAGAAGATGCTTGGTGTGCAAGTTAGAGAATGTTTTGCCTGTGGTCATCTTTTCTCAGGGGCTGGCCTGGGAAGTGGCTACTTTGCCATCCTCTCTTCCTCAGACACCTGCGATTCGATAAACCTCCTGTACTCAATCTCCACACGCTGATGTCAGAACAAACACAGTCACGAGTTGTGGGATTCTATCCAAAGGCATGACTTAGACTCAGCCTGGGAACCCCATTGCTCCGCCCACCACCATCCCTACTGCTGTATCATCATCATCATTTTATTATTATTCATCTCTTTAATCACGCTCTCATCTCCCCTCAATTTTCCTGTCCCCCGATCCTTCCAATGCCTAAACCTTGCACAACTGCGTCTTTTATTCAATGCACACTCAAGTGGCTGAACACAGCCAGCAGTCGCACAAACGTGGCACTTGGAGCCACCACAAGTGATATCCTTTAACCCCAGCCAGGCCTTAGCAATGACCAGAGCCACACCTGACTCGTCCCACCTGGGTCTTCTACGTCTCTTTTACCCCAGATGTTACCACTTCCAGCCTCTTACAAGATGACTGCATTTCATCATCCCTGGTTACAGTGGCCACTGGGCAGAAACTCCCTCAGCTTCCTCCCTGGTCACCTTGTTCCTGGCAAACTGGCTGTGGCCACCTCTCCCCCAAGTCTTCTCCATGAATCCATGTGCTAGAGCTACACTTCTAGGTCCTCTTTCCCAAAGAAGCCCCTTCCACGTTCAGCTGTTGGCCCAAGACCATCTCTAGAGGGCTCCTCAGATCCAACACACAGCTCCAGAGAATAAAGCCTTCCGGGCTGCCATCTGAACCAGGCAAACAGCTGAAGGAGGCCAATTACTGGGGAGAGGGGAGGGAGAGGCACAACCCCCCCACGCACCCTCTACCACCTTATGAGGATCTGTGGTACACGTGCCAAATAAATGTGTCTGCTTGGGGTGGGAGGTACCTGCTGAGAACTGGAGCTGCCCTCCTTCCTTCCTTCTCAGATTGCACACCTCCTAACATGGGTGATCCCTCTACTATGTCCCTAGCCTCTGGTCAGGTAGCCCATTTGATGGAGCCCAGGGACACCCTGTCTTACCCCGTGGTCTCCTTCTCCATATCACAGGATCCCTGGATTCCTGGAATGGGTCTACTCTGCTACTGGATCCCAAGGCCTAGACGATATTCACGTTCAATTATCTGTATAGGGGAAACTGCCATCACTTATCACCTGTGCGGCCTTAAACAAGTTACTTAACGTCCCTGACATCCCTTCCTTGTCTGTCAAAGAGGGACGGTGACACCATAGGAAGGGGTTGTTGTGAGGGCTGGTCAATAGGCACAGCACCTAGCAGCGTGCCCCATACCAGTAGGTACTTGTCACATACTTTGATCCAACTTCTTCCGTTCCATTGCCTTTTTTTCCTGGGTGATGGCTACTTCGTTCGTTCTGCCCTTGTTTGGAAGGGAAAACCTCTCTTCATGGGGCTAGCCCAGTAGACTGAAGTAGATTTTCTTTTCTGTTTATTGAAGATATAAAGTATGAATATGATGTTTTGTACACACACACATATATATATATGGGAGTGTGGGATTTATATATATACGTATATATATATATGAGTGTGGGAAATATATGAATATTCGTGATGTGTGTGTATGTGTGTCCTGTATACTTCTCCAATCCATGGCAAAGAATTTAGACACTGTACTCCCTGCGAGTCCATAGAACACCCTGGATTGAGATGGTAGCCCATGGAGGACTTGCACACTGAGGCAGGTGTGGATTCTTAGGAAAAGAAGAATTGACCTCCTCTATCTAGAAGCCATCTTCTGTCCAAAGGCAGAGAGATCCAGGGTTCCACTACCGCTGAGGATCTGGGTCTCCTGGGAGCTGTGGCTTCAAGGGTTCTGCTCTGGGAGGCGTTTGAGGACCGACTTGGAGAGGTGTTGCCAGACTCAGCTGGGCTTAGCCCAGTGAAAACCACTCTCTGACCCAGGTCAACTCCTCCTTTGACCCAAGGTGAACAGACCAGGAGCCTTTCCCCATTTCCCACCAGCTTCCCAAGGAGGAAGCAGAAAGAGTTTCATCCCATCTTAGTGAGGGATCACTTAGTTCATATCAAGAAACTCACTCAGACCAACTTAAGCAGAAAAAGGAGCAATTTATTATAAAAAAATGTGAAAAACAGAAACACTTAAACCAAGTTGAGACAAAAAGAAGACTTTATTATAAGAAAACAACTAACAGCCAAACTGATTTAAGCTAAAGCGCATTCTGTATTTTAACAATACAGATGATAAACACTCACTCTCACTTAACACCGAAAGGGAATACATTTTTAGAATACAAGAGCCCAAGGACAGGAAGCATGACCTCCCAAGGGGATTACAATCAGGATGGGAAAATCGGAGGTTGAAATCACCCTCCTCCATCTCCAGGGCCACTCCGTCTCCTCCCTGCTCCTTTCTGAGTACATGCTACATTCGCCTTTCTCTGCAGGTCAATTTTCATTGCTTCTCCATTCTCCTAGGACAGTAGGGCTGCCTCACTCTTGGCTTTGAATTACTTCCCAGTTTGTAGCGCAACTCCAAATCCCAAAGGACCATCAGATTGACAAGCTTAAGTCAGGTATCCACTGAGTGGTGTCATTAGGTGGATTAGGTGGTGGATTAGGCTTTTGCATAAGGGGCAAAGGCAGATCAGGCATTTTGATTCATTTGTTCACTCAATAATATTTATTGAGCACCTACTATGTGCCAGACACTGTTATAGGGGCTAAGAACAGAGCAGGGAACAAAACAAAGTCCCGGCCTCCATGGAGTTCACATCCTAGACCGACTGGCATTTCTACTACAAATGGGATGTTGGAAGCCCACCTGATTACAAGGCAAAGATGGATGGGTGGGGTGGATTTGTAGATGTCTCTGTTCCGTTGCTCCTGGAAGGTGGCTGTGCTGTGTTAGTCATCTCTGGGCAGGCCTTCTAAGAGATGATTCTGAATGCAGTCATGTCAACTGTGGATTTCTATTACACCATGCTCTGGCACACTTCTCATCTGAATGCAGCCTCCTGGGTAGTTTTACCCTCTGCTAGAAGGATGCAAAGGGAAGGAGGAGGATCCTGTCTTTTGAACACAGTTATTAAAAATGAGTCCCAGGGACGTGTAGTGTCTTTTTTCAGGCCAGAGAAACCAATAGGATGGGTGGGAAGGACCTTTAGTCTTATCTTGCAGCAGGTGTTGTAGCCTCCTCTTGGGGAGGGAGGGGCAGGCTAGGACATCCATACACGTGTCTGGTAACCATTCATTCATTCAACAAATGCTTATTAAGCTCCTACTTCATGCCATGCCCTGTGCTGGATGCAGAGGACACAGAGGTGAACAAAAGTGTCAGGGTCCCCACCCGAGGGGAATGTAAAGGTGAGTGAGGGAAACAGACAGTAAATAAGGAGACGAACAAGAAGCGAGAAGCATAAGTTAGGAAAGAGCAAACTATCCTAAGAAAGAGAAATGGGGAGCCCACTTCAGAATGGCGAAGGCCTCGCCAAGCAGGTAACACGTGAACAGAGACCTAAAGCTTGAGAAGAAGCCCCCTGTGTAAGGGCAAGAGTGGGGAGGGTTTCAGACAGAGGGATGAAGAGCTCAAAGCAAGTGTCAGAGAATCTGAAATAACTCAGGAGAGGCCAAGATGAGTCAACTTTTACTGAAAGGTACTAAAAGGTACCTATTTTCTCTTTCAAGCCCTTGGAAGTAACACTGTAGGCCGAGGAATTACCACCGGCTTTCCACATCTGCTCCTGCCATGACTACTCCCACCACCCAGCCCTCCCATGGTCTGTCTTTCTAAATTCAAGATCTCTTCATTTATGCTTATTTCAAAGTAACACATGTTTGTTGGAAAAATTCAAATAATACAGAAGCATATAAACTGTGCTCTAAAAACTTAACATCTCCCAATACTACCATCCCCTGAAGTACCAATATTAATGGTTTGTTACCTCATTCCAAATGTTTTATATACATATAAATAACGTACATTCTATACCAGAGGTTGGCAAACTTTTTCTGTGAAGGACCAGAGAGTAAATATTTTTAGCTTAGCAGACCAGATGGTCTGTGTTGCTATCAATTCTGCTGTTGTAATGCTAAAGCAGACATAGACGATACGTTAAACAAACGGGTATGGTTGCGTTCCAGTAACACTTTATTTACAAAAACAGGCAGCGAGTCAGTGGACAGTAGTTTGCAGATCCCTGTTCTATATGAATGGGGATCACACCATATATACTAATCTGTAACCTGGGTTGGCTTTTTTTTTTTTTTTTTTGCTTTGTCTTGGGTTTTGCCCAGCAATAGATCTTGGGCATCTTTCCATATTAGTAGTCAAAGACGTTTGCTATTCTTTTCAAAGGTGGCTTATATTTCAGTGGATGGCTCTAATCCAACCTTTGTAACAAGTTCCTTACTGTTTGGGTTGTTATTTTCAGTATTCTGCTGTTACAGTGTTTGGAAATGGGCCTTATCTATTAGGACAGAAAGAATCTAGTTCTTTTTATTTTCCCATTTTGGAGGGCTTGGGGCTTATTTATTATTATCATCATGCTGTTTTAGTCATTTAGTTTTATCATTCACAGCTGAGCCCTGGTTTGGCAGCCTGAAGACCTGATTTTGGTTTTAATTCTACCTCTTAATAGTTGAATGGCTTGGAAAACTCATTTAGCCTCTCTGATCACCACATTCCTCATCTATAACCGGAACAGAAGCATACCTGGCCCTGCCTGCTTCAAAGGCTATTGTGAGACACAAATAAGATAACAGATTGGAAAGTGCTTTGAAAATTACGAAGTGATATTCCTGTGTAAGGGGCTATCATCATTATCATTAGCCTTGTTGTTATTATTAATGTGATGATGCTTGGAATGATGAGCTCTTCTTGCTCTGACATGTGAGCCATGGTAGAATAGAATCTGTAGTCGGATCATTGATGTGGTTGTTGATTTTCTAAGCCTGGAGTTGTTCAGCCAATCAACTCAGCATCCATTTATTAAGCCCCTATTATGTGCCAGATAGAGCCCTAGTGCCAAGTTCTGTGCTAGTTGCCAGGGTCATGAGAAGAATAGATGATTGATTTCTGTCCTCTAGGAGTTCAGGACCCACTAGAAAGAAATACCCTTAGACAACCTACCAAGATAATCAAAAAAAGAGAAATGGAATTCTGCCAGAGAGAAGGCAACGTTCAGAACACTGGCTCAGGAGAGGATGGCGCTGACAAGTGTAGGAGTTTGCCACACAGAGAAGGGAGGAAAGGACTTTCTGACACAGTGTAAAGTTCGGGGCAGTCATACCCAGCTGGGTACGCTAGTGTGCCAGGTACCCAAAAGCACAGTTGTTTATATGAGGTAGAAGTCTATTCTTCTTCCTGTAAAAGAAATCTGGGTATTGTCATCCAGGGCTGTCGAAGTGGCCCCGCCTAGGCTTCCCTTGTCTTTCTGCTCTACCCTGCTATGTGGTTCCCATCCCCAGGGTTATCTCAGCATCCAAGGCGGTGGCTGGAGGTCCAGCCATCATGTCTGAGTTCCAAACTGTGGGAAGGAGGAAGGGAGGAAAGAAGGAAGGGTCATTGAGCATTCTCTCACCTGAGTCACCTTCCCTTAAGCAGCCTTTCTAGAAGTCCCACATGTAACCATTTAAGAAATATTTATTGAGTGCCAATCATATGCCCGGCACTGGACCACAGCAATGAACAAGACTGGAAAACTGCCTTTGTGGAACCTACATTCTAGTGGAGGGAGATAGAGAAAATAAGGTAGCTATCTGATGCACGAGATAATATTGACCTCAGTGCAGAGAAATAAAACAGAGAAGGGTGATGGGGAGTGTTGGGGAGAGGAACATCACAGTTGTGAAGAGCTGATCAGGAAGGGTCATTGAGCTGAGTCCTAAAAGAGGTAACACGGGAGCCGTGCGGATGGGGAAATGTTCTGTACGCAGAGGTCAATGTGATTGGAGCAAAGCTAGCAAAGGGACAGTAGGAATCAAGGTCATAGAGGGGAGGACTGGGGCAGAAGGTACAGGGCCTTGTAGACTTGTAAGGATTTGGGCTTTTACTCTAAGTGAGACGGAAGGCAATGACCTGACCTGACTGTGTTTACTTCTCTTTGGCCAGATCTAGCTGCCTGGGAGGCTGGAAGGTATCTATCTTAGCTGGGGCTTTGATACTCTGGATAAAAACCTGGGTTCCATTATAAGGATGAAGTGGGGGGATGGATATTGAGGGCCACAGCTTGTTCTGCCTCTTATGAGCTATGTGAACTTGGTTCCAAGTTACTTAATTTTTCTGACCTTCAAATAAGATTTGACCCACTCTGAAGTTATAAAAAAGACAGATGAAATAGAAGACCTGGTGACACTTCCCTGTATCTCTGCAATTCACAAATGGGCCACCCAATGGTCAGTTGCATTCTGGCCAGAGCCACTAAGCTTTGGGGGAGGACAGATTCAATGTGGGGGACAAGGTGATACATCACAGGGCACATGAGGAAACCACTGAGGGGTCCTCTGTTAGGTGAGGAGCCATTTTCTGGATCCCACTTGAGTTTAAATTTAGTAATGTATCCAGGACTGCTCCATCCTAAATAAGCTCTAGCAAAAGCAAAGAGCAGGGCCATCCCACCATCAGGGCGCAAATGCAGGTGTCTAGACTTGACGGAATCACAGACTCAGAGTCCCATCCCATCAGTCAACGGGCTGATCGGCAGCTGAGCAACACCCTCACGGCTATGACTGCCTCTTATACATGCAGCTTAAAGGTACCCAGGTGACAAGGACAGACCTCAGCAAAATTCCTCCTGACCTGTTCATCTCTGGACTCTGATCCCTTGTGTTCTGGGTCTTTCCTCCTTAAATCTGCTCTTTGAATTTCTGGTTCCTTCTGCAAGGGCTGTCGGCACCTCTTTGTGAATCCCCATCTCTAGACCCTTCCGCAGCGTAGCCTCCAGGGTTTTGATGGTATCCTGATACTCTGTTGCATTCTCCTGACACTGCCCAGCCCTGACGACAGGCCTCTTGACCATCAGTGGTTCGGGAACAAGGAGGATGAGGAAAGGCAGCAGTGGATGGATGTGAACATTGGCTCCCAAGAGCTGTCCGGGATTTCCAGCTGCTGGGGAGGGAGGCTGTGCAGTGAGTGTCCTTCTCCAGAGACTTGGAGCCCCAGCTAATACTCTCAGTGGCTCAGGCAGCATCAAGTTCACTGTTGTCCAGTGCCCAGGGACAGAGTGGATGCAGCGTAGGTGCAGCCATGGTATGCCTGATTGGGAAGACATATAAGCATCAGTAGTCAAACGGAAAAATGCTGCTGTTTTAATAATCTGGCAAACGCTCAGTACCCCAATGCAAAGCCCTGGAAAACTGCATTGGAGATCTGGACTCATCCCAGAGGCTAAAATCGGGTTTCCTACTTTCTTCCTAAATCTAAATATCAGTACCCATACACTCAGAAGTGCATGCAAGGTACGGCTGTAACAGCCTGCGAAGCCGGTATCAGCTCCACCTACCTACCCAGCCAGCAACACCGCTCTCAGCAAAAGAAAGAGAAGAGAAAGCATCTCCCAAAGCGTCCCTGCTTCCCACACAGACAGAAAACCAGGAGGCCGCCATGTTGAGGGTGTCCCACACAGACAGAAAACCAGGAGGCCACCATGTTGAGGGTTTCCCACACAGACGGAAAACCAGGAGGCCGCCATGTTGTGGGTGTCCCACACAGACGGAAAACCAGGAGGCCGCCATGTTGAGGGTGTCCCACACAGACGGAAAACCAGGAGGCCGCCATGTTGAGGGTGTCCCACAGAGACGGAAAACCAGGAGGCCGCCATGTTGAGGGTGTCCCACACAGACGGAAAACCAGGAGGCCGCCATGTTGAGGGTGCAGGATCAAAGCTGAGCAAAGGTGGACTGTGCCTAAGCCCTGACCTTCACCACAGGGACCCGTCACTACTGAGACACGATCCTAGGACTGTCATCTCCCACCGGTCAGAGCAGCATGTGCCTCCCCGGCGGGAGGAGTGAATCAGGGGTGAGGGACAGCCTCAAAGGTGTAGCCGCAACTCCCTCCTTTGTGCGTCAGGGCAAGAATGTGGGGAGAAGAAGGGAGATTGCACTCTCCAAAATGACTTCCAGCCCTAGTTTCTTTCTTTTTTTTTTTTAATTTTTAATTTAATTTTTATTTTGTATTGGAGTAGAGTTAATCTACAATGTTGTATTAGCTTCAGGTGTACAGCAAAGTGATTCAGTTATACATATATCCATTCTTTTTCAGATTCTTTTCCCATATAGATTATTACAGAGTATTGAGTAGAGTTCCCTGTGCTATACAGCAGGTCCTTGTAGATGATCTATTTCACATGTAATAGTGTGTATCTGTTAATCCCAAACTCCTAATTTATCCCCCCACCCCGAACCCTTCCCATTTGGTAACCATAAGTTTGTTTTCAAAGTCTGTGACTCTGTTTCTGTTTTGTAAATAAGCTCATTTGTATAATTTTTAAGATCCCACATGTAAGTAATATCATACAATATTTGTCTTTGACTTACTTCACTTAGTATGAAAATCTCTAAGTCCACCCATGGTGCTGCAAATGGCATTATTTCATTCTCCAGCCCTAGTCTGTAACCAAATTTAGAGACGTTTCCAGACCTGAAGAGAATACACTCATCGGCCCCAAATCCCCATGCGCTCTGTGACTAATCAGAGTCAGGGTCTCCCCATAGGTGCTGTGCCCTGGGATTAGGCCACTTATGAGCTCTCTGTGTATATGTGTCTGTGTGTGTATATACGTGTTTGTTTGTTTTTTCCAGAAAACCCACGGGAGTCATGTTTCGATCCTGGTCCCATCAAGAATGGCACGCGAGTGGGGTCCGACCTGAAGCTGGGCTCCTCCATCACCTACTACTGCCAGGGGGGCTATGAGGTGGAGGGCTTCTCCACCCTGAGCTGCATCCTGGGGCCTGATGGGAAGCCTGTGTGGAATCATCCCCAGCCAGTGTGCACAGGTGGTGGAGCCCAGGGCTGTGGTGGGGGGAACTAGGGAATGCCAGAGGCAGAAGGGGCTGGAGGCTAGGGGAAGGGGCAGGCAGGACATGGGCCTCACAGGAGGGCTCCTTGGGTTCACCATGAATGAGAAGGGCTGGAAATTCCCCAGGTGTACCAGTCCCCGTCAATGTGTCATGTCTCTCAGATCACATAGTGTCCTCACCCCCACTCCAATAGACGTCCTCAGCGGTGGCCCGAGACATGCCAGCAGCCCACACCATGAAGAGGGGAATTTAAAAGTGACCCTGAGATTGTTCCCAGTCCTAGGGGAAATCACTGAGAGTTCAGATGTGTAAAACTAAGACCAGCAGGGTGGGCTAACTCCAAGGGCAGCTGGGTTAGCCATGGGGTCTTGACAAAAGGGATGGGATGGAGTGCCAGAACTTCAGGAGCATGGCGGCCACCTAAGTTGAAAAGTAAAGAGGCCCCTTTGCCCAGGTGGGAGAGGCTGGCTCTGAGGTCCACCCCTTGTGGGACTGGGACCATGGCTGGGTCGCGTGAGCTGTCTGCTCCCAGCGGGCTATTCTGGGCAAACCTCTGCTCCTTAGTCGTGCAGACACTAAGTGCCCAGGTGCAGACATCAGCCGTGAGGTGGCAGACTATCTCCGGGTCCCACCTGTAGGCAGAAGAGGTTCCTAAAGTGCTCCCCAAGGCTGGGCCTCCAGGGACCAATACCAGTGTCACTAGTTAGAGGACAAGGACTGGCCGGCACCCAGGAGGGCCCTTGATAGCATCGGGGGTGGTGGGGGGTTTCAGGCCACATGCCAGGCCAGGGATGGATGTCTTTGGACAGGGCGGGGCAGGGCAGGGCATGTCCCCAGAATTCCCCTCCTCCACATTAGTGGCTTCAGACCTCAGAGCAACCCCACCAGGGCCAGAAGGTCAGGCTGAGAGTGAGCAGAGACGGAGGGTGGACAGCTGATGAGAGGCCCATGAGGTCACCTGGCCCTCTACCTGATTTCTTTTTCAGCCCCCTGTGGGGGACAGTATGTGGGTTCAGATGGAGTGGTCTTGTCCCCTAACTACCCCCAGAACTACACCAGTGGACAGATCTGCCTGTATTTTGTCACCGTGCCCAAGGACTACGGTATGGATTTTGTGTATATTTGTTTATGTTTTCCAGCGCCTTCCAATTCCACTCCAAATTGTTTCCACTCGTATCGTGCCAATGGGCCGAGCAGTCTTCCTCAGAGGGCAGCTGCGTGCCGTTGCTCTGCAGTGGGCTGTAGAGTACACTCCTGATACACACGGGAAGAAGGGACCAGTGAGACCTGCTGGAACCAAGGGCGGGGTGGTTAGGGAGGGACCAGCCGGGACAGAGGGAAGGCAGGGTGCACCGGGGGCTCCCTAGCCCAGCCCGGGTCTGCAGAGAGGTGCTGCAGACCCAGGCCGACTGGGAACCCAGGGGAGGGTGGCGGAGGGCCAGGAAGAAGGAAAGGAGTGGGACTGAGCTGGACTTGAACGTACAGGTGAGGGAGCTGGGCGCCCCATCATTCCACTGTTCCGTCTGTGCGCGGGAGCCTGGTCCAGCAGCAATTGGTAGGATGAGCAAGAAAAAAAGAGAGCAGCAGGTCAGGGCCCTGGAAAGGCAGAGAAACCTCCAGATTCCAAGAGGCCCCGGCAAAGAGAAGCCAGCCTTGTCACCTGGTTAGCAGTGGGACAGGTAAGAGCCCTGGCAGCTCTGGAGGATTCAGGAAGTTCCTGAGGGTCACAGGCTGGTTGTACCCGGGCAATCAGTGACTGGCCGGGCTGCTTTCTCCCTGGATCTCCTCTTTGTAGGAAGAGGAACAACTATTTCTAAACAGAGTTGGTGTTAGTGGGGTAAAGGTCATGTGTATATATCCTGACCATCTGAGATGGGGCATCCTGCAGAGAACCGGCTGCCTTTTCCCCAGAGATAGGATGGACCGGGCATGGGGCAAGGCCTGAACATTCACCAAACATTTATTAAGCACCTCCTAGGGACCTCGCACTCTGCTGGGAACCAGAGCTGCAGAGATGAGAGAGACGTGTTTTCTGCCCTCTGTAAATTCCCAGCCTCATCTTTACCCACAGCTCTTGCCGTCGGGCACCACTCCCACACCAGCACCTGCACACTCGTGTGCGTGGGCACACGCTCCCCGGCACATGCATGTGGCGGGAGCTTTGGACCTGTAGGATCACAGTTAGAAAAGTACTGAAAGGTTGTCCAGTCCCACCTGCCACCCAGAGCCGAGTCCTCGATAGCTGGGCTGCATATTGTACTTAATTCCTCCGGTAATAAAGAGCTCGCGCCTTTGCAGGCCGCCAGCCCCGAGGCTGGGCAGTTTCACTGAGCTGGAACCTGTATGTGGAGAGCTGACTCTAGGAGGCGTCGTGATCTGTCCCAAGCATCTTCTCTTTCTTACTGATGCTAAGCCCAGGGACTTAGGTGCAGATTTTTGCCTCAGGTTGGAAATACTTGCCCCCAGCCTGTGTCTCAGCCTTAACACCCTCTCCTCGTAGATCTTTCTTTGATCCCCTATCTGAAGTGGACTGCCTTCCTTATCACTTTTCTCTCACTGCCTCTAAAATTTAACACTATCTGCAGTTATTTTGTTTATCTATTTGCTTGAGTGTTTTTTTTTTTTCACTTTGGACTGTCTCTTCCTACTAGAATGCACACTGTGTGAAATCAGGAACCTTGCCCATCCTGTTCCCCTTTTTAGGGGAGAGTGTGGAAATATCCCTGCCACCACCCCTCACTCAGCGCCCATTTTCAAGGCACCAAAACAGGCTCTCCCTCCTTCTCCTCTGCCTGTGAGTTGAGAGCTAAAAAGCTCTCACTCCACTCACTACTATACTCATCGTTGCACATGCTTTCTTTCCGCAGGCAGTCAACTCCATGGCCTAAGTCCCTCCCAGCCTCAACACACACACACACACGCACACGCACACGCACACACATGCACATGCATGCACATCCGACTTCCTACATGCTCAAGGCTTAAGCCAAAATAGAGAAGGGCTTACCCTGGTACTTGCTTTCAGATGCACCCAGCCAAATGGGAGACCGGGGCAGGCAGAATGTACCAGGGTCTGAAATGGAGCTGTGCCCCCCATGGCCCTGCAGGGTCAATAACCCCAGCCCCTCCAGCAGTGACTGGCGGAGATGGGACAGTTGAGGAAAGACCCTGTGATAGCCATCAAAGGGCAGGGCCCTTAGGTCTTGTCTGAAAGGGGACTCCTCGAGGTCATGGTCCACCAGTTTTTCAACCCCCTCCCATGAGCTAGTGAGCGGCCTTGGGGAACTCAACCTCTGAGCTTCAGTTTCTTTGTCTATAAGATCAGACATCTGGAAGAGCCGGGCTTGAAGAAGATGACGTGCATGGCAAGCATGGTACCCAGCACAGAGTAGGTGCTCAATACGTGTCATTCTGCGTCTGTCCTTGGATTTGCCAGAGGGAACTGAGGTAGAGATGTTTGCCTCTTCCATGGACAGTCGCTCCTTCCTCAGGAGAAGGCTGCTATTCAGCACCCTCGTGCCTCTTAAATGTGTGGGATCTTGTATCCAGGGGATGCCCTCATTGGCTGGATCTTTGAAGAAAAAGTGAAGGAAAATACAGGGTCCTGAGATCAACATGGAACACGGGGGAAGTTACGGAAAGCTCTTCGTTTTCCTAGAGTAGCTGCTGCCACTGCAACTTGAGAAAGGACTAGGGTTAGCCTGGCTGCTCGTGCAGTCCGCAATGTCATCTTGACCTGTGTGGAGAATGCCAGCCCGACCCTTCCCAGGTCCCCGCATCCCTGTGCCCAGTGTCTAATCAGCCAGTGCAAAGGCTCAGCAAGCACTTAGCCCCATGAACCGACAACCTCCTCTGAGGTCGCCCTGCTCCTCCAGCTGTCCAGGGCTCCCCCCCAGCACGGCCGCCCAGCCTTGCCCCTGAGCTCTCTGCACCGTGTCTCCTCCGCAGTGGTGTTTGGACAGTTTGCCTTCTTCTACACGGCCCTCAACGACGTGGTGGAGGTGCATGACGGCCACAACCCGCACTCTCAGCTCCTTGGCTCCCTCTCGGGCTCCCACACAGGTACCCAGGGCTGGGCCAGCATGGTGAGGGTGGTGGGCGGGGCATCGAGGGGAAGGAGGAGGGAGGCCCTGTGAGCAGGGCGTGGCCACGGGTGGAGCCACACCTTTGTGTTTGTCGTACGCTGCTGCTGTCAGCTGATGACACCACATAGAAGGAAGCTTCAGAGGCTACCCTCACCCCAAGCTGTGTCTACACCCCCCCAGTGGTATAGCATTCCCCTGTGGGTTGATATTGAGACCCAACCTGTTTTTCTAATGATAAACATGTTGCACTTTCATTGTAGAAAACTTAGCGGCAAGACAAATTAATTGTATAGAGAATTAAAATAAAAACCACCCCGAAAGAACCACTGAAAAGGTGGAATGTATTTCCTTCCAGTCTTTATATCTACTTGGACTTAATCTTTTACATTTTTTATTGAACGCAACAATATACATATTTTTATTAAAATGTTCATTGTGAGCATTTCTTTTTTTATTTTCCTCTGTAATAGGATTTTTAAATACTGCATAAAAGTCTATCATATAGTTATTTAAAATTTATGTAATGAATTCTCTATTATTGAACATTTAGATTGTTTTCTTATTTTTCACTCTCATGAATAGTAATTCAATATAGTATACATATATCTTTGTATACATCTCTATTACCTTAGAATATCTAGAAGTAGAATTGCTAAGTTAAAGGAAATGTGTGATCTTTAAGGCTTTTTATAATGATTGTCAAATATCGCTCCAGAAAGTTCTTACCATTTTGTTCACCAACAAATAAGAGGACATGTTTTTGCAGCTCAATAACAAAAGAACAAACAACCCAATCCAAAAATGGGCAGAAGACCTAAACAGACATTTCTCCAAAGTAGACATACAGATTGCCAGCAAACACATGAAAAGCTGCTCAACATCACTAATCATTAGAGAAATGCAAATCAAAACCACAATGAGGTATCACCTCACACCAGTCAGAATGGCCATTATCAAAAAATCTAGAAACAATAAATGCTGGAGAGAGTGTGGAGAAAAGGGAACCTTCTTGCACTGTTGGTGGGAATGTAAATTGATACAGCCACTATGGAGAACAGTATGGAGGTTCCTTAAAAAACTAAAAATAGAAGTACCATATGACCCAGCAATCCTACTACTGGACATGTACCCTAAGAAAACCATAATTCAAAAAGATACATGTACCGCAGTATTCATTGCAGCACTATTTACAATAGCTGGGACATGGAAGCAACCTAAATGCCCATCGACAGATGAATGGATAAAGAAGATGTGGCACATATATACAATGGAGTATTACTTGGCCATAAAAAGGAACGAAACTGAGTTACTTGTAATGAGGTAGATGGACCTAGAGTCTGTCATACACGGTGAAGTAAGTCAGAAAGAGAAAAACAAGTACCTTATGCTAACGCACATATATGGAATCTAAAGAACCCATACTGATGAACCTAGTGGGAGGGCAGGAATAAAGACGCAGACACAGAGAACAGACTTGAGGACACAGTAGGGGAAGTGGAAGCTGGGACAAAGTGACAGAGTGCCACTGACATATATACACTACCAAATGTAAAATGGATGGCTAGCGGGAAGCTGCTGCATAGCACAGGGAGATCAGCTCGGTGCTTTGTGACCACCTAGAGGGGTGGGATAGGGAGGGTGGGAGGGAGGCTCAAGAGGGAGGGGATATGGGGGTATATGTATACATATAGCTGATTCACTTTGTTGTACAGCAGAAACTAACACAATATTGTAAAGCAATTATACTCCAATAAAGATATTTTTAAAAAAGAAAGAGGGCATGTTTTATTCTCACAAAAACTAGGTAATTAAGAAAACAAAAACATCATCAGTTTGAAAAGTGAAAACAGTATCTCATTTTTTAATTTGCCTTTTTTTATTACAACTTAGGTTAACCTTGTATAATGTAATTATTGGCCCATGAATTTTTTATTTGTGAATTTACTTGTAAATTATTTTTGTATGTATTTAGTAGAGCTCCATATTATTAGAAGCTATATATATTACATGCCATAAAAACCTCTTATCTATAGTATATGCTATGAAAAACCTTCCCCTATAGTTTGTCATTTGCCATTTAATTTTCTTCAGGTCATGTTTTAATGTCAGAAAATCTAAGTTTCCCATGATATTAAATCTATCAATGTTTTCTGCTATAGTTTTCTCCTCTACTTTTCTGCTGACTAAGTAAATATTCCTCTAGGTTTTCCTTTACTTCTTTTTTAGTTTCATTTTTTCTTTTAATATCTTTGGAATTTATTTTGATTTATTATTTGAACTAGGGAACACCTAACCAACATCTTGCAAATTTAGTTAATCAGTTGTTCTAATGAAATTTTCAAAATGCCAGAGTCACATATATTAAGTTTTTATAAAGTTAAAGTTATGTTTCTAGACTCCTCTGTTTATTCTTGTATCAGTATCAAAAAGCTTTAATTAGTGTAACATTATAATAATGTTTAACACTGTAATAATTTTAAACATATGGTTCTGTAAGTCCCCATTGCCATTCTTTTTTTTTTTTTTTTTTTTTTGTGGTACATGGGCCTCTCACTGTTGTGGCCTCTCCCGCCGCGGAGCACAGGCTCCGGACACACAGGCTCAGCGGCCATGGCTCACGGGCCCAGCCGCTCCTCGGCATGTGGGATCTTCCCGGACTGGGGCACGAACCCGTGTCCCCTGCATCAGCAGGCAGACTCTCAACCACTGCGCCACCAGGGAAGCCCCCACATTGTCATTCTTGATTTTGAATTTTTTATTGATTATTCTTGCTTAATTTTGCTTCCAAATAACTTTTAGAAATATTATATCAAGTTAAAAAAATTGCATTGGAATTCCATTAAACTTATAGATTAATTGGGGGAGAACTCACATGTTTATAATAGTAACTCTATTTCCCATTAGGAATATGGTATGTCTCTCTATTATCTTTTGAAAGAAACAAACAAAACACACCTTTGGAAGGGTGCTATAATTTTCATTTAGGCAGTATCCATTTTCTGTTAACTTTATTTCTAGATATTTTGTGGAATTTTTGTTGCTGCTACTGTAAATGAGTCTGCCCCCGGCATCACCTGCCGGCCCCACCATTATATTTTCTAAGTGGTCTTTGCTAGTATATTAGAAGACTGATATTTGAGGTATATTCATCTTGTAAAGTCATTGAATCCTCCATAATAATGCTAACACTGCCAACTGATTCTCCTGGGTCCTCTAGGCAAGAAGCGATATCATCTGAAAATAAATTTGTCTCATTATTTTATCTCTTTTCAGTAGTTTTTCTTTTACTTTCTTCCATGGTTATTGGTCTAGTCAGGTATATTACCTTAACATCAATGTTAATATTTTATATGTCAGTAAAAAAATCTATTTTGTGTTTATTTTAAATGTAACACCATCGCTTACATAATATCCTATGATGATGTTTAATCTCTTTTGTATTAGTGGTTATACACAAGAAGAACAAAATAATCTGAAGAAAAATAGGAGGAGAGATGTCATGAAACAAAAGCAGAGGTTAATTAATTAGAAAATAATAACAAGCTCCACAGACTGAATGGTATATTCATAGTTGCCCTTCTCAGCTGGACCAGAGGTTTTATATTGTTGAGTTTGTTTCATTTTGTTGGCTTCATTCTGTTTTATATTCAACTTATCAATTCTTCTGTAGACTTTGTTATTGTTTTATAATTAACTGAACCCTGCTTTTGTTTCATAACGTCTCTCCTTTTTTTCAGATTATTTTATTCTTCTTGTTGTA
The DNA here is from genome assembly GCF_039906515.1 of Pseudorca crassidens. Lineage (NCBI taxonomy): Eukaryota > Metazoa > Chordata > Mammalia > Artiodactyla > Delphinidae > Pseudorca > Pseudorca crassidens. Next base: position 26,517,763 of record NC_090297.1, on the reverse strand, counting down.
ACTTTTTGAATATGAGAGTTTTGTTTATTTTCTCTGTGTAATAAAGAAGCATGTTTACAGCATATATATATTCACCTCTAAGCATAGTTTTGGCTTCATGCCATAAATTTTGATATGTACTATTTTCATCATCATTACTTTCTAAATAATCCATGATCATGATTTACTCTTTCTGCCCAAGAGTTGTTTAAGGATGTCTCTTCGTTTTCCCCAAGAACCTGGATTTTGTTCCTGTTACATTTAAACATTTGTGTTAATCTCTATTTTTATTGCCAGGTAGTTAGAGAATGCAGCCTGTACCATTTCTACTTTGGAGATTCAGTGAGGTCCGCTCAGTAGCCAAGGACATGTTTTTAAATTCCTTAATTATCTGAGAAGAATGTGTGTTCTCTGTGCGTAGAGAGTCCATGTAGAGAGTAGGGGGTGAGCACAGGCCCTGTGGTCACACTGCCTGGTCTCTAATCTCATCTCTCCAACTTGCATGCTAGGTGCTTGCCGTCACAATCCTTGGCCACTCCGAGCTTCAGTTTCCTCATGTGCAAAGTGCAAAAAGTAAAACTTCTACCTCCTAGATTTACTGTTAGGATTCAGTAAGCTTTGTAATAGCCATTAGGTAAGGCTTACTCATATTTTTTTTTTTTTTTTTTTTTTGCGGTATGCGGGTCTCTCACTGTTGTGGCCTCTCCCGTTGCGGAGCACAGGCTCCGGACGTGCAGGCTCAGCGGCCATGGCTCACGGGCCCAGCCGTTCCGCGGCATGTGGGATCTTCCCGGACCGGGGCACGAACCCGTGTCCCCTGCATCGGCAGGCGGACTCTCAACCACTGTGCCACCAGGGAAGTCCAAGGCTTACTCATTTTTATTATTCAAACCCATTATATCAGTGGTTCTCAATGAAATGGAACACCCCACACATACACACTCATCCAAGAGTGTAAATCAGGATTTTGGAGGGTAAGGTGCTTTTTCAAAATCTCTTGATAGATAGATAGATATAAGTATATCCATAGATATAGAAGTATAAGCATAGGTACAGGTAGAGAGATAGGTATACACTTAGGACCTGTAGATATAAATATGGATATAGGTATAGGGATAGATAGAAATGTAAACGACCAATAGAAATAGAAACAAATAGGGATAGAGATAGATGACTGATAGGTGGGTGGATGGGTGGATAGATGGATAGACAGATAGATAGATAGATAGATAGATAGATAGATAGATAGATAGATAGATAGATGATAGAGAAGTAGAAGTACAGGACCTATATACATTAATATCAATATCCTCAGATCATCTCTTATTCCTCATATAGAGAAACACTGATGATGAGCCTTTGGTGCTGATGGGAGTGAACTGTGTCCCTGTCCCTGAGGCTGGGCTGGGGGAGAAAAAGAAAAGCTTGAAGACCACAACTCAACAGTCTTCATTTTGTTTTTCTATTTATGTATCAGTGAGAATGTTGTGTGAAAGTGTCTGCCAGCACAATTGTGATATTTTGTTGTCTCCCTGTGTTTCTAACAATTTTGTATCTGTGTTTGCCTGATTTATCTTTTCTCATTTTCTTTGAGAGTCTTTTTCTTTTAAGAGGAAGTTTACTTATAAGTGAAACATGTGGCCTGCTATCTGTCACCTTGTTTTGTTCGTTCTGGGGTTTTGTTTTTTGTTTTGTTTTGCTTTTGCTTCTTCACATTTCCATTCATACCTGACCCATCTCTAATTTCCAAGCTTTGCTGATACATTTGGACTTTATCAATGTTATTAGTAATTATTTTATAATTATGGACTTCTTCCCCAAGAACAAGTTTTTCCATTTGCATTTAGTTTTGTTCTCCCTTTAACAATAATTAATTGGGTTTAACTATATTTTCCTAGTTTTCTTTATCCCTGATGGTTTTTGATTTCCCTACTTTGGTTCGTTTTTTAAAAGTAGGGCTCCTCACTGCAGTACTTTCTGTCACCTTGCATGTATGAGAATGCCTTTCCTTTGATGTATCATATAAATGACAACCTGATTATAAATCAGATTATGGGCCACAAACATTTCAAAGCTTCAGTGGTTACTTTATTCCAATAGTTAATATTATAGATGAGTTGAAATTCAGCCTGATTCTTTGTCCTTGTAGGCAACCCATGCTTTTCTCTTTTAAAAACCGTTCACATTTTTGTCTTTATTTTTAAAATGGAAAAGCCCACGAGGATTGTTGTGGTGGAAATCTCTTTTCATTAATTAGATCTGGCACTTTGTGGACAATCTCATTCAAAAACCTCAAGGCTTTCTCAAGCTTAGAAAGTTGTCTTCCTTCTTAAATTATTTTTTCTCGTTCAATTTCTCTTGTCTTCTCTCTCTAGAATTCTTGATATATGCATATTGGATTTTTTTTCTGCCTGTCTTCCACGTCGCTTGTCATTTCTCTCATTAATTTAATCTCTTTATCCTTTTTCTGTGGATTCTGGAAGAATTTCCCAAATTTAATCTCCACTTTGCTGTTCAATTTCTGCAGAATCCAGCTCCATGTGCTAGAGTTTCTCATCTCTTTGTAGCTTTTATTTATCTCAGATCTGTTCTTTGACACATCTTCCTCTAATTTCAGAGACGCAATGCTAAATTTAATCTTGTGACAACTGCTATTAAAAATCTTCTGAGATTTTTACCTGTTCTTTGTTGTAGTTCACATAAAGATACTTGCTTTGACTTCTGAGAGGTCTCCTACCTTAAAACTTTGGAATCTTTTCTTACGTCCAGTGATTTTACTGTGTGTTTATTCCTGGAGAGGGAGAGCTGCATACGTCCAGCACTGGAAGCTGAAATGGGTCCTGTGAGAGATTACGGGGGGTCCTACTCCACATGTATCCGGCCAGATGATGGAAAAATGGAAAAGTTGAGTTTGTTCTGCTCACATTTATTGAGAGGAGGAACTAGAGATGGTGGTGAAAATCAAGAAAAGCTTTTCTTCATGAGTTTCTTTTTGCTTTGGCAGGCAGAATTTAGCTGGGCAGTGACTCCTGGGCTCAGCCACCTGGGATCTATGTAAACCTAAGTGTGTTGTGAAAAAGGCTCTCTAATCCCCATGACCAGTAGCATCACATGGGCTTTTTGGAAGCACTGGTGGACCCCAGATGTGCCTCCCAATGGCTCCTTGGGTGGTTCCAACCCCAAGCCTCCCTGAAGTGATGTAGCCTGGCTTTCTGTAACACCTACTTTCCTTCTGACGGTGGGGTCAGCAGACATTCCCAGGGGTCCCTAAGGCTATGGAGGGGCAGCATGCAGAGTGGTCATGCCACTGCCCATCACCCCACATTCTCCCTCAGCTTCCACAGGAAGGCGATGGTGAGCAGGACTCCACCTCACGGCTTCAGGTCTGTCTGCACCACATCAAACAGAAGATATATCTTTATCTTCTGATATAGAAGCTATTGGGCTTCCTTAGCTTCCTGTGTCTGTGCGGACTTTCCCCACTTTACTGTGTTATTTGTTGGGTGACAATACACCCTGCTTTGCCTGGGATAGTCCCAGCTTTCACTTGGTTGTCCCAGCATAATTATTGATAGCATGCCCTTTGACTCTCGGAAGTGTCCTAGTATGAGCAATAAATTATATGATCACTCTGGTTGTCAGTCATTTCACAGGACATCTGGGAAAAGCCAGTTACTCTCCAGTGATTACATCACCCTCCTTTCCAGAGCTTGGTGCCTTTTTTGTTTGTTTGTTTTTATCAGATTGATATCAGTTCTCCAAGGAAACCACCAGTCAGTTTGGTAAGGGCCATTCTCCCCCATCCATGTGGGTCAACACATCTTCAGAAACTCTCTCCTTTCCAAGCAGGTCATTTGATCTGAACCTATCTTTCTTGATCTATAAACTGCAGGTACTGAATGCCAACCTCACACTGACATGGGTCAACATCAAGACCATGGATGTGAAAGCTTTCTGTAAACTTTAAACTGTAACTTGCAGTAAAAATGTGAGGTTTCATTTTAGGAAGACCTGGGAGGTGGAAGGGGCTGCTGTGTGGGGTGTGGGCAGCCCCTCCATCCTGGCCAGGATTTTCCCTGCCAGGCCCGACTGCTGGACTCACAGTCTTCCTCTCCTCCTTGCCCCTTATCTCTGCAGGAGAATCGCTGCCCTTGGCTACCTCCAATCAAGTCCTCATTAAGTTCAGTGCCAAAGGCCAAGTTCCAGCCAGAGGCTTCCACTTTGTCTACCAAGGTATGCAGGACGTGGACGTGGGAGGTGTGAAGGCAGTCTCAGTTCTTCAGAGAAAACAGGGACCTTTGACCCCCTAGTCTGAGCCTCATTCTTAGGGTGTTTGGGGGCAGTTACGGGTTTGTGGGGAAGTTCCCTGAAATTCAGTTGAATGTTATACATTCATGTACCCAACAGACAATTCTTACCAAACTCCATGCTGGATAAGGGAAGAAATCATAGAAGGGAAGCTAATTTGCACACACACCCCCACTGCCCATTGTCTGGCACGGTCCTGATGGCATTGGGAAGACCAGCCCAGGCCTCTTACCTGGTTTTGTCTGCAAGACCCAGTAAAGGTGCGGGGAAAACACAGGCTTTGGAGTGAGTTGGACATGGATTTGGGTCCCAGCTCTGTCACCTTCTAACTGGGCACCAGCTACTCCTCCTCTTGGAGCCGCGGTTTGTTCACCTGTAAAATGAGGGTGATCATATTACCTCACTGATGGCGTTAAAACAGTTCACAGAGTAGCTGGCAAGAAGCAGCCAATCAGTGTCCGTTCCCTTCCTTACGAGCCCGGAAAGGCCAAGTCTTGGAATGCCCTGGCCTCCACCTGGAGGCCCCAGCCTCCCTCTGTCCAGCAGGACGTCCACTCTTCTAAGGCACAGGTTCCAAAAATGGTCCTGTTCATTCCACCGCCCAGGATGAGCTGTATTGCCTTGTGCAGGGGTAATCCTGCCCCTGGGACACCCTCCCTGGGGCCTGGGTTCAAAGGTCCTATTAGCCCCTGTAGGTAGGAGGAAGGGAGATTCAGGTCATGAGAGCAGAGCCCTGGGCAGGGTCTTCAGGCACATGGGGTGAAGAGGGCAAAGCAGGGTCAGGGGAGAAGGAAGGGCCATTCTCCCAGTTAGGGGACATGGGACCCTACTGGGCACGGGCCTTCATTGGGAAGGCGGAGAGCACAACTGGGCCTAAAGTCTGGGCCCAGGGGGCTCACACTGCCTCCCATGGTTTCCAAAAGTTGTGCTACAACATTGTGTGTCTACCTATGTTTCAGTGAGGTGGGCCTCAACCTAGAAAGCCCCCTACCCTCGCTCTGAGGGAAAGCGCCCAGAGCCTGTCAAGGTCCCCACCCAGTTCCAGCCCCCCCGGTGTGCCCATCCCCGGACCAGCTTCTAGAGGGGTGTGGCCTGCCCCTCAGCGCCCTTGTCCCCTGCAGCGGTGCCCCGGACCAGCGCCACGCAGTGCAGCTCGGTGCCGGAACCCCGCTATGGCAGGAGGCTGGGCAGTGACTTCTCGGTGGGCGCCACCGTCCGCTTCGAATGCAACTCCGGCTACGCCCTGCAGGGCTCCCCAGAAATCGAGTGCCTCCCTGTTCCCGGGGCCTTGGCCCAGTGGAATGTCTCAGCCCCAACGTGTGTGGGTGAGTCCTAGACAACCAGGACTTGGGGGCGAGGGTGGCCGGCCAACACACAGCAAGACACACAGCAGCCCCGCCGGCCAGAGTGACTTCACGGGGGGACCCCTTCCAGCCAAGCCCTCGTCCTGTGGGTCGGCGTGAAGACAGCGAGGAGGAGCAGTGGGGGCTGCTCGGGGAGGGACATGGGGGCGGGGGAGCGGGAACCAGGTCCCTCAGGAGGGTCGTATGGGGAGGAGCCACAGGAGGGGGCGGGGCTGGGGCCCAGCATGGGGAAGCCAGCCGGGGGTGGAGTCACAGCGAGGGTGGGGGCCCTGGGAGGGGTCTGCCAGGGAGGCTCCCCTGGGGACCCACAGAGACCAGAGCGGCCTCCTTCCCAGTGCCCTGTGGCGGCAACCTCACGGAGCGCAGGGGCACCATCCTGTCCCCCGGCTTCCCCGAGCCGTACCTCAACAGTCTCAACTGCGTGTGGAAGATCATGGTCCCCGAAGGCGCTGGCATCCAGGTGAGGGCCAAGGGGGTGCCGGGGGCAGACACAGCAGCCTGTCCCTGCCCCTCAGGCCAGGTGTGCGGGGAAGGCCCACAAACAGAAAAACACAACAGGTCCCGGCTCAGGAAGGACAAGGGGTGGGTGCTGGCTCGGCCATCAGGGAAGCCAGAAGAAGGAGGTGGGCCCGGAGCTGGAGTGTGAAGGCTGGGGAGGAATCATAGATGTTTCTCAAACGACTTGAAGGGTTCCGTTCTTCAGAGTGTGGGGGGATGGAAGAGGAGGCATTGCAGGTGAGGGGAAGGGGGCAAGCCAGCAAGCACAGATGAAGCAGGGACAGCACCCGGCGCACACCTGGGGGGTCGCACCTGCAGCCTGAGGCTGCAGTGGAATCGGGACCATACTGGTGCCCGGGGGTGACAGCCAGTTGGAGGAGGCCCAGGACAGCTGCAGCGGCCGGGAGGAGGGCCCGGGGCGGGCAAGGCCAACAGAGGGGAGCCGCAGGGACTCAAGGTGGACAGGTCGCGGGTTACTGGCTCACAGCAGACATCCTGTCTGGTGCAGTCGAGACAGGAAAGTGAGGAAACCCAAGGAGTGTTGGAGAAGTGAGGGGGAGGCCAGCTGGACCGAAGTAGCCTGGACTTTCCTTTCCCCGTTCTCTACCTGACAGAGTACCCCGCTGCCCTGCAAGCATCTCATACCTCTCTCCGCCACTGGACGATGAGCTGCTGGCGGACAGGGGCTGCATCTTACTTTTATCAGAGTTCCTAGCACAGTGTCGGGTCCAGACTAGGTGCTCCTCCCTTCACGTAGATGGGAAGGGAGGAGAAGAGGGAGGGCTGCCTAACCCATGGTTCAATCCCCCTGCCTTTCCAGATTCAAGTCGTCAGTTTTGTCACAGAGCAGAACTGGGACTCCCTGGAAGTGTTTGATGGTGCAGACAACACTGTAACCATGCTGGGGAGTTTCTCAGGTGAGGCGGGGCTTCTAGGGACCTGGACTCTGAGGGCAGTAGTGGACTTTTATTATTATTATTGAAATGTAATTCACATGCCATAAAATTTGCCATTTTAAAGCGTACAATTTAGCAGGTTTTAGTATATTCACAAGCTTCTACAACCATCACCGCTATCCAATCCCAGATCGTTTTCATCACCCCAAAAAGAAACCAGGTACCCATCTGTACACACTCCCCATTGCCCCGCACCCCCGCACCCCCTGGCAATCACTAAGCTGCTTTCCATCTCTATGGATTTGCTCATTCCAGACATTTCGTATAAATGGAGTCCTACAATAGATGGCCTTCTGGGTCTGGCTTCTTTCACTCAGTGTAACGTTTTCAAGGGTCACCGTGTACAGCACACATCAGCACTTCACCGTGTGGACAGACCACATTTCATTTATCCATTCGTCAGTTGATGGACATTTGGTTGTTTCCAACTTGTTGGCTAATTTTGAATAATGTTGCTGTGGACATTCACGTACAAGTTTCCATGGGAACATGTTTTCAGGTCTCTTGGGTATACACCTAGGAGTGGAATTCCTGGGTCATATGTGATTCTATATGTAACTGTTTTGAGGGACTGTCAGCAGAGTGGCCACACCACTTCCCATTCCAGCACTGGACTTCTAAGTGTGGTGTATGATTTTGCCCAAAGGTCAGGGCAATTATCTGGGTCTTGTAGACCCCAGAACTTCATGCTGCCAAGACCTAAGAGGCGTCACGTGCCCCAGATAAACTGTCTACACTGCCTGAATGGCCTAGAGAATTATCCACGTCAGAGTCACTTTGAAGACGCCTGGAAGGGGACCAAACTCATAGGCCACCTGAGGGAAGTCGCCCTGTTGCTGGCACGTGGCTCTGCCACTGCTTTTTTGAAGGAAGTTGTTTGGAGTCTCTCCTCCCTCAGCCGTTGGAGACCCAGCACACTAAGGCGAGCTAATTTGTCATTCAGTGAGTTTGATAACTGGGGACATCTGGGGGCCTTGGGAGCAGAACGTCAGCAGGTAGCAACAGCCGGCGAAATGGGGAGGCGCCCAGGGGTGAGGAGAGGCCAAGTCTGATTGGTCCCCATTTCCTCGCCAGGTACGACCGTGCCTGCCCTGCTGAACAGCACCTCCAACCAGCTCTACCTGCATTTCTACTCCGACATCAGCGTGTCTGCAGCCGGCTTCCACTTGGAGTACAAAAGTGAGAATCCAGAGTGTCAGCGCTTGCAGGGTTCAGGGTGGGAACTGACAGGGCCCAAGTTCCCACAAGGAGCGGGGGTTATCCTGCGGCTATATATTCTCCACCCCACTGAAGCCTTACGCCAAGCTAGATGAGGATGCGTAAGCTCAGAGAAGGTCTGAAACCTCCTCAAGACACACAGCCAGGAAGTGGTGGAGCCAGGGTTCTCACCCAAGGGTCCGTTCCTCAAAAACCTGTGTGCTTCCTCTGTGTCCACACAGGAGTGGGAGGGGGGCCAGGTCACCGGCTTGGGCCCAGTAAATTATTTGGGGTGTGAGACAATGGAGGTTCTCTCCTCCTCCAGTCCTAAAAACTGACTTCTCCAACCCCTGGTCAATGATGCAACTGTCCTTGAAGTTCTTCTCCTCATTGCAAACTTCACTCCTCTCCCACTCTCAAAACCTTACATCCTGGCTTCCAGCATCCCTAAGTGGTCACAACTAAAAACTCTTAAAGAAAAAGGGTTGCAGGGGAAGGGAGAGGTACAAACTCCTGGGCATAAGATAGGCTCAAGGATGTATTGTACAACACGGGGAATATAGCCAATATTTTATAAAAACTGTAAGTGGAAAGTAACCTTTAAAAATTGTATTAGGGCTTCCCTGGTGGCACAGTGGTTGAGAGTCCGCCTGCCGATGCAGGGGACGCGGGTTCGTGCCCTGGTCCGGGAAGATCCCACATGCTGCAGAGTGGCTGGGCCCATGAGCCATGGCCACTGAGCCTGCGCGTCCGGAGCCTGTGCTCTGCAACGGGAGAGGCCACAACAGTGAGAGGCCCGCGTACCACAAAAAAAAAAAAAAAAAAAAAAAAAAATTGTATTAATTTTAATTTTTAAAAAAAGAAAAGGAAAAGGGCTGCAGATGTGCCTTGTGGGGCGACAAAGACAGAGGTTGCTGGGGTAGCTGCCTTCATCCTGAGACGGCCTGCCCATCCCCATCCCCACTGGGTACAGGAAAAAATATGTTGGCAGCAGTGTTTGCCACACATTCATTCAGCAATTACTTATAGGGTATTTACAATGTGCCAGGTGCCATGCTGGGGTTGGGTAAGATCAAGATGGGTGAGTCCCCTCTGAGTCCAGGGGAGAGAGGCAGACACGTGGACAGAACAGGACATGACAGCATTCCAGGTGCTCACGGGGGGTCGCCAGGAGGTACAGCGGTGGTTCAAAGGATAGAACAGTCACTTCTCCCAGAGGCTGGTGGAGAAGTGAATGTCATGAAGAAACACTGGACACCTGCAATGTGGCACGCCCTGTGCTAAGTGCCCACGGAACAAAGATGAATAAGGCACAAAGCACAAAGTCTAGGGGGAGAGATGGACATGGAAACAGTGATTGTAGTTCAACCTGATATGCTAAGGGTGTACAGAAGAGGGGAGCTAACCCTGGCCACGTGAGACTTTACAGTCTAACCTGAGTTAGATTTGGAATGAGAAGTAAGAAATGGAAGAAGGTGTGGTTGGCTGGACCATCTTGGACAGGATGGGCAGATGGAAGACCCACTTGCTGCTAGAGGCCTGATAGGGTCAGCATTACCCAGCTGGTCTCAAAATGAACGAGCTTTGTCCAGGTAGTTGGGAGAGGACTAGCTGGATCCCAGGATGTTCATCGCCTGGAAGAACTGAAATGGGCAGCTGGTCAGAAAGCCCTGGGGCAGCTGGAAGCCAAGACTCTGCAGGGTGGAGGATAGGACAGGGACCTCCAAGACCTTCCTCCCACAGACCTCTCAGGCCTCACTCACCAGCAGGGTGAAGTATCCTGGCTCTTGAATAATTTGTACTTTTCCTTTCACCCTCTCGTCTCTGTTCTCTCCAGTTTTGTTTCCTTATCCAATATTTAAATTTGAGTTCTTAAATGTTCCCTAGAATCTTCTCTTTTCTTACATGTTCCAAAGATAGAACTTTCCTAAATCTTTTTGCCATTCTACTGCCTCATTCCCAGGAAAAATTCACCTTTCTGAATTTTTTTTTCTGTTGCTATTGTTCAAAGGAATGGGTAGTTTTCTCAGTAGCTGGTGTTTATCATGCACTGTCCTCTCACAGTGGAAAGAACTAGGGGAAAACAGAGGTCTCCATTAGTATTTGGAGACTGAAATTCCTAGGAGCCAGTACCCTGTAGTTGTGTTTGTTTTGTAGATAATCTACAAAGAGGGTACAGAAGGGGAGAATTAACTGCTATTGTAGAGGCAAATGGTTTTGAAGGGTACTGAAAAGTCTTGTCTACTGCTGTGTATTTAATATTTATTTAATTGAAATGGAAATGAAACAATGTGCTTTCAGAAGTAATAAATTGCATATGATTTTTTTAAGTCTTCCTTTGTTGTAAGCATGGCTTAAATAAATCAAGCTATGCAATGTAAAGAAATTAGAATGGACTTTTCTCTGTGTCCTTCTGTCTTCCTCTCTCTGTCCTCACCTCTCTCCCCATTGCATTCTTCTCCCACCACACTCTTTTGCTCTTGTTTTCTCTTTCTCTCTGCCCCTCCTCCTCCTTCTGTCTACCACTGCCATTCCAGTAAGCAGGTGCCAGGTTACTAAGTTCTGATCACCCCACTAAATACTGAGTTGCCTTCTACTTGGACTGCAGGGAAGAGTGGGGCAAAAAGAGACAAGATGACAGTTGAGATGAAGTACTTTCAGTTCAGTTTGATGATTGTTTTAATATTGTCCTTGGAGTCTTTTGGCCCAGATGCTGGGATTTGTGGATTTAGGCCCAAACATCTTCCATTTCCAAGCACGACATCCACTTCTTAAAAGCACATGTAGGACAAAAGTTGCTTGGGAAGAGCATGATGGAACTTCTTGGGGTGATAGCAATGTTGTATAGTTTTGAGCCCGAGGGCCTCTGGACAGCCAGAGTCCCCACATGATACCCGCCTGCCCCAGGAGGCTTTGGTCTGTTGAGCCTCTGTGCCGTGTGAACATTCTGATTTTCTCATGTGCTGGGAGGTGAAAGGCTTAGAGGTTGGGAGGAGAGAAAGCAGAGAAGACACAGCTTGGAGGCAGCTGCTCCTCCCTGCTGCCAGCCATGCCCTCGGCCTGCTCTTACATCCACCTGATGGGCTTGTCCATTCTCCTGTTACCTGTCTCTGTCTGGTCTAGCGGTGGGCCTGAGCAGTTGTCCAGAACCTGCTGTGCCCAGTAACGGGGTGAAGACTGGCGAGCGCTACTTGGTGAACGATGTGGTCTCTTTCCAGTGTGAACCGGGATATGCCCTCCAGGTACCTCCCATTGACCCCCAGGGCCGGAAAGGTGTCCCCTGAGCTGGGGTCAGCCGGCCTTCCCCCAGCAGAGCTGCAGTCACCAAAGAACAGAGAGAAGCCCCCCAGATCCCCCAGGCACTGTTATCCCCTCCTGGAGCTGTTCACGAAAAAGACAAAGTGCTGACTTTAGCCATTTGGCACAAGCCAGCCTTGAATGTGTTCCTGCAAAGTTTCGGTTTGATTAGACTTTAGGAAAATTGAATCTTCCTTTGAAGGCAGTGAGGGACTCTAGTAATTAAAGGAGTCTCGCAAGGAACCTTTAGAAATGAGAATTCTTTAGCAATAGCCGCTAGTAAGCATCCTTCCCCAGATCTCTCTCCCTCTGCCTCACTCCCCATTCCACAGTGGATCCATGTGTCTTGTTCCTTGACCCAAGGCCCCAGAACAAGCCCCCTGCTCCAGGTTGTACACGCAATTGTGCCCGTGGGGGCAGCTAGCCCACGCTGTTCTTGATTCCTCCAGGGCCACGCCCACATCTCCTGCATGCCCGGGACCGTGCGGCGCTGGAACTACCCTCCTCCGCTCTGTATTGGTAAGAGAGTCCCCACTTTTCCAGGTCATTCAAATCCATTTCTACCAGGGCTTTGAGTTCAGTGACATATCGCTGGGATCAAGTTCGACTCCAAAGGAAGTTTGGTATTCCGGGGCTGCTCACAGACAGTACTTTAGACTGAGGTTTTTGTAAGCTTTAACTCTCAAGATTTTCCTGACTTCTGGATACCTTCACCCACCAAATGAAACATGACAGGAGGCTTGCCCATTCAAAAACCTGATGATGACCATTCTGATTCCAGATAATCGACCAAACCCCAAATGGAACCTCTGGGCACTTTGGGCTTTCCCCTGTGACTTCTCGTGGGACAGACAGATGGAATCCACTGATAGAGGAAGGCTGAGGGTTCCCTGTGAAACGAGGACTTGGTTTGGTTTCTGTGCCGAGTAGTGATGAAGAGATCATTGGATACAAGAAAAGACAGGATCTCCACCCTCAGAAGCTTCTAGTCAGCTTGGGGCAGGGGGAACATCCCTTTATTGAAGGTCTGCCACATGCTGGGCACGGAGCTACGTGTCTCCTCACCACAGCTCTTCAGGGCAGCTGTCATCACCCTCATTTTTGCCAATAGGAAAACTAAGGCTTTTAGGATTCAGAAGAAAGTGGCAAAGTTGGGAATGGAAACCTAGGTTTCCCCGCCAACTGTCAAGTGCAAATCTAGGCTAACCTTCGGGTAGGAAGCAAGGTGAGCGAAGGGCGTGGCACTGGAGCATATGAGATTTCCCTTCAGTGATCTCACCAGGATACAGACCTGGTCGTCCGCAGAGCAGTCAGAAATGGGACTGGTCAGCCCAGGGCCCTTTCCCCATCCTGTTTCACAAAGGTCTTGCCCGGGGAACTGCTCATAGAACAGCAGCTGCGGTGGCTGAGGGTGTACTGTGTGTGCCAGCCGCTGTTCCAAGCCAGGCGAAGTCCTTTCTGTTGTAACCTCATCACCACCCTGTGACACAAGTGCTGGGTGGGGGAAACTGAGGTTTGGGGGTTTGGGGTGGAGGGAGTTAGAGCTGGCCCAAAGTCACTCAGGAAGTGGGAGCATTGGGATTGTGACCCCAGTGGTCAACGCCCAGGTCCCCGCTTTGCACCCGGGCACTGATCCCTTCGGGTCTGTGTGCTCAAGTAGTCCTCTCCCCAGAAGGCGTTTGCGTACACACGGCACATGGCCTCCCCTCCGCTCCTTTCTGTGGCCTCCCATGACAAGCTAACCCCTTTCTGCTCACACAGCCTTTTCCTAATAAGATGTAAAAGGAAAGCATCGACGTCAACTGACCAGGCTGCAGTCGTGCCCCAGCCCTGCATCTTCAGGTGACTGTGACTGAAGTCACCTCGATTGGAGATTCAGATGCCCCAACCCCTCCTGGGCTGAAATAATCACAGTCACTTTGGCTCAGGGCGTGTGTCAACGCTCTGAGGGTGGGCTCGTGGTGGGGCTCTTCTGTTGACCCCCCAGTCCCATGGAATATGTATTTGTAAAGAGCCTGGCCGCGTGCCAACGCATCCCCATCCCCTTCTTTCCTATTTTTCAGTCCTGGAAGAGTTGACTGGACAGTGAGGAGAGGGAGATTTGGGGGATAGTGTAGGAGATGGTCACACGTCTCCTGGGGCAGACCGCTTGTGCTGCATGACCTCGCTAAGGAAACTGACTTTGAAGGGCATGCGTAAGGTCAAGCATCCATAACTTGGGTTTGTGGACGGCTGGGCAGACCTAGGAGATGCTTCCCTTCCTGGATTTACATGCTCAGTTTGGCCCTTGTCTGCAGTTTTTTAGGGAGATGAATTATAGGTTCCTTTGGGTTCTCAAAGGGAAATTGACTTGGGAAAGTCCAAATGCTGCATGGCCCCGTACTGACCTCACTGCAGTCCTAACGCTCTGTCTGGTCTCACGGTCACAGCGCAGTGTGGAGGAGCAGTGAAAGATATGGACGGAGTGATCTTGAGCCCCGGCTTCCCGGGCAGCTACCCCAGCAACACGGACTGCTCCTGGCAAATAGCACTGCCCGTGGGCTTTGGTAAGTCTTCACGCCCAGGCCTCTGGCTTAAAGCGGCTGTCTGCGGCTGTCACTAACCTCAGCTGAGTCCATTTAGCTCTCGGCCTCTCTGCTTCCTCAACTGTCGACCTCTTGTGCAAGCGTGAGGATCAATTAGGAATGGTAGAGATGAACGGGCTTTGGGGACATAAAATAGGGAAAAAACTTCAGGGATTGCCATTATTATTTTTATCATTTGAGCAGTGGGCTAAAAGACGGAATGAGAAATTACTCAGGGCTGGTTAAAAAAGAAAAAAACAATCTATTTTACTGAGACTGGACTTCAGCCTGTTCTTTTAATTCCAGTATCTAATTTCTCATCCTAATTAAACTGAGCCAAGGTCAACGTGAAATTGAGTTTGCGTTCTTTATACTCTCCTTCTAGCTGGGCTTAGAGGTTGGGCGGTGTCTTTGTGTGTGTGTGTGTGTGTGTGTGTGTGTGTGTAGACACAGGGGTTGGCGTGGTGTAGAGGACACTAATCTGGGTACAAAATTAAATTAGTGGAGATTCATGTGTTGTGTACTGGGAATGTAATCTAATCCCCAGTATTTCTGTTGAAGAGATAAAGGATTTATGTTGAATGGAATTTATAGGCTGTACACATAGGTCATCTTGCCCAAGTCATTTCTCTGCTCCTACAAATGAAATGTCCCGAGGAGATCACTGCTGAGCAGGCCCGTGAACCCCCAGTCTGTGACCTCAGGAGTGAAGACCACCTCTTTTGTCCTTTATTTTTCATCCTAGAGTGGGTCTTCTGATGGAGAAGAGGCTTTTAAGAGAAAGTGATCTAACTAAAGATCTAAATCTTACCTGAGGGGAGGAGAGAGGTTGTGACCCCCAGAAAATGGAGTCATATTAAGTACCATCTCCTGAAGGAAACTGGGGATGGACGATCAGGGTACAAAATGATGATGACTTTGGCAGCCTTGGGAAACTCCAGATTTTGAGACACTGAGGAAAGAGAAGCTGGGAGACCCTGTAGCTCTGCATCCAGGCATGAGTCAGAAGAAGCTCAGATGATGAAGGGCTGGAGGGAGGGCTACATCCAGAGGAAAACAGAAGTTTAAGTGGGAGGTGCATCACTTTCTTTGTATGTCTTGATGTTCAGCCACCAGAGACCTCTATCTTTAAGTCCTCCAGGAAGTCATCCTCTTGCAGGGACCAGTCACAGAAGACCAGATTCCTTGCTTTCAAGTTAGTGTTGGACTCCAAACAGGCCCTAATGGCACCTGCTTTGTGTTTAAAAACCGTTGCATTTACAAACTTCTGCCACTAGATGGCAGCAGTCAGGCAGCTCAGTTCAGAAATTCTGCGATCCTTGAAGAGCCCCTTTCCTGGACGTGCAGCCCCGGAGTTGGGATGACGCATGGGCGGTGGGCTGGAAAGCATAGGTTCCGCAGATAAGTACAAAGGTGCTCAATGTAAAATTATCTGTAATTTGGAGACAATATACATGTTAAGTAATAGGAGAGTGAATAATGTGGCTGGATAATTCATTAAATGGAATTAATTAATATGTAGTTAAAATCAATGAACTGTATCTTTACATATCAACAAGGACAGACCTTGAAAAACACATGCTAAATTTAAAAGTTTACAAAACTCTATATACAGTATAATAAGATTCATGCAAATGTTTAAAGCAAACCAGATATGTATTTAAGAATCTAAAAACATGAACTGGACGGCTATCTTCCAAATTCATGGAAGTGACTGCCTCTGTGGAGAGGACAGTGGGAGAGGGCAGGAGACATGAAGGGTCTTCAACAGTATACGCCAAGTCTTTATTTTATTTAAATAGTCAGATGCAAAAAATTCACGCCTGGGCTTCCCTGGTGGCGCAGTGGTTGGGAGTCTGCCTGCCGATGCAGGGGACGCGGGTTCATGCCCCGGTCCGGAGAGATCCCACATGCCGCGGAGCGGCTGGGCCCGTGAGCCATGGCCGCTGAGCCTGCGTGTCCGGAGCCTGTGCTCCGCAACGGGAGAGGCCACAACAGTGAGAGGCCCGCGTACCGCAAAAAAAAAAAAAAAAAAAAAATTCACGCCTATGTGCTCATTCTAAGCAAATTATAAAGTACAGACGAGCAAATTATAAAAATTCCAATTTATCTGTAATCCCACCATGCAGAAATAATCACTCACAGCTTAGTCCTCAGCATCAAAGTGTGACCTTCATGAAGACAAGGGCCTTGTAGATCTCGCTCCTCCCCATGCAGTGCCCACCTAGCACAGCCCTGATGCATGGCAAGAGCTCAATAAATGCTGTTAGTGAATCAATAAATAGTCCTCCAGTTTTTTAATACAAAAATTAGAACTGTATGCTACATACTGCTTTGCAGTCAGATTTTCATAATTAACATTGCAGACTTCTTTCTATGCTTAGAAATATATTTCTTCAATAATAGTAATCTAATTTTGAGAGATCTTATCAATAAATAAACATCAGTAGTCCCACCTTTATTCTTCAAAGAATATATTAATATGTAAGTTAAGATGTTAATGAGATCCATTTAACCTGTTGGGTTGCTAGGAGACCTTGATTAATCCAATAAGACCCCAAAGTATAAACTTCACTTGGCATCTTAATAGAACCAATAGGACGATGTATTCTTCTAATTTCTGAATCATCATAAGTGCTCTGGAAAATACCAGTATTGAAGTTCATGTCTTTTGTTTGGGTGTAGTTATGTTTAAGTGGTGGTATTGTTAAGTAAAAAGTTTATTTTAACAAAGCTATCTTTATACTGATACTACACATATGAATCCTAAATTTAATCAGGTGTTAACTCTGAACGTCGTTTTCCATAAAATAAAACAGACTCAAGACGGCACTCTGAAATGACTGCTGCCTTTCATTTCGAATGAATAATAGAAATACTTTTAAGTTCAGTCCTGCCTGAAGACGAGAGACTGGGCTGGACTGGTGACTCCCCACATGTGGTCTGGGGACCCTAACTGGGTGGGCAGTCCATAGAGGGGACCCGTGGGCTCTGGCTGGTGATGCTTTCATGAGGCGGCACATGGGGTGCGGGACTGTATTGCTTTGGGCACTGTCTGCCTGTCTTGTTCCCAGGAGCTCACATCCAGTTCCTGAACTTCTCCACCGAGCCCAACCATGACTTCATAGAAATCCGGAATGGCCCCTATGAGACCAGCCGCATGATGGGCAGATTCAGTGGAAGTGAGCTTCCCGGCGCCTTGCTCTCCACATCCCACGAGACCACCGTGTATTTCCACAGCGACCACTCACAGAACCGGCCGGGATTCAAGCTGGAGTATCAGGGTGAGGAGAGGGAAGGCCCGTCCATCCCCACCTCTTACAACCACCCGTCTTCCCAGCCTTCTGCGTAGGGGAGGAGGGAACCCAGGAAGGGCGGGGAGGTGGGGGCAGGCCCGACCACTGTGACATGTCTCTCTGGCCCACAGAGGCTGTTGAACCCCTTTGACAAGCCCTTCCCAGGGCGGCAGCCCCAAAGCGCCTTCTCAGGCTCCATCCCCATCCCCACCCAACAGCCAGCAGCTTCCCCTGAGCAAGTGACCCATCAGTCCCTCTCAGGCATCCCCGAGTGTCCAACCAGCCACTGCCCCTTGGCCTTGAGAGGCTCGCTTCCTCCTCTGGGTCCTCCCCTGTGTGTCCGTTATGCTCGGCAAAGCTCCTCCTCTGACATGATGGAGGATTCCAGTAACAATTCTTGTAACAAGCCCAGAAGGGCCCACTGAGCCTTAAGGATGAGACAGGTGCGTTTACTCCCGCTGAGGGTTTCCCTGTGTGAGGCCAGACCACGCTCACCGCAGCTCCCCCATCCTGAGCTGGAGTCCTGTGACCGGCCCTCTCCTCCTGGAAAAGCTCCATCCACTCCAGCTCAGGCTTCCCCTGTGGAGGAGCTGTTACCTGTGCCGTGCAGCTGTGCCCACCTGTGCAGCGGTACACGGGCCCTGATCGGACCCCACGTCTCCCTCGGGGGCTTTCCGAGTGTGACTGACTGAACCATTTGTTCTAACCTCTTTTCCCAGATTCTTCCACTGAATTTTTTTTCATGTGTTTAGACTTTTTTCCAAGGCTAGTACATGCTTGTCAAAAAATTAAAACATCACAGAAGTTTTTGTGAGCGCATCACAGAAAGTCAAAATTCTCCCATAACCCTGCCTTATGCAGAGATATCAACTTGTAACAGTTTGCTTTTCCCATTTTTTCTGTACATATACTGATGTAACTATATTTTTAACCAAAATTGGATCACTATAGATACTGTTTTGCAATCTGCTTTTTTTAAGTTAGTTTTTAATTACACAGTCTATAAACACACCTACCGTGTTAAAAAAGAAAGGGGGAGGGAGAAAGAGGAAAGGAAAGAAGGAGGGAGGGAAGGAGGGAAAGGAGGGGAGGGAGGGAGGAATTAAGAAATTAAAACATTACAGGTAAGGCCGAGCTTTCTTTGTCTACAGCCTCCAAACCCAGAATTATTCCCCAGAAATAACCACTATTGTTTTGATGAGATCTTTCCAGATCTTTTCCCACACCTAGTTACATGTTTCTTGTGAAGAATATGTAATACATCACGATTTTTTTGGTTGTGTTTTCTATGGTAATATAGAATTTCTATATACATACCGTTCTGACATTTGGCTTTTTTATCCCTTGTCGGAGGTGAATACTGACCAAGGATTTGGGCTTGTCACTGAGGGAAAGCCTTAAAGGGTACCCCACCGTTGGGCCAGTTATATGGGCGCTGCCCCCTCTGGGGACCGTCCCTGAGTATGGTCAGTGTTGTTACCACCTGGGAAGCCTCAGGAGGAGGAGCTGGGACCCTCATACCAAGGCAGCAGCAGCGAGAAGCCGAGCCTCTTTCCCAGAAAGTGCCACTTCGTCGGTGGTAACGCAGCTGCCCACCCAGAGGGGCTGTATGTGGGCGCATCGCAGAGGCCAACCCTAACTAAAGGAGTCTGTGCCTGTGAAGTGTACACAGCCTCGGTGGGCAGTGAGCCCTGCCCAGTGGGTCATGATGCGTCCCGCGGCCACAGGCTGTCCCAGGAGAGACTCAGGCCCAAATACAAGGTCAGGGTGCCTCTCTGGGACAGACGCATGCCTCTCTCAGGCTTCCTAGTTATTAGTCTCCTAGGGCTGCTCTATCAAAGTACCGCAGACTGGATGGCTTAAACAACAGAGTTAATCTCTCACAGTCTTGGAGCCTGGAAGTCCCAAGATCAAGGTGTGGACAGGGCTGGTTCCTTCTGGGAGCTGTGAGGAGGAATATACTCCATGCCTCTCTCCTGGCTCCTAGTGGGTTGCTGGCCATCTGGCATTCCTTGGCTTGTGGAAGCATCACCCCCATCTCTGGCTTCATCTTCACATGTTGTTTTCCCTGTCTGTCTGCCTCCAAATTTCCCCTTTTTATAAGGACACCAGTCATATTGGAATAGAGCCCACCCTAACGGGCTGATTTTAATTTAGGTAAAGGCAGACGAAGACGCTGTTTCCAAATAAGGTCACGTTCTGAGACACAGGGGTGGGTTAGGACTTCAACATGTGAATTTGCGGAGGACACAATTCAACTTGTAACATCCTCTTTCAGGCCCAAGGGCTCTCCCTGAGGCTCCTCCTCTTGGATAAATGCAAGGTCTGATTACGCCACCATTGTGACAGGGACAGCCGCTCTGGGGCCCACCCGTGCCCTGTGCCTTCACCCCTGTGACGGGCACAGCCCTGCCCGCCAAGCTTGCGTGGTGGGACTAGACACTCACGCTGCATTCCCCACGTGTTAAGTCCGCTTTGTCCTTGTCAAAGCTGCCCTCTGAGTCCTGCAGACTCCCTCCCTGTAGAAGAGACCTAACTATCCCCACAGAGCCCTGGTCTCAGGCCCTCCCATGCTCACCAAGCCCTCACCTCTGAGGAGCTTCACCTGAGGCTCCTCTGCACACGGGCCCTGCACTAAGGCTTCCAGACACAGGCCAGCACTCTGGGTTAGCGCCACACACACCGAGGCTCCACATGTTGAGAGGAAGCCGGTTTCTTGAGGATGCTCGCTGTGTGTGTGGTGGGGGGCAGGGGTGGAAGCAGGGAGGAGGGGTGGTAAGTTTGCCTTCAGAGGACCAGCACCTTCACCTGAGTTGGCCCAACTGTGTGAGAGGCCCAGCGATGTCCACTGGGGTTTCCACTCTGTGGTAGCCCAGCTCCCCTCACTCACATTGTACCCCAGCACTTGCCTGGATGATCCCCTTGAGGTTTCCCTTGGGTCACAGGCCCAGCTCTTTCCTCAGCACCTGCCCACTGCCCCAGTCCTGACGGCCCCTGCGGAGCCACTCTTGGTGTCAGGGCAGCTGCCCCCCTCAGACCTGACCTCAGCTTCCGTTAAGCCTTCTCGTGTATGATGACCCCAACCTCCCGACTAGGTTGTCTCTAGTGCCGGAGGCCCAGGCGCTCCCACCAAGGCCTCCCAATGTGTCAGGCCCAAATAATCCTCCCTGCCCCATAGACCCACATTCTTTAGCCTGACCACTCACCCCAGGTTTTTCCTTTATGAAAAGACCTGCTTCATGAAAGAGCCACCTGTCACCACAGCCGCCATTTCTATAGAGCAGGCCTAGCTCTCTGTGGTCCCTTGACTTTCTTTGGAAGAAATCCAAATCCTTACTTTTCCTCAGAATCCCTCCTGTTAGACACTCTGAACATCCTCGGCTGGGGTTCTCCTTTCCCTTCTTCAGGTAAATATTCCCATAAAGTTTTCAGTAACAGCGTAAGCTACTCCTACCCAGGTCTCCTAGTCTGACAGGCTTAACTTATTCCGCTAAAATTTCTCAGGAGATTGTAAAAACACAAGAACTTAGCAAAATGATGACATTGTTCCAGAATGTTAGACATCATCATTGTTAGTGTTTTTAATATGGTGCTTTGTTTGGAATTGTATCTGTTCCTGCTGGAGCATCTACTACTAGTCTCCCTAAGGAGCCCTTTCCTGGGAAAGTTAATGAGTCCACCTCTTAGGGGTCACGTCTGCCCTCTAGGCCCAACCTCTCCTTTTTTTTTTCATTTTTTAATTAATTTTTATTGGAGTATAGTTGCTTTACAGTGTGTTGTGTTACTTTCTACTGTACAGCAAAGTGAATCAGCTATATATATATATATATATATATATATATATATATATATATATATCCCCTTTTTTGGATTTCCTTCCCATTTAGGTCACCACAGAGCATTGAGTAGAGGTCCCTGTGCTATACAGTAGGTTCTCATTAGTTATCCATTTTATACATAGTGTGTCTATGTCAATACCAATCTCCCAATTCATCCCACTCCCCCTTTCCCCCCCTTGGTATCAATACATTTGTTCTCTGCATCTGTGTCTCTATTTCTGCTTTGCAAATAAGTTCATCTGTATCACTTTTCTAGATTTCATATATAAGCAATATTATACGCTATTTGTTTTTCTCTTTCTGACTTACTTCACTCTGTATGACAGTCTCTAGTTCATCAACCTCTCCCTTTGAAGCTTCCTCTGGTGGAACGGGCTCTGAGACTTCTCTCCCTGTGAAAGCAGTCCTGGTACCCTCACTTCAGGGTCTCTCTTTGTGAAAAGCCCAGCTCCTTCCACTGGAGACAATTCCTGTAAGAAAGACCCAGCTTCTTTCCTCCAGGCTGCTTCTGGTTTCTCATGAGGCCTCGGTCTTCAGGCTCCTCCCCATCATTGGGTCTCCCTGTTCCCACCGAGGCTTCTCTTTAAAAGCCCAGCTCGGACTTCCCTGGTGGCGCAGTGGTTAAGAATCCGCCTGCCAATGCAGGGGACATGGGTTTGAGCCCTGGTCCAGGAAGATCCCACATGCCACGGAGCAACTAAGCTCGTGCACCACAACTACTGAGCCTGCGCTCTAGAGCCCGCGAGCCACAACTACTGAGCCCACGTGCCGCAACTACTGAAGCCCATGTGCCTAGAACCCCGTGCTCCGCAACAAGAGAAGCCACCGCAATGAGAAGCCCGCTCACTGCAACGAAGAGTAGCCCGCATTCGCCTCAGCTAGAGAAAGCCTGCACACAGCAATGAAGACCCAACGCAGCCATAAATAAATTAATTAATTAATTAAATATTTTACAAAAAAAAAAAAAAAACAAGCCCAATTCATCCATTCAGTCACCTCCCTGAGCTACAGGCTCCCTACTTCTACTAAGACTTTATTTGCCAGGTCGTCTAAACCCTCTGCTGCTAACAGAGCCACATTCCCTTTGGCTGACCAGCCCACCCACTCTCTCTAGAACTGCTCGATTTTTCGACACAGCCAACTACTTGATGATGTCCAGTGAAACCTGCCCAGTTCTTCCCACAGAGACCTCCCTGCACGATCCTGAAAGGAAATACATAATAGCCACCCTCACAGAGGGAGAACTTCAGTAATGGCACTCTCATGAGGACAGTTATTCGTGTCGTTATTGCACGTGGTGCGTGCACCGGCCTGCATGGAGCACTCACTGGGTCTCAGCTATTCCCCCTGAGAATTTCCACTATTGGAACGCTCCCTCTACTCCCATGGCTGACTTTCTGTCTGGTGGGCCCAGTTACCGTCCAATTAAGTGAAGGCTCTGCTCTGTGACGTGCTCAGCAAATCCCTCAACGACTTCTCCTGGTGGGCCAGGACTCAGCCACTCCCGTTAAGGAGTGTGAGGCAGGTACACTCATACTCAGGGAAGTAACTTCCTTGTACTTTAGAGGGACTTTTACCCCAGCTATTCTGTCCTTTGCCGCAGGTTTGGCTTCCTCCCACCCCATTTCTTCCTTCCTGATGGGCTCTCATTTCTCAGTTAGAAGGGCCCCACTCATGTCCTCACCTGACCACTTCCCGTGTTTGTGACCTTGGTGGTTGAATGAGATCAGCAACAGGAAAGAGCGGAGGTCAATGCTGAGCCCCAGTGAGGTGCTCAAAGAATAATGATTCACAAATGTGAAATAGATAGCTAGTAGGAAGCAGCTGCATCGCACGGGGAGATCAACTCGGTGCTTTGTGACCACCTAGAGGGGTGGGATAGGGAGGGTGGGAGGGAGACACAAGAGGGAGGGGATATATGTATACGGATAGCTGATTCACTTTGTTATACTGCAGAAACTAACACAACATTGTAAAGCAATTATACTCCGGTAAAGATGTTAAAAAAAAAAAAAAAGAAGAAGAATGGTTCAATCTAGCCTTGTCTTCCTTGGGTCCCCTATTCCCATGGGAACAATAATAACAGATAGCATTGATTACGTTCTCACCATGTGCCGGGACTGTGCAAAGAGCTGTGTATATTTGATCCTACTGGATTCTCACAATAACCATTTTCTAAATAAGAAAACAAAGGCATAGAGAACTTAAATCATTTGCCCAAAGCCAATAGCTAGAAAATGAGGAAGGCCCATCTGAGTCCATGTCTTGGTTCTCCACCACTATGCTAACTCCCTGGTACGCCTATATTCTGGTCAGGGAGAAAATGCCCAGAGAGGAGAAAGTAACCTTCTCTCGTGATCGTTTCCAGCCTATGAACTTCAAGAGTGCCCAGACCCCGAGCCCTTTGCGAATGGCATTGTGCGGGGAGCTGGCTACAATGTTGGGCAGTCGGTGACCTTCGAGTGCCTCCCAGGGTATCAACTGATGGGCCACCCTGTCCTCACATGTCAACACGGCACCAACCGGAACTGGGACCACCCGCTGCCCAGGTGTGAAGGTATGTCCCTCCCTCATCCCTGGTGATTCTTTTTAGGGACACTGATCCAGAGTAGTCCCTGCCTCCACGTGCCCGCCCCGTGGGATCACCCATGCTGGGAGGTCCTGGCAAACTTTGTCCATCCTGTTTCCATAGAGATGAGACCAAGCCTATCCAGGAAGAGGGTCCTGGGACAGAGTTCTGGGCCAGCCCTAGGGAGGACCTAGAAGAGATGTGGGTCGCAGCCAAAGGAATACATACTCAGCCCTTGGGAATAGCCAACCTCGTGGGTTAGATGTCCGCAGTCAGAAGGGAAGACACTGATATGCTGAGGGGTAGAGAGAGGTAATCATGACACTTTCCTAAGGGGAGGAGAGAATAAAGCATCTTTCTAGGAAGTTCTTGTTCCTCTCTTCACACCTCCCAGCTTATTCTCCCTCTCCTACACGAGCCTAGAGAGATCTGAGTTGATGATATCAGGGAGCTAGAGGTGGTACTTTCCTGGGTCTTCATTAACCAGAACCAGGATGGAGAAGGACCAGGAGGTCATGCTGTCCCTAACCCTGTTTGCACACCTCAGTTCCATTTTCCTTCCTTTTCCTGGAGGAGAAGCTGGGATTTGTCTTGAAAGGGGAAAATATGGCAGGAGGACAGTATAGTCCAGGGGAAAGCACCCCAGTTCCAGAATCAGACCGCCCTGGGCTTCATCTCTGAACCACTTCACCTCTCTGACCTCCAGTTTCTTCCTTAGTACAATGGAGCTTCTCACCTCTGCTTCGTAAGAGCTGTGAGGGTTGCAAGATGGCTCATGTAAAGCTCCCAGCGCAGTAACTGGCCCAGAAACGATGAGCTGGAAGTATTAACTCTCCATAGATAAAGAGACCTTGTTTGCACAATTGAGCTGTTCTGGTGTTGGAATATAAGATCATAATCTCTAAAACTATTCAACTTCCAGTTCGTTTTTCAGATTTTCAGAACCATCCTTGTGTATAACCAGTCCATCATTCTGGAATTGTTGGCTGGTCACCTGCTATATGACAAGCTTCATTGTGGACTTTTGTTCCCTTTTTACTCCTTTATATGGCATCACAGGAGAGAGGAATGAGCAGTGCTTCCTCCATCAGACATCTTGAGCCACAATCCCTTCTCCCTCCTAAGAAAGTTCTTCCCTTAGCTTTTTATTTATTTGTTTGTTTGTTTTTGGCTGCATTGGGTCTTCATTGCTGCGCACAGTCTTTCTCTAGTTGCGGTGAGTGGGGGCTACTCTTTGTTGCGGTGCATGGGCTTCTCATTAGGGTGGCTTCTCTTGTTGTGGAGCATGGGCTCTAGGTGCGTGGGCTTCAGTAGTTGTGGCATGCGGGCTCTAGAGCGCAGGCTCAGCAGTTGTAGCGCACGGACTTAGTTGCTCCGCGGCATGTGGGATCTTCCCGGACCAGGGCTCAAACCTGTGTCCCCTGCATTGGCAGGCGGATTCTTAATCACTGCACCACCAAGGAAGCCCTCTTCCCTTAGCTTCTTAGACGCCATCTTCTCTTGCTTTTCCAATTACCTTTCTGCCTGTGCCAACTTTTTTGCTCATCTGTTTCTTTGTCCCTTAAGTGTTGCTGTCCTTTGAATTTTTTTCCCAGACTGTCTTCTTTCCCTCACATCTCCAAATGCCATCTGTATCTGCAACCTTTGTCTCTTTCCTGAGTTCTTCACCTGTGCATCCAACTCCTTACTGAATATCTTCTCCTATCCAGAGGCATCTAAATCCCAGTGTGTTCAAAATGGAAGTCATCGTCTTTCTGCCTTTACATTGAGATCCTCACCTGGTGAAGGGCGCCTCTAGTCCCCCGGTTATTCAGCCTTCAATTTGGGCAGGCTCCCTCTCCCTTATCTGACCTAGTCACCAAGTCTTGCTAATTCTACATCCTAATTGCCCTTCAAATGCATCCACTTCTCGCTGTGTGCTGCCTCCACCTTAATCCAGGCCACTTAGATGAGGCTCGTCACTGGGCGCCCAGCCTTCAGTCTGTGTTCCTCAATCCACCTTTCACAGTGTAGTGAGGGTGAGCCTTTGAAACCATTCATGTACTCCAGACACTGCCCTGCTCAGAAGCTAGTAAGGCGTCCCCATCTCCCTTGGGGTAACGTCCAACCCCCTTGGGGTAGCACACGGTGTGCCTCAGGGCCTGGTCCCCACTTACCTCCCCCTGTTCTCCACTCTCTCAGACTTTACGCTGCAGCTCAGCTGAAATACTTTCCATTTCACCATGTGCCGTCCTCTCTGGCCCCTGGTTCTGAGCACATGCTGGTCCCTCCTTATAGAACATTGCTCTTCTCTTCTGCCTTACCTGTTTGGCCCTTATCATCCCTCAGGTCTGAGTCTAAATGTGAATTCTGCCAGGACTCCCTCACCCCCTCACAGGACCAGATGAGGGCCCCCCCTAAATGTTCTGTGGCATTCCATGTTGATGGCGTGCTCCACCCTGGGCTGGAGATGCCGGTACGCTTAGCTGTGTCCCAGGGCACTCACAGTCCCCTGGGACACACTCACAGATCAGAATCACGTGCCATGGTATCCTTGCTGTCCTTTGCCTCCCCTGGCCATGCCTGGCACCGGATGGAGGTTCAGTACACGGAGGAGAGATGGCATGCCCATGTGCACCAGCTTCAGGATGCGTTCACATTCGCAGGAACCCTGGCCACCGCTTGGAGGCATTGGGACTCTTTCTTCTCAGCCTGGTCCGGCCCCATCCATATCTCTGTGTGATGACCCATGCCAACCAATACACTTATTATTCTGGACCAGGGTTTTTTTTTGTTTTGGGGGTTTTTTTTTTGCCCAGAACCTCTTTTTATTCTCCTCCATGGTGATTAAATCCAAATACCATGGAGACTTCCAGGACTCTTTATACCCCTGCCTAAAGCCTAGATCAGAGTGAGTCTAAGTGTAAGTGTGCTCTGGGGAGACAGGAAGATAGGGAGAGAGGATCATGTCTGTGTAGCAGATGCCCCCTCCGTGAACTAGCACTGGCTGAGCATTTTACACGGAGCAGTTCATCTGATTGCCACCACGATCCTATGAGGAGCGAAGTCTTAGTCCCATTTTCTAGGTGAAGAAAGAGAGGCTACACTTACCTAGTCAATTATCTAGTCAATTAATGGTTTAGCCATAATTTGAACCCAACCATAGCCTCACCACAAGAATCCACAACTCTTAAGTCAAGACCAAAAGTCCGACTCCAAGAATCTCAGAATAAAAAGAGAAAGAAAGAGATACTATCATAATTTCTTACCTCTTCCCAGCAACAGTACTGAAGCCCTGATGCTAGTATTCCTAGGAAAGGAGAGGGGGTAGCTTTGGTGTGTCCTTCCTTCTGGACAGGTCTCTTCCACAAGAAAGAGAAAGAGGGGGGCCAGGGGCTGAGGCAGGCCCACAGAGGACCTGCACTGAAGATGGAGGGCCACTAGAGCTGTGGTGTGTTGGGAACAGCAGGGAACGCCAGGCCTGGCCCTCCCTCAGCCCCATCTCCTCTCCCCATCCCGCCCAGCCTCATGGAGCAGGATGGTTCGTGCTGGGGGCTGGGACTGCATCAGGAAGTCATCTGAATTCTCAGGGGGGAGGTGATCTCCAGCACTCATCTGTGTTTGTATCCTCTCCCTGGCAGTGCCCTGTGGCGGGAACGTCACCTCTTTCAATGGCACTGTGTACTCCCCGGGCTTTCCCAGTCCCTACTCCAGCTCCCAGGACTGTGTCTGGCTGATCACCGTACCCATTGGTCACGGCATCCGCCTCAACATCAGCCTACTACAGACGGAGCCCTCTGGAGACTTCATCACCGTCTGGTAGGACCAGCTGCCATGTCAGCAGCCGATGAGAAAAGGGCACTAACTGGGCTGTAAACTGGGTCACCCATCTATTTGTCCAGAATACCATGAGCAGAATGGTTTTAAATGGCTGTCAGCCTCTTGGGTCTCAAATAAACATAGTGGAATGAGGACTCAGCTTCAATTAGCCTTTTTGACTCCTTGGAGGGAAAGGAATGGCAAGACAGTGGTTCCCAACCTGGAGTCCTGCTGGGGGTCAAAGTACTAACGGGTGTGGGAATGGGAAAGGGCGTAGATGAGCTGACTTTTCTCAGTATTTCCAGAGCCCAAACCAAAATTCTACATTTACCTAAGATAAGCTACCTGAACTAGTGAAAGAGCTTTGGAGTGGAATTTTGTGAAATCCCACTGGTCACGTCATGCTGAGCCAGTGCTGACCACAGAACTGTCCACAGTGAGAGAAATAGTCCATATCTGTGAGGTCCAATATGGCAGCCACTCTACATGTAGCCATTGAGCACTTGAATGTGACTAGAGTGACTGAGGAGCTGATTTTTAAACTTTATTAAAGTTTAAATAACTTAAAAGTAAATAGTCCCATGTAGCCTAGCGGTTACCAAACTGGACAGCTCAGCTCTGAGTTATGTAGTTAGCATATCTTGAGTAATTTTAAAATGGGAATGTGAATTATTAGTTGATAAGTGCAGTTTCCTAGACAGCTTTTTTTCCAAACCACTGAATCTTTGAACAAAGATATAATTTAAAAATTTCTTTGTTTGGAGGTTCTGGGAATCAGCAGAAGATAGTGGGATTTCTTCTCAAAATTTCCAGGGCTGGATAACTGTCACCTGACTGCCCTGGATTGATTTCTCATTTAGTTTCCAGACAACAGCTAAGAACAAATGGGAGGGACTGGATAAAGTTCCAGAGAAGGCAACACAGGGATGTCTCTTTGCTCACTGAAGGCCTCTGACACACCAGGTGGAACAGGTAGGCATGGTGACCCGTGACATGCAGGACCTTCTTTCCTGTTGCAGGGATGGGCCGCAGCAGACAGCCCCACAGCTCGGAACCTTCAGCCACAGCTTGGCCAAGAAGACAATACACAGCTCATCCAACCAGGTCCTGCTCAAGTTCCACCGTGATGCAGCTGCGGGTGGGATCTTCGCCATAGCTTTCTCCGGTCAGTATGGAAGCCTGTCGGGGGGGGCGGGGGGTGCAGACTCTCAAGTGCTGGGCTTGACTCCTGGCTCCCGCATTTGCCAGCTGTGGGACTTGGAAGAGTAACATAGCTTCTCTGCCTTGGTCTCCTCAGGGTTATGAGAGTTCATTGTGTAGGGTATGTGAGAGCTCTCAGCACCGGAGCTCTCTTCCTTCCCCTCCACACTAGTAGGGAGGAGAGGCCCGTGACGCTGATCCTTGGCACCAAGTTCAAGTTCAGAGGCAGCAGGGTGAGGCTTCTTTCTTATCCATCGTTCACACCAGCTCCCTGGCTGGGTTATCCCTTTACCTGTGCCCCACCCTGCCCCTCAGCACATTCTAGAGGGTTGTCCACTCCAAAGGAATCCAGGGCCTCTGTCGACTCCACAGGAACTACTGTGCCCAGACAAAATCAGGGAGAATTCAAATAGAGGAGCATGATCAATTCAGGATGCATCTGTCCTTATCGATAGCCTACTTTCTTCTAAAAGTCCAAGGTTATGGACCCAGGTATTTCCTCATTTTTGTTATAGTGGACACAGCATAGAAAAACTTATAAAAGGTTCTCCGTGGGCTTGTGCCCAGCCATGAAATAACCTCCCTTGTTTACAATTTGCAGAACATTGCATCTATTTGGAGTGGAAATCAGGAAGGCTTGACTTTATTCCTGGCTCCACCTCAAGTCAATGTCTGACCTTGTGTAGGTCTCTCCCCACCTTGAGAGCTCAGTTTCTTCACCTGCGGAATGAGGGGCTTGGAGTTTGTGACCTCTAAGAATTCTGTGAGGTAGTGAAGCAGCTATTATTACCCCCAATTTACAGATGAGGAAATGAGGGCCAAGGAAGGCAGGAGAGCCTGCCCAAAATTGCATGGCTATAATTGGGAGGAGAACCCAGTCCTTGTAGCTCTGTACTGACTGCTCCAGTGGGACCGCAGGGTGTTTCTGCCTCACACGTGCATTTATAGAAATATGAAAGCATTCAGCCTTAAGTCCATGGGAGAGTTAGTGATATCGAGACAGAAAGACAGAAACAACATTGCTGAGAGCATCGGCGGCTCCAGCCGCTGTCCCCAAGGAGCTTGGGCCCAGGTGAGCATGATATGGAGATGAGAAACCCACCATCTCAATCTGCCTTGGTACCCACACCCCTCTTGTCGGGCACACCCCATTAATGGGACCCAGGTCTTGAAGGCTATGTCATTCTGACTCCATGTGACTTGCCCATAGAGTGATAGAGTGTGGACTCCAGAGTCACACAGACCTGGGTTCAAATCTCTGCCACATATTAGCTGTGTGACTGTGGGTCTGTCGTTTACCTTTCTGAGGCTCGATTTCATTATCCACAAAATGGGAATCATATCAGTACCTAACCTCACAGAGTTAAATGAAATCATGCATGGGAATGCCTAGCTCTAGGCACAGAGTATAAAAGGTACTCAATAAATGGCAGTGTTAATAATCATCACTATCATGATCATCATTATTATTATATTTAGAGATTAACAGAATCCATAGGAAATCACCTCAGTCCTAGGCCAGGTCTCTGGTCCCTGCTCTTCAGCATTCACCTGCGCCAGGACCAGGTGAAGGAGGCCCAGCCCTGCCCTGGGGCATCCTTGTTCCCGAGTTCTCCTGAGTAAGTCTGCCCAGGAGAGCACTTGCTTCTGTGTGTGTCCTGGCCACTGTGCCCCTGATGCCCTCAGATGAGACATGAGACCCTTAGGTGCTTGCTCAGACCATGGTCCAAGGCCTCATTGACCAGAGAGCAGACATGGGCCTGGGCGAGAGGATCTACTGCTAGACCCAGGCCAACGGTCTTGGGTGGGACAGGCTCTTTGCAAGGGGCCGAGTGAGCATGAAGGCCCCTTCCACCCACTCATAGGGCTTTTGATAAATTGTGGAATATAGCAATGTGTAAAAATTGTGGGTAACGTACATGTGCCGTTTAAAGAAGAATAAGATGAACACCCATCGCTGAGCCTAAGAAAAGGAACACCAGTGCCTTTGAAGCCCCTGTGCACCGCCCCCAACACGTTCCCCCTGCCCGACCCCCAGAGTTAACCACGGTCCTGAATTTTCTGTTGACCATTCATTGCTTTACATTATAATTTTACCTCATAAGTGTATGTCCCCCAAA
Source organism: Pseudorca crassidens (assembly GCF_039906515.1). Classification (NCBI taxonomy): domain Eukaryota; kingdom Metazoa; phylum Chordata; class Mammalia; order Artiodactyla; family Delphinidae; genus Pseudorca; species Pseudorca crassidens. The sequence goes on along the minus strand of NC_090297.1, from coordinate 26,486,778 downwards.
ATATATACTGTTTCATTTCACATGTTACTTCTGTTATGTGAATAGAATTGTTCAATAAGTGTTCTTCTGTGACCTGTTTTTTTCACTCAAAATTAAGCTTTTGAAATTCATGCAGATGCATGTGACTAGATTTAGTTCATTTTTCAATGCCGTCTAGTATTCCATTGAGTGAAAATAGTGATTTATCTAGTCTACTCTTAATAGGCATTCAAGTTATTTTATTTCAAACAGTCTGAGCATTGCTGTACATTCCTTCTTGTGGACAAGAGTTTCTCTAGGGTACATGCCTGTGTGGAATTGTGAGGTTGTGAGTATTCACATATTCAGTTTTACTAGGTAATGCCAAACTGATCGCACGAAGTAGTTATAACAGTTTACACTCTTCCTAGCAACAGAGGTAGAGCTTCTGTTGCACTACATCCTTGCAAACGCTGGGCTTTATTGGATTTTTAAATTTTTGCCAACCTGGTGGATAGCATTTCACTTTTATGATGAAGATGAGGATTAGCATCCTTTCATATCTTCATTATCTATTCATTATCATTAAAGAATAAGTATGTTTTATTGCTTCCTGCTCTGTGAACTGCCTGCTCCCCATACAGCTTTCTTCCCCCAAGAAGAGATAACAAACAAGTAAGTAGACAAATAAAATCTTTGCAACTTGTAACATGTGCTATGAAAGAAACAAGTAAGATTGCAAATGAAAAGGCAGAGGATCTACTTCATGTAGAATAATTGGGGAAAATGTGTCTTAAGAGTTGGTATTTGAGACTAGAACTGAAGAAAAAGAAGGAGGCCGACTTGCAAAGAGCAGGGATTGGGAATGGGATGGGGGAAAGAATGTTTGCCTTTTTATAGCCAAACATTAGCCCTAAATAAATTTCCTTTCATATGAGAACCAAAAAGAAGAAAAATACCTTAAGGAGACTTATGGCAATATTCTACAGTATTTTTTTTTAGTGACAAAATAGGATTAGAATTGCAGAGAAAAATGCCCTTGGAAACTTATAGTTTAGGAAATAGAAGGAAATTTTGGGAAGCATCTGCTTCCAGCGTGAGAGTCTAGGTAACATGGACTCCAAATAAGAGCTATCTGGCTGAGAGATTAATAAAAGGGGAAATCATACCCCACCTGATAGGATGCAGTGAGAAGGACCCAGCATCACTTCTGTAATCGTCCCATCAAAGATGTACAACCTGAATCTAATCATGAGGAATCAGACAAACCTAAATTGAGGGTAATGTATGTAATACAGTGTTACATACTAGAAATTAACTGCATATAATTTTCAAAAGTGTAAAAGTCAGGAAGGTCAAGGAAGGACTTTAGAACTGTTGCAGACTAAAGGAGACTAAGAAACATGACAACGAAATGCAACGTATGGTTCTGAACTGGATGCGTTTGCTATTAAAGACTTTATTGAGACAAGTGGTAAAACTTGGATGACTTAAGCAAATGAGCCCTGCCCACTAGTTAGCATGTTAACACATAATGGAGTCAAAGCTGTATCAGTGCCTCACCCCCCAGGGGAACAAGGGAGATGGAGACAAAAGGAAACAGGAGTCCTGAATGGCCCCCTGCCCTAGAGTTCTGCAGCAATAACATGGTAGATGCAGTGTGTGTTTGGGGGTGGGGAGGGGAGGGGAGTTATCTGTAAAATATCAAAAGTCATACACCAAAATGCTAGCAATGGCTGTGCCCAGGTGGTGGGACTTGGGGAATTTTGTTTTATTGCTTTTCAGTACTCCACCAGCTTTCTGCATTGAGCAGAAATTTGTAATTTTTTTAAAGTTAATTTTAAAGATGTAATGGGAAATCACCCGATCACACTAATAACCACAAACTGTAAAGTGTCCTCACGGTGTTTAGGTGGAGATTTCTTTTATTGATTTTTTTTCTGGGAAAGTTAAGTGTGTCCTAGAAGGTTCTAGAAGGTATGTTTTAAAGGTAAGCACGAGGCTGAGAATGGAAGGAATCAAACTTTTTTAAGCTCTATAAAGGAAAACATTGAGAATTGGCTAAATAAACATTTAATGCTTGTACAAGTCAAAAGAGTGTCATAAATAGATGGGAGCAAATGATAAATTGGGGAATAATAGGCAAAGATCAATCTTAAATATATTGTACATAGAGTTTTTCAAATTTATAGGAAAAATAGAGGCAAAGGACATGAATAGAGTTAAAAAGAAAAATGTGAGAGGGAGGGAGACACAGAGGGAAGAGATATGGGAACATATGTATATGTATAACTGATTCACTTTTTTATAAAGCAGAAACTAACACACCATCGTAAAGCAATTATACTCCAATAAAGATGTTAAAAAAAAAAAGAAAAGAAAAATGCAGAGTCTAGTAACATATGAAAAAAATATTTAGCCTAACTGGTTGTCAAATGCCAATAAAAGAAAAGAAGTGGTACTCTGTTTGCTGTCTATCAAGTTGACAAAGATTAAAATTGATGACTGTTTCCCCTGATGGCTCTAAGTTCTGTGAGGCAAGGACTGTGTCTCTTTACTCTTGCATCATCCACACCTAACACAGTGCCTGACCCAGGGCAAACCCCCAATAGATAATCATTAAAAGGATCAGATGAAAGAAGAATGAAAGCACCCAGGGTTGGAGAAACTGTCGTTCTGTGGACAGTATCTGTTGGAGCAAATTTCCTAGAAAGAAAAATGGAAGTATGTATCAAACACAGGCCTGGTCCTCCCTGGTTTATGTTAAATCAAGATTAAACCTGTCTGGTTCCCCCAAGAGGGCTTCATAAAGCTATGTGTCACTCAATATGACGTGTTTCAGTGGACACATCTGTAGAAAAAATTAAAGTTAAATCCTCAAAACATAATACGACATTTTAAATAAAACTACATGAAGGAGGAGTCTTAAGTTACATTCCAGATACGATTGGTAAAATGTCAGAATGCCACATGAACATTTGGAACAGGTGTTTCAGGTGCCACTGGCTCTGAGGTTATCCCAGAGTGATGATGTTCACTGTGAAGCGTCCACCACCCAGCGCTGTCCCAAACACGTTCTCGCCGTGCCTTTCGTATTTAGCCTTTGTTTCTGCCTAAGGTTTCTGTCTCAAGCTGAAAAGTCTGCAGTGTTCATGGTGCAATATGCAATGCATAGAACTGCTGTTTTGTTACAAATGTACTAATCACTGGGTGATCATGAAGTGATGCTGTAAGTATTCACCTTCTAGCATAGTGGTTTGTTGCATATATATAGGTATTTTGTAGTTTTCAGTACTTTTTGGGTCTTGGGTTATGCATTATAATTTTTCCCCATTTAAAGTAATGGGAAGTAGGCTCCTAGTAGCATCTTGACACAGAATGTCTGATTTCCAGCAAATGGATTTTTGATGTTCAGTGAGAGATGCCTGTAGTTTAAAAAAGTCATACACTCGGGCTTCTGTGGTGGCGCAGTGGTTGAGAGTCCACCTGCCGATGCAGGGGACACGGGTTCGTGCCCCGGTCCGGGAGGATCCCACATACCGTGGAGCCGCTGGGCCAGTGAGCCATGGCCGCTGAGCCTGCGCGTCCGGAGTCTGTGCTCCGCAATGGGAGAGGCCACAACAGTGAGAGGCCCGCGTACCGCAAAAAAAAAAAAAAGTCATACACTCTAATCATTCCTAGTTTTATAAAAAGAAAAAACTTCATAAAAGATGCATATATAGAAGGATGTTCATCACAGTTTCATTTTAAATTGCAAAACTTTGGAAATCTAAATGGTTAACAATAGAGTATCTGTTAAATAAATTTTAGTAGATTATATGATTAAATCCTATGAAGTCATTTCAATCATACTTTTGAAGGAATGTGATGACATGGGAAAATTCTTGCAATATAATAGTAAGTGCACAAGGACCAACACAAAGTATGTCACATGGTGGAAATTTTGTAAAAGAAAAATCTATGTGCAGAAAATATACACCCTAAGAATTTACAGTAAAGGGTTAACAGTGGTTATCTCTGAGAAGGCAATGGATGAGTTTAATTTTCCTCTTACTCTTCTCATAGAAAATCTCAGGTTTTCTTTAATGATAATGTGTTACATTTGTAAATTTTTTTAAAAATGCTACTTCAAAAAACATAGCAAGGGTTGAAGTGACTTGGGAAATAATAACAGCAACAGCAGCGGAAACAGCAGCTAACACATCCAGCACTCAACCACGTACCAGATAATGAAAGAAAGCCAAGTTATGAGCCCACCCTGAACTTTGCCTCGGTAACACCCTCCCCACACAGGCCAGTCTCTTCCCAGACGGATGGCTTCTGATTTAGAAAATCCACTGAAGCCAGAGTGTTTAGCCAAAGGTCAGAAGAGAAACAAGCTGTCTTTGCTGGTCCCCCATGTAAGCCACACACAGCATTTAGATGCTGAGTAGTGGAAAGAATATGGGATTTGAGAGCAGCCAGACCTGGATTCAAATCCTGTCTGTGCCACTTACTTCCTGTGTGAACTTAGAGAGGTAACTGAAGCTTTCTGAATCTTAGCTTCCTCATAAGTAGAGTGGGAACATCTCTCAGGGGGATCAGCTATTGTGAGAATTCAAGGTGACAGCATGTGAAAATGCTTGGCGTATAGTAGGTGTTCAGTAAATGCTTCTCTCCCCTCCCTTCAGCGCTAGGCACCATCACTGCCTTCTTAGATCCTCTCCTTTATTGTTACTCTTGATATATGGTTCCTGGTTTTTGCATCAAAAGCAAAAAAAAAAAACAGATGGCAGCAGATAAGCAAAATAGTGCTTTGCTAATCTTGCCCTGTGTACAGATAAGTACTCGTTAATATCTGCTGTGTGGATAGATGAGTGAGAACGTGAAGCACTGAACAAATGAATGACCACGTGCCCCAAGAATGATGCTCTTACACCGACTTGTCTGCTTTTGTCTTTTCAGCTTATCCGCTCACCAAATGCCCTCCTCCCACCATCCTCCCCAATGCTGAAGTCGTCACAGAGAATGAAGAATTCAACATAGGTTAGACCTCCCAAACCAGCAAGGATGGGGCTGGCGAGGAGGGGCCGGGGAGGGGTGGGGCCTGGCCCGTGGGGCTTATCTCTGCCTCCTGTCCTTGGAGAGAAACAATAGGCCCAGTGCAAGACGGTTGATATTCTGTCAACTGAGTTTCACCCAAAATACAATCACTTTTGTTTTTAGCCATACATAGCCAGAGGAGCTAGGAAAGCAGTTTTCTTCCATGATTCAGGTCAGGATGTGTTGAGAAATAAGTCCATGCAAGACACTGTAAAAAGTTCCTAGAATGTGCAACGCTGTTAGGCTCAGCAAGGCTGAGCTGTGAGAGGGGAGCCATAGTCATCTGGGTCATTTGACTGGAGTTGAGCTAGTAATTTAGTCTGAACAGAGCACAACCCGCCACTGATCGTCTTGCCTGGAAGTAGGTTCAAGCTACTAAGGGGTGCCAGTCAGCCCTGCCCAGACTTCTCCAGGGAATCCCCACACTGGTCTCTCCTTGACAGGTGACATCGTACGCTACAGGTGCCTCCCTGGCTTTACCTTAGTTGGGAATGAAATCCTGACCTGCAAACTTGGAACTTACCTGCAGTTTGAAGGGCCGCCCCCAATATGTGAAGGTAATCACACCGAGCCATGCCTTGGAGTTCCTCCAAAACATCTCCCCTGTTTTCCTTCTCTCTATATATTCCCAGTCCCTGCCCATGAAGCAAGAAGTCACTTGGTAAATGTTTGAATGAGTGAGTGAACAAGTGCTCTAGATGGGTTCTCTGCTCTGCTCCTAGGTCCGGGGCTGTGATTTGACTGTAGTGGCCACATTTATTTCTGTCTCCCTTTTTTCTAACTGACATTCCCTGGAAATGGCAGGAGGTTGTGGGACCTTGGTGGGAGTTGGGACTCACACACCAACCTTGCCTTACTGGCGTGCAGGTGCGTCCAAAACCCTATGTGCTGAACTAGGCAACCGAGAAACCACAGTTGTCGTCGATCCAGTGTGATGCCTTGATGAAAATGAATGTGCTTCACCAAGTTATCCCAACTAAGACCAGAAACAATTCTTTCCACTCACAAGGCATCTAACCTGGGGCAAGATACCTAACTGTGCTATGCCTCAGTTTTCTCATCTGTAAAATAAGGATAATGATATTACTTATGCCATGGGCTTGTTATGAGGAATTAAATGGGTCAGTAATGTAAAGCACTTTGGAAGACTATGCCTGGCACATAGTAACTGTTCAATGTGGGCTATTATTATTGTTATTAGTTTTACTACTGCTTCTAGTGCTGTTGCTACCAACAGATATTTAGTAGCCTATGGAGAAACAGGTCAGCTTCTCCTCCATCTCTAGGAAATCAAGAGTAGGGAGAATCTGCATTATGGATTATTGATGAGGAAGAGAGGGGCTACAAGCCCCAGAATTAGGCTGCTGATACACTGAGAAATACAGTATTTATTTCAGTTGAGCTGACCCACCCACATACCAAATGACCAGTCCCCAATAAAAGTGAACTTTCACCTTCCTCTGCTCCAGAATCTCCTTAATCTGCTCCAGCCCAAGTTTCTCATCATCTCTGGCTCCGTTTCTATGTCTACGTGGCTCCAGTCTTCCTGGCTTCACTCCCCATTCTCAGCCTTGTGCTTTCCTCTGGGACTTGGTGTCATACTTGGGCTTCCCAAGGTGTGACCCTTCATAGTCTTTTCTATAATAGCTTGATCGGGATATAATTCATATACCATGCAACTCATCCGCTTGAAGTGTATATTTCAGTGGTTTTTAGTATATTCAGAGTTTTGCAGCCATTATCACAATCAATTTTAAAACATTTTAATCACCCCCAAAAGAAATCCTGTAACCTTTAGCAGTCAGTTCCCATTTCTTTCCAGCCCCCTCAATTCTAGGCAACCACCAAACTACCTTCTGTCTCTATGAATTTGCCTATCCTGGGTATTTCATATAAATAGAATCCTATGATGTGTGGTTTTTTGTGACTTCTTTCACATAGCACAATGTTTTATAGGTTCATTCATGTTGTAGCATGTATCAGCACTTCATTGCTTTTTGTTGAAAATAATATTCCATTGTACCTATAGCACATTTTGTTTATCCACTTATCATTGATGGACACTTGAGTTGTTTCTACTTCTAGCTATTATGAACAATGCTGCTATGAGCATTCATGCACAAGTTATTGGATGAAACATATGTTTTCATTTCTTTTAGGTATGTATCTAAGAGTGGAATTGCTGGGTCATATGGTAACTCTATATTTAAACTTTTGAGGAACTGCCAGAGTATTCTCCACAGCAGCTGAACCATTTTCTATTCCCACCAGCAGTGTATGAGGGTTTCAATCTTTCCACATCCTCTCTGTTATTATTAACTGTCTTTTTAATTATAGCCATCCTAGTGTGTATAATGGGTATCTCATTGTTGTTTTGATTTGTATCTTCCTGATGGCTAAGATGTTGAGCATTTTTTCATGTGCTTATTGTTGATTTGCATGAAGAAATGTCTATTTGGATCCTTTGCCCATCTTTAAGTTATTTATCTGTTTAATTATTGAGTTGTAGGAGTTTTTTTATATATATTCTAGATAAAAGTCCTTTATCAGATGTGTGATTTTCAAAAATTTTTCGCATTTTATGGGTTGTCTTTTCACTTTCTTGATGGTGTTCTCAGAAGCACAAAAGTTTTTAATTTTGATGATGTCCAATTTATATATATATTTTTGGTGCTTGTGCTTTTGGTGTCATAGCTGAGAAACTATTGCCTAATCCAAGGTCAGGAAGATTTACATCTATGTTTTCCTCTAAGAGTTTATAATTTTAGCTCTTACATTTAGGACTGTATCTATTTTGAGTTAATTTTTATATATAGTGTGAGGTAGGGGTCCAACTTCATTATTTTGCATATGGATATCCAGTGGTCCTGGCATCACTTACTGGAAAGATTGTCACTTACTGGAAAGACCCATTAAATTGTTTTGGTACCCTGTTGAAATCTATTGACTATAAATTTGGGGTTTTATTTCTTGATCCTCAATTCTATTTTCTTCATCTATAAGTCTATCCTTAGCCAGTACCACACTATCTTGATTACTGTAGCTTGGTCATATGTTTTGAAATCAGGAAGTGTGAGTCCTCCAGCTTTGTTCTTCTTTTTCAAGATTATTTTGGATATGCTGGATCTGCTGAATTTCCATATGAATTTTAGGATCAACTTATCAATATCTACAAAGAAACCAGCTGGCATTTTTGTAGAGATTGAGTTGAATCCATAGACCAGTCTGGGTCTCACTGCCATCTTAACAATATTAGGTCTTCCAATCCATGAATATAGGAAGTTTTTCCATTCATAACCTCTTCAGTGTACAACTTTCTTTTACATTTTGGCTTTTTCTTCTCTTTTCTGCTTCAGCTAATGCCTTGTCCAATGATGTCCTAGTCTCCTATGACAAAGATCAGACATTTTTCTATCAGCTCAGAAGCTTGCTACAGCAACGTAGAAAATTTGGTGAAATTCAAACCTAAAAACATCACAGTGCAATTATAGAACATCAAGGATAAAGATAAAATGTTAAAACCATCATGGAGAAAAGATAAATCAGACTTATAGCATTATTGCATCAACAATAATACCTATCAAAAGATAAAATGCAGCAGGAAAAATAATTGTAAGCTGAACTTCTAAACCCAGCCAAATTATCAATTAAGAGTGAGAATGAATTAATGAAATCTTCAGACACACAAGGACTAAGTTACTATCTTACTAAAAGCATAATTAAAGGATACACTTCAGTGCATTAGTCAGGATAGGATAGGCATATGCTGCAATAACAAGCAATCCCCACATCTCAGTGGCTTAACATAACAAAAGTTTATATCTTCTTCAGGCAAAACTTTCTGTAGTCCAGGTAACTCTATAGAGCTGATAGCTCAGTGATCCAGGCTGCTTCAATCTTGTGCTGCCATCTGAAAACTAGGCCCCTGCCTCCATCCTCCATTGCAGCAGAGGAAGAAAGAGAATGGACATTCACATAAGGGCTTTTCACTTCCTCAGCCCCAAAGTGACACACATTATTCTACTCACATCTAACTGGCCAGAAATAGGCACATGGATGGAAAGTGAAGTTTTTTATATGCTCAGGAAATAAAAGAAAGTCTGGTACTGGTAAACACCAGAAATATCTACCACATTCAGCAAGAAAAAGATGAATACAGGTAGAATGATTCAGATACAAAAATTAACAATAAGCTAAGAAATCAGTAAAATATGGTAGTAAATCTAAAATATATTGACTAGAAAATAAAATATCTGAAGACAATTTGAGAAATAAATGACATTGGAGAACCTATTTTAAAGAAAGAAAAAGAGCTGAGGACCCTTTGAGGAAAGCCATAGATATTGATTAACCATGTACATTATTAAAAATATATACCTTTAAATACAATGTTTAAATTTCTGCATAGTTTTCTTAAATTATGTATGTCCATAGTATGTGTAAGTTCTAAATTCATAACCAAAAATAAAGAGAATAAAGTAAATTTGGTTAATCAAATGGGAAACATTGAAGGAGAAAAATATATTTTAAGTCATGGTAAACAGAAAATACAAAATGAGGTAGCAAAACTAAGTGCAAGGGCTTCCCTGGTGGCACAATGGTTAAGAATCTGCCCACCAATGACGAGGACACGGGTTTGAGCCCTAGGTCCAGGAAGATCCCACATGCCGCAGAGCAACTAAACTCGTGCACCACAACTACTGAGCCTGCGCTCTAGAGCCTACGAGCCACAACTACTAAAGCCACACGCCACAACTACTGAAGCCCGTGTGCCTAAAGCCCATGCTCCACAACAAGAGGAGCCACCGCAATGAGAAGCCCGCGCACTGCAACAAAGAGTAGCCCCTGCTCACCACAACTAGAGAAAGCCCATGCACAGCAATGATGACAATGTTTAATAAATTTATTTATTTAAACAAAAAACCATGTGCAAATATATGTGCAACCGTGATAAATATAATTGAATCCAACTGCTAATTAAAGGTCAGAGATTTTCAGATTGGTTAAATTTTAAAAGTCTAATTATAAGCTTTCCATGAACTTAGAATTGAATATATTCATTTGCCTCTCTAAGGTCATAGCTAGAAAGGTGTCACTCATCCCTGGTATGAAGCAAAATGTTAAAAAAAAAATAGATAGCAAGAACTAACCTCTAAAATCTGGTGTAGCAAAGCTAATAACAGACTAAATAGAATTTAAGGCAGAAAGCATTAAAAGACATAAAGAGGGATATTTCATGCTGGTAAACATAATCTACCAAGAATATATAATAGTCATAAACTTCTGTGCACCTAAGAATAGTATTGAAATGTATAAAGGGAAAATTCATAGAATTACAGGGAGACAGGGACAAATTCACAATTACAGTGGTAGACGTCAACACATCTCTTTCAATGACAGACCAAGAATAAGTAGTTAACATAAAATATTTGCAAAATATAGTTATATTACTGAACTTTTGTTGCAAAAACACCATGCCAAAATTTAGAGGCTTTAAACAGTAATTATTTATTTTCTACAAAAGTTGTACTTTAAATATAAGTACCAGATAGATTGCAAGGGAAAGAAGAGAAAAAGATATGCCATACAAATGGTAAACATAAGAAACATAAAGAAATTTCAAATAATACTGCAATCAAGGAGTATTACCAAAAATAGAGATATTTAGAAATGACAAATAAGCTAACTACATTAAAAAAGATATACAAGTGTATATGCAGATGATAAAAGAGATTCAAAACACATGAAGGAAAAATCAACAGAACTGAATGTAAAAAGTAAAGACAAACTACAGAATAAGAGAAGATATTCAGAGTATGTATATTTTTTAAAAGGCCCTGTACCTAGACTATGTAAAGAACTTTTACAACTCAGTAATAAAATAATCCAATGAAAATATGTACAAGAGACTTGAACACTTTGTAAAATAAGGTATGAATGGCCAATAAGTATATGAAAACATGCTCAACATCATTAGTCATAAGGCAAATGCAAATTAAACCATAATGAAATATTACTATGCACCCCCTAGAATAGCTTAAATTTAAGACTAACCATACAAAGTGTTAAAAAGGATGTGGAACAAATAGAATTTTCATATATTGCTGGTTGGGATGTAAAAATCATACAATCACTTTGGAAAACCGATTGGAAGTTTCTTTTAAAGATAAATTCCCCTACACTATCACCTGACAATTCTACTCCTAGTTATTTATCAAAGAGAAACGAAAACCCATATGCATAAAAAGACTGTTATATGAATTTTGTAATAATCCCAAACTGGAAACAACCCAAATGTTCATCACTAGGAGAATAAATAAGCAAATTGTCCTATGATTGCTACAGAATAATAAAAACAAAGGAAATAGTGATACATTAAACAGCATGAGTTGACTCTTACAAAAATTATGTTTAGCAAAAGAAACCAGACACAAAAATAATGCATATATGATTCCAACTACATGAAGCTCTGGTACGCAAAACTAATGCTTATAGAAATAGCATCATTGCTTTCCTGGAGCATTGGGGCAGGTCATACTGATTGCAAAGGGGCATAAGAGAATTTTCTGGGGCAACAGAAATAATCTATATCCTGACTGTGGTAGTGGTCACACAGATATATACATTAGCCAAAACTCATTAAATTGTGTACCTAAAATATGTGCATTTTATTGTACATAAATTATATCTCTAAGTTTTTGAATTTTAAAAAGAAATTCATGAGTTATAAGCAGAAAAACAGGCTTGCTGGTAAAGTAAAAAGAAGTACCTGAAATAAAGAGTAGCAAAATAATCAAACCATTAGGTAAGTTAAACAAAGGGAAAAAGCAGGAGCTTACAAAAATAAAAAAGGAAGAGTGGAATATAACGGTTGAACCAAGGAAATTTTTAAATTATGAGACTATTTTGAACGTATCTATGCCAAAAAATTAATGATATGAATGAATTTCTAGGAAGCTATAATTTAATAAAATTGACCCCAGTAGAGAGAGAAAGTTTATACTTTTTCAATATTCTCTTTAAAAAGGTGGGGAGAATGGTTTCAGAGGAAGCCCCACCAAAAACATCGAGACTAGATGGTTTCACGGAAGAATACTACTAAATCTTCAAAGGCCAGATATCTCAAGCATAGGAAAAACAAAAAACAAAAAAACTTGTAAACACTAATGCCTAAATCTGATAACGTTGCACACAAAAAGGCAAACCTATGGACCCATCTCATTTGAGAGAGCATGCCCTGTTTCCCCCTCATGGAGGCAGATTCAAGTAGAAGGTAAAAAGCTTGAAAGAGACCTGCTACTAGAAGGAGCAGACCATAAGGCCTGGGGAACTTAATTATCACCACACCTCAGTGACCTGTGCTGGCTGTCAGGTTAGTGAAATCTGGAACATTTCAAAAGCCAGGCTGGTTTCCTCCTTAGAAGCCATTCTTATATAATTCCAATGTTGCTTCTCCATTTCTTCTAAGTCCCACACTGACCATCTTCCTTAGGGTGATATGTTTATCTTTAGATATCTTTTCCTTTAATCAAATTATAATTGACTTACAATATTACATTAGTTTCAGGTACACAGCATAGTGGTTTGATCTTTTTATAGATTATGCACCATACAGTTATTATAATATTATTGACTATATTCCCCATGCTGTATATCACATCCCTGGGCCTTCTCTATTTCCTGACTGGCAGTCTGTAACTCTTAATCACCTTCAGCTCTTTTCCCAACTCCCCATCCCTCTGTTCTCTGGCAACCACCACTTTGTTCTCTGTATTTCTTAAGTCTGTTTCTGTTTTGTTATATTTGTTAGTTTGTTTTGCTTTTCAGATTTCATATGTAAGTGAAATCATACAGTATTTTTCTTTAACTGTCTGATTTATTTCACTTAGCATAATACCATCCAGGTCCATCCATGTTGTTGCAATTGGCAAGATTTCATTCTTTTTTATGGCTGAGTAATATTCCATTGTGTATATATACCACTTCTTCTTTATCCATTCACCTATCAATGGACACTAAGGTTGCTTCTATATCTTGGTTATTGTAAGTAATGCTGCAATGAACATTGGGATGCATATGTCTTTTCGAATTAGTGTTTTCATTTTCTTCAGCTAAATACCCAGGAGTGGAATTCCTGGATCATATGGTAGTTTTATTTTTAATTTTTTGAGGGAACTCCATGCTGTTTTCCATAGTGGCTGCACCAATTTACATTCTCACCAACAGTGCACAAGGGTTCCCTTTTGTTCACATCCTCACCAACACTTGTTGTTTCTTGTCTTTTTGATGATTGCCATCGTGACAAGTGTGAGGTGGTATCTCACTGTGGTTTTGGTTTGCATTTCTCTAATAATTAGTGATGTTGAGCATCTTTTCATGTGCCTATTGGCCATCTGTATGTCTTCTTTGGAAAAATGTCTGTTCAGGTCCTCTGCCCATTTTTAACCAGATTGTTTGTTTTTTCTGATATTAAGTTGTATGAGTACTTTACATATTTTGGATATTAACCCCTTATCAGGTATATCATTTGTAAATATCTTCACCCATTCAGTACGTTGCCCTTTCATTTTCTTTTAACATCTTTATTGGATTATAGTTGCTTTACAATGTTGAGTTAGTTTCTGGTATACGACAAACTGAATCAGCTATATGTATACATGTATCCCCATATTCCATCCCTCTTGCATCTCCCTCCCACACTCCCTATCCCACCCCTCTAAGTGGTCACAAAGCAACAAGCTGATCTCCCTGTGCGATGCAGCTAATTCCCACTAGCTATCTATTTTAGATTTGGTAATGTACATATGTCAATGCTACTCTCTCAGTTCATCCCAGCTTACCATTGCCCTTCCACTTGTCCACAGTCCATTCTCTATGTCTGCATCTTTATTCCTGTCCTACTGCTAGGTTTGTCAGAACCATTTTTTTTTTAGATTCCATATATATGTGTTAGCATACAGTATTTGTTTTCTCTTTCTGACTTACTTCACTTTGTATGACAGACTCTAGGTCCATCCACCTCACTACAAATAACTCAATTTCATTTCTTTTTATGGCTGAGTAATATTACATTGTATATATGTGCCACATCTTCTTTATCCATTCATCTGTCGATGGACACTTAGGTTGCTTCCATGTTCCGGCTGTTTTAAAGAGTGCTGCAATGAACATTGGGGTACATGACTCTTTTTGAATTATGGTTTTCTCAGGGTATATACCCAATAGTGGGATTGCTGGGTCATATGGTACTTCTATTTTTAGTTTCTTAAGGAACCTCCATACTGTTCTCCATAGTGGCTGTATCAATTTACATTTCCACCAACAGTGCAAGAGGGTTCCCGTTTCTCCACACCCTCTCCAGCATTTATTGTTTGTAAATGTTTTGATGATGACCATTCTGACCGGTGTGAGGTGATACCTCACTGTAGTTTTGATTTGCATTTCTCTGATGATTAGCAACGTTGAGCATCCTTTCATGTGTTTGTTTGCAATCTGTATACCATCTTTGAAGAAATGTCTGTTTAGACTTTTGGACTGGGTTGTTTCTTTTTTTGATATTGAGCTACATGAGCTGCTTGTATATTTTGGAGATTAATCCTTTGTCATTGCTTCGTTTGCAAATATTTTCTCCCATTCTGAGGGTTGTCTTTTCGTCTTCTTTATCGGTTCCTTTGCTGTGCAAAAGTTTTTAAGTTTCATTAGGTCCCATTTGTTTATTTTTGTTTTTATTTCCATTTCTCTAGGAGGTAGATCAAAAAGGATCTTGCTGTGATTTATGTCATAGAGTGTTCTGCCTTTGTTTTCCTCTTAAGAGTTTTATAGTGTCTGGACTTACATTTAGGTCTTTAATCCATTTGGAGTTTATTTTTGTGTATGGTGTTAAGGAGTGTTCTAATTTCTTTCTTTTACAAGTAGCTGTCCAGTTTTCCCAGAACCACTTATTGAAGAGGCTGTCTTTTCTCCATTGTATATTCTTGCCTCCTTTATCAAACATAAGGTGACCATATGTGCATGGGTTTATCTCTGGGCTCTCTCTCCTTTTCCATTGATCTATATTTCTGTTTTTGTGCCAGTACCATACTGTCTTGATTACTGTAGCTTTGTAGTATAGTCTGAAGTCAGGGAGCCTGATTCCTACAGCTCTGTTTTTCTTTCTCAAGATTGCTTTGGCTATTTGGAGTCTTTTGTGTTTCCATACAAATTGTGAAATTTTTTGTTCTAGTCCTGTGAAAAATGCCAGTGGTAGTTTGACAGGGATTGCATTTAATCTGTAGATTGCTTTGGGTAGTAGAGTCATTTTCACAATGTTGATTTTTCCAATCCAAGAACATGGTATATCTCTCCATCTGTTTGTATCATCTTTAATTTCTTTCATCAGTGTCTTATAGTTTTCTGCATACAGGTCTTTTGTCTCCTTAGGTAGGTTTATTCCTAGGTATCTTATTCTTTTTGTTGCAGTGGCAAATGGGAGTTTTTCTTTAATTTCTCTTTCAGATTTTTCATTGTTAGTGTTTAGGAATGCAAAAGATTTCTGTGCGTTAATTTTGTATACTGCTACTTTACCAAATTCATTGATTAGCTCTAGTAGTTTTCTGGCAGCATCTTTAGGATTCTCTATGTATAGTATCATGTCATCTGCAAAATCTGACAGTTTTATGTCTTCTTTTCCGATTTGGATTCCTTTTATTTCTTTTTCCTTGCTGACTGCTGTGGCTAAAAAACTTCCAAAACTATATTGAATAATAGCTGTGAGAGTGGGCAACATTGTCTTTTTCCTGATCTTAGAAAAAATGGTTTCAGTTTTTCACCATTGAGAACAATGTTGGCTCTGGGTTTGTCATATATGGCCTTTATTATGTTGAGGTAGGTTCTCTCTATGCCCGCTTTCTGGAGAGTTTTTATCATAAATGCGTGTTGAATTTTGTCAAAAGCTTTTTCTGCATCTATTGAGATGATCATTTGGTTTTTAACCTTCAATTTGTTAATATGGTATATCACATTGATTGATTTGCGTATATTGAAGAATGCTTGCGTTCCTGGGGTAAACCCCACTTGATCATGTTGTATGATCCTTTTAATGTGCTGTTGGATTCTGTTTGCTAGTATTTTGTTGAGGATTTTTACATCTATGTTCATCAGTGATATTGGCCTGTAGTTTTCTTTTTTTGTGACATCTTTGTCTGGTTTTGGAATTAGGGTGATGGTGGCCTCGTAGAATGAGTTTGGGAGTGTTCCTCCCTCTGCTATATTTTGGAAGACTTTGAGAAGATAGGTGTTAGCTCTTCTCTAAATGTTTGATAGGATTCGCCTGTGAACCCATCTGGTTCTGGGGTTTTTTTCCATTGGAAGACTTTTAATCACAGTCTCAATTTCAGTGCTTGAGACTGGTCTGTTCATATTTTCTATTTCTTCCTGGTTCAGTCTCGGACGGTTGTGCTTTTCTAAGAATTTGTCCATTTCTTCCAGGTTGTCCATTTTATTGGCATAGAGTTGCTTGTAGTAATCTCTCATGATCCTTTGTATTTCTGCAGTGTCAGTTGTTACTTCTCCTTTTGCATTTCGAGTTCTGTTGATTTGAGTCTTCTCCCTTTTTTTCATGATGAGTCTGGCTAATGGTTTATCAATTTTGTTTATCTTCTCAAAGAGCCAGCTTTTAGTTTTATTGATCTTTGCTATCATTTCCTTCATTTCTTTTTCATTTATTTCTGATCTGATTTTTATGATTTCTTTCCTTCTGCTAACTTTGGGGGATTTCTGTTCTTCTTTCTCTAATTGCTTTAGGTGTAAGGTTAGGTTGTTTATTTGAGATGTTTCTTGTTTCTTGTGGTAAGATTCTATTGCTGAAAACTTCCCTCTTAGAACTGCTTTTGCTGCATCCCATAGGTTTTGGATCGTCGTGTTTTCATTGTCATTTGTTTCTAGGTATTTTTTGATTTCCTCTTTGATTTCTTCAGTGATCTCTTGGTTGTTTAGTAGCATATTGCTTAGTCTCCATGTGTTTGTACTCAGTTTTTTCCTGTAATTGATATCTAATCACATAGATTTGTGGTTGGAAAAGATACTTGATACAATTTCAATTTTCTTAAAGTTGCCAAGCCTTGATTTGTGACTCAAGATATGATCTATCCTGGAGAATATTCCATGAGCACTTGAGAAGAAAGTGTATTCTGTTACTTCTGGATGGAATGTCCTATAAATATCAATTAAGTCCATCTTGTTTAACAGATCATTTAAAGCTGGTGTTTACTTATTTATTTTCAATTTGGATGATCTGTCCATTGGTGAAAGTGGGGTGTTAAAGTCCCCTACTATTATTGTGTTACTGTCGATTTCCCCTTTTATGGCTGTTAACATTTAAATGCTTTATGTATTGAGGTGCTCCTACGTTGGGTGCATAAATATTTACAATCATTTTATCTTCTTCTTGGATTGATCCCTTGATCATTGTGTTGTGTCCTTCTTTGTCTCTTGTAATAGTCTTTATTTTAAAGTCTATTTTGTCTGATATGAGAATTGCTACTCCAACTTTCTTTTGATTTCCATATGTGGAATATCTTTTTCCATCCCCTCACTTTCAGTCTGTGTGTGTCCCTAGGTCTGAAGTGAGTCTCTTGTAGACAACATATATATGGGTCTTGTTTTTGTATCCATTCAGCCAGTCTGTCTTTTGGTTGGATCACTTAATACATTTACATTTAAGGTAATTATCAATATGTATGTTCCTATTACCATTTTCATAATTGTTTTGGGTTTGTTTTTGTAGGTCTTTTTCTTCTCTTGTGTTTCCTGCCTAGAGAAGTTCCTTTAGCATTTGTTGTAAAGCTGGTTTGGTGGTGCTGAATTCTCTTAACTGTTGCTTGTCTGTAAGGGTTTTAATTTCTCCATCAAATCTGAATGAGATCCTTGCTGGGTGGAGTAATCTTGGTTGTAGGTTTTTCCCTTTCATCACTTTAAATATGTCCTGCCATTCCCTCTGGCTTGCAGAGTTTCTGCTGAAAGATCAGCTGTTAACCTTATGGCGATTCCCTTGTGTGTTATTTGTTGCTTTTCCCTTGCTGCTTTTAATATATTTTCCTTGTATTTAATTTTTGACAGCTTGATTAATATGTGTCTTGGCATGTTTTTCCTTGGATTTATCCTGTGTGGGACTCTCTGCACTTCCTGGACTTGATTGACTATTTCCTTTCCCATATTAGGGAAGTTTTCAACTATAATCACTTAAAATATTTTCTCAGACCCTTTCTTTTTCTCTTCCTCTGCAACCCCTATAATTCGAATGTTGGTGCATTTAATGTTGTCCCAGAGGTCTCTGAGACTGTCCTCAATTCTTTTCATTCTTTTTTCTTTATTCTGCTCTGCAGCAGTTATTGCCACTATTTTATCTTCCAGGTCACTTATCCGTTCTTCTGCCTCAGTTATTCTGCTATTGATCCCATCTAGAGTCTTTTTAATTTCATTTATTGTGTTGTTCATCGTTGTTTGTTTCATCTTTAGTTCTTCTAGGTCCTTGTTAAATGTTTCTTGCATTTTGTCTATTCTATTTCCAAGATTTTGGATATCTTTACAATCATTATTCTGAATTCTTTCTCAGGCAGAATGCCCATTTCCTCTTCATTTGTTTGGTCTGGCGGGTTTTACCTTGCTCCTTCATCTGCTGCATATTTCTCTGTCTTCTCATTTTGTTTAACTTACTGTGTTTGGGGTCTCCTTTTCACAGGCTGCAGGTTCGTAGTTCCTGTTGTTTTTGGTGTCTGCCCCCAGTGGGTGAGTTTGGTTCAGTGGCTTGTGTAGGCTTCCTGGTGGAGGGGACTGCTGCCTGTCTTCTGGTGGGTGGGGTTGGATCTTTTCTTTCTCATGGGCAGGGCCGCATCTGGTGGTGTGTTTTGGCATGTCTGTGAACTTAGTATGACTTTAGGCAGCCTGTGTGCTAATGGGTGGGTTTGTGTTCCTGTCTTGTTAGTCGCTTGGCATGGGGCATCCAACACTGGAGCTTGCTGGCTGTTGGGGGGATCTCGGTCTTAGCATTGAGATGGAGATCTCTGGGAGAGCTCCCACTGATTGATGTTACATGGGGCCACGAGGTCTCTGGTGGTCCAATGTCCTGAACTCGGCTCTGCCACCTCAGAGAATCAGGCCTGACACTGGGCCAGAGCACCAAGACCCTGTCAGCCACACGGCTCTGGGAGCTCAGGCAAAGTCACCAGGAATCATCTCCAAATGTTAAAGACTTTCAGCTTACTAACCAAGAGGAAATGTCTGCCCTTTCATTTTTGTTGATGGTTTCCTTTGCTGTGCCAAAAATTTTTAGTTTGATATGGTCCCATTTGCTTATTTTTGCTTTTGTTGCCCTTGCCTGAGGAGACAGATCCAAAAACATATTGCTAAGACTGATTTCAAAGTGTATACTACCTATGTTTTCTTCTAGGAGTTTTATGGTTTCAGGTCTTAGATTTAAGTCTTTAATCCAGTTTGAGTTTATTTTTGTATATGATGTGAGAAAATGGTCTAGTTTTATTCTTTTACATGTAGCTGTCCAGTTTTCCCAATACCACTTCTTGAAGAGACTGTCTTTTCCCCATTGTGTATTCTTGCCTCTTTTAGGATAGATTAATTGCCCATATATGTGTGGACTTATTTTTCTCTATTCTGTTCCATTGATCTATGTGTCACTTTTTGTGCCAGTACTATACTGTTTTGATTACTGTAGCTTTGTAGTATAGTTTGAAGTCAGGAAGCATGATAACTCTAGCTTTGTTGTTCTTTCTCAAGATTGATTTGGCTATTCAGGGTCTTTTGTGCTTCCATACAAATTTTGAAATTATTTGTTCTAGTTCTGTGAAAAATGCCATGGGTATTTTGATAAGGATTGCATTGAATCTGTAGATTGCTTTAGGTAGTATAGACATTTTAATAATAGTAATTCTTCCAGCCCATGAACACAGAATATCTTTCCATTTATTTGTCTCATCTTCAATTTCTTTCTAGATATCTTAGTACTACTAATCAGGTCACAGCCACGCTCTGCTGTTTCCTTCTGTTCCTGGTGTAATTATCATCATCATCTCTATAATTTATGGAGGCATGCCATACATATATTATTTAGTATAATATGGTAATATATTATATTATAATATATAATCTTAATCTTATTAAGATTATATATTATAATAATAAAATAATCTTAATTTATTAAGATTAAAATAATCTTTAAAGATTAATGAATAATCTTTAATCTTTTAATCTTTAAAGATTAAAGAATAATCTTTAAATCTTTAAAATATTAAAGATTAAAATAATCTTTCCTTAAAAGATTATTTTAAGGAAAAAGAGACCTTAAAATAATATATAATTATATATAATTATATAACATTTTGTGTAATACAACAGCCCTGTAAGGTAGGTGTTATCTTTTTGGGTTGGAGGTGGTGAAGCTATTGCACAGAAAGGAAATAATTTGTTCAAGACCACACAGGTAGTAAGTGACAGAGGTGGACTATAAATCCAGGTGTGTTTGACTCAAAATCCCATGGGCTTACCTCTGCCCTATACTCTCCTTGTCCAAATCAAACTCATTTAGCTCTTGGATTTGAGGATGCCTTACAGTTATCTGTATGTACGTATCATCCCCACCTGCTCCAAAGCCCATATCTGAGCTAAGAAGTGATTCCAACCAACTGACCAAGCCTGAGTCTCAGCAATATAGTAACGTTGACACAGAATCTGAGACCAACTCATGCCATGGAGCAGTAAAATGATGGGTATTGGAGTCTTGCTTGAATGTGCTCAAATGCCGTCTGGTTTTCCAATGGTTGTCTTCTTCACCAGGGAAAAGCCAATGTGTTGGCACTCGTTCCATCTCCATCCCATGTACCTGGTATTTCTCTTTCTTTCTCCAAGTGCACTGCCCAACGAATGAGCTTCTGACAGACTCCACAGGTGTGATCCTGAGTCAGAGCTACCCGGGAAGCTATCCCCAGTTCCAGACCTGCTCTTGGCTGGTGAGAGTGGAGCCCGAATATAACATCACCCTCACAGTGGAGTACTTTCTCAGTGAGAAGCAGTATGATGAGTTTGAGATCTTTGATGGTAAGTAAATCAAATTGTGCCCTGCTAAAGTAGCACAGACTGGCTTCAAAACCCCAGGAGTCTATGATGCAACCTCCCAATTAGGACTTTCCAGATGCTCCACACAAGGTCTTTCCCTACCACAGAAACTCCAGTACCATGGAAGCTGATGAGTTGTATGAGCAGGCCTGCTCATGTTACAGCCTAAACCTGCTACAGCACCCTTTCTTTAATCTAGCCACCACTCAAAGCTAGCCCCTTGAATGTCAACCAATAAATGGGTCATAACAGTACTCCCAAGTGAAGTGTATGCTGCTTCCAAAACCCAAAGAGGTCTATGTCAACCAATAAATGGGTCATAACAGTACTTCCAAGTGAAGAGTATGCTGCTTCCAAAACCCAAAGAGGTCTACCAAACACTATGCTTTTCTCTTGGTGGTAGGAGGGGAAAGGTGCAATAACCTGCCCTTTAATTTGGAGGATATGTCTCAGCATGCCCCAGACCACAGGACCCTAAAAAATTCACCTGACTCTTTGTAGGCTTCCTCTTACCCTTTGGAGCGTGTGTCTTGCAAAGGCATCTACACTAATTGTCCCTTCTGGCACATCAGATCCAATTAATACAATGTCATCAATATAGTAAATCAATAAGCTGTATTCTGCAGGATGTCCAGATGGTCCACGTCTCTTCATACTACATTATGACAGAGCAGGAGAATTAACATAGTTCTGGAGCAAGACCATGGATGTATACTGTTGCCTCTCTCATGTAAATGCAAATTGCTTACAATCCTCCTTTCTGGTGGGTATAGAAAAGAATGCATTGCTAGATCAATAACTGCATTTCATATAACCAAAGCTATGATAATCTACTCTAATGAATATACTACATCTGGCATAGCTACTGCAGTTGAGGCTACTACTGGGTTAAGTTTTGGGGACAAGACTCCATTTCTTACCAATCCCATCCCTCATATAACCCTGTTGTAACAAAGGAACCATAATAGTGCTTTGGGTCCCAGGTATCAGCATCAATTCACACACTCTGTATACAAAAGTCTTCCAAATATCCAGGCATTCCCTTTTCCCCAGTGTTCAGTTACCTGAATTAATAGTGGTGGGTCTTTTGGGATAAGGACTCGGGAATCACTACCGCATCCAACTGTTGTTATTTTGCAGGGTCCTTTTTCGTAAGGACCCAGCCCCTCCTTCAGCCAAAGTATTCTGGAGTAAGAAACGAAACCTGGCTCAAGTCTCCAAATTACTCCAGGGATTGGAACTTTCTGCACCCTTTTGGTTATATATTCATGATCTGTTTTCTTCATATGTTCATTTTTTTTGGCCGCCCATCTATCTTGCCCTTAGCAATATCATGTTGTGTCAGCCATCTCCATAGATCCTGCAGGTCAGGCCCTCCTGGCTGCCATCCCAACCTTGCTGCCCATTTTAGTAATTATGCCAACCAGTGCTTCTGCCTGGCCTCTGTATTTAGGCTCCTTTCCTCCCCATCAATACTAGGAAGCCCAGCTTGGTGACAGCCTCTCCTCCCATCAGTTTCCGCCTACAGAGGACAGCCAGTTCTCAGGTTGTTGATGTTCGTCCTCACCCCCTCAGCAGTGCATTCCTTATTGCTTTAGGAACTGGTGTGTCCCCCAGATCCTCCCGAAGGTCAAGGTTCTGGTCTAATACAGCAGACCTATCCCAGCATGCCATTCCTCTGAGCCATTTGACCCCTTCCTTCATAGTTTGTCACAGCAGTTCTGATGGCTCTCCTTTGTTTAATGTGGTCTCTTACTTCTGCCAAGCTCCCAAGAGCTGTCTTGGCAGCATATGAGAACCATCACTTAGGGCTCTTTCCAGGATAATAAATCCTGTGTTTTGGATTATCTAGCTTTGTACTCTGCCTCCCTTGAATCAGCACCCTTGGGATGCACTTCCAGGCATCTAAGGAGGAGAGAAAGAACAGGGAGGCCTTTCTGGAAGAGCCTTGGAAGGGACCATTGGGGAGCTATGTTATTTATGACATTGAGACATGATCGTGTTTTCCTCTAGCTTTATTGCTATCTATTCATTCATAAATATTTTTTCTATGTGGCAGGGACTGAACTGTTTTTAGTATGTACAAGTAGGATGGTGAGATAGAAAATGTTCCCAGGTTGAAAACCAGCTCTTTTAACCCGCTGCTTGACTGTGGGCAAGTCCCAGGATGGCAAATAGATGTCATCTCACCTGCCAACGGCTATGTGTTGTCAGGGACTTCTTGGATCCCTGCTTTAGGACTCAGGAGGGGAGAGCACCTAGAGCAAAGCCTGTGGATACTGAGAGAGGAGCAGATGGACCAGTGATGGTGCTGAGTTACCATCCCAAATCTTCACGTCTTCACTTGAGGAGGGGAAAATCGGAGGTGGTTATATTAAAGGTATCACATCTAGTATCTCTGATAGCTGTGATAGTCTGTAATCCTGTGTCCACACTCTCCTCCCAGGTCCCTCAGGACAAAGTCCTCTACTGAAAGCCCTCAGTGGGAACTACTCAGCTCCCCTGATTGTCACCAGCTCAAGCAACTCTGTGTACCTGCGCTGGTCGTCTGACCATGCCTACAATCGGAAGGGCTTTAAGATTCGGTATGCAGGTGAGTAAAACATAAAGACTCATGAGAAGGGCCACAACCCCCGAGCCCCTTACATTTCTCACCCAGAAGAATAAGCCATGGGCCATGTCCTCGTGCCTGGCCGAGCTCCTCCACACGCCTGGGGACTGGCAGCCTTTCTCCTCCTCGTAGGCACTCTCACCTCTAGCTGCACAGTGTCCTTGACATTTTCCCACCTCCCCTTTTTCTATACCTCTCCCCACTTTTAAGCTCTTCCCTCTTTCTGCTCATACTGCCAGCCTGTGTCTTTTGGATAAGTTTATTGTATATGACCTGATAAGGCCTATAGGTGGTCCCGTCCCTAACACTGTTGAAATGTTAATAGAAGGTCCTTTAAACCAAAAAACCCTAAGATGTGGGTCCCCAACTGGCAAATATTAGACAAGCAGCAAACGATGGGTTATATTCCAAGTCCAGGAGCCTCTCTTCTGCTCTGCAAGCCATATCTCATAGGCAGTGTCAGATCGAGGGCCAATCCAACCGGATAGCTGAACAGCCAGCCATCTACAAGGAACACAAAAATATCCTTGAAAATAAAATGAGATGGAGAAAATCAACGTTATCTGAACTCCCATCACGGGGATTACTGTCTGTCGCTGGAAAGAAAATTTGAAAAGCTGTTTGCTGCCCGTTTTGCAGGGCAGTGGGTCCGTTGAACTGCTGGCTGGCTCTGTGAGCTTGGGAGCAGAAATGAATTACTTAAGACCATGGCGAGTTCCACCAGGCGCCAGTCCCCCTGCAGCACTCTTTCCCCTGGCTGCATTTAGCCTGAGTTCCAAACAAACGTTGGACAAATTTTCAAAGAATATTGGTTAGAGGGATGTCAGATATACATATTATAGCCTGAGTTGCCCCTTGTCTCAATCCATCTCTTCTCATGGGCTGCCGACTTGGAAGGCCAACCCAAACTTAGCGGGCTATCGAAGTCTTAAGAAACTCTTAGGTATGGCTTTGGGGGTTGGGGGGGACCAGCCAGATGAAGCTGAGGGGAGCCTGGGAGGAGAAGGAGCTTTACTATCTCAGCGTCCATTTCCTCTGCAAAGTGGACCCCAAATTCCTTTCCCCCACACACACAAGAAGGAGGGTACCTTCACGCCCCCCCAGGGTCAGCAGTCGGCTCTGTCACTCAACCTCTTCAGGCCTCGGTTTCCTCATGATGGAAAAGAGACCTTAAGCCATCTGTCAGGGAGGTTCAGGCTGAGTTCCTAGAAGCTACTAACACAAAAGAGAAATAAAGCAATTTAGGAGCATTTCACTATGCTAGTTGCTAAACTCTGAACTAAAAGCCATTAAGGAGTTGTGCTTCCCTTGATGTTTTTAAAGATTAATCACCTATTTGTGGGTAATGAGTCAGTTATAATTACAATACATACGCCACATAGGAAGTGAATTAATTACATGGTGAAACAATGAGTCCTTAATGGAAATACAGTAGAGTCGTGTACTTTGCACATGCCTCTATCACTGGGACTAAGTATATTTTATAACTGAGATTCTTGTTCTTGACCGAGGTAGACTTGTAGATACCACATAAACAGGACACAGGTGGCAAAGCAGAAGTAAGGAAGCGTTTCTGGCTTGGAAAGAGGTGTTTAACACATCCATTTCACCAGCAGAGGGATGTGATCACGTAAGAGGCCAGAGGACCATACTGTGGGGAGGATGCAGGAAGGGTCCTGTCATCTTCATCCTACCTTGATCCCATGCCAGGGACTCTTAGAGCAGATGAACAGGCTTGCTCTCTGTGCTCCTTTGGTCATCCCTCTTTCCCGGCCTCACAGAACTTCCCCCGAGCATCCCTGGCAGAGGTTTTTATTGCCAAGTTCTCTAAGGCTGGGGTTTTTGTCTGTTCTCTTCACTGTTGTATTCCCAGCACTTAAAACAGCACCTAGCATATAATAGACACTCGCTATCTGTCTGTTGAATAAATGAATGAAATAAGTTGAAGCCAGATGTCGAGGGGGGAATTAGGACTGTGGGTTTGATGCCCTGGGTTGCCACAGCTCTCTCTCCCCCCATCCTCCACACACAGCAGAAAGCAGGACAGGGACCATTTACTGAGCACTGAGTGCCCTGCACTGGGCTGGGGGTTTTACAGACACGATCCCATTTAAATTGTCCCAAAACCTATGAGGGAGGCATTGCCAATCGCAATACACAGGTGAGGAAAATGGACCTGGAAGCGCCTCAGTGATTTGTCCCAAGTCACAGAACTGTGGAAAGGTGGGAAATGGGACTTGAGCACAGCCCTGACTCCAGAGGCCTCGCCCCTGCGGTCACACCCTTCTGGAACCAACCCCATGGGGTTCTATTTTCTGTGTCCCTTTGGGATATGGTGGGATTCGAGAGCCTGAACTCAGCTGCACAACTAGTGCTGCCTCCAGGTGCAAAGGGGACCCAGTGCTTCATGGAGCTGTTTTTTTCTTGTTTTCTTCTCTTTCCTTTCCTGTTTTCCTTCCTTATCCTTCCCTTCTCTTTTCCTTTCCTTTCTTTCCTTTTCTTTTCTTTGGCTTTCCTAAACTGGCTGCTTTTCAGTATCAACCTCCTCACTAGCAGTGGACCTGGCAGTGCTGAAGATAGGGACAGAGAGGGAGAAGCAAGGGGGCGGGGCCTGCATGAAGGACCACCTCTGTCTTCCCGCTGTGTGTGGTCCCCTGACCCTCATCTCGTTATCCAGCTCCCTACTGCAGCCTGCCCAGGGCTCCGCTCCATGGCTTCCTTCTGGGCCAGACCACCACCCAGCCTGGAGGCTCCATCCACTTTGGCTGCAACGCCGGCTACCGGTTGGTGGGACACAGCATGGCCATTTGCACCCGGCACCCCCAGGGCTACCACCTGTGGAGCGAGGCCATTCCTCTCTGTCAAGGTGAGAAGCAGGTGGGAAAGAGGTGACAGGTGGCTTGGGTCCTACCCGCAACTTGGGCTTGTCCCAGGACCAATCACTTCCAAATGTGGGCTTCCTCATAGATAATTAATTCATTCTTTCAGCAGACATATACTGAGGATCCGTAATATCTGAAGCCCTGGGGATACACAGGTGTGTAAAACACAGCGTCAGTGTTTTCAGGGAAGGGAGGGAGACGGCTATGTAGCCACAAAAATGCCAAATGACAGAGGAAGGAAGTGCTGTATCAGGAGCGCAAACAGTACTGTGGGAGCCCAAGGTTAAGAGGGGACCTACCTGCTCCTGTACAGCTAGGGGGCTTCCAGAAGAGGGGTTGCTTGGGTTCATAGAACAAGGAAAGTTGGGGGCCAGGCATTGGCAAGGAAAACATTCTAGGCAACAGCAAAAGCGTTTGCAAAACCACAGACTCTGAGAGAGATCACAAAATATGCAAAGCAATTGGGGCTGGCAGAAGTACCAGGTCCGGTGGGAGGAGACGAGGGGCAGAGGGAAGCAGGGTGAACAGTGACCATCACCTATGCAGTCATCAGCGATCAAGCACGTGATATATACCAGGAAGTTTGCATGTGTTGCTTTTGATCATTTATGGGATTTTATTTTCCTTAAAGTAATATACATTCAGACTAGAAATCTGAAGAAGAAAAAAGAAACTATAGATAATAGAAAGAAAAAGTGAAAATGACCTATAACCCCAACAACTGAAATCACTGCTGTTAACATTTCCTTTGGTCGTTCATATATTGTTTATAAAAATGGCATTATTGGTGTACAAATCTCTTCATATTTTGTTAGCATCTATCACGTGATTAAATACACTTAGTCATCAATATTTGCAATGGTTGTGTAGCATTATAGAAAAACTGTCATTTATTCAAGTATCATCCTACTGTTGGTCATTTGACTTTCTGTATTTTTTGCTACTATAAACAATGCTGCTGTTAAAATCCTTATAATTCCGTCTTTGGGATCATCCATATTTATTTCCTTAAAATAAATTCCCAGAAATGAGATTATTGAATCATACGTATACAAAGTCTACAGCTTTTGATACTGGTTGCCGTCCAAAAAGTTTGTCTTCACTTATACCTCCACCAGCAGCTTGTTGTCTTTCCTCCCAGATTCTCAACATATACTGCATTTTAAAAAAGAAAGAAAAAATTTACCAATTATATAGACAAAAACAAGAAATCACTTAAGGTTGAGGTTCTTGTGTTTTGGTTCCCAGCATGGTGACGTACTTTTTTAATGACGTCTGTCATCTCTGACTCTCACAACCTTCTCGGGCCTGTGCCTGAGCTTTCTCAAAGAACAGAAGCAGTGCGTCATTGATATTCTCTTTAATTCTTTAAGCAACGTTCACAGAGAACTGATTGTCCACAAGTGGCAAACGTCTTGGCTTCAGTTTCCATTTTTCTAACTGTATCCACACAGACAAGTCTTTTTCCCAAAGTTCTAGTTGGAAGCAACCAGGCCTCTCACCTCTATCTTTTGTCACTTCCCAAAACCAAGCTCTGTCCACTCATCCCCACACTGCTCTGTGCTGCTTCTCTCCATCCCCAGCCCCAGCCCCCGTTCCTCTCCGATGCCCTCCCTCTCTGCCATTCCCTCCGTGCTCTCTGGAATCCTGGTTCCATGGCCAACAAGTATACACCCTCAGTCACCGCCCAGAAGGCGCTCTTCACTTCCTTCCTCCACGGAGACTGTGGCTCTCATCTGAGAACACAGATGCTGTGGCCCTTTCAGGGGAGGGGGCTCATCCCCTATTTCCCACAGAACCCAGGGCGAAAGTCCTGGCATGCTTCCCTTTCCCTGCTGCTGCTTTCCAAACCATGCTTCTCCACTGACAAACGCAGCACACTGGAGAGTCTATGCATCCTAACGCTTTCTCTCTCCTTCCCCTGCCCGTTCTCTCACTACGCATTCTCTCCCTCAGAGGCCTCATTCCACCACAAGCTTTCAGGTACTTTGTGATTCTCCCCCCTCCTCTCCTACCCACGGGAGGTGTCCCTCTGGGTTTGGGGGACTGTGGTGTGTGATGGAGATCACTAGACAGCCTGGTAGTCTCTCAGGCTAAGAGGTTACCTTCTGTCCTCTCAGTTATCCAAGAGAGAAGGGCCAGGGAGGGGCAGTGAGATGAGCTGCCTTTGGCACCTTTCAATCTGAACACTGTCTCTCTCCAGCTCCATCTATGATCATTCCATCCCCTCCACTTTCTCTGTTCTCTTTTCCTGCAGCCCAGACCTGCTGGACCTCCTGGGCTGATTCCCTGTGTTTCCAGTCCTTTTCTCTCTCATTTTCAGTCTCTGTCTTTTTGGTCTATATTCTGGGAAATTTCATTTACTTTTCATTTTGTCGACTGAAAAAAAATGCACAGCCTAAAAGTTGAGAATTATGTTTTATTTGGCAGAATTAAGCCCGGAAGATAGCCTCTCAGTTATTCTAATGTTTTTATTAGCATCTGTTAGACCCATTGAGGGGAATCAGAGACCAGAAATAAGGCTTCCCAGACCAGTTTTTGTTTGTCTGTTTTAAATTAAAGGAGTTCTTAGGTTAACCATTATATATTTTTCCACCTTCTAATTTGTTTCCCCCACCCCCAAAGGTACCAATAAAACAACGCTTCATAATGAAAGTTCTCTAAACATTGATCAGTTTAGAAGTTCCTCCAATTTAAAGGATCCATAATCTGGCCATTAATGAGATATATGTAAATAGTGGATTCAAATCAATAAGACGCAAGAGGCATCCCCATAAGAAAGTGTGAAGGATGCAGCCTTCACAAGATCTAGAAAGTTTACTCCCCAAAACAGTCTAAGAAAGTAAAGGTCTTCACTGTACAGGCTGATGCAACACAGGTGAAGACGGCAAAAGCCGCCGAGAGTCGGCACAGTCAGACAGAAGACGGCTCAGAATCCCAGTCTCCTTGATTGCCAGATGTATATCATATGTGCACCTCTCAGATGGCAGAGACCAATTTTTGAAAACACACACACACACACACAAAACACCTAAGAAGATCAGGTAGAAGATTTACACCTCAAAGACACAGGAAGAGAAATGCAAGTTCCCCCTAGAAGAGCTTTTGGGTTTTTTGGGGGGTTTTTTGTTTTTGTTTTTTTCGGTACACGGGCCTCTCACTGTTGTGGCCTCTTCTGTTGCGGAGCACAGGCTCCGGACGCGCAGGCTCAGCGGCCATGGCTCACGGGCCCAGCCGCTCCGCAGAATGTGGGATCTTCCCGGACCGGGGCACGAACCCGTGTCCCCTGCATCGGCAGGCGGACTCTCAACCACTGCGCCACCAGGGAAGCCCCGAGCTTTTGTTTTTTTAAGGTCAGAATTCTGAAAAGATATTTTATCAAGCCGGCTTTTTTTTAACTTAACGGCATACGCAATAAAAGAGCCCTATATTGGCCATTTTAGGTTGAGACCTCCTTTGATATAATTTTCCCAATTAATTAGGTACTTGCAAGTATAAGACATGAATCTGGCTGGGGTGTTAGCTGGAGTTTGGCTTTCTGATGCCCCTCGTTTTTTCTGTTTGAGAGACTCTACTTCCCACTTTAAAGTTGAATTTGTTGAGGATAAAAGTTCCTAGTGGAATTGTGTGGTGGGCCAATGTGCTGCTTACGATCTTAATGCCTCTAGGTTTCTACCCTAGAGTTGTTTCAGCTCCTCTTCATGTCTCGGATTCTCCCTCCCGAGCACGGTGGGTGCTCAGATCAGGGAACGGCCGGTTCTTATTCGTGCAGAGAAAGTTGTTTAATTAAAATGAGTTGGTTTCCCTGTTAGCAAGTCCAAGCTCGCTCTGCTTGCCGCACGACAGGCCAATAAATCAGGAGACGAGGTGCTGAGGCAACAATACGACTTTATTCGGAAGTTTGGCAGCCTGAGAAGATGTTGGACCAGGGTCTCCAAAAAACCATCTTATGGGGTCTGGATGCCAGTTCCTTTTATAGAATCAGAGAGGGAAGTAAAGTAAAAAGGGCCATCAGTCTTGCAAAACATCTCCTGGAATGGCCAGCCTCGGGGAGGGGAAGTGTTAATTTCTGCTTTCTTGCAGCCATTCACAGGTGGGCAGGGTTCCCTGAGGCAGGCCATGATGTACGATTATAAAGGCTGAAGTCCAAGAAACAGATCCAACATGGAGTCAAAACTGGCTCTTCCCTGTTACAGTTCCCCACTGTGAATGTGCATTCCACAATCTTGTGGGACAAGGGGTGACCACCATTCTAACTGCTCAGTCAGATGGATCTTTCTGGGAGTGTCCGCCATTGGTGCCAGTGATCCAAATGATGAGGTTTGTCTTCTTTTGTTCCTCTTCGGAAGTGTCTGCTTTACACCTGTAGACTTAAAAAATATTCACAACCTAGCAAGTTGAGAGTTATCGGGAATTTTGAGGTCTTCAAGCCTGGGAGGCCACATCTCAAGTTAAAAAATTTAGCGTTTTTCTATGTAGGAGAAGCTGCAAGTGTCTGGGCTCACTGAAATCTTTCCTTTGATATGTACCACAGCCATCTGGGGTCTGTATCCTGTGTTTTCACATTCTGAGTTTCTTCACGGCTCACCATAGGAAATGGCTGCGGTCTGATGCCTGCTAGATGGCAGGTACTCTTCTCCTTCCTGAGTTTCCTCAGGGTTCACCGGCTGACGTTGGAGGGGAATTTGACCAATATTTGGGAGACATGTCTTGATCAAATTTTGTCCCACAGTGCTGGGAGGCTCATCCCAGGTCAGGCGAAAATTGTTGATACGCCACTCCGGGTGCTAATTTTTGGATTAGGCCCTATTGATAATTAAAGATTCTCTGGATCCTCTGTCTAATTATGATCAGGAGACATTTTCCCTTGTTGCTTCTTCCCATACGTAGAATCACTATTACAACTATTTTATGTTATAAATGTGAGAAGTTTTGCTGGGGGCCTGGTTACACACTAGGCACTGTAAGAGACAACAGTCTTATGAAATAGACA
Organism: Pseudorca crassidens; assembly: GCF_039906515.1. Taxonomy (NCBI): domain Eukaryota; kingdom Metazoa; phylum Chordata; class Mammalia; order Artiodactyla; family Delphinidae; genus Pseudorca; species Pseudorca crassidens. Next base: position 26,455,148 of record NC_090297.1, on the reverse strand, counting down.
GGATATAAGTAATGCAGCTAGTAACACTGACAAAGACATAGTGCAGCAGGGACACACAAAGCACAAAAAATTTGGAAACAAAGAACAAATTAAAACGATTAGTATAATCGTATAAGTATATACGATATATGTATAAGTATATACGATATATATTACTAGTTGTAATTCCAGTTCCAATAACGAGTGACCAAAGGAACCATAACTGATTTAATGAGCCATCCACAGTTTCACTGTACTGGCCATGCATACTTAGACATGCATGGCTTAATCTTTGAGATAAGCATATGCTACTGGCAGGATCAACCCGGTAGAGAGAAAAAGATAAATGTTTCATCTTTGTTTACAAAGGCATACTTTATCAACTTGTTGTAGGTCATAGCATAAGAGAAAAGGTTTTTTTCTGAAAAACAAAGATTAAAGCCAGTATATTTCCCAAAGTCATAAAGTTATAAATCATATTTACCAGTTCATTCAGTCCCATATTTACTAGTTCATTGATTAATTCCTGTTGATCCAGTTGAAGTTATCAGGTTTTCCATTAGTTTTGTCATTTGTCACCCAATCCAGTGATATTATCTGAAGGCTATCTGAAACTTATATTTGTCAAAAAGTTCCTTTTTATGAGTCTTCTTGAAAATCTTCATTTTGTTAAAGCATCAGGACAAAACTTAAAATAGCATGGTTAAAGATTTGAGTACAATGCAAATAGCAGGAAACTGATATTTCTGTGACATATAACATTTTAGAATAACTAGAATTATAATTGATAACATATCAGGACATCATATTAGCTGTTAAGGATTCTGTATAAATTTTGGAATATCTATATTAAATATTCTATAACCTAAGGTTCATCTCCAATCACTTGACAATGTTTTTGAAGTAATTTAACATACCAAATAAACTTAGTTTGACATTCCTCTCTGAGATGTCTCAGAGATGCTGTTTCAAAGTATCCCAGAGTCAGCTGGAGGCTAAAAGGCTTTAGTCAGATTTTGATATTTGGGAAGTTTGCTAAAAATATCAAAAATGTTTTAAAACACAACAGGGGGGCTTCCCTGGTGGTGCAGTGGTTGAGAGTCCGCCTGCCGATGCAGGGGACACGGGTTCATGCCCCGGTCCGGGAAGATCCCACATGCTGCGGAGCGGCTGGACCCGTGAGCCATGGCCGCTGAGCCTGCGCATCCGGAGCCTGTGCTCTACAACTGGAGAGGCCACAACAGTGAGAGACCCGCACCACCGCAAAAACAAAAACAAACAAACAAACAAAAAAACACAACAGGATCATAGGTCACTGTGAAACAATACTTATTCATTTAACCAAAGTCACAAAATGATTAAAAGGAAACAAATACGGATCACCTAAGGGCACAGAGACTCATACAATCTGTTATCAAAAAGGATCACTTCTAACAGAGAGAGAGATCAAATTTGTCTTGTATTAGCTTACTTAACAGAATCCATTTACTTAGTTAACTTCAATCTAAATTTAGTTAATCCTGACCTTGTATAAAACTTTCTCAGTAAAATGTAATTCCATTCCTCATACCTTCTTAACTGAAAGCACACATTCTACCATACTGAAATGTTTTATTATTTTCAATAGCTTTAATTATATATTTAAATTAGAATCCCCGACTCTTAAAAACCTTAATTTCTAGTGAAAACCAAGAGACAAGTAATAGTTACCAAAATCTGGAGAGAGTATTTTAGATGATTTTTAGAACATAATTATTCTTATAGAGTTTACCTAAAAGCTCTTATCTCGTTTCCATTTACTTTAAAGTTTCATCATATCAAGTTATTTCTCTTGCTGACAAATTTGCAACAGGTATAACACGATTTTATTTAACTTCTGTTAAACCTAGGTGCAGTGAAAGTACTATACTTAATGTTGATGGCTCTAAAGATATGCCTATATTAATTAGATCAACAAACAAACGTTAATACCAGGTATTAATTTAATACTAAATATTTCCCAGTTCACGTGAACCTGAAAACTCATTTATCTTAATTTCTCTTGTATTTAGAATTGTTTGCTTTGTAAGCACTTACTTTTCTTTAAGCCGATTAAATAGAGATCATTTACAGATTAACCACAGCAATGTTATCCAAAGACAAAGACACATACAAACACACAAACAGAGAGATATCATAGCTCTCATTTCAAAATTTCAGCCCTGAGTCGGGTACAGCAAGGTAAAACCCATCAATTTACAAAAGAGGTTGGATTAAAATTGGGTTTCTGGCAGATGGAACCAATCAACCTCACTTGTCTAGATGGCTAAACCCTTTTTACTAATATTTATGGAAAACAGGTTCTAAATTACTTTACCCTCTTTTTCAAAATTTGCATTTTAAAAAGATGGCAGAGTTAAGGGTTCCTGAGAAGACCAGATAGGACATTTGCATCTCAAAGATACAGGCAAGTTTCTCCTAGGATGACTTTGTTTCCCCTTTGTTGGTCTCTGAGCAGACAAAGCCATTACAATCTTTCGGGCCTTTTTCATATTTCTCTGGGTTCTTACATTCAGCCGTTTCGGCCGTATCCCTATTATTGAAAACCAAATAAGCCCATTGGAACAAATCGTTCATTGGAGTCTGAGGACCAGCAGTTGCTTTCTGAATTTTGCTCCTGATGTCTGGGGCAGACTGGGCCATGAAATGCATAGCCAAAAGGTCCGGTACCTTGGGGTAGGAGGGATCCACATATGTTCGGGACCCATGGCCCTGTAGGGTGAGGTCCCCTAGTTGGCATTCTGAGGTTGTAAGAATGAACGGTTTTGTATTTCTCCAGAAACTCCCTTGACCGGGATAGGCTGAGAAGTTTTCTGTGCCACCTTGGTGTTTACCACAGAATATGTGGCACCCATATCTATTAGAAAGTCAGTCAACTTGTTCCCCACTGTCAAAGTTACCCGGGGCTCCTGAGGGGAAATTAGAATTGGACGCCTCAAGTCTAAGGGAGTCCCCTGGCCTCTTACAGGATATCGGCGCAAGGGAAATTGCCCTGCTGCAGAAGTGGCTCCCGGTCCAAATTGGTTGCTCTATTGGGTCTTAGATGGTGATACTAAACCAGGTTCCTGTGCTGCAGGGGTTACTATAGAAACTGCTATTGGATCCCCATGGGTAGGGGAACCAGGAGGTGGTGAATATGTTGGCAGCATGGGGGGGTGCAGGTGGAACACCTGCTGGTGAAGCCTGCTCAGCCACTGGGGGAGCTGGATAGGCTGGAGGGGGGGTTACGTTTTGAAATAACATGTCCCCACTCTAATTTTCTCCCTCTTCCCCCTGTAGAATACGTTCCTTCTTAGGTTTTCTTTCAGATCGCTGCACCATAAAGTGGCAGCCCTCTGACTCCTTTTCCTCCTGATCCAATAACATAAATGATTCTACATACGGAATCTCATCTCTTTTCCCTGCTCTTTTGCAAAACACTTCTAGCTGTGAGATCGTATAACTGAGTGAGCCATATAGGGGCCATCGTTCTTCTGATCCTAACATATTTTGGGTCCACACCCTATTACAAGAGTATATCATGTCTTTCTTAGTCATAGGCTCACGGCTATGTTTTGCCCATTTATCTAATATACTCCTCAGAGGGCTGTCTCTCGGGATAGATGGAGTATTTCCCATTTTTATAAGTTTGATAACACCAAAACACAAAAGACGCAAATTCCAACACAAAAGGCACAAACAAATTCTAGCATCGATGCACACAAAACCAAAACAAAACCAAGATCAAAACCAACGAACTAGTTCCCAACGGACCCGTTCCCAAAATCAGGTAGAGTCCAACAAAGATTCCCCTCTCCGCCAGGGTACCCCAACCAAATTGGCTTGTCCCATAAAGGAAAAGCCCAAACAGAGGGGGGAATGTGTTCCCTGTGTGCACGCCAGAGCGACTTAACCTCCAAAATCGAGTCCGTCGACTCGTAGAAGTTTGTCGGTTCCTTGCTTCAACTGCCCAGTGCTGGGGTAGCCGGTGCTGCTTCAGGGAACTTTGAAGGGAAGAGCCTCAGGACAAATGATCCTGGCAGCTGCTAGGGCCTCGCCCCGATATTCCCCAACGGGGACCTGCTAGCCACGAGCAGCAAGGTTCCCAGCTGGCTCAGCCAGATTTGTTACCGAGTCCAAGCTCACTCTGCTCACCGCACAACTGGCCGATAAATCGGGAGACGAGGGGCTGAGGCAAGGAATACGACTTTATTCGGAAAGGCGGCAGACCGAGAAGATGGAGGACTAGGGCCCCCAAAAAGCCATCTTATCAGAGTCTGGATGTCAATTTCTTTTACAGAATGAGAGAGGGAAGTAAAGTAAAAAGGCAGACTAGAGAGGGAGAGGCGGGGAGGAAGTAAAGTAAGAAGGGCCATCAGTCTTGCAAAACATCTCCTGGAATGGCCAGCCTCGGGGAGGGGAAGTGTTAATTTCTGCTTTCTTGCAGCCATTCACAGGTGGGCAGGGTTCCCTGAGAGAGGCCATGATGTATGATTATAAGAACGAAAGCAGGGCTTCCCTGGTGGCGCAGTGACCGAGAGTCCGCCTGCTGATGCAGGGGACACGGGTTTGTGCCCCAGTCCGGGAAGATCCCACATGCCGCGGAGCGGCTGGGCCCGTGAGCCATGGCCGCTGAGCCTGCGCGTCCAGAGCCTGTGCACCGCAACGGGAGAGGCCACAGCAGCGAGAGGCCCGCGTACCGCAAAAAAAAAAAAAAAAAAAAAAAAAAAGAAAGAAAGAAAGTAACGAAAAGCAGAGGCTGAAGTCAAAGAAACAGATCCAACATGCAGTCAAAATTGGCTCTTCCCTGTTGCATCCCCGTGGGACCACTGCACAGTGTGAGGACTTGCCTCCACCACTCCCGCAAGTTTCTCAGTTGCCTGAGAATGCCCTTCTCGGCCAGGAGGAGATGTCCCTTCTTTGGAGCTAAAAACTCTCATGTAATATTTGCACTTTTATCCCAACACGTTCTCGCATAGGCAGCTGATTTGAGGGAAAACATCAGGTCAGCCTCCTCCCTGACCACTCAGCCCAGACCCCTCAGCATCTTTCGACTGAGCAAATCCCAGTGTCTTTCAACTGGGCTCTCCTAGTATCTTTCAAATGCGGAGGCAGGTACCTGTTAGACACCACCAAATAAAACTCAGGATCTTCAACCAATAATCAGGAGCTCCAAGAACCAGGAGAGATTCACCCGAATTTGTCTGGATTCTCCGAGGAGGCGGATGGGCGCCAGAGGCCTCTGCTGGTGCAGATTCCAGACCCTCGTAGAGTTCAGGTGAAGGAGAGAAGTCTGCTCTAGGTCTCTTCGTCAGTCATTAAAACTGTCGACTGAAAAAAAATGCACAACCTTGTCGACAAAAATTAATCGATAGTCAATCAATGAAAGAAGTGGAAAATTTTATTCGAGCCAGATGTGAGGATTATAACCCAGAAACAGCATCTCAGAAAGCTCTGAGAACTGTTCCCCCCGTTAGATGTCAGAGTTATATAAGTTTTTTGGAGCAGAGGGCTCTACGTTAAATGACGTATTATTGACAGTTTACACAAACCAGACCTAAATGTCATCGTGGCCCCTCACAAGATCAAGAGGAATGTTATCTTTTAAGGGGTTGCCTTGTTGATGGTAGGAGAACGTAGCTCTTTATGGTTGAGCAGGTATGTCTGACAATGGGGGAGGTTTTGTCGAGACATAAGGCAGATATACCATGCACACTAGGCAGAAAATTTTTTGTTTAAGTTTTTCTTGTCTTGCATAAAATATGAATTTTATTTCACAGCCTAAAAGTTGAAAATTATGTTTTTATTCAACAGACTTAAGCCCAGAAGACAGCCTCTCAGATAGCTCTGAGGTACTGCTCCGAGGTGGCAAGGGAAGAGCCAGGATGTATAGGAGTTTTTGCAACAAAAACCAGGTGGTCAGGACAGCAAAAGATTACTGTTAATTAAAGAAAACCAGACCTCTCAGGTTAATGAGTTTAGCGCTTTTCTCTGTACAAGATGCCAGAGTCGGGGCTCATTGAAATCATTCCTTTGAAATGCACCTTAACTATCTAGGGCCAGCATCCTGTTCTTTCCATTCCTGAATCCCCTCAGGGTGCACTGTCAAGGGCCGCTGCTGTGGCTGAGGGGGCAGCCTATTGTCTCCATCCTGAGCTCCCTTAGCGCTCACCGTTGGGGGTGGCTGTAGGGCTGAGGTGACTGCAACGGCAGGCAGCCATATCTTTGTCTACAATTTCCACCCCTTCTTTTTAATGCTTATTTTGGTGATCCTATTTTTAACTTAACAGAGCCCTTCCTTGTTCACTTTTTGTTGTTCTCTTTTCAAAGCCCTCTCTTCTCATTTTATTATACGTCACCTTGACTTTCTCAAGATGAGAAGTTTAAAGTTATATGTTTTCTTTTACCTGAGTTCTGTTTCCTAAAGGAGACTTTTCTTTCTATTTTTAATCTTATCTTTGTTTATCACTTTCATGCTGCTGGTGTTTTTCATTTGTATAGTGATCTTTAATTGTTCATATTTCAAAGTAAAGGCTAGGTTGATTTTTCCAGGTAACAGATGTGCATTACCCCTGCTGTTATTATATGCAGCTGTCATTGCCCACTAGGTCTCTCCCATGAATAAGAAGTTGAGTTGAGTATGTGGCAGAGATAAGCAGACAGAGGGGCAGGCTTTAGGCTGAGAGCCTTTATATTTAAGGATTAAAAGAGCTTTATTCCAGGATGCCTACTTCTACCATAGCATCCCTAATTCTCTCAAGGGAGTTCTTTCCTTTTTTTTTTTTTTTTTTTTCTTTTTTTTCCTTCAGTGGGTAAGAAAACCCTCTCTGTTTAGTTTGGAGAATGGCCGCCTGAATGTCTCTACACCGTGTTTGCGGGAAGGGATGGAGAACTGGTCTCACTCCATAGCTCCCTCCTGTATATTTTGTGCTGCAGCTTCTCAACTCCATTTAATCCATCAACACACTTCTATGTGCAGTTCATCTTCCAAAGCTTTTTTTTTTTCATCTCCTCTACTGATCTTCCCATTTTCTTTTTTGTTATGAGGCTTTTCCCTCTTATTAGTCTTTACTATCATTTTATTAGGGCCTCAAGGGAGAGGAAAGATAAAAATATGTTCTCAGAACACCATCCTTGAAGCAGACATGCTCATGACATTTTTTTCCTCCACTAGCTCTTTCCTGTGGGCTTCCTGAGGCCCCCAAGAACGGAATGGTGTTTGGCAAAGAGTACACGGTGGGGACCAAGGCTGTGTACAGCTGCAGCGAAGGCTACCACCTCCAGGCAGGTGCCGAGGCCACAGCAGAATGTCTGGAGACAGGCCTATGGAGCAACCACAATGTCCCCGCACAGTGTGTCCGTGAGTCCTTGGGTAGAGGAGGGGGGTGTGTCAAAGGGCTGGATAAGCAGCTGAAAAGACTCCTGCAAGGAGCGAGCTAAAAATCCAGCAATGGGAAAAGACATGGCCATGGAAGCTGGGGACTCAGAGAGCTGAGACAAGTGGGTACTGCCATCTACCAACCTGGGTTCCCATTTGAAACTGCTTCAAAGCACTGATAGACCATTGCTCCCTGAGATGTTTCCATAAACCATCACAGAATGTAGGAATGACTGGTCCACTTCCTTTTAGGTGGAAAAACTGTCAGAAAGTTGGCATGAATGTCCTTTGATCACGGAACTCCAAAATAACAGAGATATACTTCGGTTTTAAGGCCAAAGTCACACACTGGCAGCCTAATGGGCTATATCTAGTCTGAAGATACAAGGTTTTGTGTTTTTGTTTTTGTTTTGCTTTGGTTCTTTGGCCTATGCAGTGCTTTATTAAAAATTTTTGAATTTCTTCCCAACGTTTTAAAATCAGAAAATTTTACATAAAAATTCATATTTCTAGCTTCTCTTGAAAAAGGCAGATCTGACCAATTGGAATTTGCAGTCTCACATCCACAGTCAACACTGACTGAGTGCCACCTCCCTTTCTTTTTTTTTTTTTTTTTTTTTGGCGGTACGCGGGCCTACTCACTGTTGTGGCCTCTCCCGTTGCGGAGCACAGGCTCCGGACACGCAGGCTCAGCGGCTATGGCTCACGGGCTCAGCCGCTCTGCGGCATGCGGGATCTTTGCGGACTGGGGCACGAACCCATGTCCCCTGCATCGGCAGGCGGACTCCCAACCACTGCGCCACCAGGGAAGCCCTCCCTTTCTTTTTTAATTTGGCAGATCTGCCCACCCCAGCTTGCTGATTCCCCCCACCCCCCCCCGGCTCACTTCACTCATTGACCACACCTGCCTGGGGACGAACGGCTCTTGGATTCATCATTACTGCGTTACGGTCTCCCAGTCCCCAGCTCTGGGTTGTCAGCGTCTTCCATAATTAATTTATTAATCCTCTCTGCTTTTTACCTCCCCAGCTGTGACCTGTCCCGACGTCAGCAGCATCAGTGTGGAACACGGCCGATGGAGGCTCATCTTTGAGACGCAGTACCAGTTCCAGGCCCAGCTGATGCTCATCTGTGACCCTGGCTACTACTACACTGGCCAGAGGGTCATCCGCTGTCAGGCCAATGGCAAGTGGAGCCTCGGCAACTCTATGCCCACCTGCCAAAGTAAGCCCAGGAGGGCAGGGTGGGCCAGTTTGGCACAGTGCCTACACCCTGAGCCGTCTCATACCTGGGCTGAATTGGGGGTGAGGGGGAGAAGAGGAGTATAGCCAGGGACTGCAGTGAACCCCCTTCTGATCACTCGCCTAGAACCAGGAGCTGGGGGGAGGCCTATTCCTTTAAGGAAGCACTTCTCAGCATCTTGTCATCTTATTAAAAAGCTGCCTCTGTCCAGGTGAGGATCCACTAATTCATTTACTCCACATTCATACCAGGTATTGTAGAGGTATGAGGAGAAAAGGTTGTGGTTCCTGCCTACAAGGAGCTGAGAGTCTACTGGAGAGGCAGACAAATAAAGAAGCAAGGATAACAAAGTGTGATAAGACCTATAATGGGAGTGTGTATAGGGGGAATGAATATAGCGCAAGGGACCAGGCCACCTATGTGTGCCTGCCTCTTCTCCACTGTAAGTTGTTTTTCTTTGGTTCTTTAAGATAGTTTCAAAGGTCAGGGTCCCTGGGAAGCACCTCTGAGATGGAGGTTTGTTCGGGAATGCCCTTGGGATCACCACCTGGGGAAGGGAAGGGGAGGGGAGAGTGAGGGGAGGCAAGAGGAGGAGAAGAGGTGGGGCTGGGAAGATGGAGAAGGTGATCTCTGATGCAGTATCAGAGAAGGCCTCAGCTGACCCTGCAAAGAGCTCTGAATCTTGGTGGCCCTTCAGAATTGTCACAAGTTAGGGCAGGAGGCCTTTATACTTCCACACTGACCAAACACTGGGTGCAGGCTGCCCCGGGAAGAGAGCATGACCTTAGGTGGGAGGACTCTTTAACCAAGGCGGTCTGAAGAGGGCTCACAGCAAGGGGTGTTTGCCAGCAGCTGGGGGAAGAAGTCCTTCAGTCCTAAAAGGGGGTCTGAGTGGGTCAGCACAGCATCCACCAGTAGGGATATTCTGATGCTATTTACTGAATCAGTAAAGATGTGATAGAGGAAGTAAGTGTTTGTGAAGGGACAGAAGGAGATCACTTAGGGCACAGGGGGACATTTGAGACTGGGTAGGAGGAGTGGTATCTTCCCAACACCTATGACCCAAGACACTGTTACCTTTGTTCATCCAAGTCCAGACTCCGAAGTGGAACCATGTATGTGACAGAGTAGGAGTCACGAGCGTGGCATAGCTTCCTTACAATGAAGGCGCTCACGTCTCAGTGCAGCCAGGGGCCGTCCGCAGTGCTGTGTGGAGAACGAGTGTAGGGCTGCTGCTGGGCTCGGCAGAGAGCACAAGGGCAGTGCCTGGCAGTGTCTGCCCTGGACGCCGAGGGGCACACCACAGAGTCGCCATCTCTCTGGCGCCGTGGTTCCTAACAAGGGTGCACATCCAAAACCCCTGAGGAGTTTTGGTTTTCTTTGATACACACGCTTGGGCCATATCTCCAGAGATTGTGAATCGTGGGTCCAGAGTGCAGCCTGGACATTTTTAAAGCTCCTCGGGTGCTTCTGGCGACACCTCCAGTTAAGAATCACGGGCCCAGCGTAACAGCACAGCAGTCAAGGTGGCGACCCGTATTCTGGTCAAGAGTCCCATTAGAGTAGGTTAAACGGATCTTATTTTTGTCATTATTCTTGCTAATCAGAAGCAGCAGGGCTTCTGTGGCCGTCTCTCAGGGCTGGCTTCCTGAGCATTTTGTGGTCTTTATAGTCATCTCCTGTGGAGAGCTCCCCATCCCGCCCAATGGGCACCGCATCGGAACCCTGTCCGTCTACGGAGCGACGGCCATCTTCTCCTGCAACTCCGGGTACACGCTGGTGGGCTCCAGGGTGCGAGAGTGCATGGCCAACGGGCTCTGGAGTGGCTCCGAAGTCCGCTGCCTCGGTAAGTGACCTCCCTGGACCTCTCCTGTCCCTTTTCCCCTCCTCAGGACAGGTTAGATCTTTCCAAAGCTGCATTCCAATCTTTGAACTGAACTGTTTTACCTACTGTCATAAAATGCTTAATCCAAACAGCTATTGGCATCTACCATAAGCAAAACCCTGAACAAGCTTCCCTTGGAGCGCCCAAACGAATGAGAGGAACTTCAAGTCTGAGGAGACAAACCTTTGAGGGGCTCTCATTCTGATCAAAAAGACACCCCCTTCTTATTGGCCCTTGTATGATGGATGAAGCCCCAGTCTCCGCCTCCAGGGACACTTTACAGAGACACATTCCTGCAGCACACCTAAAATACCATTTATATTATTGGTTTTTCCATAAGATCTTAGGGGAAAACCCAGAGGAACTTTTTGACAAACCCAATATGTATCAGCAAATTTTACACACATATGTATCCAAAAATACAATATTATATGTACTATATTATATAATAAATAAATATTTTTGTCATTAGCTTGTTTTATGACAAAAATATGTCAGTGTATGACAAAAGCATAAAAAGCAACCTGGCTTACAGAGGACAGAGTTATCATTTCCCCCATGGTTAATCCAGTCCCTGCCTAAACATTAGATACTAAAGTTCTCTCTTCTCTCACTCCTTTCTTGGACCCCTCAACTCCAAAGGAGGGTCCCAGCTACACAGACCCAACAGCATAGACTGGACGGTCTGTTCCAGAGTGTACAGTACTGCCCTCCCCCTGTCTCAGGCCTCTGTTAGAGACACAGTCATGAGTTATTTCCAAACAGAGCCCAAAAATGCTAGTGGAAACACGAGAAATTCACTCTACCTAAACCCCATTTAAAAAAAATAACTCGCCTAGGTTTATATTATCTGTGTTCCTTGCCGCTCAAGAAAGAAGGACGAATTTAGCTGAGCCACCTGGTCTTACATGGTTATTTTCAACACGACCAGATTTTTTTTATTCCTTTTCAAATTCTTTTCCCATTTAGGTTGTTACGTAATATTGAGCAGAGGTCCCTGTGCTATACAGTAGGTCCTTGTTGGTTATCCATTTAGAATATAGCAGTGTGTACACATCAATCCCAAACTCCCTAACTATCCCCCCACCCCCACCCCATTCCCCGGTCCCCGCTGGTAGCCATAAGTCCGTTCTGTCAGTCTGTAAGTCTGTTTCTGTTTTGTAAATAAGCTCATTCACAGCTAGGCTTTGACTGCCTTAATGAGACCACGGTGCCCCCCATGCAGTCGATGCTCTGGAAATGCTGGCTGATGAGAAAAAGAGGGGGACGTTCCCAGAGGCAGGGCAGTAACAGTGATCGTTTCTTACCCATGTACAGACACAGAAACTAAAGCTCAGAGATGGGTAGCCATTTGGAATGCAACCTTGGGATTTGGGATTGCCAAGTCTTCAACACCACTTCTATCACGTCTAGGATTCCTGAAGTCAGTCCTGGATGCTGCAGTCAGGGGGAGGTGGGAAAAACGATGGGTGGTCCTTTTCCCCACCGTCCATGTCTCCCCCTCCCCTCATTTGACCAAGTCCCACCTTATTTTCTATAAGCTCCTCTTCAATTTACTCTCTTTTCCCACATCCCACCAAAGCTGGACACTGCGGGACCCCTGAGCCCATCGTCAACGGGCAAATCAATGGGGAGAACTACAACTACCGGGGCAGCGTGGTGTACCAGTGCAACGCCGGCTTCCGCCTGATCGGCATGTCTGTGCGCATCTGCCAGCAGGATCATCACTGGTCAGGCAAGACCCCTTTCTGTGTGCGTAAGTATGGTACCCACTCTCCCTAGTCACGGGCTCAGGTGCAACGTGGACTTTCTCTTGTGTTGTCTTGATTAGGTTAGCTAGAGGTTTTTGTATGTTTTGTTAATGTTTTTCAAAGACAATAATTACAGCTGTTGTTTTCAGTTTTCTGCATCATTAATTATTGCTTTCATCTTTATTATTTTCTTCCTTGTGATTAACTTCTTTGATCATTTTCTTGCTTTTGAATTAGGAATTTAGTTCATTTATTTTCAGTCTTTCGTGTTTATTGATTATTATGGATGTAAGTGTTTAAAGCTATAAAATTTCTTCTGATCACTGCTCTAATCATACCCCACAGATTATAAATTAGGGTTTTATTATTTCTCAGAAATTCTGTAATTTTGATATTAATTCCCCCTTTTGCCTAGAAGTTTTTTTTAATAAGAGAGTGTGTGGTTTTTATTTCCAGATGGAAGGACCTTTTGGATTTTTACATTGATATTCATTTCTAATTGATTGCACTGTATATAATATTTCTACTTCATGGAATTTACTGAGGCTTCCTTGGTGGCCTAATATTTGATCAGTTGTTATGAATGTTCCATGTGCATTTGAGAAGAAAGTGTATTAGTGTGTTAAGTTCTATGTATAATCGTAAGACGTGCCTTATTGATTTTGTTGTTTATGTCTTCTGTATGCTCACTTCTATTTTTGTCCACCTGACCCGTTTTGTTCTGAAATTTGTGTTTCAAAGTTTTCTTTCATCAGTGTTCTTCTATTTTTTCTTACATTTCCCGTAGTTTCTGTTATGTAACAGTAATTGCTTTATTTGGTAATAGATATTCGTAACTATTATACCTACATTGCAAATTGTGGTTTTAGCCTTTAAAAAAATCTTCATTATCACTTTTAGTATTTTCTAGTTTGAATTGTACTGTGTCTAATACTATTAGGCTTATGCCCGCTGCTCTCATCCTTTGCCCATTTGCCTGGTATACCTTTAACCACCCTTTATTTTAGACTTTCTGAATCACTTAAATTAGATGTGTCTGTTATATACATCATAGAGTTGGGCCTTGCCTTCTGAGCCAGTTTGAAGATCTTTTTCTTTTAATAGGTTAGTCAAATTCATTCACATATATTGTTATAACTTATATGTTTGGTTTTAATTCTGTCATGTTTAATTATTATGTGTAAAATATAATACACATATTTCTTTCTTTCTCTGTATGATGTGTTCTCTTTGCTTTTTTTGCTTTGCTTTTTTTCTTTTTTCATTTGATATTTAGGAAAGGTTATTAACTTGTATGTCCCTTTCCTGTAATCAGTGCATTGACATACCAGGATCCTTTTTCAATATGTTCACATTTAAGATAGACTTTCTCTTTCTAGCAGTGACTTTAGATCAATATTCCCCTGCTCCCCTCCTCTCCTCTCCTCTCCATACAGCCTTGCTCTCTACAAAGGCTTGCGACAGAAGCATGAGAAATAGTTCTCCCTGGGTTTAGTGTTTATTTTTCTACTTACACGTAACTTAAAAGTTTACAGCATTGTCTGTCTTCTAGTTATGCTGCAGGCCTGGACTTTCTACAGTTTTATTTCTTCTTCTTGTTAGTCTGCATTTTGGGAATTTAGATGGCCACTGTTTATTCTCAGTTGCCTGGAAGTAATTTGGAAAATTTTTCACTTTCTAAAGTTCCATAAAGTGAGCCTTTATATAGAGTGCAGGTTTTGTTCTCAATTTTTGTAAGGCAGGTTTTTGTTTTTAATTCTCTTTCATTTGGTTTTTCATATATGAGATGGAACAATGAAATAATGAGCCTTAACAAGCAATGCATGAAAACTAGTCTTGATAGTTTCTTAAGTATTAAGAAATGCTTTACAGAAAGGAAGGTTTACAGAAAGGAAGACCTATCTATATTCAGTCAGCCTTCTAGATGTGTCTAAACAAAACATGTTTCCTGGTTTAATCCGGTAAATGCAAATTCAAATGCCTTTAAGAAATTGACACAGAATATGTGTGAAAAGATTTGGGTTACCAATAATAGGGAATGTTGGAGTCTGAAAAAATGGAGGATGTCTGCCGAACCCAAGATACTTAATTTTGCACCTGGTCCTTACTGAAAGGCAGTATAATAAAGCATTTGGACACTTGGACCCTGGACCTAGATTGCCTGGGTTCAAGTTCCAGACCTACCACTACGTAGCATGTGGCTTTAGGCAAGTTAGCTTATCTCACTAGGTCTCTTTCCTCATCTATGAAAAGCAGGTACCCCAGAGACTATTGCGAGGATTAATCAATAATGTGAAACGGTCAGAAGCTGCTGTTGCTGTTGTGATGATAGTGTGGTGGTGGCGGTGATGCCACCGCCCTGTCACATCACAGAATCCAGGATCTCTTGTACCAAGCTCCATTCTCTCCTGGAGCACAGAGTTTTAGGAAGTATCTGGAGTAGGACGGCAAGAGGAATAGAACAAGTGATTGCTCTGTGGCAGGTACTGTGTTAGCTGCCATCACCTATGGACTCAAGGTTTATGATATCTACCAGACTCTCAGAACTTTCCAGCCACCCATCTACATTTCCTCAGTCAGCTCCCTTGTCCATTCTGCACAATTTCACAGCTGATTCACAATTTCACCTCCTTTCTGAACACCCGTGTTCTGTTTGTCAGCAAATAGCAAATAGTGAAGATGTCCTGAAAGCAGAGAAGCTAGGTTTAGAACTCAGACAAGCCACTTAGAAACTGTGCCTCTTGAACAAGTCCCCCGACTCCTCTGAAACTCTCTTTTCCTATGAGGATAACGATGGTGCCTACCTCAGGGGGTTGTCAGGATTAAATGAAATAATGCATATAGACCCCAATAATTGTTAGCTAATCATGTAATCTCACTTTCTACTGTGCAGAGAAAATAGAAGCCATCGGGTAATAACCCCTTCCACTTCCTGCTTCCCTGGCTCGCACGTCTGTCCTTGTCACTTCCCTCCCATCTAGAAAGAGGCCCAAGGCTAATCCCTCCATGGGTCTCTGGACCTCCTTCCCTTCTGCCTTCCTAGTAAGCTTAGTCTGTTTTTATTCTCTCCTCTGAACCGTGGACCTTCCATTTCTATTAATTTCCCTCAGCCTGTGAGACCGAATTCAAGAAACCTTTCCTTAGTACCTACTTCGTGCCAGGTGCTGTGTTAGGTGTTGTAGGTAAAGATGAATTGAATGTGCTGTAGTCTCGGCCCTCAGGAAATCTGGGTCCAGTGGTGCATGTGGTCGACGTCCAGTTAAGCCCCAGTCCGGCAGAACTCCTCTTTTCCTTCCCAGTGGTGTGTTCTCCTTCTCCCTTTGCGCCTGTATTCGTCAGGGCTCTCCAGAGAAACAGAGCCCTCTGGGCCATCTGACGAGTCTTGAACTCTCCCCGTGGGTCTGTGGCACTCCCACCTCCCGTGAGCTTGACTTACTGCTTTGCTGACCACCTCCGTGTCCTTTGCGGGCATTTCGGTCAATCTGCAGCCCAGAAGCTGGTACTCCTCCCAAAGGTTTTACTCCTCAGCCCTCTTCTCTCACTCTATACAAGTGCTTATTTTAGCCTTTGGGGTCATGACCCTTTGTGAGTCTGGTGAGAAAATGGATCCTCTCCCAAGCTGATCGCAAACACCCAATATTTTGCAAATAATTTCAGGGGATTCACAGACCCTACGAAGCTTACCTCCATTCCCCCACCACTTCACTAACCTGGCAAAGTCCTGCTCAGCCTTGAGACCCAGCTCATAGGGTACGCCATGCCCTCTGTGGACCCTCCTTAACCACTCCCTCCCTAGCAGAGGATAGGTGCCCCTCCTGGGCACCGGCCTGTCTCGGCACCAGCCGTGGTGTTGTGACGGCCTGCATCCCTGCCTGCTCTCCTACTAGGCTGAGAAGTGAGCCCCCTGAGCTCCTTGCATGTCATCAGTATGTAGCAGAGTGTCTTGCACTTAGTGCGCGGTAAACATTTAATGAAGAGCAAATGCATGAATCTGTTTTTAAAGCAACCCTGTTAATGCATATTGAAATGCTTACTTTACAGATATAGGAGCTGAGGTATAGAGTGAGTTGTCCAAAGGAAGGAAAAGACAGAGCTGAACTATAAACCCTGGGCTGCTGGCCTCCTGGTGCATTCTCGTCCCGCCACACCGGGCAGTCCTGAACACCTGTAGTCCGTTGTAACAGCATGCCTCTGCCCAGCTCTCTGCTAGAGTCAGGGAGGCTACTGTTGGGATTTCCATAAGAGAACGGGCCCAGAAAGACAGCAGACGTGGCCACAGCCAAAAGCGGGTCCTACTTGGCCTTGTTCCCCGACCTCCGTCCATACCATTTGGGTCTGGGGTGGGGTCCTCATAAATCCAAGTGTTGGGATAAGAAAGCATTCCTCATGGCTCCTCAACCGCTCACAGCTAAAAATCCAGAACCAAGGGAGAGGCCTCAAAGCCATCAAGTGGGAGTTCAACCCAAAGAGACTAGGTACCAGGCAGGCACTCAACAGAACTAGGGATGAGGGAGCAGAGCAGAAGTCAGACATCCATCCATTCATGGCTCACTCATTTGTTCATTCACTCAGCAAATATTTATCAAGCTCTTCCTGTGTGTCAGGCACTGATACACACCCGAAAGATACAGCAGGGAGCGAAACAGAGTCCCTGTCCCAAGGAGCTTCCATTCAGGTAGCGGGAGACAGGCAATGAACACATGAAGAAGTACATGCAGAGTGTGCCAACTGCTATGGAGAAAAGCAGAGCTGGGCTAGGGGGCTGGGCAGTACTGGGGAGGTTGTTTATCTGGTCGTAAGGGAAGGCCTCTCTGCTAGTGACATCTGAGGGGGCACCGGAGGATATGAGTGCAGAAACCAAGGGATGTTCCAGCCAAGAGGGAAGCAAGTACATAGGCTCTGGGGCAGGAACTTGCTGGTTCAAGAAAACTCGAAGAGACCAGCGCCACTGGGTGGAGTGAACTCCACTGCTGGGAGGAAGCGGGGGAAAGCCTGAACCCTACAAGCACCAGAACACTCTTCCTTCCCTGCCCAGGGTTGAACAAATTACAGAAGGAAACAGAGTCATAGGTGGAAGACAAAATATCACTTTTATTCCTGATAAAGACTAAGTTGGAACCCATAGTTTAATGTGAGAGCCGAGTGGAATCTGCTCAATAAACCCCAGAACGGGGTGGGTTCACACACAGTCAGAGGCAGCACTGCACTGGGGCGGGCATCGCTCCATTGCTGGGGAGATCCTGTCTCTGGAGGAGTGGGGCAGAGCAGCGCTGCCCACGGGCCGCCGGGTCCCAAGAGGAGAAAGGCAGGGCTGAGCCTTTATTCTTCCCAAATTGCACGATGGGCCGCTCCACGTTACCCGGGGCAGAGTAAGGAAGAGAGCAGAGAAAAAGGCCAGGAATTACATGAATTGAACTCCCTTCACGTGGAAGGAGTGGGGGAAGGGTTGTGCCCCCACTAAGAGCTCTGGTTCCCACTGGTGTGTCAGAGTGACCAGTCCCTCCACGCAGGCATGGTTAGTATTGACTCTGGCTCCATCCAGATTGGCCCAGGAACTAGGCTGGGTCTGCATGACATGAGGGGTAGTCACCAGTGTATCTGGCGAAGAAGAGTGGAGTTGGGGAGCCAGGGGATAAGGGAGAGGAAACGAGGCGGGAGGGACAGAGAACGACGCTGTGAACCTAACACCCTGTGGAAGTCCAAGAATGACTTCTCTCGTGTTGTCCAAGCGGTTGACATGCCTTCAAAGAAAAGGGAATGTCCACATGCTGATTTCAGGGAAGCAGAATTTTGCAGCAAAAGAGACTAAAGTTAGACCTAACGCTGAACTTCACTGATGGGTATGAGAAACGCCAGGTGAGGAGAGGATGGACTTTGGGGGATATGGAATAACAGGAGGGCTTACCTCTCTTCTGTTCTGATTACAGCGATTACCTGTGGACACCCAGGCAACCCAATGAACGGCCTCACCCAGGGCAACCAGTTCAACCTCAACGATGTGGTCAAGTTTGTTTGCAACCCTGGGTATGTGGCTGAGGGGGCTGCTCGGTCCCAGTGCCTGGCCAGTGGGCAGTGGAGCGACGTGCTGCCCACCTGCCGAAGTGAGTCACCCTTCTTCTCCCCTCCCCCACCCCCAGTACCTCTGCCATCTCTGGTCTGTGACCCACAAGCGGAAGCCAGTGGATTCCATTGTGGTGCTACTTTGACCAAATGGGGAAGACTTGGGACAGAAAAGAACCATAAATGGGGGCTTTCTCAACCCCTAGATACAGCCACATCAAATTTCTTCACTGGTTATGTAAAGAAAGCAAAGGACGTTCATCTTTCAAACTAGAAATGGAAAACCATCTTCTGTTTACATTTCGTAGACCCAATAATTCACCATTATTATATCGAGCCCCATTCTTGATGAAAGAAAAACAACCACAAGGGTTCAAATGAAAACTAAAAAGCCAGCAGTCTAGGGGTTGGGATGAAGGAGGAGGGAAGAAATGAAACCACGGACTCAGGAGGCAGACTCTGCGTAGAGGATATTCCAGCCCCATTCGGTCTTTTTAGGAAATAGCTTCTAAAACTTTTAAAGGCTGCTCACAGCAATGAAGGGCAGTGGAGCTGTCTGCCTCCACCCAAGAGTGGCCTGGCAGGCTAGCCGAGGTTCAGGAGAGTCAGACAGAGTGAACTGTGAGCGAGGCCAGCCCTGGTCTGGAGGTTGATCAAGTCTTCACAGCTGTAAGGTGTGAGGACTGAGACTCCCTCAGATGACAGCTCCTCCTCGCGGTGTTTGGGGGTGCACGGCGATTGGCTGTGCAGCGTGTCACAAGTCATTTGTAACTGATATTAAAGAACCAAATTTTTCAAATGATGTTTTAAAATCATTAAAGATACATTCACAGCTAACCTTAAAATAACATTCCTCTCAACATTTCAAGGTGCCATTTTGAGTGAGACAAGGTTCTAGGGAACACAGGGGAAATTGTCATGACCTTGAGTTGACCTTCCTTCCATCACCTATCCAGGCAGGAAGGAGCTGAGAACTGATGCTTTGGGGTGTTGTTATCCCATGCCCCCTTCTCCTCAAGAACTGTGCTCTGTCTCCGCAACACAAGGTCCTGTCCTGTAACTTCAGCTCCCCCGGTCCCAGCCCCTTCCCAGGGTGCTGTACTCAAGGGCCGATCTTGGAAACAGACGGCTGGGGTAAAATCCTTAGAAATGATGGCCTCTGCTCCTTCTCCCCACCGGCCTATTCTCTACTCTGACAGAGTGACCTGCCTAAAATGCAAATCTGATCAAGTCACTCCATGTTTAAAACACCTTCAGAGACTTCCCACTGCCCTTAAGATAATAAAAGTCTCCTCTGCTGGTTTAACGGGGCCCACAGACCTGGCCCAGCCTCCTGTCCAGCCCACTCTTCTCCACTTCGTCCACCCCCAGCCTCAGCTCTGCATCGGGTCCCAGCCACACTGAACCTCTTCCGGAGTCCTCACACAGTGCCCTGTGCCCATAAACCCCCCGGGGCACCAGACACAGTTTCCTCCAATGCATTCTTCTCTGTCCCCTCCCACCCTCTCTTTGTCTGGGTGATTTCTACCCAGTCATCAAGAGCCTCCTTCTGGGAAGCCTTTCCTGCTCCACCCCCTGCACGGGGCTAGATGCTCTGCTTTGTGCTTGTGGGACATTCTCTGCTGTCCCTATCAGAGCACTTATCAAACAGGATGGTTGTTCATTTGTCCCTTTCTCTCTAGACCAGTAGTTCTCAACTGGGGATGATTTTATCTGCTCCCCTGTCCCCACAGGGGACAGATGTCGGAAGACATTTTTGGTTGTCACAACTGGAGGGTTTCTATCGGCATCTAGTGGACAGAGGCCAGGGATGCTGTTAAACATCCTACAATGCACAGGGCTGCCCCCTCAATAAATAATTATCAACCCAAGATATCCTTCGTACCAAGGTAGAGAAACCCTACTCCAGATTGTAAGTTCTGTCATATCCTCACTGCCCAGCACAATGCTTGGCACTCAGTATATCACGATAAACAACATGAATGAATAAAGGCTACTTACCTGTTTTGTGACTTCAACCGCTCTGAGCCTCAGAGAGGTTCATCAGAAGTTAAAACAGCTCACACCTGAAAAGCTTATCAAAGATTTTAAGTACTGGCCCTGCCCCCCTTATGATGCATATGAGATTCAGGTAAAATGATGGATGTGAAAGTGTTTTGAAAGCAAAAGTACAGATCATCGGGTTTCCCTGGTGGCACAGCGGTTAGGAGTCTGCCTGCCAATGCAGGAAACACGGGTTTGAGCCCTGATCCGGGAGGATCCCACATGCCGCAGAGCAGCAGGACCCGTGAGCCACAACTACTGAGCCTGCACTCTAGAGCCCGTGAGCCACAACTACTGAAGCCCACGCGCCTGGAGCCTGTGCTCCGCAGCAAGAGAAGCCCCCGCTCACCGCAACTAGAGAAAGCCCGCGCGCAGCAACAAAGACCCAATGCAGCCAAAAATAAATAAATTATTTACTTTTTTTTTAAAGTACACATCATGGGTTATGAATAATATGGTCATTATTCTCAAATCTCACTCGATTTTGAGTTAAGCTGCTTTGGAAACACTTCAGGATTTAAAAGTCAAATTTATCCCCCAGGATTAATCTCCCCCTGAAATACTCATAAACGTGGTTAAAACAGTTTCCAGAAGAGCCCACCCCGCTTCCACAGCTTTGCTGAGGGAGACATTGTGTCAGGGATCTGCTCACAGAGAGGAGGCATCCCTGCACTCAAGGGATTCTTGTATTCAAACAAATCACAATGGAGCGATCCAGGTTTGTACCGGGAGCACTGAGGAGGGAGAGGTTAACCATTCTGGGAGGAGGTGGGAGGGCTTCTGCAGGGAGGTGATGTCTAGCTGGACATGGAAGAACGAATCCCTTAACCAGGTGATCAAGGTGAGGGGAGAAGTACAGCAGCCTCAGGACCAGCTCACCTTCCCGGCAGGATCTCCTTTGTGTAGCCTGTCTTGGTCTGGAAATTTTGCTGTACTGGAAATACGTGCCTGTTTGGACTTTGGAATTCTCATTTAAAAGCGTAGGAAAATCCTCACGTCCAGGTCTCTACATCTAATCATCCCGTTCCATTGCAGTCATCAACTGTACAGATCCTGGGCACCAAGAAAACAGCGTTCGTCAAATCCACGCCAGCGGCCCGCACACGTTCAGCTACGGCACCACTGTGTCTTACCAGTGCAACCACGGCTTCTACCTCCTGGGCACCCCGGTGCTCAGCTGCCAGGGAGATGGCACATGGGACCGTCCCCGCCCCCAATGTCTCTGTAAGTTGATGTTATCTACTCACAATGATCACCCGTGCCTTCTGACAGGATGGTCCATATCAAAGAACAGCCCTCCTCTGTGTGTGTGTGTGTGTGTGTGTGTGTGTGTTCACGACGACAGTCACTGTGTCTGCTCTACGGATGTCACAGAGCATCTTGGGCCCGGTTGGGTTAGTTGCCACACCAATTCTCACGCTTTCTCTGTTCCTGGCTACAGGCTTATTCTCTTTCCTCTCTAGTGCTGCCACCAACCTCTTCAGCCTCCAGGGTTCCCTTCCTTCAGGGGTCCCGGCTGCATAGCGGGACACTGTCTCCCATGTTACACCCTCCTTGCTTTTCCAGAAAGACAACACATGAACCTCTTTCTCTTGAAAGACTGAAGCAGAAATGCCACGGACCCTGGAGGCAGACCGACCTGGATTTGAATTCTGGCTCTGCCACTAAACATGCTGTGTGGTTTGAAAGAAGTCCATTAACCTCTCAGATCCTCCATTTCTTCATCTGTAACAATGATGCTAATGCCTCTTCCATAGGGTTATTAGAGGATTAAGTGAGAACATCCATTAAAAGTGCCTAGTACAATATGTCTGGTATATAGTAGCTACTCAATAAACAATAACTACTTTAACTGTAATTAGGAAAAAATATGGGGACACCATGTGGGGAAAAAAAGGATGGGGGAGGCACTCAGAACCCAGACACCTGGTGGCTAGCCTCACTCATCCTGAAGAGAAAATCCGTTCCCTGGGCTCCTGATCTCTTGTCGCTAATGATGAACCCTGTGGGTTACTCTCTCCCCTCTCTTCCCAGTAGTAGAGGTGAAGATGCAGTCCCGAGGGACTGATGGGCATTGAGCTGGTACCATTCAGTAGTCCTCTTATCTGTGGTGGGTCATACATATTTTGTAGGCCCCCCAGTCTGGATGACTCCATCTCGTTATGCCCTTGTGCCTCTAGGTATGATAGGAGTCTGGTACAGCTACTCACCTGCCCATATTTCGCTTGCTTGAGGACCCCAACCTGGCCATCCAGCCCCATTTATGACTGACAAGTCATCTGGGGTTGGAAATGGACAGTCACCTGAGTACAGTGGTGACAGCTGAGATTCAGAGTGCATGGTGGTTTCAAATTGCTGTATCTTCTGGTAAAATGAGGCTTTTATCATAATCAAGTGACCCTATCTATGTTCATTTTTTGCCCCAAAGCTTATTTTATCTGATGTTAATATTGATATAATTAATATATCATTACATCAATATTATCTATAATCATTTCCTTAAGAGGATTTAATCCACTTCCATTTTTCTTCCTTTTTTTTGTAGAGAAATATAATTCACATACCAGAAAATTCACTTTTAGAGTATATAATTCGGTGATTTTAATATATTCACAAAATTATACAACCATCACCACTATCTAATTCCAGAGTGTTTTCATCACCCCAGGAGGACACCCTTTAGCAGTCACTTCCCGTTTCCCACCACCACTCTATCCCCTGGTAACCATACTTTCCATCTGTGACTTTGCCTATTCTGGACATTTCATATAAGTGAAATTATGTGTGTGGCCTTTTGTGTCTGACTTCTTCCACTTAGCATAAGGTTTTCAAAGTTCATCCATGTTGTAGCATGTATCGTTTACTTCATTCCTTTTTATGGCCAAATATTATTCCATTGTATGGATACACTGCATTTTGTTCATCCATTCATCAGTTGATGGACATCTGGGTTGTTTCCACTTTTTGGATATTATGAGCAATGCTGCTGTGAACACTTATGTACAAGTTTTTGTGTGACCATATGTTGTCAGTTCTCTTGAATATATACCTAGGATGGAATTGCTGGGTCATATGGTAACTCTGTGTTTAATTTTTTAAGGTTCACTCTTTTCTAAAGTGGCTGCACCATTTTACATTCCCATGGGCACTGTATGAAGGTTCCAGTTTCTCCATAGCCTCATGTACACTTGTTATTGTCCATCTTTTTTATTACAGCCATTCTAGCAGGTGTGAAGTGGTATCTCATTGTGGTTTTGATTTGCATGTCCCTAATGACTAATGATGTTGAACATCTTTTTATGTGCTTATTGGCCATTTGCATGGCCATTCTCTTCTTTAGAGAAATGTCTATTCAAGTTCTTTGCACATTTTTTAATTGGGTTGTTTGTCTTAATATCTTTTGATTTAACTGTTCTTGATATATTCTGAATACTACACCTCTATCAGGCATATAATTTGCAAACTTTTCTCCCAAAGATAATTCTGGATGATGTCCTTTGATGCATGAAAGTATTGAATTTTAATGAAGTCTGAGTTATCTATTTTCTCTTCTGTTGCTTGTGCTTTTGAAGGAATATTTAAGAAACCACTGCCTAATCCAATGTCATATCATAATCCAATATCATGTCATCTGTGAAAAAACATAATTTTACTTCTTTCTTTCCAAGCTCATGCCTTTTATTTCTTTTTCTTACATAATTGCCCAGCTAGAACCTTCAGTACAATGTTGAATAGAAGTGGCGAAACAGACATTCTTGTCTTGTTTCTAGTCTTTGGAGTGAAGTCTTCAGTCTTTCACCATTAAGTATGATGTTAGCTGTGGGATTTTTGCAAATTCCCTTTATCAGATTGAGGAAGTTCTCTTCTACTCCTAGTTTGTTGAACATTTTTACCACAAAAGGGTATTGGATTTTTTCAAATGATTTTTCTGCGTCTATTGAGATGATCACGTGGGGCTTTTTTTTCCTCATTCTATTAATATGGTGTATTACATTGATTGATTTTCATATGTTGAACAACTCTTGTGTTCTTGGAACAAATCACTCTTGGTCACGGTAAAATTCATTTTAATATGCTACTGGATTTGGTTTGCTAGTATTTTGTTGAGGATTTTTGCAACTGCATTCATAAGGA
Source organism: Pseudorca crassidens (assembly GCF_039906515.1). Taxonomy (NCBI): domain Eukaryota; kingdom Metazoa; phylum Chordata; class Mammalia; order Artiodactyla; family Delphinidae; genus Pseudorca; species Pseudorca crassidens. The sequence goes on along the minus strand of NC_090297.1, from coordinate 26,430,658 downwards.
ATATTGGTCTGTAGTTTTCTTTCCTTTTGATATCTTTTGCTTTGGTATCAGGACAATGCTGGCCTCATAGAATGAGTTGGCAATTGTCCCTCTTCTTCTATTTTTAGGAATAGTTTGAGAAAGACTGGTATTATTTCTTCTTTAAAATTTTGGTGGAATTCATCTGGTCCTGGGCTTTTCTTTGTTAAAATTTTTTGATTATTGATTGTTTCTACTTATTTGTTATAATTCTCTTCAGATATTTCATTTCTTCTTGAGTCACTTTTGGTAGTTTGTGTGTTTCTAGTAATTTTTCCATTTCATCTAGGTTATCTAATTTATTGGTATACAACTGTTCATGTTCATGTTCTGTAAGTAAAAACTTACAGAAGTTTTTACTTCTGTAAACTCAGTTGGTAGTAATGTCTCCACTTTCATTCCTGATTTTAGAATTTGAATCCTCTCCCTCCCCCCGTATCTATCTCTCTCTCCCTCCCTCTCTCTCTGGCTCTCTCTCTTTCATCAGACTAGAACATTTGTCAATTTTCTGACCTTTTCAAAGGACCAACTTTTGATTTTGTTTATTTTCTCTATTGTTTTTCTATTTCATTTATCTCTGCTCTAACCTTTTTTATTTCTTTTCTTCCATTTGCTTTGCTCTTCTTTTTCCTAGTTTATTAGAGGGGAAGGTTAGGTTGTTGGTTTGAGACCTTTCCTCTTTTTAATGTAGGCAATTACAGTTATAAATTTCCCTCTGAGCACTGCTTTCACTGTATCTCATGAGTTTTGGTATGCTATGTTTTCGTTTTTGTTCACCTCATGTATTTTCTAATCACTCCCCTGATTTCTTCTTTGACCTACTGATTATTTAGGAGAGTGTTGTTTAATTTCCATATATTTGTGGATTTTCCAAATTTCCTTCTGTTATTGGTTTCTAGTTTCATTGCATTTTGGTTGGAGAACATACTTTGTATGATTTCAGTCTTTTAAAATTTATGGAGATTTATTTTTCTTAGCTAGATAATTATTGAATGTTTTACCATTCAATAATTATCTTTTTAGTTAAGCTGAGGTTTAACTGTTCATTGAGTTCCTATTTCCAATTATTTATTTTGCATTTGAGAAATCAAGGCAATATTTGTTTTTCAAATTTGCTTAATTATTTCCATAGTGTATTGTTCCTATGTAAATGTGTTATTTTTTATATTTAACATATTAAATATACTTACTGTGTATTCTTTATCTGACACTTCCAATATCAGCATCTTTTCAAGTCTAGTTCTGCTACTGTCATTTCTGCTGCTTCTCACTCTTGGTGACTTGTTTCTCATTGTTTCATTATGTTTACATTATGATCTTTTGTTTGACTGATCTTAATCTGTGGGAATCAGGAACCAAGCTCTCAGTCTGGTAGAAGCCAATGCCTAAAAACAGGCTAGGCATGCTCTCTCTCTCTCTCAAAAAAAAAAAAGTGGCTAATGCTCAACAATTGCTGGTATTTTTTACTACAGAAAGCCAGCGGTCACTTCTTTTTCTCTTTGGGTTTTACATGGTGCCAAACTCTGCTTATAGTAATCACTGACACCACCACATTATGTTTTTATTAGAGACACAGAAACCAAAGGACCGACCAGTTCTTTTTGGAGTAGATTTTCCCAAAGCAGACCCCATTCAAAGACAGCAATGTTTATTACTTCCTCTAAATATGAACTTCAGCAAGATTCCCATAAAAGGGATATACTAGCATCAGAATCCAATTAGCCTATTCACTTGTTGAAGGGGGAAAACATAGACGTTTTCCCTGAGATTTGGTGAGACTATTTCAAAAACACCAGCCCTGAGGAACTTCCACTGGCTGTAAGTCTCTAGGTCCCGGGTGACTCCCAGTAAAATAATTTTCACTGATGTATCATGGTTATCATGACATTATTTTAGTGGACTAATTGCATTTCTACTCCTAGAAGATCCCATTACCTGTGAATAGGATTGTGACAAATTGAAGATGACTGTACATATCCCCTAGTCAACCATGTCAGTCAGCTGTTCCTTCCAGGTGAAGGCAAACTGCTTTAATTAGTGTGGACATGCAGGGACCAAGGAAAATGCATGATCCGTATCTATGTTATATGCCGCTTCCCTGCTAAAGTGCTTTAAGAAACAGTGGAAGCTCTGGAGGTGGCTGGCCATTAGTCCAACTCTCATCCTTATGGTTTCGGAACCAGGGTGCGGGGCTTTTTCATTTTGCCATCGGACTCAGCATAGTCCGCACCCAATCATGAATTGCTGATTTATATTATTGTTCTTTTTTTTTTTTTTTTTTTATGGTATGCGGGCCTCTCACTGCTGTGGCCTCGGAGCGCAGGCTCAGCGGCCATGGCTCACGGGCCCAGCCGCTCCGCGGCATGTGGGATCTTCCCAGACCGGGGCACGATCCCACGTCCCCTGCATCGGCAGGCGGACTCTCAACCACTGCGCCACCAGGGAAGCCCTATATTATTGTTTTTTGCTTAATTACAATTTTATACTTTCTCAGTCCCCTGTTATATGTGTATCCTGTGTAATGCAAGAAAATCTGCTACTATTAGGAGTGCTAAATACCTATCTTGCTGATTTTTATGTACACATTTAAGCTTAATACATAGTTAGCAGCTAGAGAGCCACTGCAGAAACTGGAATGATCCAAAGAGATCCCATTTGGACATGGGCATGAACATTAAAAACATTAATCTTTTATATCGACAGATTGAGAAATGCAGCAACAGCTATTCACCTTGTCTTTGTTCTTCGCCTTCTAGATTTTTATGCAAACATGCAATGAATGCAAGTTGTTTCTCTTTATTGTTATCATAAGTCTTTTTCTTGTTTCTCCTTATCCATAGCAGGCAGATTGTATTGTCATTAATTTTTCTTTTGTCACAAGCATCATTATTGTTGACTTTTTCCTCCTTTAAAAGAACAAACCACAGGAAGGGAATAAAGCAATAGAGTATACTGTAGTTGTTAATTTTACAGACACCCAAGTAGCTAGATCAAGCCAGTAATGAAAAAATAATTTCTGGCATTGCATATACATTTTTAGAGATTATTAGATATTACCATAATTGAACACTACCCTCAAATTCCCCAAAGAAACATTTTAAAGCCAAATAAGAACATCAGAAAAAACAACCAGCTGCTGTCACAGAAATCATTATGGGTAACCAACATAAATGTGTACATATGTACACTAATAGACATGAACAGAAATGTTCTTTTCAGCATTATTCATGAGTCCAAAACCAGAAACAACCCCAACATCCATCAATAGGAAATGGATGATAAAGGTGGTGTATTCCCACAGTGGTGTGACAGTCAACCCATTCATACCTTTATGTAGCATATTCCTACATTGTACCAGGGTTGGTCTGTGTAGAGTGATGTGACTTGCAAAGCTAGGTTATAAGAGCTATCCCACCTCCACCTGGCTTTCTTGGATCAGCCACTCTGGGGGAAGCCAGTCAAGCCTTCAGATGAATGCAGCCACAGTCAACATCCTGGCTGCAACTTATGAGGGAGTCTGAGTCAGAGCCACCTGCCCAGCTACTCCCAAATTCCTGACCCACAGAAACCATGATCAGTAATGCATTTATTGTTGTCTAAGCTTTGGGGCAATTTGTTACACAGGAAGAGATAACTAACACAAATGGTAAACTATATAGCAGAAGTCAGCAAACTTTGGCTCCTGGGCTAAATCTAGCCTATGGCCTATTTCTGTATGGCCCTTGAGCTTAGAAGAGTTTTTATTTTTAATACTTTTAAAATATTGTACAAAAAAAAAGAAACAGAAGAATATGCAACACAGACTGTATGTAGCCTCAAAACCTAAAATAATTACTGTCTGGACAGTAATTAAAGAAAATGTTTGCTGACCCTGGTATACAGCAATGATAATGACCTACTGTTATATACAGCGTAGACGAATGTCACAGACATAAAGTTGAGTGAAAGAAGCCAACACAAAAGAATATATACTATGTGGTTCCATTTAAATAAAATTCAAGAACAGGCAAACTAATTAATGGTGTATGAAGTCAAGATAGTAGTTTAATTTGAGGAGGGAAGACGAGAGATAGTGATAGAGAGAGGGCGTGAAGGGGCTTCTGAGGCACTGCTGATATGCTTTTCTTGATCTGCGTAGTGTATTCACTTTGTGACAATTCATTAAGCTCTGTTTTTATGGTTATTGTGTTTTTCTATATGTATGTTGCATTTCCATTAAAAAAGAATTTTTTTGAAAAATCATTTCAGAGTTAAAATTGGACAATTTCTGGAAGTCCAGAAATTTCTAGTAAACACTCATAGAATCATTTAAATTATAACTGGGGACTCCATTCCTTCCAGAATGAGAGAATTCATCAGCAGTATTAAAGCAGTACTGCAGAAGGGAGTCAGTTACAGTGCTTGAGAGTGTGCCCTCTGGAGTCAATCTGCCAGGTTTCAACTAATTCTACTGCTGAACAGGCCTGTGACCTTGCGGAAGTTACTCTGCCTCGCCATGCCTCATTTTCTTCATCAGGAAGGTGGAGATTAAAACAGTGCCTACCTCAAAGGGTTGTCTTGAGGAATAGATAGTGTAATCCTTGGAACTCACTGTATTAGTTACCTATTGCTGTGTAGTAAGCCATCTCAAAACTTAAAATAGCATCTATTTTTGTTTTCTCACAATTCTAAAGGTCAGGAATTTAGGTGAAGCTTAGCAGATATATTAATCTGGGTTCTCCAGAGAAACAGAATCAAGAACCAATAGGATATATGTATATTTTTTACATATATTTTATAGATAGATAGAATATATAGTATATATAGATATGTAATAAGATCTATATCTATACAGATTTAGATAGATGATTTTACCTATATATCTGTACCTATAGAAACCATAAGCCATCTATATATCTGCTTCTAAATATACTATATAATATATATTAAAATTATATGAGCCAATTCCTTATAGATATAGATAGAGATACAAATATAGATAGATAGATAGATAATAAGGAATTGGCTCATACAGTTTTGGAGGCCGAAAAGGCCCCAGATCTGTAGTGCACAAGCTAGAGACACAGGAGAGCAGATGGCAGAGTTCCAGTCTGGGTCTGAAGGCCTGAGAACTAGGTAGAGCCAACGGTATAAATTCCAGTCCAAGTCTGAGTCCAAAGGCAGGAGAATATAGATGTCCCAGCTCAAAGACAGGCAGAGAGAATTCTCTCTTACCCCACCTTTTTGTTCTATTCAGGCCTTCATGTGATTGGATGAGGCCCACCCACACTGGGGAGGGCAATCTGCTTTATTCAGTCTAGTCTACCAATTCGAATGTTAATCTCATTCAGAAACCCTCACAGATACACACAGAATAACGTTGGACCAAATATCTGGGCATCCTGTGGCCTAGTCAAGTTGATACATTAAATGAACCGTCCCAGCAGGGCTGGCTCATCTGCACCCAACGTGGTTCAGTTAGGACTGGAGGATCCAAAATGGATCCAAAACGACCCCACCTACATGTTTGAGGACTCATGCCTGGCTGTTCTCCACGTGGCCACTCTCTCCAGCAGGATGACACGTGGTCTTCTTTACTTGGAGGCTAGGTTCCTAGAGAAAAAGAGGAAGTTAAAGGATCTCTTAAGCCAGAGCTGAGAATTCCTAAAACGACATTCTGTTGATCAAAGCAAGTCCCAGGCCAACCCAGGTTCAAGGAGGGAGGAAATAAGAGACTCTACATCTGGGAGTGGGAAGAGTGGTAGGCCTGTGCCAGGATGAGTTGTGGTGGCACAACCGTCTTCGCAGACAGACAGCCCTTTGGCCACCAGAGTACATATCCTTCCCAGTTGCATGCCAGACCCCAAGGTTTAGTCTGTCCAAATCACCATCATCTCTTCTTGAACTACTGCATCAGCCCCCTCTTTTCTTGCCCCGCCCTAGAATGTTCTCCACACAGTAGCCAGAATGATCTTGTTAAAATGTAAATCAGATCACATCACTCCAGTGGGGTCCTATCATGCTTGTAATAAAGTCCAAATTCTATGCCATAATCTGGCTCCCAGTAACCTCTCCACCCATGTCTCCTTCAGTTCTTTCCTTGTTCGTTCTATTCCAGCAACCCTGGCTTTCTTAATGTTTCGCGAACACCCCAGGCTCATTCCGGCCTCTGGGCTTTTCCACTAGATGTCCCTTCCCTCAGAATGCTCTTCCCCCAGATCTCACATGGCTGGCCTTTTCACATCACTCAGATCACTGCTCAAATGTTGCCTCAGAGAGATCTTCCCTGACCATCACCATCCTACTCAAAATCAGCTGCTCACCCACCCTGAGCACCCCTTTCCTGATGCAGCTTTATTTTCCTTCATAGCAACCCCTAGAATTACCTGTTTTCTTATTCATGGTCTCTCATCCTCACTAGAACATAACCTCCATGAGAGCATGGACTTTGTTCTCCCAAACACATATAACAGTGCCTCGCACTCAATACACATGTGTTGAGCAAATGAAAGAGCCTGGGATCAACCGTGGCAAGAACAACGGCAAGGCAAACCCAGCGACGTCGACAGCACTGTCCTGCCGTGGCCCGTACATCTCAACTCTGCACTCTAACCCCATCACTGGTTTCCACAGTTACACTTTGGTGTCTCAGGAAAGGGAACTTGCAACAGAAGAGGACAAGTTGGAGACAACTGATGTGGGCAGCTGTGCGATGCCTTTGGAGAGGACTCTAACTGGCCCTCATTCTGGATCCTGTGACCAATGCCGACAGTCTCAGGGTGACAGATCACCCCTTTGTCCTTTTTTTAATTAATTTTTTATTATAGTTGATTTACGATGTTGTGTTAGTTTCAGGTGTACAGCAAAGTGAATCAGTTATATATATACATATATCCACTGTCTTCTAGACTCCACCCCACGTAGGTCATTACAGAGCACCGAATAGAGTTCCCTGTGCTATACAGTAGGTTCTTATTAGTTATCGATTTTATATAGAGTAGTGTGTATATATCAGTCCCAGTCTCCCTGTTTATCCCCTCCTTTCCCCCTTGGTAACCATAAGTTTGTTTTCTACATCTGTGACTCAATTTCTGTTTTGTAAATAGGTTCATTTGTACCATTTTTTAAGATTCCACATATAAGCGGTATCATATGACATTTTTCTTTCTCTGTCTGACTTATATGTAGTTATAGGTATACTATATGTACCGCCTTTCTGCCAGAGACCTCTTGGTATGTCCTATGGCAGTGAGGAAATAGGGAGAGGTGAGCACAAGAGGCAAGAAAGAGAAGAAACGGATATTACTGTGTCCCTACTGTGTGCTGAGCAGTTTCACATGTATTATCTCATTCAGCTCTTAAAACAACAGATATCGCTCTGCAGTTCACAGATACGGAAACTGGACAGCGAGGTGGGTAGGCATTGTCTGCTGATGCTGAGTGGGTGTGCCAGCAGGAAGTTTGCTTCAGTAGATAGCCCAGCTTCTCTTCTTCTCCGCCTGTCGCCATGAAAAGCCTAGCACGTGTCCTGTGATGATCCATCCTGGTGCAGAGTTGCTGAGATGTTTGCCCTTCCCCACAGTGGTGTCCTGTGGCCATCCGGGCTCCCCGCCCCATTCCCAGATGTCCGGGGACAACTATACCGCAGGGGCGGTCGTGCGTTACAGCTGCACCAGCAAGCGGACTCTAGTGGGAAATGCCACCCGAATGTGTGGGCTGGACGGACACTGGACTGGCTCCCTCCCCCACTGCTCAGGTATGGGCTCTGGTGTGGGAGAAGGGGGTCCAAAGGAACACCTGGCTGGGAGGCGAGCGAGCTCCCGAGGGTGTGAGTGTGACAGATGGACGGGAGGGAAGCAGCCCTTTGGAGCCCTCATCGCATCCCTCCCAGGCAGAGAGCACGGCTATCAGAGATCCCAACTGGACTTCAGCCCTTGGTGGTCTGAGCCCAGCTTCACGCCCTTAGTCAGCGCTGGCCAAGCCCATACAGCCAAGAGATTGCAAAACTAGTGAAGACGCAGTTTGTGAGGTCACCCTATGGCCAGAGTCCTGTCCAGACCTTATTACCATGAGGTCCCAGGAATAGTCCCAGCCTTCCTGTTGTTCGGCCCAGGTCCAAACCCCCTCCTGTGTTCTCTTCTTCCCTGTTATGGACTGCTGGGCCCCAGCCTGCTTCCCTTTCTGTATCACCACCTCTCCCGTTTGTCCTGTGTCCTGACTGCCCAGTGAATACAGTTCTTCCCTTTAGCACTAACACACCAGCCCCTAGACGTTTCCTGTGAATGAGTTTGTTTTCCTGTTAATCTCTATGGGGACGCGGAGAGATGTTATCAACACAGCACATGTAGGGAACTGTCAAAGCTCCCGTGTCCATATTTCCAGATATTCATCTGTAATGTCATAAAAGAACAAAATATTTGAAATTGAATTGTCCCACCAATGAAGAAACCACTAAGCAAAAAAGTTAGCACCCCACAGCTTTCTTTTCTTTGGGGTGAGCCTGCCTGGCCCCAAGAAGGGATGCCACATGGGATGTTGCCCGCAAGAGGGCAGCTGTTCATGTAGCTTGCCGTTCCTCAGGGGACCTACCATGGCACTGAAATTAACCCCTATGCCTTCCCATGCCAGATGCCCTCTAGAGGTAAGGATCCTGACCTCCTCCTGATATAGAAAGAAGCCTTCTCCTCAAAGTGGGACTTCACCCACAAGATGTGCAGCTCCTCTTGCGGTTTGAAGTTCCCAGATGAGCCTGTCTTCCAAAATGTAGGGCACGGCCGGAATACCCACCAGATATTAGTTAGGGCTCCTAAGAAGGAAATTCCCGAAGCACTGGCCACTGCTTCAAAGGCTTGTGGGCTGCCCAGGACAATCCCAGACACATCACTCTGTTAACACCCCAGACTTTGGCCTCTCACCCTCATTAATCTCATTAATCCCCCAGTTCATGAACTGGCAGGACTATGTGTGAGCCACTGGGACTCCTTTAGCCTGTTAGCTGGGCCCCAGACTCCTGTCTGTTTGGACTTGTATTGGAAGTGTCTTGGGGAGGCTGGCATGGGGACGACAAGGATCATGTATATTGAAGCCTCCAGAGTTGTCCACAGAGCAAGTTCCAGGAGGAAGAAGTATTCCACAGAAGAAAGGCATGCGTTTCGCATCCAGATGCCCATCCAAGCATGCATTTGCCCCCGTCTCTTTGGTGACCAGTCCCTTTTGCATAAAGTCCTCCCTCTAGACATTTCTCTAGGACATGGGACTAATGGTGTTCTTAAGGTCTGTTTTATGTATTTGGGGATCTTTGTTCTCCAGGGGAAAAGGAAGTGCAAGGTAGGGGAGGAAGAAATCAGGAAGAAAGGCTTCGGCGTCTCCTACCCATTAGCATATGTAACCCAACCAACCACACAGTGTGTCTCCTGGCCCAGAAGCACAGAATCCGAAGTCTTTTCTCCCAAACTGTGATTTTCCTTCTCTGAAGTTGTTTTTGTGAAGGCTGTGAAATGACATACTGGAAATATTCCAGAAACAATTCTTATAGGTAACAAAGCTAGAAGACCTCTAAAACCTTTTCAACCCTGAGATTTCATAATTTTGTGACTACCTAAGTCTTGGTTCTGCATGTGGAAGCAAGGACCCTTCCTTGGCCACATCAAAGGTCAAGGGGAGACTAGAAACACGCTGACACCTTGGGAACATGAAAAAGTAAGAAGCAGAAAAGAACCTTCAGAAGACATGGACCTCACTCATTAGGGGATATGTTGCGTTAAGCTGTTTGATCCCCAATCCTGAATATTCTGAAGAATAGTTTGCAATCTTTCTTCTCCCGTGTCTTCTTCAAGGACGACAGACACTTAGGAGAACAGTATCATGGGCAGAGCTTTCTGGAGACCTCTGAGGACAGGAGTAGAAGGGATTCCATAAATACTAAGGCTGAGGAATGAATGAATCTTAAATACCTTAGATAAGGAAGTGAAGGTGGAAAAAAATAGGTGATTAGGAAGTAACGCTAGATCTGTACTAGTGAGTGGGATATAATTCCACCAGTGATACAGATATCATCTTTTGCAACGTCATCTCCCATCAGCCTTAAAAGATACACATTCAGGAGTTCCAGGGTCAGATGTTCAAACCTCATTCTGTACAGTCAGTGCACCCAGATGGTGCATAACAGGAGTCGTAAGTCCCTGGGCCATAAAGGACATTGCAGAGATTTCTGGCATTTGAGACACGCTTCAGGAAGTTCATTGCCTACCTCTGCAGTGTCATCATCTTGCTGATGTACCTCTTCAGTAAAGAGTCAACAGTATGCCCCCATGGTACAGTGTTCTGTCCCAGACTTCCTTATATCGTTGAAACAGAGGCCAAACACAGCAGTGGGGACTGTTCTGTCCGATAATGCCCAGGACCCGGGAGTCCACCCTCAGGCCTGTTGTGTAATAGTGCTGAGGCCAGCTAGCCAGTGAGGGAGAGCAAGCGACTCACCATCTGGGCTGCCTTCAAGGGGACCCTGTCCTGCCTGTTGCATGAGCTACAACCTGGAAAACGTCAAAAGATAAGAAAACCTGGCCAAACGTGATAGGCTTTGTTTTTTCAAGTGTTGGAGTTGAAGGCTGAATGAATCCCCCTCCCATGGTAAGGAGCAGAATGGGGAACATGGGGTTATATAGTGTTCTCATATTCTGAGACTAGACTGGAAAAGGAAATAATCCCAAAACTGAGAGGAAGACACATCAACAGTGGATGGTGGGGTACACATGGCTTAAGCCACCTGTGGTCAAGATGTTACTATCGATGCCTACACACGTGGATCCACGAGGAGGTGCATTCCACATCAATGGGAAACTTTATTTTCTCATGGAGTTGCCATTTATTCCTTCATTTTCTTCCTCCTTCCTCAAGCTTACCATGGCCTAGGCTGATCCAGTGGTGTCTCCCGTGCATCTCCGTATTCTGAGATGCGCTGGTTCGCACAGGCACTAGGTCTTGTAGCTTTGTCTCCTGTTCTCCACTTTCCCCCACCTCTTGGGTCCTTAAAACTCTCCTGGGTTGGGTTTGCACAATAAGCCAGATAAATGCAGAAATATGGCAGGAGGCATGGGGCAAAAAAAGGGTGAAATGAGGGATCTAAGGTATGTAATCTAGAGCTCGCCTGTATTGCGCAATTTGTGAATAGAAAATCCTCAATTAAAGGCCCAGGATCGAGGTTCAAGCTGGGCTGTTGAGCAGAAACTCTGCTAAAAAGTTGGAACTTTTTTCTCTCAGCAGTGGGAAGCCAGTGGAGCTAATTCAGCAGGAAAGAACCAAAATCAGATTGTGGTTGTGGTTGTTCATTGCTAAGATTTAAGGATAAAGTGAAGATAGACTAGAGGGAGAGTTTGAGAGGAAGGGACATTAGTTAGGAGGCTCCGGCAATGTAGTTCAGGAGAGAGACGTTGCGCATCTGAGCTAAGACAGTGGAACTGGTAATGGAGAGGGTACCAGATCAACAGATGGTGGAGAAGAGGTGAAAGGGAGAAGGCCAGCTTGGACCACGGGCATCCCACGCTGGCACAAGCCAAAGAACAAAAAGGCATGACTTCCTCCACAAAGCTTTCCCTCTGCCTTCTTTCTTCCCTTGCCTCATGGTCCCCAGGGACCCACACATGACCTCAGCCCTCTGTGTCCTTTGATCACTGAGCGCTAAGGCAGGAGCCTGTCCTGGTGACTCAGGCTAGACACACGGTCAGTTTCACCGCCCTCGTTCTTAGGGCCCCCTGCCCTTCCTTAGTATCAGCCCAGCATCTTTCTCTCTCCAAGTCCTCCACTGCCTTTCCTGCCATGCTAAAAACAATGGGGTTTTTTGGTTCTGGTCCATAGGAACCAGCATGGGAATCTGTGGTGACCCTGGCATCCCAGCCCATGGCATCCGTTTGGGAGATAGCTTTGCCCCGGGCAGCCTGATGCGCTTCAGCTGTGAAGCTGGCCACATGCTCCGGGGATCGTCAGAGCGAACTTGTCAAGCCAACGGCTCGTGGAGCGGCACGCAGCCTGAGTGTGGAGGTAATGTATGTGACCATTCTGCTTCTCCCCTCTGCTGGCCCCAGGATCTTCCCCCGTTTTCCTACGCCCTAGCACCTGCCCTCACATACACAGATAAAATGCAGGGCCCCATTTGAACCCTTGGCCTGGTGAATAGTGGGCATCAGCAGAGAGTTCATGTTCATCTCATTAGTAATCCAAAGGCAAACATATTCCCCACTTACCTAAGAAGGGAAGACACCAGGATAAACTAAGGTAAGCACATTTGTGTATTTATTTCCATGCAGTTTCATTCAACAGCTGTGTGCCAAATACTGTAGCATAGGCTAGAGACACAACGGTGATGGAGACAGACCCGCCTTGCCCTCTTGGAGCTTACAGTTTAAGGGAAAACACTGTGTTTAAATAGCATCCAAAGTGCCAAAAGAAATACAGATCCAGCTTTTAAAAATCCTTTAAAAGTAATATAAGCTCTTAATGATGGTTCCTGAGGTAGGCCCAGTAGGGAAAATATATTTCTCCACGCACTCCTAAATTTCTGGAAAAAAAAACAAAACTCTTTTTTAAAACCTCTCTCCCTAAAGTCCAATGTTTTGTACCTGCTCCCCAAATTTCTCCCTCCCTCTCTCCCTCTCTCTCTCTCTCTCTCTGTCTCTCCCTCTCTCTCCCCCCCTCTCTAAAATGCAACCTGCATAGCACTCTCCTAGTTAGGAAGCAGTTTAACAGTAAGAGTAAGATTGACTGAGGTGTTGGAAGAGGAAGGACGCAATATGAAATCATCATCTAGCAAGGGAGGAGTGGGAATGGAATAGGGAAATGTATACTTGCCAGGCAGCACCGAGGGCTCATTAAGGTAAGAGCCATTAACATAAAGTGACAGTAGTCAGCATTGGTCTGGGTTTTTGTTCAAACACATTTAGCTACATAGTTTCAGGCACAGGGTAGGTGAAGCATTAGGTGTAGGGTTGGGGTTTTATTAGGCAACTAAGACATTGAAAGAAAGTGGCAAGGAAGATGAGGGTATACACAAAGCAGTGATTATGATAAATCTTAGCATCTAAGCTGGGTAAGGAGGAGATGGGTTTATGAGTGGAGTAAGAGGCTGTGAAAAGGTGGTAGGATCAGTGGATCATAGGTCCCAATCACCAGAGGACAAATTCCAGAGGGAACGAGCTAAAGAAATAAAAGGCATGGGCTTCCCTTGTGGTGCAGTGGTTGAGAGTCCGCCTGCCAATGCAGGGCACATGGGTTCACGCCCCGGTCCGGGAGGATCCCACGTGCCGCGGAGCGGCTGGGCCCGTGAGCCATGGCCGCTGAGCCTGCGCGTCCGGAGCCTGTGCTCCGCAACGGGAGAGGCCACAACAGTGAGAGGCCCGCGTACCGCAAAAAATAATAATAATAATAAAATAAAATAAAAATGGCAGTGGTTAGAGAATGGGCTGCATGAAATTGAGATGGTGGCATAGTCCTGAAGAGCAAGGGGAGATGCTCTGGCCCATGATCAGGGGACACCAACGATAGAAATGGAGTCAGTGCCTTCGCCCACTTGTCTGTCCAAAGTCCTGCCTTTCTGGGGGTGCAAAGTTAGTTTTTATAGGATTTCCTAGGCATAGTAAGAGAGGTTTTGTGGTACTGAGAGAGCGTTTTGGCAGGGGGAGAATTTAGTATATTCTCAAATATCCACTGTGACCCAGGTTCCCTTTCTTGCCACTCAGGTCCCAGGATGGAGTCAGCCATCAATGTCAGGAGTGTTCAGGGAACAGAAAGTGGGCAGCTGAGAGTTTGGACCTGGAAGCAAATATGTGTTGAGTGAGTGTATGTGTAACATGTACACAGCTCTTTGTGACTTCCCTTGGCAAGCGCCCACTTATCTTTCAAGGCTCTACTCAAATTCTTATCTCCAGCCCCAATAAACTGCTCTCTTTTTAGTGCTTTTTTTCCTTCAAGTGTAGCACTTATTACATCATATTTTAATTCATCTGTTTATAGGTAGGTTCTTAAGATAGACTGGGCTCCTCAAGGGCAAGGGGACATGGCTTGGTCACCACTGCATATCCAGCACCTAGGCAGCACAAATACTTGTTGAGTGGATGGATGATAGGGTGTATCTGGTGTGCTAATTACATAGGAATCATTTTGTAGATCTGACTCTGGGACTATGTAAATGTTGTATACACTTACAAAATAAAATTAAATGAAAGATTAGAAACAAGTACTCTCTGAATATCAAATCAAAATGGAAACAAATGAACTTAACTATGTATCAAGTTGGTGATTTAATAACCCAGAGAATTATTTCAATTGACTTGAAAAAAATGAAATCTGACTATGGTACATATATCCTGAGGACAAAGAACTACAATGAAATCTTAAACTGTTTTTTGCAATCATATTGCTAGTAATAAAACTGGTATTACTATTCTGAAACTATTATGTATATAATACCATAATATATATGGATAAAACAAGTTAAAAATATTTATTGTCATTAAGAACCAAGATTTTCGGGCTTCCCTGGTGGCGCAGTGGTTGAGAGTCCTCCTGCCGATGCAGGGGACACGGGTTTGTGCCCCAGTCCGGGAAGATCCCACATACCGCGGAGCGGCTGGGCCCATGAGCCATGGCCGCTGAGTCTGCGCGTCCGGAGACTGTGCTCCGCAACGGGAGAGGCCACAGCAGTGAGAGGCCCGCATACCGCAAAAAATAAAAAAATTTTCAAAAAACAGAACCAAGATTTTCAACATAAAAGGGATATCATAGAAAAATCAAAATTTTAAGGAAAAACTCAATTCTAAACTTGGCTTGGTAATATCAGCATAAAGTCATAATGTATTTTCAATTTGAAAAGTTATTTTCCCAGCCTAAAAGTCTAGAATCAATGACCAGCTCAGTAGCGATGAGTACCCTTAATGCCCAGATTGTAGTTTTTAAATCCATTGCCCATTCAAAGGAACCAGAGCTCTTTAGAGAAATGGCTGATTCCAGGACTGGGGCAGGATATATGCAAGGTGAACATACAAAATCTTGTCATTACAACAAGGAATGTACCAAACACAAGTGGGTCATGTCAAAGGAACTCAGGAGCCAACTTGAAGGGGTTCCCACTAGTCAAAGATGGGATAATTTGAGCGTCAATAAGAATAAAAGAGGCAACAGATGGAAACATAGCAAATAAATTTGAATCTGTGAATTCAAATATTGTCCTTTGGAGCTTGCTAGGGAACCAACTCATTGTTCTCACGTCTGACTTAAAAAAAAAGAAATCAAGCATTAATCCAGCCGTCCTACATGAACTCTATTTCTGGGTAAGCAAATATTTGATGATGGACAAGTTCTTAAACACTAGCTAAAGCAGAAAGAATTATAGAATTAGAATGTCACCATTTCTATCCCCTAATGAAATAACCAATCTGGTCAACAATATTTAATTTCTGGTAAAACCATTAAGTGACAAGTAACAGGAATTTTATAATGCCAGATGAGGCAGGCAGACCCGACCCACTGGCCAGCCTCAACATCACTAACAAGGAAACAACCAGACATTCTGTGCCTCCCGATGCGATGTGATAAGAAAAACACAAAACCTTTGAAAAGTACCTTTGCCAAAGAGTAGAACTTGACTACAGTAAGTACAGGGAACAGAGGAATATGCTGAACAATGCCTCATTGGTGCAGTTAGTAAAATCCAGAAAGTGGGAAATTCTACCAGATAAAGGCCCTGATTTGTGTAACAGATAAGTTGTAGGAGAGGGTAATTCAGTAACCTCTGGTTTCAGAGTCTTAGAGACATGCCATCCAATGTCACATGTGGACTGTATTTGGATCGTGATTCAAACAAATCAACTGTGAAAAAGAGACAGAAACGCTAAGCACTGATTGGACATTTGGTGATATTAAGGAATTGTTTAAAATTTCAGGTGTGATAATAAAACAGATATAGTCTTTCATTTTTAGAAATCATAAAAAAATCCCTACAGGTCTCTCCTCCCCTTCTAAGGGGGAGATGATCCAACATGAAAGCATCCCAAGAGGCATTTCAATCCACAGGGTCCTTACATAGCTCGAGGTCTCCACTCTGGGCAGGGCCCAGCCCCCCAGAGGATGCCTGCTCTTGTTCTGATGAATAATGTGTCCTTTCGGCTTCCTAGTGATCTCTTGCGGGAACCCCGGGACTCCAAGCAATGCCCGAGTCATGTTCAGCGATGGCCTGGTTTTCTCCAGCTCCATCGTCTATGAGTGTCGGGAAGGCTACTACGCCACAGGCCTGCTCAGCCGGCACTGCTCGGTCAATGGCACCTGGACAGGCAGCGACCCGGAGTGCATAGGTGAGAACCTCTGGGCTCCATGGCAAATGGTGGCCAAGGCAATCGGGCTTCTCCGTGCCAAAGAAGAAGGCTGTCTGGAGGAGACTGGGAAGGCTGGCTGACATGGTGGGACTTGACCCTGAATGAGAATCATACAAATAGCCTCCACTTACTGGGCACATGGTATGCGACAGCCACTGAGCTAAGTGCTTTGTTTCACATGCATCACATCTTTTGATTCTCACCACAACCCCATGAAGTAGGTACTGTTAGCTCTACTTTATGTATGAGACAACTGAAGCTCAGAGAGTTTGAGAATATATCATTATTTGCTATCTCTCAGACTCTAGCCAGTTCCTTGGGCTTTCTTTTTCTCTTTTAGGGCAAACCCCCAGTGTTCAGCCTGATTCTCTTTCCACCTTAAAGCTGCTGCCATCTACCTTCTTTGTTAGTTCCTTCTCTCCCTTGGACCCATCCCCACCCCAGCCTGGCTCCCCTTTCTTGCTTCTCTTAAGGGCAGCTCCAGACCCTTTTCCTTGAAAAGCAAATCACTGTGGGGCCCAGATGGAAGGAAGTGATAAGATAAGGGAATCTGACAACATTCTCCCTTTCAAAATCCTAGCTGTGATTTCAGGCTCCATTTGAAATCCCCTGTCAAGTTCACTTTTGTTCTGAGGCCAGAGCTCACCAAACCCCACCCTCACTTGATACCATAACATCGGTATGACCACTGCATCGGTCACAAGACCCTGCTCCTAGGCCACTGGACCCACAGAGGTCTCCTGGGCAGAAGAGCAGGCAGTAAGATGCCCTTTCCGGCGACAAATTGTCTTATGTGGTCCGTCCGCACATCTTAAGCTCTTCAGCCTGGAAACGTCCCTCTCCTCGGACCCCAGCCTCATTTATGAAGCGAGCCGTCTGGATACTTCCTTTTAGAGGTGTGGGCTTTAAATGAAAAAGATGGGTTTCCCAGCCCAGGTTGCTGGGGTGCGTAAGGATGGTGCGGGCAAGGATGGGGGGTGTAGGACAGCCTTTGCAAGCAGACTTGGCTGCGGGGACTTAGAATGGATGGTGCCCGGCTAGGAACCGGGGAGGGGACAGGACATCCCTACCCTGACAGCTTTCCTTCCCAGACACATGCAGGGAGTGATAGGGATGGCGTTGGGGTGCTGGGGAGGGGGGGCCTGTGCTCAGAGTGAACAATGCTCTATCTCCTCATCCTAGTCATAAACTGTGGCGACCCTGGGATTCCAGCCAATGGCCTCCGGCTGGGCAGTGACTTCAGGTACAACAAAACTGTGACCTACCAGTGCATCCCTGGCTACATGATGGAGTCACATAGGGTGTCCGTGCTGAGCTGCACCAAGGACCGGACGTGGAACGGCACCAAGCCGGTCTGCAAAGGTGTGTCTGGGGGCTCCGGATGTGGACACAGGGGCAGAGAAGGTACAAAAGTCTTGAACATCCAGAAGGGAGGGTGTGATGAGGCAGAGCCCTAACATCTTATCGGGGGGTGTGCACGGTGAGGAGTGGTCCCTGAACATCTGCAGGGAGGGAGCGGGAAGGTCCTGGGCCTTGAACATTGAGGGCAGGGCCGTGCAGAGAGGAGTGGGTTGTCCTAAGGTGCAAAAAGAACAAGCTCCCAAAGGAAGAGGGGGTGTTCCTGCTTCCTGCCGCTTAGCCCAGACTCCCGGCAGGCACAGGGAGCCAGTGATGTCAGTGCCGGCGGCCACCAGGGCCTCGTTTCCCCCGGGGCAGCCCCAGCACTCAGCCTGCTTTGGTCTCCCCCAGCTATCATGTGCAAACCGCCTCAGCTCATCCCCAACGGGAAAGTGGTGGGGTCCGACTTCATGTGGGGCTCAAGCGTGACGTATGCCTGCCTGGAGGGGTACCAGCTCTCCCTGCCTGCGGTGCTCACCTGCGAGGGAAACGGGTCCTGGACTGGAGAGCTGCCTCAGTGTTTCCGTAAGTCACTCACGGGGGCCTCCGAGGCATCCCATCTGCTGGCTCCATCCTCTTCCCTCCTCTGCTGCTCTGCTTCCAGAGCTCTGCTGCTAGGAGGCCTAGAATGGAGGTTCCCGGCCCCAAATCAGGGAGGAGCTTTGTCAAAGACACTATTAAAGAAGGAAGGGATTTTAAAGGAAGAATATGAGACTATCTTAATTGAGCCCTGGCTCCTCTCACAGTGGAAGGAAATTAAGCCAGAGATAAGGGAGGTGTTTCTTAACCTGAAAGGTTGTTAACTGGATGCACTAGAACCCAAAGCTGGGGTGATAGACAGGAAAGCAGGGCAGTGCTAGAAACATGCCTGTCTTCAAGGAAAATCCCCTGCACAGAAGAGATGCTGGGGCCCTTGTGATTTTCTGGTGAGAGAGTTATTTCTGGTCTACCTGGCCCGATTGTGTCTCAAAGAGCCTCAAGTCCACGCCAGGGCTCATTTCTTACCGAGTCCCCCAGAGAAGCAGGTTCCAGGTCACTTTTTCTTGCCTTACCCCATAATCTGGCTCTGGAACTTGGACAAACAGTAGGACCTATTTTTTCTTTCTACTTGGCATTTATCTAATGCTGCAGAAAACTATCAACTACACATGACACTGTTTGGGGACCTCTGAAAATTTACTTCAGTTTGGGAAATTTCAGCAGAGACAAGGGCCAGTAAAAGCGGACACAGGAAAGGCAGCATGTGGTGTGTGGTTAACCCCTCAGACCTTCGTATTCCTCCAGGGAAATATTAGGAAGAGAGCAAGGCTCCAGGTTGGGTCTGGACTCAGAAACCTTGCTTTTTGTCTTGAGAAATAGCTGGATTGCTTTCTAACAATGGATTATGGTTATTGTTAAAAAAAACCCCAAAACTGTACTATGTCCAAAAATACAAAGAAGAATGAACCCTCATTGAACCCTCACTTCCCAAAGATAGCCATAGTTAGGCTTGTCATACTTCCACACAATCACTATGCATTTTTGCATGTATAGCAGTATGTATGCAATTTTCTATAAATGGTATTGAATCGTGCTCTTCACAACTTGTATTCATTCACAGGCCATCAGCCCCTTGCTCTATCAATACATACTAATCTATACATCATCATTTTTAATGGCTTTAAAGAATTCCCTTGTTATATATGCCATAACTGGTTTAATCTTCTCCTACTGGTGATGAAGTTGGGTTTCTCCAACTTAATCATGTTAGAAGCAGTTCTGCAATATATAGCCTCGATAGTAGCATTTCTTTATGCCTGTGTTGAAGTCCTAGGAGTGATGATTCTGGGCCAACTGGTGTGCACGCTATACATTTTGACGCATGTTGCCAAACTGTCTTCTAGAAACGGTGTCCCAGTTTACGCTCCCACCAGCAGTTGATGAGAAGATTTCTTGACTCACACCCTCACTACCAGTTGATTTTTGCCAATATTCTTAATATTTACCAGCCTGAGGAGTTTTAAAAGATATCTCATTGTTTTAATTGGCATCATATTGCTTCTTAGCCAAACTGAGCTGTTCTGTGTCATCCACCCGTATTTCTTATTCTTTGAGTTGCCTCTTCCTGGGTGTGGTGACTTCCAATTGGCTCAGCCTTTAACTGACTTCTGATTGCTCCATCCAGACTCCGCAGCTTCCAGGGCCAGGCTTCCATCTGATCTCGCATCTGACTGTGAACCTCATGACTCTATGTAAAGACATACACACACACCATAGCATAAAGAAGGTTCCTCACGCTTGAAGTGATGTCTTGGGGAACTTGGCCTTCCACAGTCAGTTTTTAAAGATACTCTCTGCTGATCCGAATGAAATGGGCACACTCAGGTACTGCTCACTGCAGGGTAAATACACAGTCCACGGAAAGCCATTTGGCAATACGCATCAAGAGCTGCGAACACACTCAAACCCTTAAGGATGGTAAGTTCACTCCTAGAAAATTCCCCTAAGAAAATAATACAAGTTAAAGAAAAGCCATAAGTAACTTTATAATAATAGAAAATGCCTAATGTGAGGGTTAGGATAATCATGTTACACCATCTCATTGCAAATTTACATAGCCAATAAGTGATATTGATGTCATAAACACGGGAAATGTGTACAGAACGTCAAGTGAACAAAGCAAGGGTGACAGCACCTGGACATCAGGTTTGCAGCCATGCACAAGTTTCCATACAACTGAACAAACGCTAGAAGGGAATGAGCACAAAAATGAACAAAATATTTTGGGTAGTACGATGATAGTTTATTTTTTCTCCATGTTCTAGGCTTCCTGTAATGTTACTCTATTACATGGATATGGTTATTAATAAGCATTTGAATGTGGAAAGGAGAGGAAACACACAGCAGCGCTGAGGCAGGTGTAATCATTGACCCAGGGCTGCCCCACAGCCAGAGTTCAAGTGGAACCAAGAGGAAAGCAGTACAAGGACCAAAGGCTGGGTGGGGGTTAAGGGGAGCGAGCAGACTGAGTTATAGAAAGCAACTTGGACCTGCCCTTCTCCCTCGTCTTCCCAGCTGTGTTCTGCGGAGATCCTGGCGTCCCGGCCCGTGGCAGGAGAGAGGACCGAGGCTTCTCCTACAGGTCTTCTGTCTTCTTCTCCTGCCAGCCCCCTCTGGTGCTGGTGGGCTCTCCACGGAGGTTCTGCCAGTCAGATGGGACATGGAGTGGCACCCAGCCCAGCTGCATAGGTGAGAGGTGACCGGGAGCAGAGTGTCCCAGCTGGTGGTCATCCTTCTTTGGGGCCCGAGATGATGAATTTTCTTCCCTGTCTTCATCGATCTCATCTGCGAAAAGGGGCGAGCGCTCCCCTAAGCTACTTAGAACAGGAGGTGAAGTGGCCACAGCTCATGTGCTGCCAGAAATCATTGTCAGCCGGGGCATGACTCGGGGGGAGATTACCAAGGGCAGGGAGGTCAGGGTGTGACTCCATCCTCGATCCCGCATCTGTTTCTCAGAGTGAGCAGGGGCGATGAAGGCTTCCCTGACCATGGTCTGTTTCCTTGTTTTGCCATCCAGACCCCACGCTGACCACGTGTGCGGACCCTGGCGTGCCACAGTTTGGGATACAGAACAATTCCCAGGGCTACCAGGTAACGAGGTCAACCGAGATCAGGCCTTTCTGCCTTCTGTCCTTGTCACTGTCATCAGTCTCAGAGGGCTCAGGACAGCACTAGGGGGCATGAGACCTTGGAAGCTGGAGAGAGAAAGCAGCCTGCTTCTTCAAGCCAGGCTGCACAGGATGCCCCCTCAGAAACAGGCAGGCGTTTACACCAACCCGAGAAGCTGATGTGGAAGAACAGACTCGCGTGTAGCTCCACAGGCGCTTCCCGGCAGCCCCTTGTGACTGGGGCAGGGACAGAAATGAGAGAGACAGATGGACCTTCTGTCCCCAGGGCACCCATACCCTACGGGGCTCAGACAGGGTGGCGGGAGCCAGCGAGTGCCACACGGGAGACAGTCTCCTGCCCAGTAGGCCCGTCCCAGCAGGATACAGGCTCCAGGGACACATCTCAGAATGCGCTTCAAAAGGAAAGGATATGGACAGCCTGGATGGGACCCTCTGAGCAGAAGGAAGCGGGAGAGTATGGGTGTGTTCAAGGCAGGACAATGGACTGCAGCCGCCAGTGTGCTCGGGGGATATCAGGGACTAAGCCGGAAATGGCGGGTTGGGATCTTACCTAGCAATGGGATTTATCAAATATTTACTGCCGTGAACTATTCTAGGCGCTAGGAATACAGTGGGAACAAGACAGGCCGAGTGCCTGCTCTATGGGAGTTCCCTGGCTGGTGACAATAAATAAACAAGATCACTTCTGGGAGCGATAGGCACTACACACGGCATAATATAAAAGGGTGTGACGGGTGGGGGGGTTGCTGTTTAGCGGAGTGAGGGAAGAGGCCTCCTAAACTTGGACGACTGTGGCGCCCATGGTGGGAAGGGCCAGCCCTGTGCAGAGCTGGGTGGGCGTTCCCAGCAGAGGCAACGGCCAGGGCAGAGGAGCGCTCAGGCAGGGAACTTGGCAGGTTGCAGGACTGGAAAGCTGGCCAGCCAGCGGGTCGGGAACATAAAGAGAGAGGAGAAGGACGTGAAGCCAAAGAGCTAGGCTGCCACTGCCTTGTGAAGTTAAATATCCACACATCCTATGACCCAGAGTAAGCAACCCCAGAGACGCTCTCGTCCGTGTTACCAAGAAAGGAGAAAAATCCTGGTGTAGTCTCAGAATGGTTCATCACACAGCAGTGACAATTAAGGAACTATAGCTCCGGATGACTGTTAGAAACATAGTGTTGAACGTCAAAAGTGGTAGGATACTATTTCTAGAAAGATTAAAACCAAGAAAAATTTATATTGTTTAGAGATATATGTAGGCATATGTGATAGAATTATTTTTTAGCCAAGCAAGGAAATGAAAAACACAAAATTTGGGCTTCCCTGGTGGCGCAGTGGTTGAGAGTCTGCCTGCCGATGCGGGGGACACGGGTTCGTGCCCCAGTCTGGGAAGATCCCACGTGCCTCGGAGCGGCTGGGCCCCTGAGCCATGGCCGCTGAGCCTGCGCGTCCGGAGCCTGTTGCTCCACAACGGGAGAGGCCACAACAGTGAGAGGCCCGCGTACCAGGGGGGGAAAAAAAAAAACGCACAAAATTCAAGAGACTGGTTTTCACCGAGGGGAGCTGAGGAACAGGGCAGGGAAGGAGCACGCAGATGACAAACATGTCAATGATGTTCTAACCCTTAGGTTGAGTGGTGGGCTCCACTGAAGGTGTCCAGTTTATTATGATGATTCACGTCTGTATATGTGCCATATATTCTTTTCTATGCACCTAATATCACATAATAAATTTTGAAAAGAGAAGGGCATGGACCGGGTCATATAGGGCCTTGAGACCATGATAAGCATTTTGGATTTTATTCTAAATGCCATAGGAAACCATTTGAAGGTGACTTAATCTGATCCATCATTTGAACTATCACTCAGGACCCTGAGGAGAGGATGAACAATAGGGGTTAAGAATGGAAGCACTTAGACAAATAGGATATTATTGCAGCATCTTGAGAGAAAGATGAGGGTGGGACTGAGCCAGGGTAGCGACAGTGGACATAGAGAGACGTGAAGGGGTCGGGAGGTATTTTGTTGGTAGAACCAAGAAGACTTCTTGAAGGATTGAATGGAGGGGTTGAAGGAAAGGGAGGAATCGAGGACGACTTGAAGTTTTTGACTTGCACAACTGGGTGGATAGGGATACCATTTGCTGAACGAGGTGATGGGCGTGGAGGAAGGGAGTGGAAATTAGGTTTCACCTTGCGTTTCAGTTTGCTCCCAGAGGTAGTAGAGACACGTGAGTGTTTTGAGCTGGGAAATAGTGTGATCCGAGTTGCAGTTTCGGAAGCTCATCTGGCAGCATGGTGCCGCACGGATTAGAGATGGAGAGATGGAGCTGGTGGCTGCAGGGAATGTCAGGTCAGACGGTGAGGGGCCAGTGGAGCAGAGGGAGGGATGCAGGGAGGGTAGCAATTCTGCTCAAGAGATTTTTTACAAAGCATAGCTCCAGATTTTATAGGGGACATGTCCTAAAAGAATTTATAGATTCATGGAGGGAAGAGACACACACAGTAATATTCTACTTTGCACAGTTCTTCACATTTCATAAAACGCTTTCAAATCTACCCTCACATTTCAGTGTCGCGACATTCCAGTGTAGTGTGGCAGGGCTGCTCATCTCAACTCTACACAGGAAGGCTAAGGTGTAGAGAGTTTCGTGCAGCCTGGCATCCAGTGAGTAAGTGTAGATACCAGAACTCACACCCAGGGTCTTCTGATTCTGGGTCAGACACTCAGCCCCCCGCAGCAGAATATGATATATCCCATGAGAGTGTTGATCTGGCCCAGGGAATTGGGTGAGGCCTTGTGGAAGAGGCATAACGTAAGCTGCCTCAAGGGATAAATAAGATTTAATCAGGCAGAGAAACAGAAGGGTGGGTAGGAGTAATGTCGTGGGAAAGTAAGCAGTCAGATGACAAGTGTGAAGCGTCGCTGGATGGAAGGTGATTGTGGGAACTTCGTCCTGGCCGCAGGTTGGAAGCACCGTGCTCTTCCGTTGTCAGAAAGGTTACCTGCTCCAGGGCTCCACCACCAGGACCTGTCTTCCCAACCTGACCTGGAGCGGAACCCCGCCCGACTGTGTCTGTGAGTGGAAATTTCGCCTACAGCCCAGACAACTCCTCCTGGCAACTCATAATCTCCCCCAGCTGGGCATCTAGGAGATGCTTGAGTGCTCTGAATGACAGAGAGCTCACAACTCCTCATTGGGACCAGTATTGGTCTCTTTGTACTCCTTACCCCTTGGAGCCCCACAGAAGATATTTACACACAGAAGCCTTTCTGATATTAGAAGGCAATTCCTATACCTTCTCAAAGAAAAAGAAAGAAGTTTCCCATGGCAGCAAATACTAACAACTACAAGGCCTGCCCTCAGGATGGAAGGTTTCAGGCTTTTGACCATAATTACTCCTTTTCCCTCAGGAAAATTACTGCAGGTTTAGGTTCCCCCAGGGTTGACTGAGCCAATATCCCCACGATCTCCATCTTGGCCTCTCGTATAGCCATCAAGGCTGGGGTGGGGCTGGGGCTGGGAAGGGGATGCTGGACCTGAAAGGGGCCCATAAGGGAAAGGAAGCGGGTGGCCCATCAAGGAGCAGGGGAGTGGTGGAGAGGCCTCCTGGAGACCCTCATCTCCCAGCAGCGTCTTCCCTGTCATCCAGCCCACCACTGCAAGCAGCCAGAGATGCCGACCCATGCCAACGTTGGGGCCCTGGACTTGCCCTCCATGGGCTACACGCTCATCTATTCCTGCCAGGAGGGCTTCTCCCTCAGGGGCGGCTCCGAGCACCGCACATGCAAAGCAGATGGCAGCTGGACAGGCAAACCACCCGTCTGCCTGGGTGAGTGTGCCCCCTCGGTGAGCTTCTCCAGGGTGGGGGGCCAAAGGGGACAGCTGAGCTTGAGTGAAAGAGGGCCAAAGAGAAGAAAGAAATGTAATTTCCGGAAGCTGGAGGCTGCTTCTGGTCTTCTGAGGTGTTGAGTCTAGGAGATAAAACCAGAGTAGTCTAAGGAGCACAGAGTGACGCCATCCCAAGTTTCACCTTGCTACCTTCTGCATGAGCTTAAACACTCTGCCCAGCGCTAAGGCTACGGTAGTCTAAGGATTACACTTAATCGTCAGACGGAGAAAAGCTCTGTGTCCCACTAAACGGGAATAACACGTTATGCATATATGCCTATCATAACCCTGATAAAACAGTACCCACTCACAGATCCCTCTGGGTTACCGCAACGTCTTACACCTCCCTCCCCCTCTTCTTCATTCATTCCTTCTCTATTTATTGAGCATTATCACTGTGCGTGGCTGTGCTGGGCATGGGGGATGGGGAGGTGAAAGACACAAACCCTGCCCTAAAGGAGCTCACATTCAGCTGTGGAAGACACACACATTATCAGATATAACAGTACCTTCAGGAACACAGAGATGCACTGAATGCTGTGGGGATGCTGGAAAAGGCACTAATTCAGCCTAAGGGGGAGGGGAGAATCAGAGAAGGCTTCCTGGAGAAGGTAATCTGAGTCCAGTCTTAAGTAAAGAATCCAGCAAGGATAAAGGATGGGTTTGGTGCTAGGATGGCATTCAGTAAGATGTCTCTTACGGGTGCTGACCTCACCTCACCACATTCCGGGTATTGTTCTAAGTACTTCGTGTACTAACTCAATCCTTGCAGTCATCCTATGAGGCAGGTGTTACTCGTATCCTCATTTAATATATGAGGAAACTGACACACAGAGAGGTTAAGTAACTGCCCCAAGGTCACCAGCTGGTAAAGGGAGAGAGCTGAGATTCAAACCCTGCAGGTCTAACTTCAGAATCCATGCTCTTAAGTACCCTGCTGTCCTGCCCCTCAGAGAGAGAAGGCTTCAGGTTCAGTGCCTTTATCAGAGCTAGAATTTAATGATGTATTTTCATTGTATGAATTGTTGTAAATTTCTTTTACTTAGGGGAAGTAATATTTGTGTTCCACAAATGGTAGTGGTATAATTTTTCTTTTTTAGAGTACATTTAACTTTTAATTGTGGTAAAATATACAAAACATAATAGTTACCATTTTAACCATTTTAAAGTGTACAATTCAATGGCATTAAGTACATTCACAATATTGTGCAACCATCACCACTATCCATTTCCAGAATCTTCTCATCGTCCCAAACAAGAACTTTGTACCCATTAAACAATAACTTTCCATTCCCCTTACTCTCCAGCCCCTAATAACCTCTATTGTACTTCCTATATCTATGAATTTGCTGATTCTAGGTACCTCATGTTAGTGGAATCATATGATATCTGTCCTTTTGTGTCTGGATTATTTCACTTAGCATAATTTTTTCGAGGTCCATCCATGTTGTAACGAGGTTCATCCATGTTGTAATTACTTCATTCTTTTTTATGCCTGAATAATATTCTATTGATGGATATACCACCTTTTGTTTATCCATTTGTTCATTGATGAATATTTCAGTTGTTTCCACTTTGGGGCCATTATGAATAATGCTACTTTGAACATAAATGTACATGTTCTGTTTGGATATCTGTTTTCAGTTCTCTTAGGTATATATCCAGGAATAGAATAACTCAATGTTTAACAGTGTAAGGAAGCATTTTGCAAAGTGCCTTTACATTTACTTTACATTCCCACCAGCAATGCACCAGGGGTCTAATTTCTCTACATCATCCTTGCCAGCACTTGTTATTGTCCAGCTTATTTTTTTTTTTTTTTTTTTTTTTGCGGTACGCGGGCCTCTCACTGCTGTGGCCTCTCCCGTTGCGGAGCACAGGCTCCGGACGCGCAGGCTCAGCGGCCATGGCTCACGGGCCTAGCTGCTCCACGGCATGTGGGATCTTCCCGGACCGGGGCACGAACCCGTGTCCCCTGCATCGGCAGGCGGACTCTCAACCACTGTGCCACCAGGGAAGCCCTTGTCCAGCTTTTTGGGTATAGCCATCCTAAGTGGGTATAAAGTAGTATTACATTGTGGTTTTCGTTTACATTTCCCTAATGACTACTAATGTGGAGAATCTTTTCATTTGTTTATTGGCCATTTGTGTATCTTCCTTGGAGAAAAGTCTATTCAGATCCTTTGCCCATTTTTTAATTGGGCTATTTGTCTTTTTATTGTTGAGTTGTAAGAACTCCTTTATGTCCTGTTGATTTCTTTTTTCCAGCTTTATTGAGGTATAATTGACAAACAAATTGAAATATATTTAAAGTATACAACATGATAATTTGATATACATTGTGAAAGGATTCCCACCATCAAGTTAACACATCCATCACCTCACGTATTTATCTCTTTTTTTTTTTGATGAGAGCACACGAGTTCTACTCTCTCAGCAAATTTCAATTCTACAATGCAGTATTATCTACTATAGTTACCATGTTATACATCTTATAACTGAGAGCTTGCATCCTTTTACCAGCCTCTCCCTATCTCCCCCTCCCCCCAGCCCCTGACAACCACTATTCTACTCTCTTTTTATAAATTTGACTTTTAGATTCCACATGTAAGTAGTAGCATGCAATATTTGTCTTTCTCTGTCTGGCTTATTTCACTTGGCATAATGTCCTCCAAATTCATCCATGTTATCACAGATGGCAGGATTTCCTTCTTTTTAAGGCTGAGTAATATTCCATTGTATGTATACACCAC
Organism: Pseudorca crassidens; assembly: GCF_039906515.1. Classification (NCBI taxonomy): domain Eukaryota; kingdom Metazoa; phylum Chordata; class Mammalia; order Artiodactyla; family Delphinidae; genus Pseudorca; species Pseudorca crassidens. The sequence continues at coordinate 26,402,608 of NC_090297.1, read as the reverse complement.
ATTTTCTTTATCCACTCATCCGTCAATGGACACTTCGTTTGTTTCCATAGTTTGGCTATTGTGAATAATGCTGCAGTGAACATCTCTTCAAGACAGAGATTTCACTTCCTTTGGATATACAGAAATGGAATTGCTGGATCGTATGGTATTTCTATTTTTAATTCTTTTTTTTGTAGAATAAAAATATCCTTGTACTGGTTTACATTATTCTTTTCTTCATTACAGAGAATATCTACTATTCATGTCTGCTCCTCTAACAGCAGTCCAGCTTCTAAAAATTTCGTATTATTCCTTTGCATAATTATACATTAGATTTGACTATTGATCCTTTACATTTATGATTACACATTATCTATTTTTAATTCTTGAAGGAACCGCCACACTGTTACATTCCTACGAACAGTGCGCAAGTATCACATTTATCGGTTTGTGTATATTGAGCCATCCTTTCATCCCAGGAATAAATCCCACTTGATCACGGTGTATGATCCTCTTCATGTACAGTTCATTTGGTTTGCTAGTATTTTCTTGAGGAGGTTTGCGTGTATGTTCATCACGGATACAGGCTTGGAATTGCCTTTTCTTGAAGTGTCCTTGTCTGACTTTGGTACAAGGGCAATGTTTTGATTCCTCACACTTTATATTTTGTATATCTACTGTAGGTTATGCTTTGTGTTTTTCACGAAGCTTACATAACACATATTTACAACAGTCTTTTTTTAAGCTGATAGCAACCTAACTTGGAATGCATACAAAAGCTCCGTGTTTTTACAGTCCCCCACGTTTTATGTGTTTGATGTCACAATTTACATCTTTTATATTGTATATCCATTAAAAATTATTGTAGTTATAGTTACCATTTTTGTCTCTTAACCTTTATACTAGAGTTACAAGTGATTTACCCACTAACATTACAATATTAGAGTATTCTGAATTTAATCATATATTTATCTTTACCAGTGAGTTTTATACTTTCATGTGTTTTTATGTTAGATTCTCACTTCCACTTAAACCCCTGCTGTTTAACCCCTCTATTGAATTTTCCAGGTCAATTATTATATTTTCAGCTCTATGGTTTCCATCTGGTACTTTTAAAATATTGTCTCTGTGTTGAAATTCTTGCTTTGTGCGTTGCTTTCCTGACCTCAGTGAGCATCTTTATGACCATTATTTTGAACTCTCTATTGGGTCAATCACTTACCACTATTTCATTAGGATCCGTTTCTGGAGATTTATCTTATTATTTGGTTTGGAACATTTTCCCTTGTTGATTCACTTTCCCTGATTCTCTGTGTTGGTTTCTACTCATTAGATAAAACAGGCAGCTCTCCCACCCAGTCTTCACAGACCGACTGGCCTCGTTTAGGCAATGAAGCTCACCAGTCAGTGCAGCCCAATCTCCTGGTGCCTCCCAAACCTTTGTGATTGTCCAAGCTGTCGTCTTTATTCCTAGTGGCTCCCAGTAGTTGAGGGTGTACCAAGACCCATCAGTGTCCCACAGAGGTCAGCACCTAGATGCAGGCTGATTAGAAGCAGACTCTCAGGCAACAGTTGGAAAAGTATGCAGTCAGACCCCTTCCAGGGAGAAACTGGGAGGTGTGCATTTTTACCTGCTCCCTCAGTGTGAGACCAGGTATATATATAGCCACAGGGGTTTCTACTGTGTCCATTTAAAAACTGCTTCCTTGTTTGCTGTAGTTCTGTGGAACTCATGAACACAAGCCCCAAGCCCCATTGGCCTTCAGAGCTAGGTGATTTGGGCACCCATCCCTCAGATGGCATCCTTAAAAGTCAGGGTGCTAGACGTGTGGTACAAACTCAACACTCTCAGGGAAAAGCTGGGAGTTGGGAGTCCCTCCTGATTGTATGGTGCCGTGCCAGGTGTGGGGTTTATTTCAAGAATGTGTCTCAGCCTTTCCTACCTGTTTTGATGTGGGTATTTTCTCAGTCACCCAATGTGTAGGTGTCACTCAGCTACTTTCTGGATTTCTCTCGGAGAGAGTTGATCTGTTTTCTTCTGCACATTCAGTGTATCCGTGGGAGGAGGGGAATTCAGGAGCCTCCTATGTTGCCATCTTGGTCCAGAGTCCCTTCAACTGTTCTTTATATATCTAGAATATAAGAGCCTTATCAGGGCTTCCCTGGTGGTGCAGTGGTTGAGAGCCCGCCTGCCGATGCAGGGGACACGGGTTCATGACCCGGTCCAGGAAGATCACGCATGCCGCGGAGCGGCTGGGCACGTGAGCCATGGCCGCTGAGCCTGCGCATCCGGAGCCTGTGCTGCGCAACGGGAGAGGCCACAGCAGTGAGAGGCCCGCATACCGCAAAAAAAAAAAAAAAAAAAAAAAAAAGACCCTTATCAGAGGCATGATTTTCAAATATTTCCCCCATTCTGTGGGTTGTCTTTTCACTGCCTTTTTTTTTTTTAATTTACAGTACTTTCTTTTTTATTTCATTCATCACCTAAAATTTAAGCTCCATTTTATCCTGTTAATTTTTTTCTTTTTTTTTTTTAGGTGTGGATTTTTTTACAGCCCTATTGAGATATAATTGATATACAAAAACTGCACATATTTAATGTATGCGATCTGATGAGTTTGGATCTTTACACTTTCCTGTTGGTGTCTTTTTAAACACAGAAGCTTTTAATTTTGATGAACTCCAATTTATCTATATTTTATAGGTTTACTTGTGCTTTTACTATCATATTTAAGAAACCATTGCCTGGGGCTTCCCTGGTGGCGCAGTGGTTGAGAGTCCGCCTGTCGATGCAGGGGACACGGGTTCGTGCCCCGGTCTGGGAAGATCCCACATGCCGCGGAGCAGCTGGGCCCATGAGCCATGGCCGCTGAGCCTGCGCGTCCGGAGCCTGTGCTCTGCAACGGGAGAGGCCACAACAGTGAGAGGCCCGCGTACTGCAAAAAAAAAAAAAAAAAAAAAAAAGAAACCATTGCCTAATCCAAGGTCACAAAGATTTGTACCTGTGTTTTCTTCTAAGAGTTTTGGGGTCCAAATTCATGCTATTGCATGCGGATATCCAACTGTCCCAGCACCATTTGTTGAAAAGACTATTCTCCCCTCATTGGATTGTCTTGGCACCCTTTTCAAGGACCATTTGACCACAAATGTGTGAGCTTACATTAGGATCCTCAGTTTTCTTCCACTGATCCGTATGACTGTCCTTATACCATTACCACCCAGTCCTGATTACTGTAGCTTTGCAGCAAGTTTTGAAGTTGGGAAGTCTAAGTCCTCCTTTTTGCTCCTCTTTTGCAAGATTGTTTTGGCTATTCTGGGCCTCTTTTATTTCTATATGAATTTTAGGAATGGGTTGTCAGTTTCTGCAGACAGGCAGCTGGGATTTTGATCAGGGTGGTGTTGAATCTGTAGGTCCATCTGGGGAGTATTGCCATTTGAACAATATTAAGTCTTCCAAGCCATGAGCATGGGATATCTTTCCATTTATTTAGATCTTTAATTTCTTTCAGTGACGGTTTGTAATTTTCAATGTACAGTCTTGCACTTCCTTGTTTACATTTATTCTTAAGTATTTTTTTAAGCTATAATAGGTACTTGCATTTAAAAATACAAAATGCTTTAGATGCAGTTGAATGTCAACTCCACCCCTTACTATAAGACCCTGGGTAAGTCCCTTCACCTCTCTGCCTCTAACAAGTTTCTCTTCTATTAAATGAAGACAACAATGTCTACCTCACAGTTCTGAGAGAAGGAGTAAATGAAATGACATGAATAAAGTGCCTAGCACAGTGTCTGGCACATAAAATGCTTTCTCCCTCTTTGCTCCCTTCATCTTATAAAACCTAAGACAATAAAGGCCTTTTGTTCAGAGGTGTGCCTTCATGGAGTCACTTGGAAAATATGTCCACAGCCTTCTGTACACCCGAACATAAGCTGACCTCAGAGTTGGAGACAGTAGGGGGAGTCCCCCCCTTTACTTAGCAACAAGACAGATATTTCTGTTGTTTCTCTGCAAAAGAAGAAAAGACATGAATATTTATTGACTGTGACTTTCACGTTCATAACCACATTTATTCAGCATAAACCTGTGAGATATGTTTCAGTATTTTCCCATGTTTCAGATGAGGAGACAAGACTCTGAGTGGTGACGTGACTAGTTGAGGTCACACAATCACTAAGTAGCACTGCTGGGACCGGAACCTAGGCTGTCGGGCTCAGGCCCAAAGCCTTCTCCTTTGCCTTCGCCTGTGAGGGCTTCCCTGTCTTCATATCGTGACTCCAGGGGAGGGAAGCACTCCACTGAGACCCTTACTAGAACTTAGGCACTTCACTCTTGACTGGCGGAAGGCCGTCCTTTGTGCCAGACCTCTGGGAGGAGAGCAGAGGCCCTTCAACCAAGGGTCCTCAGTAGTGGCATTCAGCAGATCTGTGTGCTAGGATGGGAAATAGACATCTTTGTTTTCCTTTACCTCTTACTGAAATTTAGCATTTCTTTAATTTAGGATATAGACAAAAACTTGTAGTAGTGTTAGCAATACCTATAAATTTGTCACCAGTAGAAACTGCAGAGATTTCCACATTACACTACAATAGTTATGGATGTCACGAAATGTTGTTGGGAATTCCCTGGCGGTACAGTAGGTAGGACTCTGCGCTTCCACTGCAGGGGACACAGGTTCAATCCCTGATCAGGGAACTAAGATCCTGCATGCCGTGTGGCATGGACAAAAAAAAGAAAGAAATGTTGTTTATGTTCCTGACTACTTCAAGATTAGAATAGTTACTGGACCTACTACTAGTTCCTGTTTTTAATGCAGTAATAAAAAAATCACATATATAGCTATATTCTAACTTTTTGCTTAATATTTCAATGACTATAATTGGTAAATGGATTTCCTTTAAACTCTTTACATCTCACCAGACAAAGTAGCCCACCTCCGGGTCTAAGAGGATAAGTCCAAAGCAAGATCTCAAAGAACCCACTGACCTAATGTCAGAGAGCTGACCGTTATTTTTCCAATAGAACATAGACCAGAGGGTGAACCTGTTTTCTTCCATCCTCTTTCCCCAGCAGAGGTCCGGCCCAGTGGGAGACCCATCAACACTGCCCGGGAGCCTCCGCTCACTCAAGCTTCAGGTAGGTATGCTCTAGAGCTTTGGCTCAAGAAACTGGTATAGCTTCCTTCACCTACTTACCCAGAAACATGCACATGAGTTTCTGTGTACCCAATAGGGGGGTGTGAAAACAGTCTATAGAGCCGAACAGATTTCCCCACCCACCTCCCAACCCCAGGCAGACCTCAGGAGGAAGTGAGCTTGAAGGGCGCAGGAACTGCATCCGGAATTGAGAGCCAAAGCCTTCTAGAAACATGTCCAGAGCTTCAAGCTCTGGAGCCAACCTCTTCTGGCACAGGGCTGGCCAGTGTGTGGTCAGACACATACACCCAGGTCCTGCCTAGGGAGCTTGCTGGAAATGGTTACATTTTTAAGACAGGTATTGTGTCTTTCAAAGTGTGATGTCCAGAACTGGGCACAGAACTGAGGTATGGCCTGACCAATGCAAAATTATTCTAGACTATCATATCCTTTTTTGAACCTTATACTTTTATTTACCATATTAGCATGTGTGTTATACAAGAAAGAAAACTAGATTTGACATCAAACTCAATTAAAGTTCCATTTTGGTCACTGACCAGCTGTGTCCTTGGACAAAGAAACTTCACCTCTGGAGCTTCAGTTTACCTTTTGTTAAAATAAGGCTCATAATACTCTCCTTAGAAAATTATTATAAGGATAAATAACAATTTGGGTTGCTATCGTTCATTATGTGCCCAACATCATGTGACATACAATCATTTAGCCCCTGACGAGATAAGCAGGACAGCCCCATTTACAGAAGTACAGATGTGGCCTACACAGGTGAGAAAGTGGAGACTCTTGTATGTAGTCAAACAACTGATCATTGATAGCCAAAATGAGACTCCAGATCTGCCTGACCCCATTAGTCCATGTTCCTATTTTATGACATTGGTTTTCTCTCCTCTCTTTTTCTCTTTCTCCATCTTTTCAACCCCTTCCCTCCTTTTATTTTCCTCTTTCTTCTAGTTCATTCCCTCATCCCCTCATGTTCTCTTTTTTCTTTATCCACTTTTTCTCTCTCTCTCTTTCCCTCCACCCATCCACTCTGAGACACAGAGCATCACAAGGAGGCCAGAACACTCCACCACCTCCTGCGTGTTTGATGTTGGGGAAAACAATCTCAGGGAGTGAACTGGGGTCAGTCATCAGGTGGGCTCAATTCCACCAGCACACGTGAAAGCCCCTCTCACATCTGTTTCTCAATTCCTCTAGTTCCTGGGGATGTTTTTGCAAAGAATTCCCTATGGAAAGGGACCTATGAGTACCAGGGGAAGAAGCAGCCAGCCATGCTCAGAGTGACCGGTTTCCAGGTCATCAACAGCAAGGTCAACGCCACCATGATTGACCACAGCGGCGTGGAGCTGCACTTGGCTGGTAAGGGGCAGGCCAGCTCTGGGGAAGCCTGTGGGTGGTGTGGGTGATGGGCACACGCTCTTCCCAAGAACGAGTCTACTGTCACTTCCTTGTACTATCTTGCAGGGCTAGTCTGGTAGGCAGGGGAAGAGGAAGTGTCTATTCATCTTTGTTTACATGATAAAAGCACCACAGACTAAAGGGAAATGGTTAGATGACAAACATTAATAAATTGAACATACAAAGAACTCTTACAAATAAAGAAAAAGGAGATGTATATCCCTAAAAACTGAACCAAAAATAGGGGCAGAGAACTCCCAGAAGCCAAAGTACAGACAGTTAATAAACAAATGGAAAAAACATTTTTCGCAATAATCAAAAAACAGTAAACATAAAATGTCACTTTCCACTTATCCCACTAAGATTTTATTAAGCAATAAACTCTGGTGCCAGCCCAGTGAAGGTACTAAGGCAGTGCTGGTCAAAGTATAAAATAGTATAGTTCTAGAAAATAGTTTGGCAACTTGTATCAAGAGCTGTGAAAATGACTGACCCCATTAATTACACTTCTACGAAATTTTATCATAAGAAATAGTTATAGAGGGAATCAAACATTTACCAATAAAGAATGTTCACATTACAGGGCTATTTCCATAACATAAAACCTGGGAATACAAAATTGTCTCAAAAGAAATGGATATATTAATTATAGTATGTCTGCCGGATAAAATATTATGCCAGTTTGGGAGAAAATACACCGACTACAATGCATTTAAAATGGGACTCCAGTTTTTGAAGGAAAAAATTATATTCATAAGAAAGGAAATTGGAAGTAATTACACCAAAATATTAACAATGGTTATTTCTCAGAAGTGAGATCAGGAGTGAATTTTCTTTCTTCATGCATCTCTGCATTTTCCAAAATTTCCCTGATTTTCAAATTTTCTATAATCAGAAAAACTGAATATCTTAGAAAGCAAGTGTTTATTCGAATAGATGGGTAGAACGATGGATGCATGAGTGAATGACCGTACACATGAATACACAACCCCAGGTGTAGTCACAGCCACTCATTCATGCACACACACACAAACACAACTAACGTTCGTATTCACTCAGTGGCTCTAAGCCATAGTCCTAAACACATTCACACACTCCCATATACACGCCCTCATGTATTCCTGTACCCACTGAGTTGTAAACACACCCACGCATTAACTGACCCCGTAACATATACAAAATCCAATTCCCTTTATTCTCACACATGCATGTATAAACAGGAGCACAACCACAGGTCATAATCCAGTTGATTATTAACACACATATGTACATTCTCGTGTATCCTCACACTCAGCCTGCACAAACTCACAGGACACACTACACTCACCTAACGCCAGTTATACATGGGATGTAGACACCAACATCTACACATGGAATCCCACTCAGACACTCACACCCACACACCCACAGACTTGGGTTTTGAAATCTTCCTGGATCTTTCAAGTGTACCCTCTGAACTTTCTTTTCCCAGGAATTTACAAGAAAGAAGATTCCCATCTCCTCCTCCAAGTTTACCAGGTTACAGGGCCTGTGGAGGTCTTTGTGAATAAGTTCAAAGGTGATCACTGGGCCTTAGATGGGCATGTAAGTTCAGCAAAACCTCACTCAGTCCTTGACCTCCCTGTGCCCTTGCCCCATCCCTGATTCCCAGATCACTGGTAGGGAGGACGAGGGGAGAAGTTAGTGGAAACTCTTTGGATCAACATGGAAACTTGGGAGGAGGGTTTCTTTGGGGCCAGGACTGGGAGCAAGGGAGTCCTCATCTGCTAGTGAAGTGGGCACAGGAAAACATAGCAAGGGCCAGGAGGCTGAGAGTCTAAAGGTCAGTGCATCTGAGCGAGATGAAGTAGGTTCTGATGTGTAAGCAGGAAGCAAGAGATTGGAGGCTGGCAGTACATGAGTAAATTCAAGCAAGTGGAAGGTCACGACATGGTGGTGGGAGCTGGGAGAAGGTGGTGAGTCCCAGATGCACCCTGAGCGTCTTCTCACGTTTGAGGATGCCTGTTGTGGGTGACTTAGCACAGCTTGAGACACCAGGAGCTGGGGGAAAGGAGACAACTCTCTTGCATTCTCTTGTGGGAAAGACTTGTTCCATGCAAGGGCGTTCTTCAGGTGGAAGTTCTGCAGTGATTCTCCTCTGCCCATACCTTCCAATCTCACAGGCAGGGTAGTGGAGCAGTCATCTGTCACATCCTCAGCTTCCCTGTCTTGGATTATTGAAGCTAGAAGCGGAGGGGTGGGAAGGAGGAAGAGGTCATGGGGCCAGAGGAGCAGAGAGCTGAGGGGTCAAGGTGGATCCTCACGGACAAAACTGGCTGGTAGAGGGCTGTGGGTTGAGTGACTTTGCTGATAATCACATGAGAAGCAAGTGGCTTCTCCAGGGGCTGGTACATGGGATTAGTTCCTCGGGATTCTTGAGAGTATTCTACGGATCCCCTTGTGTATCCTGGTCCTGGCTGGCGTCAATAGTAGTAGTCCAAAAGCTGTGCCAGGACAACAGACTCCATTGTCCTGGGAGGATGGCCAGAGGGGAGAGAACAAGGGTAAAGTTGGGAGCTTGGAGTGCGGGCCAAGGGCTACGTGTAAATGGCGCTCTGGAGGGCCAGGAACAGCCGGAAGGGCTGCCTGGGACTACAGCCAGCAATCGGGCCCACTTCTCTGTCACCCAGGGTGTGTTTAGGGGGACAGCAGGGGGGGTCAGCCTAGAGCACAACAGACAGAGAGCTGCACCTGGGGATGGAGCATGAGTCAGAAGGAACCCCAGTAGCAGAAGCATCCTCAAAGCAAGCACGCCCTCGGCCGAGCAGTCCCCAGCCCACAAGTTTGCGTGTCTGTGTCTGGTACACGAGCATCACAGAGGCAAGTACAGAGACAGCCAGGAGGAGTTATGTCCCCAACTACCCGCGCCCAAATTAATAGCTATTGGAACTGGGACGAACTTTCCAAAGTACGTTCAATCTGCTAGATGCATTTTAATCATGGTTTGGTTTGCTCCGCGGTGCTCTAAAACTCAGTTTTTCATCACAATAATAATAGCTAACATTTACTCAGGGCCTATTAAGTGTTCTAAGTGCTTTACCTATATTCGCTCATATAAAGCTTCAGAGCAACCCTATGACATAAGTACTGTTTTTGTTCCCATTTTAAAATGAGGAACTGAGGCACCGACAGATTAAGTGATTCGACCAGTAGAAACAAAAATGTCTCCCTCCCTCCTACCAGCAGTTGGAGCCCCTGCCCCATCCCCAGCACCTTGCCATTGCCTGGGGGTGGGCAGAGAGCCGCTGTCAGTGGAGATGACAGGCAGGCAGGTGAGCCCAGCTGTGGGCACCGTGTGCCTGTGGGCACCGTGTGCCTGTGGGCGTGTCTCCGGCCTGGCTGGCCGGACCTCTAGCTCCCTCCGGCGTGCCTCCCATCTCACTGTCTGCTCCCTCCCTCACAGGTCTCCCCAGAGTTCTCCGGAGGCACCTTCATTTACCAAGGCGCTGTCAAGGGCCAAGGCTTTGGGCAGTTCGGCTTTCAAAGACTTGGTAACTAGCATTTGTCCCTGGAGTGTATGCTTGTGCGGGTGGCGGAGAAACTTGTATGTTGGCATGGAGGGCAGGGGGTTGGTGAAGTTCAACAGTCCAAGAGGGGCTCTTAGCCTCTTTTGGATCAGGGACGCCTTTGAGATTTTGATAAAAGCTGTGTAATATCTCCCCAGAAGGAAGCGCAATACATAATACCCTCAACTTTTGCCAAACAGTTTCATGCTCAGCCCTGGAGTTGAAAGCCCCCAGCTTAAGGGTCATTGGGTCTCAGATGCGTCCCACAATAGTATCTGGCCAGCCCTCGGGCATCCCCGGGACCCCCTGAGCATTACGACGTGGGGCTCTCAGGGCAGTCTCAGTCCCGGAACGGTGGTATTGCTGTCCTCATTTTACAGATGGGAAAACCAAGCCTCAAGGAGGCTTCCTTCCCTAGTTCCTCCCTGGCATCTTTACCCTGGACCAAGCATCCTCAGTGTCAGGCATCCTCACTCCAGAGACTGGCCTTGACTCAGAGCCTCTAATGTGGGGAGGGGTCCTGGCTTCTGGGAAGCAGTTCAGGGGGAGACAGGAGGCAGGCCCGGGTGCCTGATGGGCAGCTCAATACACCCCAGGTGCTGACTGCCCTGTCCCCCGGGACCCCCTGTCTACCAAGGCAGTGCACTGCGTTTTCTCCCAGCTCTGACCTTCAGAAAGCTCCTCCTTGGCGTAAGCGGAAACCCGCTTCCCTGTGCTTCCCACTCCGCCCTGCTCCTGCCCTGGAGTTATTCCTAGCTCTATCCTCTTAGCTGCCTGGACTAAAAGCACTCCCTCTTCCACACAGCGGCCCTTCAAAGACTTGAAGGCAGTTCCCTGGCCCCTTACACACCAGAGAGACCTCAGGAAACCGAGTTCTTCTTCTGGCTTCACGGCTGACTGCCGGTGTGCCCGGCGGAGCCTCACCCCCTCGGTTCGCTGACAGGGGCAGAGGCTCTCACCGTGGTCTTCTGAGCGCTCCCAGTCTGGGGCGAGGGGGGAGGGGGGAGGAAGCGAAACCCTCGGAGGCGGGAGCTTCAGCACCGCTACCACGCCCTCCAGAGCAGGTCCACCTGCACGTGCTTTATATTTCGGCTGCCTTGTAAGGTTTCATGGGATAAACTTTCTATGGCCGAAAGAAGTTTGGAAGCTTCTAAAGGGCTGCTCTCTTTTAAGGTTTTATTCTGGGACACGGTTTCAGGTTCTCCCGCAGACTGGCTTCCCCAGGCCTGACCAGCTCGTGTGGACTGACCACCCTTCTCCAGGGAGGATGGCCCAGTGCATGGGGGAGGCAGCTGGGGGGCCCCGACCAGCACCCCAAGCCCCACCACGGTGGCCGCTGTGTCTGTGACCTGAGGTTTCTGCTCTGGGATTTTGCAGACCTCAGGCTGCTGGAATCAGACCCCGAGTCCATCGGCCGCCACTTTGCTTCCAACAGCAGCTCGGTGGCGGCCGCGATCCTGGTGCCGTTCATCGCGCTCATCATCGCGGGCTTTGTGCTCTATCTCTACAAGCACAGGTACGGGGAAGGGACAGGAGGGTCGCACGACGGGTGCCAGGCCCTCTCCCTTTCCCTGACCCACCCAGAGCCCTCCTGGCTCAGGCGAGCTGTGACCTTCTGAAGGGAACACAGAGCCTCCCTCTCCTCTTAGGGCCCCGAGTCTCCTCTCTTGACGTCTTGGTCACGCTCTCTAATTCCCAGGAGAAGACCCAAAGTTCCGTTCAACGGCTACGCTGGCCACGAGAACACCAATGTGCGGGCCACGTTTGAGAACCCGATGTACGACCGCAACATCCAGCCCACAGACATCATGGCCACCGAGGCGGAGCTCACAGTCAGCACGGTGTGTACAGCGGTATAGCCTCCAGGCCAGGCTGCCTTCGTCACCGCCACTGAGAGCCCCACCTCCGGCAGCTGGTGAGACACACACCCCTACAGACACGTCCAGTGTGAGAGGGACTGAGTGCCCAGTGCTGCCCTGTGCTGGCCACTGAGGCAGACACCTCCGTACACCTGGGTCGGAGACTGTTGTCACCCTTTTTACAGATGGGAAAACTGAGGCACAGAGAAAGGAATTAATTTGGCCAAGATCACACAGCTAATAAGAAGCAGGATCAGAATCCAATCCCAGGCAGGCAGCTCCAGAGGCTGTGCTCTTAGCCACTAGGCTCAGCAAAATATCCAAGTAGGTGTATTAGTCAGAACTCTCCAGAGAGAGAGAGATACATATATATACACAATATATGCATACATATATATATGTACATATATATATAAACTCTCTAGAGAGATATATGTACATATTGTGTGTATGTTTGTATTGTAGATATAGATATAGAGGAAGAGAGATTTATTTTAAGGAATTAGCTCACAGAATTGTGAGGCTGGCAAGTCTGGAGTCCACAGGGCAGGCCTGCAGGCTGGAAATTCCATCAGGAGCTGAGGTTGTAATCTAGAGCCCGAGGGCTGTCTGGAGGTGAATTCCTTCCTCTCAAGGGGGCCCTCAGTCCTTTCTCTTCAGGCCTTCCACTGATTGGTGAGGCCCACCTACATTATGAAGAGTAATCCGCTTTATTCAGAGTCTAAGGATTTAAATGTTAATCACATCTAAAAAATTCCTTCACTGCAACATCTAGACTGGCGTTTGACCAAACAACTAGGCACCGGAGCCTAGGCAGTTGGCATATAAAACTATCCATCACCTAGAGCGTGATAGAGGGGCAGTTGCAGTCCCTGGCATTGGGCAAGACAGGAGGCCCCCGTCACACAGACAGAGGGCCAGGTGCACACGGAGGCTCCCATGGGCCCACTGGACACCCTTTCTCACACACACACACAGGCCTGCCAGGAGGAGCTGACAAGTCTAGAAGGCACGGCCATTCCCCACTCTGTCCTTCCTCACTGATATCCCTCCTTCTGGGGCCTGGGAACCTGCAGGAGCTGTCCCCACAAGGTGTGCAAGCCACACCCTTCTGAGAACCGTATTGTCTCCCGCACACCCCACTTTCTGGGGAATGCAGGTGCCCTCTCTCAGGTGTCTCCTGGACCTTAGTGAGCCCGGCTCTGGGGAGAAGCATCCCAGTGCCCAGAGAGGTGGGGTTCCAACAGGGCAAGGGAGTCATCAGCCAGACCCTAAGCAGGGACAACGCTCCTTCCATGCTCCTGTCTGCGGCAGCGCAAGCGATGGGCAGTCCCGGCCCGATACGCATGCAGCTCCTGGAGGGAGCAGGCTGTGTGAGGGGTGGGCTGGCGGGAAATGCGGGACCGGTAAATGCCAGGAGAGAGAAAGGGATTGTAAAACCACTAACCAGCACTGACTGCCCGGTCCCTGGCATGCGTTGCTTCCTTTCATCCTCACAACAACTCCAGGAGGATTTTCACCACTTCAGCCTGAGTCTCAGACCATACGCCCAGCCCTCAAACATCCCAGCTTTAAGCACTCTGCCAGGCTGCCCCCCATCTTCCCCTCCCATCCCCTCTTTGGGTCCACTTTTTTTCTCTAGATCATCTCTCTTGCATAACTCTAAGCTTAAAATGGTAGGTACTAAGATAATTTATACATAAAGAAATAAAAATTATCTTCAGAATATATAAAGGCAACTATTGAATACAAATAAGTAATTGATTGAGTTTTTCTGCACCAAAACAAATACTTAAAGAAGGAGGAGAAATTCTTCCAGTGGGGTCATTTTAACATGTCCAAATTAGTTCTGAGGTTTTGCCTTTCTGCTCCATCTTTACTTTTTCCTACTCATACAAATAGAAAGCAAAAACGAAAAAAGAAGAATCCCCTCTGATGACATAAATCAGGCCTTACAGGTGATCTGTAGTGACTCCAAACTTTGAGTTGCAGAATTATTGAACAGTAGAGGAAAGAAACAAGAATGTCCCAAGACCTGCACACACACCCTCACTGCCACTCCACGTCTGGGGCTCCGCTGGGTCCCAGGTGCCTGTGTGCACGAGGTTTCACCTCTGGGTCACCTGGGGTTGGTTGCTTCAGGTCTAGGCAGCCCTCGCACTGCCCCTCGCCAGCACCCAAGGCCTCGGAGCATCCCGCCCAGCACACCACGGCTCTCCGCGAAGGCCCTGCTCTCTTCCGGCCCTCCCGGAGCTGGAGCAGGGAAGGTGTTGCTTGACTTAGGAAGGCGATGCATGAAAAACCACCCTGAATAGACGCACATACATTTAAAATGAGTGACAAGGTGATAAATTCAAATGATGCCTCACAGGAATGGCTGAAGTTAAAATAAACCCCACACGGGGAAGTCATCGAGGCCTGTGGGGTCAGCAAGTAGAGAGCAAGGGGCAGGGCTGTGTTACGACTTTCATGGACCCTTTCCTCTGTTTAAAATTAAAAATGGTACTCTACAACTATGTTGTTATAAAGATGAATATAATCCAGGCTGGATTCATTATTACATGGCCATTATTATTATATTCACTTTTTTCCTTCTGATTTTGAAAGAAACTAAAAACACTTTCCTGGGCCCTAAAAGTGTAGCCGCCCCTAGGCGCTGGGGCTCCTGTGGCTGACAGGTAAGTTGGCCTTCCCCGGAGGAAGAAAAGGACACGAGGAAAATATATATTCTGCTGTGTATATTTCCTACCTACACCTCCACCCTTAGTTCGGGAGGATTAAAACGCAAAGGGAAAGATCACGGCAACTGCTTTTCGTTCATTCTTTCCCCTTATGCCTTCCTCGCTTTGCCTCTTTCCTCTTGCCTTCTTTTGCTCCCACCCCTCACCCACTGCCCCTATTGTTTTACAAACTCTGGTGTGATCCGTTTGTTCCCAGTTCTCCAGGGGACAGGAAGTAAGCTCCCCTGGCACAGTGCCCAGTGCCCATCTTCGTCTGTCTCTCCGCCCGTGTCTGCTACTACTGGGACTTGGGCCCTTGCCCTGCCACCATCCACCCCCATCACCCTGGAGAGGACACCCACCCCACCCCGACTCGGGGCCCTAAAGGAAGAGGGGCTGGCTGCCGTCAGAGGAAGGACATTATGGATTGAAGACAGCAAAGGATTTTGTGGGTGTGCACGTGTGTGTGTGGGCCTGAACACACACAAACACACACCTCTCCTTCAGTTGAGTCCTACAGAAGAGACCACAGAAGCTTAAAAAAACGAAATGTGTGTGAAAGATGCCCCGTGCCCTGCTCCCCACAAACACAGAGAAGAGGTAAAGAAGACGCAGTGGATGTGTTAGCAGATACATCCCATGGCGGTTGGTACGCAGAGACCAGCCATCTGCAAGTGGACGGTCCCAGCCGCAGAACGACAGCAAGGATAACCCCAAGGGCCGAAAACAATCTTAAGAAATCGTTTGGAAATCAGTTTCTATTTTTTCTAACATAATTTTACTGAGCTCTAAACCCAGTGAATTTAAAAAGTCCTCCTAGGGCTTCCCTGGTGGCACAGTGGTTGAGAGTCTGCCTGCTGATGCAGGGGACACGGGTTCGTGCCCCAGTCCGGGAATATCCCACATGCCGCGGAGTGGCTGGGCCCGTGAGCCATGGCCGCTGAACCTGTGCGTCCGGAGCCTGTGCTCCGCAACGGGAGAGGCCACAACAGTGAGAGGCCCGCGCACCGCAAAAAATTAAAAAATAAAATAAAAAGTCCTCCTAGGTTGAAAGCAACACTGAAGAAGTAGGGCACGTCAGGGGAGGTAAGGGCAGGAAGCTGGCCATGAGCCCAAGGTCAAGTCTTGCTGTTAACTGACAAAGAGAAGAGAAACAGGTATGTGGCCCAGACAGGGACACCAAGTCTGCAGGCATCAGAGAGGTGCTGGAAGGGACAGGACAGCAAGACAACCCCAGGGTCCAGAAATAATGGCTACTGTGGACTGAGTTTCTCCTCTGTGCCTGACACTTTAGGTGGTTCATTTCTAGACCTTACAGCAACCCCAGAACATAGGAAATAGTATTCCAGATGGATGAGAAGGCAGAAAGGTGAAGAGATGGAAGCCACACAGTTAGTAAGTGTGGGTCTGACTCCAAAGTCCACTACACCAGCTGCAATCTGGGTATAGAAGGGGGAGGAGTAGGTGAATCTCTAAGTAGGACTGTGGCCAAGGCTGGCGGGCCAGGCAGGGGACCCACGTATCCTATCTGGGTCCTGTTCTCTCCACCCTGGCAGCATCAGGGAAAGGACCCGTTACCCCAGGCTTCCTGGAGCTGGCGCTGGTCCCTCGGCTCCCAGCAGCCCCTCGCCATAGCAGACAGAGGCCCTAGGAACTTCTGAATCAAAAGAATGGAGTGAATAAGGCATATTCTCTCCAGCTCCTTGCAAGTAGGTTTGATTAATTTAGAGTTTCATCGTGCTTGGGTCATTGATGAATTCCATTTAAGTATTGCTGAGAAGCTAATGAGTTTGGGAATCAAACTGTGGCATTTAGAGCCCCTTTCTCTGTCCTCAGGAAGGTCCCTGTGGGCTTAAGCCCCTGTGCATGTGTGACATGCTGGCCTCAGATGTTCAGATCACGTATTGGAATGACAGATGGAAACATACAGGAGTGGAGTGGCAGGGACACCTCGTTTGTAAGCAGATTCTGAGTTGAAACCATGAGATCTGACTCATGTGAAGATGGACTGAAGTGAGAGTGTCAATTTCCAGCAGATGCAACTGGCAATGGCAGGAGCCCAGCTGCCCACACCTGCTCTGGGTCACAGCATCCCTGGGCTTGGCAGGAGAGGACCAGTCCAGACAAACGCACTCACATGCTCATCTGTCTCTTTCTCTGGAAGCAAATGCAGGAAGCTCATTGGCTGCTCCCCCTTCCCCACTTCTTACACTCCTCTGAGACCAACCAGTGGACTCCTCCTCCAGCCCTGCCTCCACCCCTCCCCTTGTGAAGTCCCAGGAGATGCCCAAGGAGCACATGCTGGTGCGGCACCCAGCACTCTGCTGTGCATTACCCTTTCACACCTCTGGCATTTTCTCTCCACCTCCAGAGGCTTGGAAGCGACCAGGGCAAACTAGGCCCTTCACCCACCATTCACACCATATACCCGCCGCCATCCCATGAGGCAAAAACAAAAAAAAACAAAAAAAACAAAAAACAGTAAAACAAAAACAAAAAAAATCTTTTGTACAGAGATATATTTTTATTATACAAAGTTTGTACAGTACCAAAAAAGAAAGAAAAACAAGGTGTAAATTTTTTTTCATTATTGTAGGTAAATGGTAGTGGAAGCCTTTTTGTAAATGTAATAAAATGTATAAATATGGTTTTCAGAAAACATCAAGTGCTGTAAATATGTAATCTACACACCTCCTTGGCTTGTCTGCAGTATATACATTTAATTTATCTGTCTCTGTATATGAGGCTTCCCCCTGGGGTCCTGCATTATGGTACTTTCCTGAATTTGAAAGCAATTTTAAAATTTTTGAATTCAAATAAAATATAAATTTTGCATTGGTTTTCTTACCTTTTTTATGGCCTTTTTCATGGCTAGGGGCAAGTGTTTTTGGGGAAGGGGAGGAAAGATATTTGGGACTAAAAGTCAAGTGGAAATGTGGAAATCCCTTTCTTAAATGGCTTTGTGTTGCCTCCAGTACATGTTGGGAACTCCCAGCAAAAGTGATAGTGGAAGCACCATATGCAAAAATTAACTCAAAACGGATCAAATTCCTAAACAAAAGACCTAAAACTATAAAATGTTTACAAGAAAACATGGGAAAGCTTTGTAACTTTAGACTTGGCAATGATTTCGTAAAATAGATGAATTGGGCTTCATAAAAATTTAAAACTTCTGTACATTAAAGGACACAACAGAGTGAAAAGGCAACCTATGGAGCAGGAGAAAATATTTGCAAATCATATATCTGATAAGGGATTAATATCCAGAATATATAAAGAGTTCCTACTACTCAACAATGAAAACAAACAAACAAATAACCTGATTTAAAAATGGGCAAGTGACTTGAACAGACATATCTCCAAAGAAGATATAAAATGGCCAACAAGCACCTGAGAAGATGCTCAACATCACTAATCATTAGGGAAATGCAAATCAAAACCTCAGTGAGAGGCACCTAACATCCATTAGGATAACTACTATGAAAAACATGAAAAAAACAAAACAAAAAACAGAAAATAACAGGTGTTGGTAAGGATGTAGGGAAATTGGAATCCTTGTGCACTGTTGGTGGGAATGTAAAATGATGCAGCCACTATGGAAAATAGTGTGGAGGTTCCTCAAAAAATTGAAAATAGAACCACCATATGATCCAGCAATTCCACTTCTGTATATCCAAAGAAAATGAAATCACTATCTCGAAGAGATATCTGTTCTCCCATGTTCATTGCAGCGTTATTCACAATAACCAAGGTATGGAAATAACTTGTGTCCGTCAATGGATGAACGGATAAAGAAAATGTGTATGTGTATATATACATGTATATATAATGTATGTGTGTGTATATATACACACAATGGCATAAATAATAATAAATAATTTTTAAATTATAGTGATGCCCAGGTCGGCTCAGGACAGAATCCTGGGGACAAAGAAGGTGCTCCCCTTCGGGATGGGGTCTGGCCTGAACTGAGGAGGTCAGGGTCTAAGGACTGCAGTCTAAAGGGCAGGTGGCTTAAGCAGAAGGAATCTATAGCAGAAAAAGGCCAAATCAGGAGGGTCATCCAGGAGCAAAGGCTGCTAAAGGAGAGGTGAGGAAGGGAAGGAAGGACTGGCAGGAACTAGGAGTCTCCTTCTCTAAATGCATATATATATTAGAAGTCATCATTTTCATGGAAATTTCATCCAGACTACCTTCGGGTTCCCAACTCCCGCTATCCTTCACTTTTGCACTGCATCCTGGATCCCATTGTCCCCCAGTCACCTCAGTAACCTGATTTATATGAATGTTCCCAGTTTTAAAAATCGCATTTCATCTGGGACATAATGTCTTGTATTCACCTCCTGGCCACAGAGAACCATCTGTGTAGACCCAGCCCTCCCATCAGGGATGTCAGTACCTTGGCTGGGATTCAAGGTCAGGAATTGGACTATTGTAAAACACAGGCAACTGGTGGATTAGGAGCTGGGGGGGCAAAGTAGCAAGTATTAAATCTAAGTTCCAAATATAAATTCACGCAGTATAGAAACACTTTATAATAAATTGCATACAATTTCTAGACACCCCTTAGAGTGAGGAACACTCCCAAACATTATGCTAGGACAGGCTTTCATAAGCCTAAGGACACAGAGGGACAGTGCCTGTGAGACAGTGCCTGTAAGATCACCCAACACCAAAAGAAGAGCATGCCTTTGAACTAAGAAATCAAATAAGAACCCAGATTACTCCATCCCTCACTCCAATAGGATCACCTGTTATTCTTGGTCTAGGAAAATCCTCTACATTTATTTTATCATGGACAGAAAAGGGGCACTCAACATACATACAATGTTTCTATAAGAACAAAACAGAAAATAAGTAGTAAAACGTTTTAGCTAATGAAAATACTCCCTTAAGAAATAAAGGACAAGAATCATTTTTAAAAGCATTCCAACATTAATTAACCATAATTAAACAGGCAATTGCAAATATTACAGTGCCACACAAATAAGTTAAAAAACTCAAACTACAAATGGACATATAACAGGAAGAAGTAAAATGAGAGCTTACCAAAAAAAGCAATAGTTTAGAAATTAAGACCAACCTGCAAAGTGTCCTAGAGATAATAGACACAGAAAGAAAGTATAATAAAGACATACAGAAAGAAAATTAAAGCACTTAAGAAAATAAAAATCAAATAAAGAAGTAAAGAGGATGAGGGATAAATTAGGAGTTTGGGATTAACATATACACACCACTATATATAAAATAGATAATCAACAAGGACCTACTGTTTAGCACAGGGAACTCTATTCAATATTCTGTAATAACTTATATGGGAAAAGAATCTGAAAAGGAATGGATATATATATGGATATGGATAACTGAATCACTTTGCTGTACACTTGAAACTAACACAATGTTGGAAATCAACTATACTCCAATATAAAATAAAAATTAGATTTAAAAAAATAAAAATAAAATAAAAGGATAAGCATGGAAGACAAACAAAGATAATTTATGTGCAATAGGAGTCCCTGAAGAAGGAAATATAAATAAATGGAACAGAATTGATATTTATAGCACTCTGAGAAAAACTTCTAGAACTAAAAATCTTTAACCTATATATTGAAAGTCCTACCATGTTCCAGGGGAAATTATCCTGGAATAGCCAACTCTGAGACATATCCCAGTAAAACTCTATTTTAAAGAAAAAGAAAACTTTCTCTGGGCCTCCAGGTTAAAAATTAAGTCAGTTGCAAGGAAAGAAAATCAAGTTGTCATCAGATTTCTTAATAGCAACACACAAAGTGAAATGAGTAAAGCAACATTTTCAACAAACTGAAGGAAAGAAAGTATAAGCCAAGGGTTGTATATACAGCGATTATTAAGCATCAAGACTATGAAAACACAGTATTAAAAATTCAAGAACTAAGAAATATTTTACTCAAGAGCCCTTCTCAACAATCTAATGGGAGGGGCTTCCCTGGTGGCGCAGTGGTTGAGAGTCCACCTGCCGATGCAGGGGATGCGGGTTTGTGCCCCGGTCTGGGAAGATCCCACATGCCGCGGAGTGGCTGGGCCCGTGAGCCATGGCCGAGCCTGCGCGTCCGGAGCCTATGCTCCGTAACGGGAGAGCCCACCGCAGTGAGAGGCCCGCGTACCGCAAAAAAAAAAAAAATCTAATGGGAGGACGAGTTGCATCCAACCAAGTGATAATTGGGAAACTTCAGCAAAAGGACTGGTATGACTGGGACTGAGAATTGTTTATATCAAAATCTAAAATGAAGATGGAGATAAAGAATAGTATGTAAATGCCATATTTCTGACAAAGTGGAAATAACATACTTTGTTAACAGGAAGAGAAGGGAGAGAAAGGGGGAAAGTAAAATGACCCATTGATTGTGACATAGGTAATAGGTGGGCGTTAAATGACGGTATAAAGAGGGATCTCTCAAACTTGGAAATATTGAAATTTTGGGCCGAATGCTTTTTTGTTGCTGGTCTTGGCTGTCCTCTGCATTATAGGACATGTAGTAGCATCCCTGGTCTCTACCCACTAGATGCTTGTACCTCTCTTCCCTAAGCTGTGAAACAACCTAAAATGTTTCCAGACATTGCCAGATATCTTCTGGGGAGCAAAACTGACACTCACACAGACACACACACACATGCGTACACACTCTCCCTCCATTAAGAACCACTGATACAAAGCTAATAAAATAGCAAGGACATAAGTAGAGAAAAAGAGGACTAAGGGCACTACATAAGTATATTAATATAAATGAAATTGCTAAAATAAAAATATTTATATTGTTAACTATTAATACATGCATTTTTAATGTACCCAAAATATCACATTGTGAAAGAACTAGTAAATATGACAAATACACAAAGTAAATATAACATAAAATAATATGACAGATCTGAAAACAAACATAGTCCTTATATCATGAAATGTAATTAGGTTTAATTCACCTAATAAAATAAACAGATTTTCAGATTAGCTCACAAAGTAAAGCTCAACTCTATGCTGTCACAAGAGGCAGACCTAAAATGAAGTGACTCAAAATAGCTAAAAACAAATGAAGAGGCACACCTTCTGCGTGGTCCAAGACATTTACACATTCTGGAAACCTAAACTTTTAGTGGGGGAGGGGTGAGGAGGGAGGGGCTCTCACATCCACACTTTGGGGCCAGATATGGGCACCCTGAGAACTAGAGCCAAGTGGACACTTCCTTACCTGAGGCATGGCTTGGTGCTAACGTAAGGAAACTTAGCTGCTACAGTTATTACTGTTAGTCTTTCAAAGGGGAGAATCAACAACAACAAAGCAATGGGCAAAGGGACAGCAAGCATGTGCAAACAAGAAACCAGGGATCACCATCTTGGTATCAGAAAAGTGAATTCAGGCCCAAAGGCATTAAACACGACAAAGAATGACACTAGAGGACACAATTCACAATGAAGACATAACTACTCACCAAATAAGAAGCAGCCACTGTGTTTTTTTCCCACAAAGCAGAATCTAGGAAATGCAAAGAGAAATAGAGACACACCAATAAAAGGAGCTTTAACTCATCACTCTGAACACAATAGATCAAGTTAACAACAAAAAAGAGTCATGTTGTTGAAGACTGAAACAAAATAATCATAAGGAAGTTTTTGTGAATATGAAATAGGCTGGGACCTGGGACCCTTTACTGGAGGGCTTGCCCCTAGACAAAGTCCCCTTGAGCAACAGAATACAAAGAAACTACAAGAGACTAAAAATAACTACACGCATGCTCAGTTGGGGCAATTATGAACAATAAGATAGAAAAAGGCCACAAACCAACTGCCACTACTGAGTGCTGGGAGCAAAAGCAGAGTACTGTGCATGATCCCTCCACACAGCACCACCAAGGGGATGGGAAGACCACCTAAGCCCCACGCTGGTCTGACCCACTGATCTGCCCCTACCCTCACCCCATTTAAGGAACCAGCTGGCCCTCCTCAGAGAGCAAACAAGGGAACCTATTACTTGTTTTCATTCCCTCCTGCTGCATCATCAGTCCCAGTAAAGCCTTGCCTGAATTCCTAGTCTCGCCTCTTATCAAGTTCTATGGATTAAAGTGTCCAAGGGCTCGAGTTTGTAATAGAGTTGTGTGTCCAACTCTGCAACCCAATATTAGAGAATATATTTCTTTTTAAAGTAGGTGTGACACATTCATGCAAATAGCCCTCATAATTGAGAAAAAAAGACTAAAGTTACTACCATGGGCAAATAGTCAAAAACAATGAAAAGAAAGATAAGCAAAGACCCTTAAATATATGAAAAGATGCTCAGTTTCACTTCTCAGACATACCGTTTCTCACCTATTAGATGAGCAAAGATCCAAAAGCTGGACAACAGGCTCTGCTGACAGAGATGTGGGGGAAAACACACTCTCAGGCTCTGCTGGTCCAACTCTCACGAAGGAGAATTTGACAATGTATATCAAAATTCATAATTATTTACCCTTTGACCCAGCAATCCCACTTGTAGGAATTTTTCTGAAGATATACCTCCTCAAATATGAAATAACATATATACAAGGTTACTCACAGCAGCATTATTTATAAAAGCAAAAGACTAGAAACAACCTCAATGTATATTAGTATGAGATCTGTGCATAAACCAGGGTACATCCATGTAATGAAGTATTACACAACTGTTAAAAATAATGAGGAAGCTGGTCAAGAACTAATATGGAATGATTCTCAAGATATAATATTACATTAAAAAGACTAAGGGCAGGGCTTCCCTGGTGGCGCAGTGGTTGAGAGTCCGCCTGCCGATGCATGGGACACGGGTTCGTGCCCCGGTCTGGGAAGATCCCACGTGCCACGGAGCAGCTGGGCCCGTGAGCCATGGTCGCTGAGCCTGCGCATCCGGAGCCTGTGCTCCGCAATGGGAGAGGCCACAACAGTGAGAGGCCCGCGTATCGCAAAAAAAAAAAAAAAGACTAAGGGCAGAAGAGTATATTTTGGTACTCTTGTATGATAAAGAAGGGGACTAAATTTACTAATTGAAAGCAAAATGAAATAAATACACATTCTTATGGAGTTGGAATGATCACAAGAAAGGCACTATTTCAAATGATTTTATAAATACAGTAAATTAACTGTACATCCTTAGCAGGATAGAACTAAAGACAAAATGAACTGCAAAAAATTAACTGTTTTCACCATTTCATCTAAAATCAGGAACAAGACAAGGATACCCACTCTTACCACTATTATTCAACATAGTTTTGGAAGTTTTAGCCACAGCAATCAGAGAAGAAACAGAAACAAAAGGAATCCAAATTGGAAAATAAGAAGTAAAGCTGTCACTGTTTGCAGATGACATGATACTATACATATAGAATCCAAAAGATGCTACCAGAAAACTACTAGAGCTAATCAATGAATTTGGTAAACAGCAGGATACAAAATTAATGCACAGAAATCTCTTGTATTCCTATATACTAATGATGAAATATCTGAAAGAGTAATTAAGGAAACACTCCCATTTACCTTTGCAACAAAAAGAATAAAATACCCAAGAATAAACCTACCTAAGGAGACAAAAGATCTGTATGCAGAAAACTATAAGACACTGATGAAAGAAATTAAAGATGATACAAACAGATGGAGACATATACCATGTTCTTGGATTGGAAGAATCAACATTGTGAAAATGACTATACTACCCAAAGCAATCTACAGATTCAATGCAGTCCCTATCAAACTACCAATGGCATTTTTCACAGAACTAGAACAAAAAAATTCACAATTTGTATGGAAACACAAAAAAACCCAAATAGCCAAAGCAATGTTGAGAGAGAAAAATGGAGCTAGAGGAATCAGGCTCCCTGACTTCAAACTATACCACAAAGCTACAGTAATCAAGACAGTATGATACTGGCACAAAAACAAAAAGATAGATCAATGGAACAGGATAGACAGCCCAGAGATAAACCCACACACATATGGTCATCTTATCTTTGATAAAGGAGGCAAGAATATACAATGAGAAAAGACAGCCTCTTCGATAAGTGGTGCTGGGAAAACTTGACAGCTACATGTAAAAGAATGAAATTAGAACACTTCTTAACACCATACACAAAAATAAACTCAAAATGGATTAAAGACCTAAATGTAAGTCCAGAAACTATCAAACTCTTAGAGGAAAACATAGGAAGAACACTCTTTGACATAAATCACAGCAAGATCCTTTTTGACCCACTTCCTAGAGAAATGGAAATAAAAACAAAAATAAACAAATGGGACCTAATGAAACTTAAAAGCTTTTGCACAGCAAAGGAAACCATAAACAAGACCAAAAGACAACCCTCAGAATGGGAGAAAATATTTGCAAATGAAGCAACTGACAAAGGATTAATCTCCAAAATATACAAGCAGCTCATGCAGCTCAATATCAGAAAAACAAACAACCCAATCCAAAAATGGGCAGAAACCCTAAACAAACATTTCTCCAAAGAAGATATACAGATTGCAAACAAACACATGAAAGGATGCTCAACATCACTAATCATCAGAGAAATGCAAATCAAAACTACAGTGAGGTTATCACCTCACACCGGTCAGAACGGCCATCATCAAAAAATCTACAAACAATAAATGCTGGAGAGGGTGTGGAGAAAAGGGAACCCTCTTGCACTGTTGGTGGGAATGTAAATTGATACAGCCACTATGGAGAACAGTATGGAGGTTCCTTAAAAAACTAAAAATAGAAGTACCATATGACCCAGTAATCCCACTACTGGGCATATACCCTGAGAACAACATAATTCAAAAAGAGTCATGCACCAAAATGTTCATTGAAGCGCTATTTACAATAGCCAGGACATGGATGCAACCTAAGTGTCCATTGACCGATGAATGGATAAAGAAGATGTGGCACATATATACAATGGAATATTAGTCAGCCTTAAAAAGAAACGAAATTGAGTTATTTGTAGTGAGGTGGATGGACCTAGAGTCTGTCATACAGAGTGAAGTAAGTCAGAAAGAGAAAAACAAATACCTATAGTAACACATATATGTGGAATTTGAAAAAAAAAAAAAAGGTTCTGATGAACCTAGGGGCAGGACAGGAATAAAGATGCAGACCTACTAGAGAATGGACTTGAGGATATGGGGAGGGGGAAGGGTAAGGTGTGACAAAGTGAGAGAGTGGCATGGACATATATACACTACCAAACGTAAAATAGATAGCTAGTGGGAAGCAGCTGCATAGCACAGGGAGGTCAGCTCGGTGGTTTGTGACCACCTAGAGGGGTGGAATAGGGAGGGTGGGAGGGAGGGAGATGCAAGAGAGAAAAGATATGGGAACACATGTATATGTATAACTGATTGACTTTGTTATAAAGCAGAAACTAACACACCATTGTAAAGCAATTATACTCCAATAAAGATGTTAAAAAAAAAAAAGAGCAGAAGTAGGAGTGCAGGTTAGAAGACAGCAGGTTAGCAGTCAACCAGGCGGGGGTGATGGTAGCCAGGACGAAGGCAGTAGCAATGGGAGTGGAGAGAAATGGGTGAATTCAAGATATCTTTTGGAGAGTTATTCCCATGACTCAATGATTGGTTATAGAGGCAAAGGAGAGAGAAGATTCAAGGGTGACTCTCAGATGTCTGGCCTGAGCAGCTGGATGGATCATGATACTCTTTCCTGGGATGAAAAAGAAAGGGGTGGAGGCTGGAGGAGCAAGGTTGGGGGAATCGGCCCAGAGCAGAGGCCAAGCAATGAGGTATGCACACCTGGAGCTCAGGAGACAGCTTAGTGTCCCGATAAGTCAGATTGATGACATCAGATGTGGTGGGTTCAAGGACAAACGTGGCTGAGCTGGCGTGGCAGAGGCCACCGTGAAGTCAAAGACTGCGTGGCCCTCCTGGGGATGTGTGAGTCACCCAGGGCGATGGCAAGAGCTGGGGTGCAGAGGAAGACGCCAGGCAGAGGAGGGAGTCTTCAGTGAGTGCGGGAGCATGTCCAGGGGCTGGGGCTGGCACAGGCAGGGAGGGGCTACGAGGTGATCCAGGCGAATGGGATTCACATCA
Source organism: Pseudorca crassidens (assembly GCF_039906515.1). Taxonomy (NCBI): domain Eukaryota; kingdom Metazoa; phylum Chordata; class Mammalia; order Artiodactyla; family Delphinidae; genus Pseudorca; species Pseudorca crassidens. The sequence goes on along the minus strand of NC_090297.1, from coordinate 26,375,886 downwards.
AAGAAGCAAGCTTCAAAGGACCCCAAGGTTAAGAGTGCAGGCCTGGGAGCCAAACTACTGGATTTGGACTCTGGACTTTCCCACTTAACTAGTTGTGTGTGTGACCCAAGGCAAGTTGTGAATTTGCCTCTGGCCCCCAAACAGGCATGACAACATGATCTCCTGGAGTTGTGATGAAGCTGAAATGACATCACCCACGGTCCTTAGCCGAGTGCCTAGCTCTTGGGTACTGGACAAATGTGAGCCTTTAGAGCTATTAGTTCTCAGTGATTGGTCACATGCATAAGGGAGAAACAGAAGTGATGATCTGGAGGCAGAAGGAAGGAATGAGGAGGACAGCAGCCCTACCTCCCGCGCAAGAGGAACTCTGAGCAGGCGAGTAGCCTGCCTGAGAGGGATGAGGGGGCAGGGCCCCCTGAGAATGGCGGGCTTGCACAAGGTGGGCGGTGCAGCAAGGGCTAGGTGAAGAGGGGGTGGAGGCTCTAGGGGTTGGTCAGTGCAGACCAGGATTTCTAAAGGGCTGGATGGACAGGTTGGGGGAGAGCAAATATCTGAAGAGGTTGGCTCAAGGAGGCAGCAGCCGCCCAGGGCGTGGAGAGGTTGATCAGTAAAATCAGCGATGTGAGAAGGGGCCTGGCAGAGGTGGCCCTGGCCCTGGGCACTTTAGCCTCAGAGAATTCAGCTACGGTTATTTCTATTCTACGGGCAGCGAGAGGAGGTCCAGGAGAGGCTGTGGAGCAGTAGCCACCTGAGAAGCGCACACAGCAGAGGGCGAGGAACAAGAGAGCTGAGTCGGGTCAGGCGGCACCCTGGGATGGGCAGCGCTGTGTGGACTTTGGCCCTGTGCATGTGGAGCAGCCAGTGAAATCCTCCTCCCACATCCCAGAATCCCACAGACACCAAGAGTAAATCAGCATTGGAAAGTGTCTGCTGGAAATGCCCAAGAGTCTTTATCTTCACTGGGGCCAAGGGAGTGGGAAAGGCGCTCACCAGCGGCCAGTGGCCTTCCTTTTCATGCCCTGTGTCCTAGCCACCTGCCTTTTGGCTATTAAGTAGAGCGAGCACTGAAGCAACACGAGGAAGCCTGCTTGAAAGGCATCTGCTATTCTACCTCGTTGTTCATTGGATCGGAGACTTCTGGACAAGTGTCTGTTCTGAGCCTTAGGTTCCTTACCTGGAAAATGAGCATAACATCTTCTCTTGAAATCTTCACATGAGTAGATTTCAATGGGATAAACTCCAAGAAGATTTTGAAACCTGAGTTGTGACATATAGGCTGAAACTGTGACTTCGACTTCTCTCCTTCAACCTATTCCAGCTTCAGAAGCTTCTTCCCGGTTACCAGCACCCAGACTCAGCTTTGCTCAGTTGCAGCCCACTGAGGCGGTCAGGTGTGCTACTGTTTTCATCTGGGGCACACGGCCCATCATTCAGCAGCCTTCCTGACAAGAGCAATAATGGGGCCATTTAAGGCCCTGGGCTTGCAGAAGAGGTAGATAGAGGGGCAACAGGTATGCCTTTCATGCTTCTGATGCGATACCTGGGGGGTGACCTCATGCCTGTGCACAAGCCTGGCTGTGCCTAACCAGCTTGACCTTATGGAGAAGACCCCACACTGACGGGGATCAACAAATCTGGATCCTAGTCCAAGTGCTGCTACATTTGCCTGGTGACCATGTACAAGCCTCTGGGATCTGATTTCCTTACCTATATAATGAGGCTTTCAGGGGTCTTTTCTAGTTCAAATGCCCTAGAACCATGCTGTGTAATAGAAATATAGCGCAAGCCATAAATGCAAGCTGCATGAGCACTTTAAATTTTTCTAGTAGCCATATATAAAAGCAAAAAGAAACAGGTGAAATTAATTTTAATAATATATTTTATTTAACCCAATATATCCTAAATATCAGTTCAAGATATAACCAAAATTAAAAATTTTGAGAGAGTCTGCAATTTTTTCACCTAAGTACTCAAAATCTGGTGTATATATTACACATCTCAACACATCTCAGTTCAGACTAGCCACATTTGGAAGGCTCAACAGCACGTGTCCAGCAGCACGTGTCCAGGTGGCTACCATACAGGGCAGCGCAGCCGAGAACGCTCGATCTCGGTGACTATGGAGTCTGGATCACAGGAGGATGGAACAGGGGAAGGATAGAGCTTATGGACCCAAGCAGCCCAGCCCTCCATTTCTAACTTGGGAACCATGAAGAAGCTGCCTCCCGTTTCCCTGCTTCCCTGCCCCTCACCTGCTGCAATTCCGGCTCCTCCCTGTTCAGTTCTGCCTGCCCATCCCCCACCTCACTCACTGGACACCCAGGATAGCCCACCCCCGCTTCTACCTCTTACCCTTCCTCTCTCCCAGTCTTGGTTGCCTCCTCCCCTGCCTGTCCCTTTGCCCCTCTTCCCTTTCTGTTTCTCCGCCCTCCCCATACACCCACCATCCTTTCCAACTTGCTCCCTCCACCCTCAGTCCTTCCTTTGACCTTGACCTGGCTCCTTCCTCAAGCTGCTTGAGCCTTGTAACCATCGGATCCCACACGCCTCCTCTTCAGACCTCAACCTCAAGGATGCCCGGACCTCACCTGGTGATTCCCACTGCTTAGCTGGGGACCAGGTGCCCTGCCAGTCCGATTCCTGGTTCAGCCTAGAACTTCTGGCAACAGGAGCACCCAGCAGCCTGTGGACGTGAGGCCAACAGAGAGCCGGTCCAGCCCACAGGCATCCCCTCAGGCAGGGTTTCTCTCCTAGTAGTACATTCTCAGTCGTGCCGGCCCTGGCCAGCTCTCTGTCAAGATCAATAAAAGAGTTCCTGTTCCCGCCCCGGTGGGCTGGTCAGCCTTAGTGGACCCCAACGTTTGTAACTGATCTCTGGGCCCTGCTAACGGCAAGAGAATGACAATGAGTTATCTATGGCCTCTGTCCTGTCTCCAGGAAGGCGAGCCCTGTGGCTCTGGTCACTGTTGGAGCAACTGCTGAAAAGAAGTTCCATGAAAACCTGTAAACAAGAGCTAGAACTTCTCCTCCAGGGAGACCATGACTCATTTTCTCCCAGGTCTCATCTTTGTCCCAAGATGTACACGACATCAGTGCATTCCAACCACTACTAAACCTACACCTGACATTCTGACTCCTACAGGAAGAAACAGTTTCCTGTGGATTCTGATCAAAGTCACGTCAAACTCTGAAATATCACTCTCTTTCTCTAATTCACGACCAGAATTCAAGGATAACAGAGTCTAAAAGGCAAAGGGTTGCCTATACCCCGTTCAGGATGAAAGAGTAAAAGTTTACAAAGGAAACCTCAACCTTAAACTACAATGTCTTCTGGACGTTACCAGAAGTGGAATGGGTGGAGGAAGGAGGGGAAAGAACCCCCCTAAAGACCCTCCAGCTCTTCCCTCTTTCTCAAGCATGAAGTGTGTCAGCTCTGGTCTTGAACAAGGAAGCAAATTGGGAATCAGATAAGATTCAGTCCTCTGGGAACGCCTTCCTTTCTTTTCATCCATCATCACCCTTATGTTATTTAGGTCCCAGACACCTCAGATTCCCCAGCACAGAGACCCTGGGGCACACAGCAAAGTAGATGTGTGAAGAAGGCCAGCAGACCAAGAAGCAATCTGTTATGGACAAAAAGCAGACTCCTGCGTTGCATACATCCACGCATGGCTGAAGAGCCACAGAAAACAGTGAAAGATGGCAGTCCACCACAAGGGGCGTGAGATCTTGGGCCCCAATCCTCCCTGACGGTCTCATTGTGTCCCCCTGATTTCCCACCTCCTCCTTTGCTCCATGCTTTTAGTGTAACCAGCAAGATGCCAGAAGAACCCAAGACAAGTTCTTTTTTGTGGTTTGCAGTTCAATTAATATAATTTATTAATTTATCAGGTCATTTCATCCCAAAATAGGATTTGACTTGTTTTAAGAGATGTACATAATATCACAGGAAGAAGAAAATAATAAAGGATCGGGAAGTGAAAACAAAGCCAAATAAAATGAAGGCAGGGGGATTCCCTGGTGGCGCAGTGGTTGAGAGTCCGCCTGCCGATGCAGGGGACACGGGTTCGTGCCCCGGTTCGGGAAGTTCCCACATGCAGCGGAGCGGCTGGGCCCGTGAGCCATGGCCGCTGAGTCTGCGCGTCTGGGGCCTGTGCTCCGCAACGGGAGAGGCCACAACAGTGAGAGGCCCGCGTACAGCAAAAAAAAAAAAATGAAGGCAGAGGTTGATGCACAAATGGAAAATCAAAAGAGCCTGTTCTGTTTTTAGGCTTGGACCTTAAATCTCTGCGCCTCCTAGTGGCCAAAATTTAATCCATTTTAATGCCATAGTCACTAACGGAATGAAAATCAATCACAAATGTCTAAGAAATTAGTTGCTCAAGAAAGGTCCCTGAGATAACACCGGTGTTTTCTCTTCCCCCCACCAAGACACGCCAGATGGGTTTAGCGTGACCTTCAGCCAAAGTAGCCTCACCTCCTCCGACTATTTCTGGGCAACTTCAAGGAGTGGGGTTGGGTTAGGGACTTCATAGGTGATCCTGAACAAGCCCTTACCGGGTGCTGTCCATAGAGGGTGCTCCTGGCCTGGCACCCTGGGTGCAGTCTGCATGCAGAGCTCCTCACCACCGCCTCCAGAGCAGCCCCTTGACCCACCTCCTGCTGGTCTCTACCGCCTCTAACTACACAGAAGCGACTCTGTGGTCTATGAATTCCCCAAAGCACTAAAGCCAAGCTGTGTTCTGTGCAGAAGGAGGGAGAAGACCCCTTTCCCCTCTGTGTCACACTGGTCGTCTGGCACCAAAGTAGGGCTCCCTGACCCCCAGTGACTCTCAAGAGATTCCAGTGACCACAGCTCCGTCACCTGCCCGCGGCTCCTCTCCTGCTTGAGCTCAGTTGGACCCATAAGGCTGATCCAGAAGCAGCCTTAGCAGTAGACCTGTTTTCTTCATCTTCCCTCCCATGGCCCTCACCCTCTGGATGGCAAGATTATGGGGTATTTTCCTACAATGAAAATGTGAAAAATAAATGTGACTGTAGAAAGCAGCACAGTGTAACGGCAGACCAGATCAGAATAATCTTCACATGCAAAGAGAATCACTAGCCATGCCCGGACTAGGAAATCGATCCCTAGTGAGTTTTGGCAAAATGGTCTCATTGGATCCTGGCCTTGACTTAATCTAGTGGCTCCCAGGACAAGGCAGCTCTCTGCCTTGAGAAGTGGGAGAACTGACCGCACGCTGAGAAGAAGAGGGGCTCTTGAGCTCTCTGCCTTTCCTCCCAGCAGCATAGGCTGGGGTCAATGGGGTTCATGACAAGGACCAGGGAAGCGAGGCCCCAGAGGGAGATGAGGTTATCTTTCTGCCACAGGGTTAGCTGGGGGAAGTCACAGTGAGGTGAGAAACTCGACACCCAAAAAAACTGCATTTGGAAGTAATTCCAGATTTGCCTAAAACCAGAGTGAGGCGGGAAGTGGTGCTAAAGATAAGGTGGTGGTAATACTGATGTTGGGAGTGTGCAGAGAGAACCAGCCACGGGCGGGGGGAGAAGACAAACGTCTGTCATCCTCGACCCCAAAGCCCAGCCTGAACCCCACCTCACTGGCAAAGCCTTCCTGACCTCCCACTACAGGCAGAACTAACCTCTTGTAGGCGGTGACAGGGGCTTAAGATGGGCGTTTGCTGCTAAGAGGCGAAGGCTAAGGAAGGGTGGGATCCAAAGGAAGGGTGGGATCAAAATTGAGGTCAGGTGATGTTTCACTTGATTAATTCTGAGTCTGTTCAGAAAAAGACTCCCTCAGCCGCTGGGCAACCACAGCCCAACAGGAAAATGCCCTTAGAAGGGACAGCGTGTGTCTGGGGGGCCACGTCTGGATGTGCACGTCTTGCTGGGCGAAGGCGGCTTTCTGTGAGCCCAAGTGTGCACGTGAATGCCAGTGCTGAGCGGTGGACCAAGAGGCCAGAGGCAGCAGCCGGTGGACACGGGGCTGGAGGGCCCAGGAGGGGCCTGAACAGGGCTGGCCACCGGGCCACCCGGAAGTTATCAGCATCCACACAGCAGTAAACATGCAAATGGAACGGAGTGAACGGAGCGAATGGAGAAGAAGGCCTGGGCCCCAAGGCTGGGCTACAGAGACCCAGGGCGGCCTGGGGGACGAGACCTCCCGCCACCCACACGCACCCCGGACATCACTGCATTCATACTTCAAAGCCTCCGCACCCCCGGCCCCAAAGGGTATCACTCTTCTCCACAGACTGACTAAAGGGAGTCTTTTCTGCAGCCCAAAGGTGGAGAGCCATCCCCACTGCGGGCCCCAGACAGGATGAGGCAGGGAGAACCCAGGGTACCTGGCTGCTACATTTTCCAGCACAGGAGGACCGAGCTGCCTGACACTCCTTCAGGCTGGGGGCTGGGGGACACGTTAAAGCTGAGGCAGCCAGGACCGTGCCTTCAGCTGCTGGGGCCAAGGCGCAAGAACGGAAACAGGCATCTAAAGCAGCCCGGTCCCGCCTTTCCCTGCCGCTACCTTAGGGTCTGCCGCCTGCTGAGTCTGTGGAATGAGTCTTGGTGGTACCCTTTAGTCACCTCCAAGGAGCCAATGCCCTTCCTGGGGTGGAGGGTACAGAAATCAAGGAAGGAGATGCAGCTCACACAAAACACCTTCCCAGGGAGGCAGGTGCCGCTTCTGTCTCCCATGACCAGGGTCTCACCTGTGGCCACGCAGGCTGAGAAACCACCCATTCTGCAGAGTGAATCTACTTCCCAAGAGCAGACTGACAGTAACAAGGCTCGGGGTGTGTCAAACCAGATGTCGGTTTATTTGAGCAGCAAAGACCTGTTGGAGGATGTCTGGGTGCCCTGGCAGAGTGATGGGTCGGGCCCCAAACATGGAAGCCACCTGAAAGGGAACTTCTTCCAAAGGAAGAGTCAGGTACACAAGGAGAGAAGGTCCTCCTGGGCCACTTTCTCTCCTGGCCCACAATGCCCTCGATTTCATGGCTGAACCTGAGTTACGAGAAAGGACCAATAGGTCATAAACATCAAAACTGTTCACTTGAGAACATGAGACACCAGCACACTTCCAAGAGCAGGGGAACGGGTGATGCTTGGGAGGGGAGAGGGCCATTATCTCACTTCTACACAGAGCTCAGCTTGGCTTCTACAGGGAAGCTGCCAGGAAATTCAGAACTACGTTGACAATTCCGGTGTCAGCAGCGATTGAGGCAGTGCCCGGAAGTTGGCTGGAGTGCGCAGGAGGTGGTGGGACTGGGGGGTAGTCTAGATCTCCTCTGAGGGGCATCTTCCTCTACACGTGGTGCTTCTCCAGTTCTGTCCCGGGCCCAGCCTTTCTGTGACTTGAACATGAAGGTAACTCCCAAGCATACAGATAACTGTCTAGTCCTAACCTCCCCCCAGCTTCAGGCCCAGATATCCAAATGCCTCCTTCGTAGTGTATCGCCTCTTGGATGTCCCTAACCAAAATGGCCCAAATTAAACTTCTGATCTTCTGCCCTCCTGCCCTATCTCCACCTCCTCCTGTGATCCCAGTTCTGAATGACAGCAGGCTCCACCAGCCACCCAGGCATCCTGGCTCTCCTCTGCTGTCCTCAATTCTACCTGTGCAACCTCTCGAATCATCGCCTCCTCTTCAACGTTACCCCTGCTCTAGTTCAGACCCTCACATTTACCTGGAATATTGCAACAGTGTCCCAACAGGCTGTCCTAACTGCAGCATAGCCAGGTTCTGTTCAGCTATTAGGTTTCAACACCGCGCATCTGACCATGTCCCCCTCAGCAGCCATGGGTCCTCCATGACCCACCCCCGCACCCTTCTAATCTGAGCTAACACTCCTCATCTCCCAATTACACCCGACTAGAGCTAAGAAGTTATGGTCCCAGCCCCACCCTGAAGCCATGCTATTTCATACCACTTGGTCTTTCCCTGGACCTCCCTTCCCTTCCTCCAGGATCCTTCCTCTTGGCTCAGGTGGTTCCCTACCCACCATCCTACTGTTGCAGTTACTGACACCTGGTGGTTCAAAGCCAGGGCTCACTCACGGGCCCTGCTCCTCAAAGGTAAGGTGAGCCAGAAGAGGTAAACCGGGAAGGGGGTGATAGGCAGTGATCCGAGGTAAGCAGGTTCTTGGGAAGCCGAGGAAGGGACTAAGGTGTGATAAGCGTCGGTGGGAGCGCCAATCTCCCCACTGACTGCTTCACAGGCAGAGTTCCACTCTTCAAGGTTCCCTCACATCTACTATCTAATAGTACTTCCCAAGTTGATGAACGAGCCAGGGTATGAACGGCATTCCCAGTATCATAGGCGGATGTCAGGAGAGGGATGCTCCTTTAAAATCCTTTGGAAACCATAGTCCTTGGCCAACATTGTTTAACCCTCCTGAGGAGAAATCCTGGAGGCCAAAGCGCTGCGAACTAGGAAACCATCCTGTGTGAACCTTTCTGATTGAGCCTGTTGGAGCTGGAGGCTGGTCTTTACGGCCAACATTTAGACAGCACTGGGTAGGTCTGGGCCAAGACGGCTCAGAGTAAGAGTGCACCATGAACCTGGATTAAGCAATAGCCTTCAAAGCCCCCTCCGCGGCACTCCACACACACCACTCCTTCCACCCCACTTCTGCCTCAGCCTTGGCGCAAAGCTTCTGCTGTGCCTGGAGGGAAAGGGCCAGGGGGCCAACACACCAGGGTGAGTGAGCACTGGCCAGCAAGCCCAGGTTTCTTAAGGTTCAACCTACGATCCAGCCAAGTCTAACAGGAAGCAGGGCTGACCCCCTGAGAATAAGGGAAATTCTTAAAAACCCCATTTCCTTAGCCAAAACTGTATCTCATTGGAAGAAACATCACTTTGGCTACATTACTGTTCCCAATCTCAACTCACCTCTGTCTCTCACCCATATTATTGTGAAGATGGAAATTCACATCAAGTGCTTTGATGAGTTCAGCCTTGCTCAAAGCACATTGCCAACTGTGAACATCCCCAGTCCTTCAATCTTCTGGGATTCTCAATGTCCATATTTGTTAAAAACAGAACTCATAGGGAATTTTAACAGAAAATGTGGTCTACAAAGTGCTTTGGCACCTGAGTTACCTGCCCCAATGTGAAAGGGGATTCAGTGAAGCAGTGAAAGCACCTCAGGCCCTAGAGACAGAGCTGGTTGAATCCTGCCTCTGCCATTTTCAGATGTGTGACCCAAGCAAGTCACTTCTCTCTTCTGGGAAATGGGGAAAATATTAGTACCTCCTGGGGCTGCTGTGAGGAGTAAATGAGATGATGTGTACAAAGTGCTTAGCACAGAGCCTGCCGAAGAGCTCGATAGATGCTGGCTACTTTTGCTATTATTAATAATGATCTAGTAATGATGTCACTGTTGTTTCTACCCTTTGATAAGCTCATGGTGGCTGCTCTAGGCCACTGATTCTCAATTATGCCCCCATCACTGGAGAGTCTCAAAGTTCTCCCAGGAGGTTACGCCCCAACGGAAAATGGCCACGTATGAGAATTTGCCAACGTACACTGATGGGGCGTGTGTACATGTGGACGGTGTGAAGGCACAGCAAGGTCTAGAATCACTGCTCAGGATCACTGATTTACCTCTAATCCCCTCAGTTACCAGTCTGGCTCAAACACTGATAAAGCTCTTACACGACAGCAAATATAAGGGCAGCCTGAGGATTGTGTGGGGTTTTTTGCAGGAGAAAAAACACATTACACTTAAGAAAAGTGCCTTCAAATCTGGATCGTTAGCATTTGTAATTCACTTCTGAATTACCTGGACTGTACCAAGGTAAGTTCCCCAGGTACACGCTAATCTTAAAAATTGGGACAGTTTCTTTCTAGCATACGTCTTAGGATCTTGGGAGATTTAAATATACGTTTTTCTCTTTTGTCTCCTATGACACCTTCCCTCCTGCATGGGTTCTCCTGTGGGCACTGAAGTGGGAGCTGTTGTTGAAATCTTTGCCACACTCCATACACTTGTAGGGTTTCTCCCCGGTGTGGATTCTCTGGTGAATAATAAGACTGGAGCTCTGGTTAAAGCATTTCCCACACTCTCTGCACTTATAAGGTTTCTCTCCTGTGTGGATTCTCTGGTGGGTAATGAGGTTGGAACGGTCACGGAAGAACTTCCCACACTCGAGGCATCTGTAGGGCTTCTCTCCTGTGTGCACCCTCTGGTGTGTGATGAGCTTGGAACGCTCCCCGAAGCATTTCCCACAGTCCGCACACTCATACGGCTTCTCCCCAGTGTGGGTTCGCTGGTGGTTGGCCAGAGTGGAGCTCTTACTGAAGCTTTTCCCACATTCGGCACATCCATATGGTTTCTCTCCCGTGTGGATTCTTTGGTGACTGATGAGGGCAGAACTCTTGGAGAAGCTTCTTCCACATTCGGAACACTGATAAAGTTTATCCCCTGAGTTGGTGCTTTGCAGTCCAGGAGAATTCAAGTTCTTACTGGCACTCTGAGTTTGTTCCAGAGATGTCTCCTCTGCTGAGTTCCTCCAGTGAGCACTAAAGGATGGGCTCTGGCCAGAGTTTTTCCCAGGCTCACCACAGTGATCAGGATTTCCTCCCAAGTGGATTCTCTGATGTTTCAGAAGGTTTGAGCTCTGGGTGAAGCCTTCCCAACATTCCCCACATTTATAGGGTTTCACCCTTGTGTGCGTTCTCTGGTGGGTGATGAGATTGGAGTGGTCACTAAAGCTTTTCCCACATTCAAGGCATTTGTAGGGCTTCTCTCCAGTGTGGATTCTCTGATGGGTATTGAAGTTGGAGCGGTCACTAAAGCTTTTCCCACATTCAAGGCATTTGTAGGGCCTCTCACCTGTGTGTATCCGCTGGTGGGCAATTAACTGTGAATTCCGGCTGAACCTTTTCACGCACGTGTCACACTTGAAGGGTTTCTCTGCAAGGTACAGGCCTTGATGATCGATGAGTTTTTCTAAGTCCTCTTCAGAAGAACATTCTTCCCACTGATCCTGGGATGGATTTCCCCACTGCCCTTTACCTTCGTTTTCATTTTCACTGTCTTCCCCCCAATCATGAGGGTAGCAATCATCCTCTGCAGTACACTTTGATAAGGCTCCAGGCAAATCTTCAAAGATGTCTTGCTCTGAAATCTGGTCTTCACCCTCATGCCTCATCTCAAAACCTGAAAGAATGGACAGAAATGCATTCATTAGTTAGTGTTTATTTATACATATGGATCTTGTGTCTTGTGAATTTGGCTAACATGAATTTGTACTTATATTTTATATCTCACAGCTTATAAATGTGACTAACATGAAATTGATCAAGTTTCCGTGCACACATGCATTTCTGACCTGTAAAGCTTAGGAACAGAGTTTGGGACATGCTAACTCCACCAAGGGAGCCGTAAGCCCCAGCCCAAGCAGCCAGCTGTCAGTCTCCCTGGCCAGCTACCCTATCCCACTACTGAACAATGAACACTTTCTTCTGGTACATTCAGTATGGCCTATGTCATATGAGATTGAATAAACTCTATAACTTCCCAGATGAATCCAAGTAAAATCTAGACTGACTACTTTTCTTATTTAGGGGATTACACTAAGCTAGAGACTGGATAATCTCAGCGAAGCACAAATCCTTAACTTATTCAATTTCATTCTCTCTTTTAGTTCAGAGAAAAGAAATGTGCCTGGCTTCCACACTCTCTCTGCATGCTTGCAGATTTTGTGGACATCTAATTACTCCAAGCTTACCAGTGTCTGGGGTTTTAGGACCTGGGGTTGGAGATCTGATGGCATCTTCACCTGCCATTTCATCCCAGGCCTCCTGGTTGACAACCTGGGTACCACTCTCCCCAGAAGTAGGAAGACCCACTGCCTCCTTGCTGGTCCCCATGTCTCTAACCGCAGTCCGAGCCCTCATCAGCGAGTCCAGCTCCTCATAGAAGGGGCAGGTCCCAGGTGGGTGGCTGCTCTTGGCTTTTCGGTAGCTTCGAAGGAGGTTTTTGAATCTGTAGCGACACTGCTCCAGGGTCCGCAGGAAGCCCTGTGCACACAGCCGCTCTGCAATGGCCCGGTACACCTGGCTGTTCTGGTGACAAGTGCGAAGCTTCTCAGAGAATGGGGACTCACTGAGAATGGTCAGGAAGGCCTTGGTCTCCTCGTAGCCCCAGTGCACACCTGCTGTCAGGAGTGAAGAGTTCAGAATTGAGAGACTTGATGAGATTTGCCTAGGTCATCAGGGATGGGGTCACCTGCCCTGCTAAACACCTAGGCACTCTGGAAATCGTCCAGGTGCCTGGCACACCAGCAAAGAATATACCCTTGTTTCTCAAGGCTGTGCCAGGGCTTCCCATCCCCACCCCCTTCTAAGAGACTCTATTAACATTTAAGAGTCTTGGCTAAAGGGGAGGATTTAAGTGGCCATATTATACCAGTTGACCCACGTTCCTGGCTTCAGCTGATTGGTTCAGGGAAAGGCCTGTAACTGAGATACAAGACACTGTCTCTGTACCCATTCAATACATGTGCTCTACTTTATTTATTTATTTATTGGGGTTTTTTTTGGTTTTTAAAATTTTTATTTATTTTTTTAAACACCAGATTCTTATTAGTTATCCATTTTATACATATTAGTGTATACATGTCAATCCCAATCTCCCAATTCATCCCACCACCACCCCCCAACACCACCACTTTCCCCTCTTGGTGTCCATACGTTTGTTCTCTGCATCTGCGTCTCAATTTCTGCCCTGCAAACCAGTTCATCTGTACCATTTTTCTAGGTTCCACATATATGCATTAATATACCATATTTGTTTTTCTCTTTCTGACTTACTTCACTCTGTATGACAGTCTCTAGATCCATCCATATCTTTACAAATGATCCAATTTCATTCCTTTTTATGGTTGAGTAATATTCCATTGTATATATGTACCACATCTTCTTTACTCCTTCATCTGTAGATGGGCATTTAGGTTGCTTCCATGTTCTGGCTATTGTAAATAGTGTTGCAATGAACATTGGGGTGCATGTGTCTTTTTGAATTATGGTTTTCTCTGGGTATATGCCCAGTAGTGGGATTGCTGGGTCATATGGTAATTCCATTTTTAGTTTTTTAAGGAACCTCCATACTGTTCTCCATAGTGGCTATATCAATTTATATTCCCACCAACAGGGCAAGAGGGTTCCCTTTTCTCCACACCCTCTCCAGCATTTGTTGTTTGTAGATTTTCTGATGATGCCCATTCTAACTGGTGTGAGGTGATACCTCATTGTAGTTTTGATTTGCATTTCCCTAATAATTAGTGATGTTGAGCAGCTTTTCATGTGCTTCTTGGCCATCTGTATGTCTTCTTTGGAGAAATGTCTATTTAGATCTTCTGCCCATTTTTGGATTGGGTTGTTTGTTTTTTTAATATTGAGCTGAATGAGCTGTTTATATATTTTGGAGATTAATCCTTTGTCCATTGATTCATTTGCAAATATTTTCTCCCATTCTGAGGGCTGTCTTTTCATCTTGTTTGTAGTATCCTTTGCTTTGCAAAAACTTTTAACTTTCATTAGGTCCCATTTGTTTATTTTTGGTTTTATTTCCATTATTGTAGGAGGTGGATGAAAAAAGATCTTGCTGTGATTTATGTCAAAGAGTGTTCTTCCGATGCTTTCCTCTAAGAGTTTTATAGTGTCCGGTCTTACATTTAGGTCTCTAATCCATATTGAGTTTATTTTTGTGTATGGTGTTAGGGAGTGTTCTAATTTCATTCTTTTACATGTAGCTGTACAGTTTTCCCAGCACCACTTATTGAAGAGACTGTCTTTTCGCCATTGTATATCCTTGCCTCCTTTGTCATATTTTAGTTGACCACAGGTGCGTGGTTTTATCCCTGGGCTTTCTATCCTATTCTATTGATCTATATTTCTGTTTTTGTGCCAGTACCATATTGTCTTGATTATTGTAGCTTTGTTGTATAGTCTGAAGTCCAAGAGCCTGATTCCTCCAGCTCCGTTTTTTTCCTTCAAGACTGCTTTGGCTATTCAGGGTCTTTTGTGTCTCCATACAAATTTTAAGAGTTTTTGTTCTAGTTCTGTAAAAAATGCCCTTGGTAATTTGATAGGGATTGCATTGAATCTGTAGATTGATTTGAGTAGTATAGTCATTTTCACAATACTGATTCTTCCAATCCAAGAACATGGCATATCTCTCCGTCTGTTTGTATCATCTTTAATTTCTTGCAACAGTGTCTTATAGTTTTCTGCATACAGGTCTTTTGTCTCCCTAGGTAGGTTTATTCCTAGGTATTTTATTCTTTTTGTTACAATTGTAAATGGGAGTGCTTCCTTAATTTCTCTTTCACATTTTTCGTCATTAGTGTACAGGAATGCAAGAGATTTTTCTGCATTAATTTTGTATCCTGTGACTTTACCAAATTCATTGATTAGCTCTAGTAGTTTTCTGGTGGCATCTTTAGGATTCTTTATATATAGTATCATGTCATCTGCAAACAGTGACAGTTTTACTTCTTCTTTTCCAATCTGTATTCCTTTTATTTCTTTTTCTTATCTGATTGCCATGGCTAGGACTTCCAAAACTATGTTGAATAATAGTGGTGAGAGTGGGTATCCTTGTCTTGTTCCTGATCTTAGAGGAAATGGTTTCAGTTTTTCACCATTGAGAATGACGTTTGCTGTGGGTTTGTCGTATATGGCCTTTATTATGTTGAGGTAGGTTCCCTCTATGCCCACTTTCTGGAGAATTTTTATTATAAATCGGTGTTGAATTTTGTCAAAAGCTTTTTCTGCATCTATTAAGATGATCATACGGTTTTTCTTTTTCAATTTGTTAATGTGGTGTATCACATTGATTGATTTGCATATATTGAAGAATCCATGCATCCCTGGGATAAATCCCACTTGATCATGGTGTATGATCCTTTTAACGTGTTGTTGGATTCTGTTTGCTAGTATTCTGTTTGTTACTTGAGGATTTTTGCATCTATATTCATCAGTGATTTTGGTCTGTAATTTTCTTTATTTGTGATATCTTTCTCTGGTTTTGGTATCAGGGTGATGGTGGCCTCATAGAACGAGTTTGGGAGTGTTCCTTCCTCTGCAATTTTTTGGAAGAGTTTGAGAAGGATGGGTGTTAGCTCTTCTCTAAATGTTTGACAGAATTCACCTGTGAAGCCATCTGGTCCTGGACTTTTGTTTGTTGTAAGGTTTTTAATAACAGGTTTAATTTCATTACTTGTGATTGGTCTGTTCATATTTTCTATTTCTTCCTGGTTCAGTCTTGGAAGGTTATACCCTTCTAAGAATTTTGTCCATTTCTTCCAGGTTGTCCATTTTATTGGCATAGAGTTGCTTGTAGTGATCTCTTAGGATGCTTTGTATTTCTGCGGTGTCTGTTGTAACTCCTCTTTTTTCATTTCTAATTTAATGATTTGAGTCCTCTCGCTCTTTTTCTTGATGAGTCTGACTAATGGTTTATCAATTTTGTTTTTCTTCTCAAAGAACCAGCTTTTAGTTTTATTGATCTTTGCTATTGTTTTCTTGGTTTCTATTTCATTTATTTCTGTTCTGATCTTTATGATTTCTTTCCTTCTGCTAACTTTGGGTTTTGTTTGTTCTTCTTTCTCTAGTTCTTTAGGTGGAAGGTTAGATTGTTTATTTGAGATGTTTGCTGACTCTTGAGGTAGGATTGTATTGCTATAAACTTCCCTCTTAGAACTGCTTTTGCTGCATCACATAGGTTTTGGATTGTCGTATTTTCATTGTCATTTGTTTCTAGGTATTTTTTGATTTCCTCTTTGACTTCTTCAGTGATCTCTTGGTTATTTAGTAACGTATTGTTTAGCCTTCATCCGTTTGTGTTTTTTATGTTTATTTCCCTTAATTGATTTCTGATCGCATAACGTTGTGGTCAGAAAAGATGCTTGATATGATTTCAATTTTCTTACATTTACTGAGGCTTGATTTGTGACCCAAGATGTGATCAATCCTGGAGAATGTTCCATGTGCACTTGAGAAGAAAGTGTAATCTGCTGTTTTTGGATGCAATGTCCTATTAATATCAATTAAATCTATCTGGTCTATTGTGTCATTTAAAGCTCTTGTTTCCTTATTAATTTTTTGTTTGCATGATCTGTCCATTGGTGTAAGTGAGGTGTTAAATTCCCCCACTATTATTGTGTTATTGTCAATTTCCTGTTTTATAGCTGTTAGCAGTTGCCTTATGTATTGAGGTGCTCCAATGTTGGGTGCATTTATTTATAATTTTTATATCTTCTTCTTGGATTGATCCCTTGATCATTATGTAGTGTCCTTCTTTGTCTCTTGTAACATTCTTTAAAGTCTATTTTGTCTGATACGAGTATTGCCACTCCAGCTTTCTTTTGATTTCCATTTGCATGGAATATCTTTTTTCCATCCCCTCACTTTCAGTCTGTATGTGTCCCTAGGTCTGAAATGGGTCATTGGTAGACAGCATGTATATGGGTCTTGTTTTTGTATCCATTCAGCGAGCCTGTGTCTTTTGGTGTCTTTAATCCATTCACGCTTAAGGTAATTATCGATATGTATGTTCCTATTACCATTTTCATAATTGTTTGGGGTTTGTTTTTATAGGCTCTTTTCTTCTCTTGTGTTTCCCACTTAGAGAAGTTCATTTAGCATTTGTTGTAGGGCTGGTTTGGTGGTGCTGAATTCTCTTAGCTTTCACTTGTCTGTAAAGCTTTTGATTCTTAGCTTTTGCTTGTCTGTAAAGCTTTTGATTTATCCATCGAATCTGAATGAGATCCTTGCCAGGTAGAGTAATCTTGGTTCTAAGTTCTTCCCTTTCATCACTTTAAGAATGTCATGCCACTCCCTTCTGGCTTGTAGAGTTTCTGCTGAGAAATCAGCTGTTAACTTTATGGGAGTTCCCTTGTATGTTATTTGTCGTTTTTCCCTTGCTGCTTTCAATAATTTTTCTTTGTCTTTAATTTTTGCCAATTTGATTACTATGTGTCTCGGCGTGTTTCTCCTTGGGTTTATCCTGTATGGGACTCTCTGCGCTTCCTAGACTTGGGGGGCTATTTCCCTTCCCATGTTAGGGAAGTTTTTGAGTATAATCTCTTCAAATATTTTCTCGGGTCCTTTCTCTCTCTCTTCTCCTTCTGGGACCCCTATAATGTGAGTGTTGTTGTGTTTAATGTCCCAGAGGTCTCTTAGGCTGTCTTCATTTCTTTTCATTCTTTTTTCTTTATTCTGTTCCACAGCAGTGAATTCCACCACTCTGTCTTCCAAGTCACTTATCCGTTCTTCTGCCTCAGTTATTCTGCTACTGGTTCCTCCTAGTGTATTTTTCATTTCAGTTTTTGTATTGTTCATCTCTGTTTGTTTGTTCTTTAATTCTTCTAGGTCTTTGTTAAACATTTCTTGCATCTTCTCGATCTTTGTCTCCATTCTTTTTCTGAGGTCCTGGATCATCTTCACTATCATTAGTATGAATTCTTTTTCTGGAAGGTTGCCTATCTCCACTTCATTTAGTTGTTTTTCTGTGGTTTTATCTGGTTCCTTCATCTGGTACATAACCCTCTGTCTTTTCATCTTATCTATCTTTCTGTGAATGTGGTCTTTGTTCCACAGGCTGAAGGACTGTAGTTCTTCTTGCTTCTATTTTCTGCCCGCTGGTGGATTAGGCTATCTAAGAGGCTTGTATAAGTTTACTCTCTACTTTATGAATTGCCTTTTTAACAAACATGGGAACTGAGAATCCCTAAAGACATAAGTGGACTCCAGATAATCTTACAATAGAGTCCAACTGAGATCCCTTTCCTCTTTTGTGGAAGAAGGAAAAGGAGGTGGTCTATTTTCATTTCCTCTGCATCTAAATGATGCAACCAGGGAGGCAGCATGGTGGAGGGAAAACCAAATAAAATTGGAGGTGGGATCCCTGGGCTCTGGTCTCGACACTTCACAGCTTGGGCTTCTGTATTTCCAGTTTTACAGGGACTGGGTGTTTCCCTAGCATCAGCTGTTCAAGTATATACTGTCATGATTTCTGCTCTATCTATTAAATATTTCACTCAACATCTTTCTTTGCCTAAATTTACTATTTGTGAAATCACCTGTTGATGTGCTCATACACATTAAAATTAAAAGTTCACTCAGGTAACACTTATGATCATCCCCATACTACCAGTGACACACTCTGGGAAATACTGAATTAGCTCTTTAAGGTCGCTTAAGGTTTTAAAAGTGTTTGCTTCTTTTTGCACAGCAAAGTAAACCACCAACAAAAGGAAAAGACAAACTACTGAATGCGAGAAAATATTTGCAAATGATATGACCAATAAGGGATTAATATCCAACATATATAAAAAAGCATAGGTCAAAATAGCAAATAATTTAAAAAATGTGCAGAAGAACTGAATAGACATTTTTCCAAAGAAGAAATGCAGGTGGCCAACATGCACATGAAAAGATGCTCAATATTGCTAATCATCAGGGAAATGCAAATCAAAGCTATAATGAGATATCACCTCACACCTGTCAGAATGGCTGGTATCAAATAGTCTACAAATAACAAATATTGGCGAGGATGTGGAAATAAGGGAACCCTAGTGTACACTGTTTGTGGGAATGTAGATCGGTGCAGCCACTGTGGAAAACAGTATGGAGGTGTCTCAAAAAACTAAAAATAGAACTACCATGTGACCCAGCAATTCCACTCCTGGGTATATATCCAAAAAAACAAAGAAACTAATTTGAAAAGATACATACACCCCAATACTCATAGCAGAACTATTTATAATTGCAAAGACATGGAAACGACCTAAATGTCTGTCAACAGATGAATGGGTAAAGAAGATGTGGAATATATATATACAATGGAATACTATTCAGCCATAAAAATGAACAAAATTTTGCCATTTGCAGCAACGTGAATGGATTTGGAGAGCATTATGCTAAGTGAAATAAGTTCAGACAGAGAAAGATAAATACTGTATGTTATCACTTATATGTGGAATCTAAAAAATAGAACAAACTGGTGAATATAACAAAAAAGAAGCAGACTCACAGATATAAGAGAGCAAACTAGTAGTTACCAGTGGGGAGGGGCAAATATATGGGTGGGGAATGGGAGGTACGAACTATTAGGCATAAGATAAGTCAAGGATGTATTGCACAACATGGGGAATATAGCCAATAATTTTGTAATAACTTTAAATGGAAAGTAACCTTTAAAAATTGTAAAAAAATTAAAAAAAAAATTTAAGTGTTTGCTTCTATAACTAAGAAAACTCAAACAAGCAGAACTGATCATAGGAGAGAGAACAGGAGCTTGAGGATGACCTACTCTAGCAGCATCACTCCAGACTGTGCCCTGAACTACAGAGCAGAGGTTTGGTTGGTGAGAGGGTTGGAATCTGGATCCGATTAAGCCCCAATGTTCTTACCAATACGACTCTGGAGCAGAGCTGGGCCCCCTGGAATCCTGGGTCTGTGGACGAACTCTTCAGTGGCCAGGTGACTGTCATCACCATTACAGTCGTCCGTTGTTTCCTCAGGCTCCCAGCCCCCTTCCTCCTGCTCATCCACCTCCATGTCACTGTCCCCCAGCCTGGGGAGAGCCACAGCCTCTCCTGGGCCATCTGAGGCTCTGATGGCCGTCCGAGCCCTCACCAGGGCCTCCAGCTCCTCATAGAAGGGGCAGGTCCCCGGCGGGTGGCTGCTCTTGGCTTTCCGGTAATTCCGTAGGAGATTTTTGACTCTGTAGCGACACTGCTCCAGGGTCCGCAGGAAGCCCTGTGCCCTCAGCCTTTCTGCAATGGCCCGGTACACCTGGCGGTTCTGGTGACAAGTCCGGAGTTTTTCAGAAAAAGGAGACTCACTCAAAATTGCCAGGAAAGTCTTAGTCTCCTCATAGCTCCAGTGCACACCTGATACTTTCACATCCTCCACGTCCCACTGATATCGTTCTTCCCAGGCCTTGGAATCCCTCCAGGCCAATGCCTGAGCTGGTTTTGTCTGCTCAGTATCCCAGCTGTAATCTTCAGGGTTCTTTTGTCCAGAATTTACAAATCTTGGACCCCAAAATTCTGGTCCTTGCTCTTGCTGGGAGATGATGGTTGGTTTTGAAACTGGAACTCCTATACAAAAGGAAGAAAAGACATGATTAAGTAGAAATGATCTGTTGAGCAAGGCGTTTGTCTAAGAAGTCCTTGAAACATTTGCCTGCAAGAAACTAAAGAGAAATTCCCAAGCTAATCCCTTAAGAAGTCTGGAAAGAAAGGGAGAGGTAACTAGAGGTAATCTCATCAGAAATATATTGACCTGTATGCTTTGTTCATTTGCTTTTTGGTTGGTGTTATGAAATACATCATGCAAAAGAGTCACTGTTACTGGTTCACAGATGGGCACATGCCCTAAATTAGTCAAATCAGAATAAATTTAACAGTTGGAGGAAAGGTTATGTGTGGTGTGAGTCTCTCTTGCTAGGAACTTGAGGTCTCAAATGCCATTGGCATCCACCTTTTGCCTATGACAAAAAATACCTTTAATATGAAGCTGACACAAAGAATGGCAGAGCAGACAGAAAGAAAGAACCCAGGTCCGCTGTGAAGTTGCTGAGCCAATATGTACTGTGGTTGGAGCATACCCTCCTCTGGACTTCCAATACTGTGAGAAAATAAATTTCCATATTTCTCAAAACACTTAGCTGTGTTTAAAGGACAAATGTCCCAATAGCTCCCAACCACAGCAAATAGGAAGGCTTTAATTAAAATAGATATTTGAAGAAAACTAGATGAAAGAGTTTAGAGCTAAAAGAGGCTTAAGGATTCTGTAGTTCAGCATTTCCCAAAGGTTGTTCCTTTGAAAACTATTTTCCCCAGATATCATGTGTAAAAAGGGCACACTTTTCATCATGTGTAAAAAGGATACAGTGCCCAGCAAGTAGCCAACAGCTCCTAGTGTCTTACTTTACTGCCGTGAGTCAGACCTGCCACTGTCTCTCTACCTTATCCCACTCTCACGTCTAACTCTCCTCTTACTGATCCCAGGCTCCATGGGGAAATGTTCATTATTGTTTGACTTCCTGTGAAAATGTGCCTAAAGAGAAAGGGGTCTGTGCTGGTCATAAGGGCTTCAAGTATTTTGAGCCCTGTGATATTTATTTCTCATTGTTGTTTAAACACGTCAGTCTCCTGGGCTTAGTTCACTTGACTCTGCCCCGAGAGATGGACCTTGTTTGATGCTGAAAAGACTGGGTTTCTGGGCCAGCAGGCTGGGCGCAGCCCTGGGACGGTGGTGAATGTACTAAGGAAATAAAAGATAATGAGCGCTGAGAGGGCAGGCTCTTGGCAGCCAGCCTGCCGGCCCAGAAAACCAGGCCCCACACCCCGTCCCTGCTGCCACAGTGCTGGCCACAAAGAGCACGTCTTCTCCCTAGGTCTGAAATTCCAGAGACTTCACAGAGCCATGAGTCTTAGGGAGTGATGAAACACTCCTTGGGAACTGAGTATACTGGAAACCCGAGCGTATCTTATTCAGAGGGCACTGTTTCCTTACCCAGGGGCAGGCCGTTCCCACAGCTGTCTACTGGGGGGTCCTTGCAGAACTCCTTCTCAGCGTGTCTGACGGGACCCAGGGCTTCCTGCGGGATGTACAACAGAAGGACGTCAAATGTCACTGACCCTTTAAAACAGCCTGGGAGTCCCACCAGGCCCCAGGAAATATAATGGACACAGCGACACCATGTGTGAGGCTAGCATCCTAAGGAGCAGCTTGACCCAGGAGAGGCCCAGTGGACGGGGGATGAGGGGCAGAGGCTCGCACCCTGCACCCGACAGCAGGGCAGAGAGAGAAGAGAGGAGCAGGGCAAGGGCACAGGAGAAGTAATGACAGGAAAGGAGGAACAAACAGCAGCTTACCTGAGACTCCACTGTCACCTCCCAATCTCCAACGCTTCCCATCTTTGGTAGAGTAGGGACTCGGGGAATGAGGACAGCTGAGGAGGAGAAAATATCTCTGAAACCCAAGCTCTGGTTCTCAAAAAACCACCTCCCTCTCAGGTCCAGCTTTCCTAAACCCTTGCTTGGATCAAACTGAGACTCTTCCTGTAGCCAGCGCAGACTTCCACTTTCTTTCCTTCTAGAGTATCTAGCTCCTAAGCTGCCATGTGTGAGATGTCAGCCCTGAACTCCTACGATCACCAGCCTGCCCCAGGCCCAGCCTGAACCTGCTACATGATTCAGCTACAGTGGGGTATGCTAACACCATTGGGAGCTTCATCTTCTTACTTCTCAGGGTGTCCATCAGTCACTACTGTCCCTGACTCTTGGTACTCACCACTCTCTTTCAAGGGCTGTAGTGCCATCTTGGTGTCTAGACGCTTGGGAAGGTCAGGACATGGATTCTTCACCCACTGCTTCTGGGACTGTCCCTCGGGCCAGTGATCTGCTGTCCACAGCTGGAAGCTCTGAGATTCCTTCACTGTCTTTAAGGACCTGGTCTCTTCTGCACACAGTTCCAGTTCCTACACACAGACAGCCAAAATTCCCAACCATAAGTTCAATAACTGGTAGGGCAGGGCATGTTCTTTTGAGTACAGCTGTGGTTCAGAGGTTAACAGGCTCTTTTTAAAAACCAAAGATGGCTTAACGTTTGACGACAAAGCCATCAGACTAATTTCAGTAAACATACCAGCATTTATACCACCAAATGAGTACCTTCTATTCAACACAGAAAGGCTATGCAAGTGTCTAAATGAGGCCACTATTACTCAAAACATTTTTGAATCATAACAAGATAAATTATGTAAAACTTTTGTGACATTAAAATAAAGATAAAAGTTAACCAGGTATATGTTAAAAGGCAAAAGGAAGCATAAAAGCAGATACAACTATAACTCTAAATGTAATTGCTCTAAATATTCCTGCTGAAAGGCAAAGAAAATTCAAAGAATTGTTGATGGAATCTTAAAATGAAATGAAAGAATGTGCTGTTTCAGAAAGGCACATCTGATCTCAAAACAGAGAGATACGCAGGGATAAGGCACTGTAACTCAAAAAGAAAACAGAAGTGGCAATTTTAATTTCAATGTAGAAGTTTAGGCAAAAAAGTACTCAGAGATATGGAGAATATACATATAATAAAAGGAAATACTCAATTAAGAGATAACATTACCCAATTCAGCTCTATCAATCATAAAGCTAATTTCTTATCTCTCTCTCAATTGGTTCCAAATTCAGAGGTAGTGGTTGAGATGTTATTTCCTGGCCCTAAAACCCCAACAATAGAACAATCTCATTGTGTCACAGAAACACCTAACTTTAAAAAAAGTATTACAATTTTTTCAATAGGCATTTTCAATACTCACATCGTTCAAAAATAGAAAATATACACAAGGATATAATCAGTGAAAATACCCCATCCCCACCTGTCTCCATTCCACCTGCCCAGTATCTTCCTGGACTCCTCACCACAGGTAAACACGGTTCTTCTGCATCCTTTCAAGTTTCTTTATATACATGCAACTGTAAATATATTTTCTTATTTTCCCCATTTTTACACAAAAGATAGCAACTATATATATATACATTGCCCTGAACCTTATTATTTTTACCCAAAATAATATCCGTCTTCATCAAACTTTCTTATTGAGTTTGCCAAACTTCACTCCAAAAATCTTTTGGCCAATCTGAAAACTCAAATCCGCTCTCACAGAGAGGAACTTTGTCTTTGAGAAGATATATAAGAATGGGCCATGATCATCAAAAGCCATTCCCAGTGAGGGGACCCAACAATGTCCTGTGTGGTTCACAGAGAGAAAACACCTGTTTATCAACATTTTAAGAAAATAATAACTTTGTGTTCAAGATAAAAATAACTTTGTTATGGTTACAATCTTATAACCCACAGAAGTACTGTGGACTAGACTCAACAATAATCCTCACTCCCAGCCCTAGCTCCTCCAACTATTGCTACACCTAAGCAAAGATTCTCCTTCTATGGATGGTCATTGTAGACACAGAAAGAAGTAGATTCAAGTGACAATCAGGAGGCAAAAATTCAGTAGGATATTGGTTGGGGTAAGGTGAATTAAGAATCCATCAAATGTGGTACATATATACAATGGAATACTACTCAGCCATAAAAAAGAATGAAATAATGCCATCTGCAGCAACATGGATGCAACTAGAGATTATCATACTAAGCGAAGTAAGTCAGAAAGAGAAAGACAAATACCATACAATATTACTTATATATATGGAATCTAAAATATGACATAAATGAACCTATCTACGAAGCAGAAACAGACTCACAGACATAAAGAACAGACTTGTGGTTGCCAAAGGGAGGGGAGTCAGGGGAGAGATGGATTGGGAGTTTGGGGTCAGCAGATGCAGACTATTATATATAGAATGGAAAAACAACAAGGTCCTACGGTATAGCACAGGGAACTATATTCAGTATCCTGTGATAAACCATAATGGAAAATAATATAAAAAAGAATGTATATATATGTATAACTGAGTCACTTTGCTGTAGAGCAGAAATTAACACAACATTGTAAATCAACTGTACTTCAGTAAAAAAAAAAATCCATCAAAAATGCCTGTGCACCACACTAAAACCTGCACATGGATGTGTATAGCCACTTTATTCACAATTGCCAAAACCTGGAAGCAACCAAGAGGTCCTTGAGTAGGTGAATAGACAAATAAACCATGGTACATCCAGACAATGGAATATTATTCAGCACTGAGAAGAAATGAGCTATCAAGCCATGAAAAGGCATGGAGGAACCTTAACGCACATTACAAATTGAAAAGAGCCAATCTGAAAAGGCTATACACTGTATGAGTCCAACTATATGACATTCTGGAAAAGGCAAAACTATGAAGATAGTAAAAAGATCTGTGGCTTTGTGGTTGCCAGAAATTAGGGGGAAAGGAGGGATGAATAGGTGGAGCACAGACGATTTTCAGGGCAGTGAAACGATTCTGTACGATACTATAATGGTGGACACAGGCCGTTATACATTTGTCCACATCCACAGAATGTACAGCACCCAGAGTGAACCCTAACATAAACATAGTCTGTATTTCTGTCTACCGACATTACTGCTGTAGGCATCCAAAGCGATCACATATGTAAAAAGATTCTGTTAAGTATAAAACACAATACAAATTAAATGTACTGTGAATACGGTACTGAGAGGCGGCTTAGAGCAGTGGTTACAAATCCTGGCTTCAGAATCAGACTGCCTGAATTCAAATCCTGCCTCTACCATCTAGTAGCCAGTGACCTTGAGCCAACTACCTTTCTCTCTCCCTTGCTTCAGTCTCCTCATGGGTAAAATTAGGCTAACGGTATCTATCTCATTTAACTGGTGACAGGATTAAATGAGTTACTACATGGAAAGCACTTAGTACAGTGCCTGGTACATGGTACTGTTCAATAAATGTCAGATGCTTGATAATATTATTATTGTGGTTTTGGCAATTATCAACCTAGCTGCAGCCCCACTACCTTGCCCGACCTGTTCCTTGGAGAACAGACTATTTGCCTCACCTGCTGTCCCGCGGCCCGCGCCTCTCGGTGCCAATCCTCCACCAGGGCCACCGCCTCCTCGCCACTCTCAGGGTGGCGCGCCTGTACCCAGGCCTGGACCTCCCTGGGTAAGATAGTCAGGAACTGCTCCAGCACCAGCAACTCCAGTATCTGCTCTTTGAGGCGGATCTCCGGCCTCAGCCAGTGACAGCAGAGTGCCCAGAGCTGGCTGAAGGCCTCGTGGGGTCCCGCCGCATCCCTGTACCGGAACTGCCTGAAGCGCTGGCGGGAGGCCTCGGGGCCAGGGACAGGGTCATGGTCCTTCTCCCGGGGTTGGGAGTCCGGTCTCCACGAGTCCTCCTCCAGCTTGACAATCAAGAGTTCTTCAGGCTCTGGTGGCGGGGAGGCCTGGGCCCGGGCTTCCAGGGCTACAGCCATGGTCTCGCCTGGATGCCTCCTTTCAGCTGGCCGTCCTTGTCCAGCGTCTTCCTGCATCTGTAGTGTGTCCTCAAGGGGCTCCTGGGAAAGGAAATGCTCCCCCAGCCTCTGAAGGCAGAAAGACAAGGGACAGTGTGAGCAAGAGGACCAGCAGCCTCACCTTCCCCACTCCCCACACACCTTCCACTGCTCTGCGTGGGGTGGGACTGCTAAGAAACACCCTTTCCCGTAAGCAGGAAGTTAGTCCACAATCTACCACCAAACCAGCCGCCGGCACACCTTGGAGGAAGACAGCACAGTATTAAATCCTCCGGGACACCCTAAACGCCTGAGCTGGGCATCAAGGCTGCCATGATTGGTCCCAGCCCAGCCCTCCTCCCTCTACATGTGTCCCAAGTCTGACCTTCCCTCAAGTTGCTTTCCAAATGTCGCCCCCTCCATAAGGTCTTTCTTCCTGGGCCTTAAGCTTTCCTCTAAGAGTGCTCTCCTTGCAAAATCCCTCACTCTACACTCTCCCTTGGTCATCCCACCCACTTGCCATTTTTCACCATCTCTAAACTGATGACTCCCAAAGCTCCAGCCGAGACCTGTCTCCAGACTCCAAAGTCCAACCACCTACAAGGCATTTCCACTTGACTCTTTCTTAGGCACCTCCAACTCAATGGGTCAAAAACTGAATTCATCATTTTCTCTTGAAAACCTTTCCCTCTTCTGGAGCTCTCCATCCAGTGAAGGCACCACCTTCCATCAAGGTACCCATGCCAGAAACGTGGTCATCATATTTTTCCAAATTTCCCACATCCATTCATCACCAAACTGGGTCTTCTTGGCCTTCTCAGCATCTCCATCCCCAGCCAGTGTCACCTCCTTGTCCAAAAATACATCATGCTTTCACTTGATCAGCCCCCTAACTCATGTCCCTGCCTTCACTCCCCTCACCCCAACCCCTGATTCATTCTTCACACAACCAGATGAGATCAAAATCTGACCATGTCACTTCCCTGCTAAACACCCTCCACTGGCCTCCCATTGCCCTCAGGATAAAGGGCAAGCCTTGCCCAAGTCTCCACCTCATCTCTTGACCACGCTCCCACTTGGCAGGGTGTTTCAGGCACGGCTTGTGGCTCCTGCAACGGGCTGCCCTCTGAACCCTCCCACACGCCACCGTCTCCTTTGGGAACAGTCTCGTCCCTTCCTTCATGCAGCTGTTAGCTGAAATTGTACTTTTTCCAAGCAGCCCTCCCTGTGCCCTGAAACAAGATTCAATCCTCAGCCACATGCTCCCCTGCCACCTTAGGTGTTCTCTACCATTACCCTCATGATACTTCATTGTAATTATCTTACCCACTAGATCGTACGCTTCCTAAGGGACTTAGCACAGCACTCAGCACACAGAGGAAGCACTCAGTAACAGTGAAATAATGGCCAACTGATAACGGCGATGTGTCATGAAGCAAGGATTATAATTAATCACTTTCTAGATTAAAAAACAGAGAATGACCTTCTTGCTGATGTCAAAAGGAATTCTTTTCTCCTCTTTATTTCCATCTCTGTGACACTTCCCATGTTCTACATTGTACTAGAGGGCTGTGTGTACACATGTGTGTCCCCAGAAAGATTACAGCCTCACTGAGGGCAAGGAATATAGCTGACTCTTTTTTTTCACACCCCTCCCCTCCGCCACCCCACAATAAGCAAGGTGCAGTAAACACAGGAGGCTCTCAGTAAATGTTTGTTGAGTGAACGCCTGGGGGTTGCTTCTTTTACACAATGAAGACTCTGAGGACACTCACGCTGGGTTATCTGGAAAAATGAGCTCTCTGCGTCACTCCCAACAGATATAGATAACATTAAAAACACCCACTCACAGGAGGCTGCTAGCTGCTTCCAAGTGGGAATGACACAGCTGAATTGAGAATGGAGGCAGGGTGATATTTCGATTTTAGGCCATCTGACTGGACTGTCTGCAAACAGGCAAGGGTGATGAAAAATAAAGGCTTGTCCTAAGGACCTCCACACACATAGGGAGAGGCTAGGAATACAACTCATGACCACCTGGCAACTTCCTGCTTGTCCTTCAGCTACCAGCTCAATGTCACCTCTCCTGTTAAGAGTTTCTTGACATGCCCTTGTCATGCCCAGCTCCCATCCCCAGTCTCCAAAAATCACCTCCCCTCATCCTGTGTGCCCAAAGCACTTGGCACGTACTTCTAACATAGGTGTTACCTGACACTATTGTAGTTACCTGTTCTTACATCTGACAGTCCCATTAGATTGTATTGCTAGAGCCACTACTGTATCTTACCCATTTCTGCATCCACAGTGCCCAACCCAGTGTCTGATAAATAGCAGGGCCATCGGAAATTTTGGCTTTTATTAAAATGGTAAATCGGATACATCAAAAGCCTAATGGGCTATGGAAGGTCCATAACTTACATCGAGCTAAAGAATTAACCTTTCATGAAATTTCTTTTTTAACCACACCTTAATCATGCACCAGTCCAAACACATTTGCATCACTGTCTCACACGAAGACTAATTCGCCAGTCATCTGCAGAGTCCCACTATGGACCCTGCACTGTACTGGGAGCTAAAGCGCCAACAGTGAGTAAGACAAACAGTCTCCACCTTCATCAAAGTTACAGTCTAATGAGAGAGACAGTCAAGAAAGCAAGCAAAGAGGTGTATGCTCCGGCACAGAGCGGACACTAACAAAAACAGGCAATTAGTAGCCCCACCAGGCCCAAAGAGTCTCAGATAATAGGCATTTTCTTCTGGGAATACTTGAAAGTTGCAAAGGTCAGTTTCAAATACAATCTGAAAGATTTTTCTGCTACTCTCTTAGACAAATATGAATAGCAGTCTAGCCACAGAGGGAGGTCAACACAGTCAGCAAAGCAGACTTCACACAGAGCTGACAGAGGAAAAATGGACAACGGCATTCCTCAGTCCTGAGACTACCAGAAATATGGGGGCGCACTAGGATCAGCAACCTCAAAGAGTAGCCATTTACTGAGTGCCCACGGGGTGCCAGGCTTGGCGCTAAGTGTTCTACATTCATGATCTCACTGAATCTTCCAGGCAAGCAGCTGAGGAGTCATTAGTGTTGAGCTGACTTACACTGATCTGTAACTTACACATACTAAATTACGTACAAACACCAGAAAGAGAAGGAAAGGACGTAATTTAAATAGTGCAGCCAGTTCCATTCACTATGTGTCTATTCCAGAGCACGTGGTGATGATACCCATGACTCTGCTGGTCCCCAGACTGATTCAGCTCCCCCCAGCCTCTTTCCACTGAGAGTGAGCAGAGTGTCTTTCATACATTGTGGTCACTAAACACAAGCCAGCTCTTTCATCTAACGTTCAACCAATAAACCCCAGCTGTGCTATTAGCTTATTAAAAGACGGCACGTTGGTTTCTAAATGGCTCCTAGCCAAAGGATTTTCAAGCTGACTGTGATTTTTGGCTAAATGTGATTTTCACCTTCTGTGCTGACGTTAGAATATGATTAGCCCATAAGATATGACTTCACTACGTCCCCAATTCACATATAGGGAACTGAGCTTCTATGAAGATTCATGTGAGGTTCCACAACCAGCACGTGGTAGAGTTGGGATCTAAGCCCAGTTTTCTCCAGTCATTTTTCTTAACCATCACACAGAGCCTCCTCTAGGTTGGCCAGTATTCCAAACCCCTGAGAAGATGGTATGGAGAGTGCAAAGAACATGAAGGCAAGAGGGAGCAGATCAGGGTTCCAGTTCCGCTCCTGCCTTTTACCAGCTGTGTGACTTTGCACAGGTCATGTAGCCTCGGCAGCTGCCTATCTAGACTGCAGCTAACAGCCAGACTCTACTCAGCAGCTGCCCCAGGCTCCCCAATTAGTGAGATGGGAACACAGCAAAGAAACAGGGAGACTAGAATCAACGGTTACAAATTTAAATGGCTATGGGTCAGGCAATGTAAGTGAGTACACGAGTGGAGTGGGGACTGCAGCCAACTACAGAGCACCAGGACGCACATTGGCCCAGTGTTCCCAGGCCTTCCAACTTTTCCCAGAGAAGCTAGAACTCTGCAATTCTAAATGTTGGCAACCAACTCAAAATTGTTTCAAACACCATAAGGATTAAATAGAGGATGATGGTAGGCTTCACTCAGCATGGGCTGTCACTTTGCCACCTTCCAGCTAAATGATCTCAAAGGTCTCTTCCAATAGCCAGGAAGACCTAGAAAGGGTACAGATTCCTCTCAGCAATGAGGGATCTGCCAGTAAAGCCAGGATCCCTTCATAAACCCAGGGAAGCTGAGGGGCATCCTGGCTCCTGTGGATGTGGACATGGTTAGTGGGGCGCCAGCGAACAGTGGGCTGGAATAGAAGCTCTGCCCCAGTCCCATGGGAAAGGTCAAGACTAGTCTGTGACCTGCAAAAAGAAAGAAACTGGGAGTTCCCGAAGGCTATCAAGCTCACTTGGCTGACAGTCCAGGCTACTGCTTAAAGCAGCCAGACCTTACACTTACGGGCTTAAACCAGGGAGAGCAAATAGGTTTCATTCAAGGCACCAACTTCAGTCAACTGTGCTAAGGATTCTGAATCCCATGTGAGTATGTGTTGTGACCAATGAGTTGTGACTTCCAGACACAGGAGGGGGAGTAGCAGCACACACTCCGTGTATTTGCCACCGCTGGCTTAAACTCCCATAAGCACTGAATCAGCTTCCAGCAAAGACGGCCCTGACAGGCAGGAGAAGACTAAAGCTCACACCCATGGAAATCCACTGGACGAAGCAGTTTTCAAGCCTGGTATAGCAAAGCTCACCCTGGATGGTCTTTATTGACATATTCATCAAGCATTTACTGACTTATTTGATTTACATCAAGTACTTACTACTCTGGGCTGGGCAGTGGGGAAATGGAGGTGATGCAGAAACTGTTCCTGTCCTGGAGATGCACACAGTACAGTGGAAGAGACAAAAAAGGAAAAAAAAAAACCCACAGATAATTATGATCAAATGTGGTAAATGCAATAAAAGAGGTCTGTGGGAGCTGGGGTGGGGGGTGACTTGAACAAAGTAACCTTTGAGTTGGTTCTAGAACAAAGAATGGTTCTCTTAGCAGAGAATGGGGGGGGTGGGGGAGTGTATTCTCAGCAGACAGACCAGCATGTATAATGGTGGAAAACCAAACAGCCTCCCCGAGATATGGGGATAACCTTGACAACACGAAGATCAGGCTGGAAAGGGAGTTCATTAAGGGTCTTGAATGTCAGGCTAAGGTGTTCAGACTTAATTCCATAGGTGATGGGAGTTAATGAAGCTTTTTAAGTAGAAGGCCAAATCTGATTTGCGTTCAATAGATCACGGTAGCTACAATGTGTTTGTCCAAACTGGGGAGGTGAAATGGTGTAGGCTTCAGCAAAAACCCTGACAAAGAAATGTCTCAAGATACATTAAGGAAACTGAAAGATCTGAATATTCCTGGATGTGGAAGAATGCAAGAGGAATCAGAGGGCGCCTGGTAAAGTGGATGTTGGTACCATTCACTTCCATCAGGCAGAAGGAAAGAGGTGCAGGTTTGGGGAGGAACACAACAGCCGGTCCCACCCACTGAGTTCCAGAGGTCAAGACCATTAAAGAAAGTGTACGGGGGTATCAACTTTGATGTTTGTTTTAGATGAGCAGGTAGGGGCTGGAACACTATTTTTAAGGTCCGGCTTCATGCTCAGGCCCACTCACCTTCACTTCTTGTAGGGCCCCAGAGTCCTCTATCCTTCCCTATAAGGTCTCCAGACCCTTCCACCTTCAGAACCTCCCCCGGTCCCCTCACCTACACACCCTTCTAAGAACCTCCACTGCCAGGGCCTTCTATCTCCCTCCGCATCCCCGACCCCTCTATGACCCTTTCCATCTCCGGACGCTTCATCCTCTGACCGCCCCTCACCCCCACCCCACATAAAAGCTTCCTTCTCCCCTCTCACCTTCCCCGGCCCCCCGTGACACCACCAACTCCTAAGTCTCCAGCCTAGAGCCTTGAGTCTCAGCTGCCCCCGCCCCGCCACCCGGACTCACCCACCGAGACACCCACTTCACAACAGGGCGGAAGTGTTCCAGGGCTCGCGCAGGGAATGCTGGGACGCGGAGTCCGAGCGGCGCCACCCCGGGAATGGAGCATCTGGGACTACAACTCCCAGAAGGAACAGTGGGAGCGCCGGTGGGCGGCGCCCACCCCTTGCGGCCTTTCAGATGCCGTCAGCCAATAGATGCGTCACTCCTCCGGGTCCCTGGCACCGGAACAAATCGGAACAGAGTCTAAGCGTGAGGGTGGGGCCTGTTGTGATCCCGGTCCTTTCCACAAGCTCCGGGGTAACATCACCGCCCAGTGGGAGGGCATTCAAGGAGAAGGGGCGGGGTGTATTGAAGGGGCGAAGCGAGAGCCCGAGGCCCTGGAGAGATCAAAGGAGAAACAGTAAGAAATAAGGGAGAGAGGGTGACTAGAGGTGAGCAGACTGGTGGGCGGGAGAGAGTTGAACAATTGTAGGTTCAATTTCCAGCTCACAGTTAAGCTGCGTAACTTTGGATCAATTGAGAACCTCGCTTTCTTCACCTGTGAAGTGAGGATAATAATAGCATCCATGTCGCTGGGTTTTTGTGAAGCTTACTGGGATAATACACCTAAAACATTAGCTCAGAACTTGGGTCCTAATAGCGAATATTAGCTATTATTATGTAAATCAGTTAGTATGGAACTTGGCACTTCCTGGGTGTTGGAAGAATGTTAATCGTTATTAGAATAATAATCACAACAATTTTAATATAAATGCAGTTGCTTTGTTCCGTTGTGAATACTTTGGAGTATGAGCAATCTAATAATGGGTTTGAGAATGTGGGTTTTGTAGTCAGAAACGGATTCAAATCCCAGCCCAACGACTTAATAGCTGTGTGTCCTTGAACGAATTATCGCGTCTCTTGTCTTCAGTTTTTTTCCTCGGTAAAATGCAGGTGATATAACAGAACCTACATTGCAGGGTATTGTGAGGATTAGATGAGTTAATGCAGGTAAAGCATGGTCTCTGAAGTCAAGGTGCTTGTGTTTGAAACGTCTTACTTTCAAATTCAGGATGTAGGCCTTTCCACTCACCAGTTGTGAAACCTTGGGCAAATTACTTAACCTCTTTATGCCTCCGTGTTCCTATCTATAAAATGGGAATTATAATAATGGCATCTACCTGCTAGGGTTTGTAAGAGGAATAAATGGGGAAAAATAGGTAAAGACCTTGGTACGTGTCTGGCAGAAGGAGTTTAATAATCATTAGCTATTATTATTTTTACTAACAGTTATGAGATTTGGGGGAAATTGACAGTACCTAGCATATGGCAAGTGCTCAACACATGTTAGCTATTGTTAAAATTAAGGGAATTCTATATCTTAATTTTAAAGACCCAATTCAAAGCGCTTGTCCCCTGTGAAATATGTTCCAACTCATTGGTAGTAATAATTCATGTGATTTTACTCAGTGAATGTAACAGCAACCTACAAGCACTCATTGTTGTTGAAACCTCACAACAACCCTATGAGGTGGGTATTATTATCCCCAATTTAAAAGGGGGAAATGAGGGCTTAGACGGGTGAAGTGACCTGCTTGAGATCAAATAGCTAATATGAGCCAGGGCTGGGATTTGAACTTCGGGGCATATAACTCCAAAGGTTTCTTCTCGGCCCCATACCTGCATAAGGAAAAGATCATGGGTGGAGCAGGGCGCTGAGTGGGGAGAGAGACGGTGCAGCGGTGTGAGGTGCTAGGAGAACTGGAGACATTTAAGACTCAGAGCGTCAGACTCTGAAGCTGGAAAGGCAGCTTTGCAGGGTCAGGTAAGAACGTCATCTTCAGGTTCACCTGCCCTGAAGGGGAGGAATGGAGGTGAGGATGCACAGGGAGAGGACACCATTAGGACACAAGAGGGCGCCCCTCACCCTAAATCCAGCCTGGAATTTTTCCATGCTTTCCCTCAGCCTCTAATTAATGCCTGGCATTTTACAGGAGAGGAAAACTAAGGCCCCAGGAGGCCAAGCACCCTGCCCAGTGTCATACAGAAATAAACAACAGAGCCTGAACTAGATCCCAGTTCTCTGCTCCAGCATCCACCAACATTTTTTTCTGTCCACAGTTGTCTATCAAGACCCTCTCTGCACTGGGCTAGCATTAGGCTCTAAGGATGCAGAGATGAATCAAACCTGGTCCCTGTCCTCAGAGCCTGATCTCTAAACTTGCCCAATCGAGTTTCCTGTTAGTAAATTAGCAACGTTCCCTATTAGCAAAAACATTTTTAAGCACACACGCCCAATATATGTGTATTTATCTACTTATAAACGATATACATGTACGTATATAATTACATGAAAAGCTAACTTTTATTGAACATTTACAATGCAGTATTAGGTCCTGCTCTCAGTACTTTATATGTATTAAGTCATTTAGCCTCTCAAAGTCCTTTGATAGAGTGTCTAATACTATTCCATATTACTAAAGCCATATGGCTAAAAAGCAGGCAGTCTAGCTTGAGAATAAAGTGAGATTAGAAACAAAATAGAAATAGAAGTTTTAACACTTTCTTCCTAAACTCCAGTGGCTCATCTTGTGCACCCCCCTTTGAAAACCATTGCTCAGGAGTCTTCCAGGGGCTTTCCTGATAGCACAGTGGTTTAAAATCCGCCTGCCAGTGCAGGGGACACAGGTTCATGCCCTGGTCTGGGAAGATCCCACATGCTGCAGAGCAACTGAGCCCATGCACCACAACTACTGAGCCTGCACTCTAGAGCCTGCAAGCCACAACTACTGAGCCCACGTGCCACAACTACCAAAGCCCATGTGCCTAGAGCCCGTGCTCCACAACAAGAGAAGCCACCACAATGAGAAGCCTGCACACCGCAACGAAGAGTAGCCCCTGCTCGCCACAACTAGACAAAGCCCGTGCACAGCAACGAAGACCCAACACAGCCAAAACTAAATAAATTTATTAAAAAAAAAAAAAAGTCTCCCAGACCTGTGAAGGCCAGTACAGTGTGATCAGTACTTTGAGAAAGGGAAGTGCAGGAGATTGTGGGAACACAGAGGCAGCAGTTTACCCAGGTTGGGAGATCAGGATGGCTTCCGGTCATGGCTGAGCTGAATCTTAAAGGATACTTAAAGGATACTTTTCTCCCCAGAGGAAAGAAATTGGGGGAAAGGGTGTTCTTGGGTGAAGGAGCAGCATGTGCAAAGGCCCAGAGGCAAGAGCACATGGTGTTCTGGGAGTACAAGTAGTTTAGCACGGCTAGAGCACAGAGTGTCAAGGGGGCAGGTTCCCCTCCCAGTGCTGCTATGAGGCTCAAACAAGATGACAGAAATGACCGTGCCTTTGTGTTCTTATTGAGGGAACAGGCAATCAATATGCTGCCTCCTGGACAGTATCCCAGCTTTTTGGTCCTCAGCTGCCAATTCCTCTATAAGCCAAGGGGCCCCTTTGCCCCTTGAAGATCTAGTTGAACTTGGCCTGGACCCCATTCCACAGCTTAAGAGTGCTCAGAGCCCTCCTTCCGTCCCCATACTCTCCATCAATTCCCAACTTTATTTCCTCTGGGCTACAGTTTCCATGACCCCAACCCCTTTGCCCTCTGCCTCATGTGGGTTTCCATCAAAAACAAAAAGTCCAATTAAGCCGAGAACTTCATGGATTTAGTAGGTTTACTGAGGACTTG
This sequence comes from Pseudorca crassidens, assembly GCF_039906515.1. Taxonomy (NCBI): domain Eukaryota; kingdom Metazoa; phylum Chordata; class Mammalia; order Artiodactyla; family Delphinidae; genus Pseudorca; species Pseudorca crassidens. The sequence goes on along the minus strand of NC_090297.1, from coordinate 26,340,188 downwards.
GAGATGTTGACATCACATCACATACTGCACTGCCACTTGCCATCTCCCAAATTTTCTCATTCATTTGGAAAGCCTCCGGAGCCTTTCCAAAGCCTGTGTCCCCAAAGCCACCAGTTGATCCTCCCTACACACACAGCACCCTGACCTCCTGCCAGAAGCCGAGGCAGGCTCACACACCCACACGTACCCACTCTCTCCCTGCTAGGCTGGCTTGCTTTTCCTCTCCCCCGACCTCCAACGCACATGCACCCACTCTAGCCCAACCCAGGCTGCCCCAACCTGCTCCCCAACCAAGCCCAGAACTCGTCCTTTCTTTCATCTTCCTTGGGCCACATGCAGTAGTCTCCTCTGCAGAGCAGCCAGGACAGCCTAGAGCAACAAGGGAGCTGGTGGCGGGAGACCAGCTCCAGGAAGACCAGCAGCAGCCCTGGGGGGTGGGGGGCAGCCAGCAGGAGGAAGGCAGCCAGGCAGAGGTCCAGGCAGCAGCGTGGGGTGTGCAGGGCCTGGCGACTCAGCACACAGAGCGTGACCCAGCTCCCTGCCATGCCATCTGCCACCTTGTCATCCACGTCCTTGCCTGGCTCAAAATCCCACTCAAGGAGACCCCGGCCCATCGGAGGGCGGCCCTCCAGAGTAGGCAGCAGCTCCCCAGTCACCCAGCTCTGGTCTTGCCTTCAGTGGGACACAAACACATCATAAAGGAACCTCCTGCCCTCACCCCTCTGACTCCTCGGACCCTGAAGCCAAGCCCTGAACAAGATGGAGGATCCAGGAGTTCCTGGCTTCCTGTAAGAAGGGCAAGGAGATCAGCAGAAGCAGCTGTGCAACACGAGGAGCTTACTAATGCAGACGTGATGGAATTGGAGGCCCAGAGAAAGGACGAAGAGACACAAGAGGAAGAAGAAGTGACTGAAGAACCGAAAAGATTCACGACGCAGGAAATGGCAAGGGGATTTTCTTTATTTCAGGAGGCACTGTTAGTTTTTGAGGCACAGCTCCTGAACGTAGGACGGCACACGAAGGTTGCAGCAGCCATTCAGAATGCAATCCAGTGCTACCGTGTCATCTATGATGAGAAAAAAAAAGCTACTACCCAGACATCACTGGATCATTTTTTCAAGAGGGTAGATAGAATTGAATCCAGCAAGGAACCAGAACCTGTGCCATCAGCGTCAGGCGTGAGTGAAACTGCAGCTCACCCTCCGTCTCCTATAGCTGACGATCCTTCAGCTCTACCATCTCCCACCTTCTCTCCCTCCTCCAGTCAGTAACTCTTCTTGCCTGTTCACCCGATGCCCCTGTACACCAGCTGTTGTACTGTACCACTGTACTCTTCAAGGTACTGTACTGGAAGATTAAAAATATTTTCTTTATTTTTTGTGTTTGTTTTTTATGTATTACTTGTGTGAAAAGCATTATAAACCTATTACAGTACAGTGCTATGTAGCCAGTTGTGTTAGTTGGGTATCTAGGCTAACTTTGTTGGACTTAGGAACAAATTGGACTTACAAACATGCTCTCGGGACAGAACTTGTTTGTATGTAGGGGACTTACTGTATTGGGGTATCTGGGGACTTTGCTCCTGGAGGCTGCCATCTAGCGTGAGGCCTGCCTCCCAGTCTAGCACTAGGACCTGGAAAGCAGCAGCAGACAGTGTCTCTAATCCCATTTTGACCAGATGCAACACCTGCCCTGGGCAGCTCACCCAGCAGCTCCTCAAGCAGCACTGAGCAGGGCCGGACATGGGACTGAAGTGCCTGCGGCTTCCGCTCCCATAGGCTGGACAGCCCCGTGATGCAGCAGGGCTTGGGGCTGTGCCCGTCCCCCCTTACCTTCTGATACCAGAGCCTGGAGAGCTGCCAGAGGAAAAGGTTGGAGGTGTCCTGGGAGCAGAGGGCCTGCAAGCAAGCTATCACTAAGCAGGGAGAGTTGGCAAAGGGCAGGGAAGATCTCGGTGACATTCCAGGTCCCCAGCTGCAATCCCCAGCCTTTTAGAGTCAAGGTCTGCAAGACTGGAAAGACATTAGAAGCCAGCATCCCAGGCTTCCTGCCTGAGACCGCATGAAACTCCAAGCTGGTCAAGCTCATGGGCAGGGATAACACTACCTCAGAAGGGCCAGAGGGGAACTGCAGGTTCAAGGTATGCAGACGCCCTGGAAGCCCAAAGCTGAGCTCAGCACCATGCGGGTATCCAGCAGGCTTAGGGCGGTTACTGCAGGCAGCCCTTGCCCAGGTCTCCCAGTGGATTCTTGGCCAAGTCCAACTTACCCAGCCTCCTTAAGCCCTGGAATGCCTGGCCCTGCAGACAAATCAGCTGGTTTCCCTGAAGTAGCAGCTCCCACAGCTGGGTCAGCATGAGAAGGCGACTGGGGGCAGGGTGTGCAGTCCATTGTTGGACAGATCCAGGGCCCGCAGTCTTGACAGCCCCTGTCTCGTTCGTGCCCAGCATGGTACTTGCAGTTGGTTCCTACTCAAGTTCAGTTTCTGAAGGCTGGGCATGGCCTCCAGGAAACCTGGTGGCAGGTTAGTCATCAGGCCGCTGCTCTTAAGCCCCAAGCTCTTCAGGCTGTGGCAGGAAGCCAGGGCCTCCGGAGCTATGTGCCCTACAAGAGTGGATGCCAAATTCAGCTCCTGCAGCTCGAAGTGTGCAACTGCCCCAGCAGGCAGCTGGGCCGTGTCGGCATTGATCACAGACAGGGTGTCCAGGCTCTGCAGCCCCAGTCCCACCACTGCAGCTGCCTTCATCTTTGTGTGGTCCCCAGCTTGAGCCCCTGGAGGGCCCCAGGACTGGCCATCTTCAGCTGACTGTTGAATGACAGGTCCAGATCTCCAGAAGCCAGTAATCGCCAAAGGAGGGGCCATGCACTGGGTCTGGGAAGATGTCCACCAGCTCCCCCACATTCTGAAGGCAACTATACTTGACACTCAGCCGCCGTAGACGGGGAGAAAACTGGACACCCGTGTTCCCATCCAGGCAGGGGCCCAAAAAATGAGGCCTGGAGGGAGCTTAGGTTGCCATCAGGGGTAGGAAGAGGTAAACTGTATAGGGGCCTGTGAAGAAGAGCTGCTGCAGCTGTCCCAAGCTGCCAAGAGCTCCTGGCAGGAGCTGGGTGAGATGCAGACTCAGCCCCAGGACCTTGAGCCCAGGGAAGTGGGAGAAGTCATCCAGGCACAGAACAGAAGTGGAACCAGAGAGACAGAGCCCCTCCTCACTCTGGGGCACAGCCTCCAGGGTCTGTGTCAGGTTGGTCACTGAGGAGCATGC